>NC_090022.1:144630091-145260091 GCF_037176765.1 Anolis sagrei
TTTTCCCCCCACATGATTAATCTACAGTGCACCAAATGTGTAGTTGTACTTGATCCAAATATCTGTCAGTGACAACATGTTTCTGTTGGGGGCACGTTACATTTTTGAGCACTCAGATTACACTTATTTGTGAGAAAACGCAGCCACAGGAAATATTTATGATCAGCAAGGCTACCTATTGGAATGTGATTTTTAGAAGCCTGGAAATGAGTAGTGAGAAGAGGAAAGAAAATCATCTCCATTCTGTTTCTTCCTGAAATCAGAGTTTTTAGATCTTTTTTCCACCCTGAATGTGAAGCACAATGCACCATTCAACAATTCAAGCAATAGCCAAACCCTTGACCTGGATGGCCACTGTTCTAATGCTTCTCAAACATTAGGAAGAGCAATATTTTTGAACAAACAATACAGGTAGGACTCTCTGGGGGATAACACCGTTCTTCCTGTTTGTGCTACTTTTCAAAGAGCTTGAATGCTGTATTGTCGAAGGCTTTCATGGCCGGAATCACTCAGTTCTTGTGGGTTTTTTCGGGCTATATGGCCATGTTCTAGAGGCATTTCTCCTGACGTTTCGCCTGCATCTATGGCAAGCATCCTCAGAGGTCTGCTGGAGCTGGGAAAAAGGGGTTTATATATCTGTGGAATGACCAGGGTGAGACAAAAGGCTAGATTCACACCTAGCCCAACTTACAAAAGCCTTTTGTCTCACCCTGGTCATTCCACAGATATATAAACCCCTTTTTCCCAGCTCCAGCAGACCTCTGAGGATGCTTGCCATAGATGCAGGCGAAACGTCAGGAGAAATGCCTCTAGAACATGGCCATATAACCCGAAAAAACCCACAAGAACTGAGCTTTAATGCTATTTGAATTCCTTGTTTTGTGAAGCTTCAAACTCCTGTATTGCTTCTGTTTTTTGTATACATATAAGAAATGTACACTCCTACTCCCCTGAACATATGTCAGCATTGAATCTATTGAATCACAAAACAGATTCTGTGGATCAGGCATGTAGCCAGGGGGGAGGCTCGGGGGGCTTCAGCCCCCCCCCCCCCCGAAATTCTCATGGTGGTTCGCAAAAAGGCCTTACTGGTGCATTATTTAAACTGTTATGTTTATTCATATCATGATCTGATCACCATGCTCAATATATCCCATATGCATGGGGGTATTGGGGTAATGATACAAAAGGTTTGCTAGGCTAGACCCTCTTTCACTCAGACTCAGCCCCCCCCCCGAAACTCAGGCCCCCCCGAACACCCCTGAAAAAAATTCAGCCCCCCCCCCCCCAAAACGAAATCCTGGCTACGGGCCTGCTGTGGATCCATCTTTCATCATTGCTACTTGCTAGCCATGTTGGACTACTTTGGGGTTTCACTCCCAGAAATGTGTATTTTGATACATTCTTGCAAGCTCCTGGCTTGCAATTATTGACCTTAATCAAACCCTTCAAAAGTGCAATATTCTTTCAACTGGGATTTTCATACAATGGCTGATTCAACATTTTAAATATCACTTTAATCCCAGTAATTATAGCAGTCTTAACGCTCGGGAGGCCTTTGTTGTTATTCTGCAACAAATGATAAACAGTTCATAAAAATGTCAGATGTAAAATGCCTTCTCTTTCAAGATAAATGCAAAATTGTTTTTTATTATATTGGGTTTTTTTTGTGATTCTGGATATCCTATTTTTTTCCTCTTTAACAGATCTGTGCACCTTCCTCCCCTCCCTCTTTTTCTTTTTCCGTATGTATGTATGCATGTATGTAGTCTGTTTATATTTGTATGCAGTTGTACGTATGTACTGTGTTTCCCCAAAAATAAGACATACCCATAAAATAAGCCATAGCAGGGTTTCTCAACATTTGCGCAATATAAGCCATACCCCGAAAATAAGACATAGTGATAGGCATCCCCTCCTCTTTCCCTTTTATTTTTCTTTAAGGACTCCTTTGGAAATTCGAAATTCCTTTTTAAAATTTTGAAGTATAAGGTTTGCAGTGAGGCCTCCTAGGCCTTCTCTCCTTCCTGGGCATCCTCCACCCTCTTTCTCCAACCTCGCTCACCTTTTTCCAGGCCCAGCTGGGGCCCAGCGAGACCACCGCCTCCTCCTCCACTTCCTTAGGCCCAGCTGGGGCCCACTGGAGTGCTAGGCACACGCTCACTCTGCCGCCATCAATTCCGGCTCTTGTAGCCTCCTCCATCCAGGCTCAGCCAGGACCCAGCAAGGCCGGTCTCTCTCCCCCAACACTAACCAGCAACAGTTCCAGAAGAAGACTTAACTATATTTGAATCATAGATTGTTGCACCATACTTAATCAAAATATCCCCTGAAAATAAGCCATAGTGTGTCTTCTTGGGGGGAAACACAGTACAGTCGAGTCTCGCCTACCCAACATAAATGGGCAGGCAGGATGTTGGATAAGCAAAAATGTCAGGTAATAAGGAGGGATTAAGGAAAAGCCTATTAAACATCAAATTGTGTTATGATTTTATGAAGGGTTCTTTTACAGAGCCCTCTATCCCAGAATATTCAGGCAGAAAACCCCACATTATCTGAGTGTGGATTCAGATAACCTAATTCAAAGCAGATATTGTGGGATTTTCTGCCTGGAAATTCTGGGATATAGGGCTGTGTTGAAGGGCCCAAATTAAGCACCAAAACATCATGTTTTACAACAAATTGACAGAAAAAGCAGTTCAATACACAGCAGCATTATGTAGTAATGACTGTATTTACAAATTCAGCAGCAAAACATTGCAATGTATTGAAACAGCAGGAGGCAAACTGCGTTGGATAACACAGAATTTGGATGAGCGAAGGCTGGATAAGCGAGACTCTACTGCAGTTGGTTAGTATTTATTTCTATGTATTTTATATTTAACTAGCTGTCCCCTGCCATGTGTTGCTGTGGCCCAGTTCATGTATATGTGTTTTGTGTGTGTATATATTTGTGTATATGTGTATATAAGTGGTTTGTGCATGCGTCATAATGTATTTTTTATTTTATTTTTTGGCTTTTAATGTCTCTTTTTATAAGTGATGGTCACTCATTGGCCTTATAGGTGTATTGTGCCCAAATTTCATGTCAATACGTCCAGTGGTTTTTGAGTTCTGTTAATCCCACAAATGAACATAAAAATTTTATTTATATAGATAATATCAAATAAATGAAAGTGGGATGTCTGGGATTCTCCAGGCTATTTAAGATCAGGCAATTCAGAATTTATCACCATAAACAGGACCAATGTTGGTTTGAGACATTTTGCTGCCTGAGACAGAGCAATGAAAAGTGTCCAACCCTTACCCAGCTGAAGGGGCATAGTACCTAAAGCCAGGTATGTTCTTTTAACACATGAGGTAGAAAAATCCTCCCTGTTTTAATTGTTCCATGCCTTCAAGTCGTGACTGAATCATAGTGACTCTATTGTAGGGGTTTCTTGGCAAGATTTGTTCAGGAAGAGTTTACCAGTGTCCTTGCCCAGTGGGTTTCTAGGAAGACTCTTGGTCTTTCAGAGTCTTAGCCCAAAACTTAAATCTGGTCCTAAAGAACACATTTATAACTACCTTATGGTGTGTTGCCCTTTTCCACCATCCAAAAAATCTTCTATACGAGGCAGCCACTTCACTCTGCCAAATCATAAGGCCTGTCCTGGCTACCACAGATCTTTACCTATTTCTGTTGATTTCATATTTTCCCTCAACAAAACTTTCAGTCAAATTTCGTCAAAAGGAAAGCAGAAGTTCTACATGATGATCATGGGTAGGGAGCAAGTGTAAGGACAGATGAGTCTTAGGTTACAGCCACATTTTAACAGGGTTTGGGCCGGTGTCCAGGGAAGGCAATGTCAGGGGAAGGGATTGACCCACTTCTTGACCCTTTGAAGCGCAGAATCCTCTCAGCATTGCTTCCTTCTCTGCTCCGTAGAAGCTAGCAGGGATTGCATTGGAAGAGCCCTTGTTTGATTGTACTCTTGATTACGGGGCCACATTGCATTCTCCAGATTGCAAATGCTTGCGGCAACTGTAGAGTTCATATTATGCTACTGAATACTCCCCAGAGACGGGGAAAATGAAAAGAGATCCACTGTGTTCTCATCACTCAGTCCCCATCTGTTGTCAGGAACAGCTAGAGTTATGGACGCTTTTTCTCCAACATTACATCAGGAGACCGTATTAATAAACGGCAAAAATGTAACGCAATCTGCTCCGCAGCACCTGCCTCACAGTGTCTGCTTCCTGACACTTTAATGGCAGGCAGGTTATTCATTAAGTGGAGCTTGCAGTATTACTCTTGCTAATGAGGTTCTATGCTGTGGGTTCTTGGTTTGCCATAAAAAGGCATCAATCCCCCTCCCATTCCTCTCCCCCCCCCCACAAAACGCCCCCAACCCATCTCCAAGGCACTGGCATGTAACTGATATTCTACAAAGATCTAATGACAAATTCCCCTTTCCTGGTGAAGCGGGAGGGGGCAGGGTCAAGTGACAAGCAGGTCTGGTAGCTTAAGAGGTCCCCTCCCACTGCAACCCTTCCAAATATGCAGGCTGCCACTATAATTAATCCCAGTGAAATGGAGCCCATCATCCTGACAGGTTCATCTGGTGTGGTGCAAAAAAGAGGAGGAGGCAGTTTTCATTTCAGAGCGCATATACTGGTTTCTTTTATAGAGAAATCTAACACAAAAAGTAATGAAAGCAACAGGATGGTAACAGTCCTGGGGCGCATTCACACTCCCCAGTTATAGTGCTATAAAGGAACTTTAATGACCATGGCAGCATCCTATGGACTCCTGGGGATTTGGAGTTAATCAAAAACATTAGAGGACCTCACAATCTCTGAGGATGCCTGCCAAAGATGCAGGCAAAACGTCAGGAGAGAATGCTTCTAGGACATGGCCATACAGCCCAAAAAAACCTACAATAACCCATTGGAGGAACTCTTAGCACAGGACCTGGAGAAGTAGGAAGAAGACATCAGAATTCAAAAGACCGGTGATGTTGTTTCTTCAAATAAGGACGAATTCCTCCAGTCAAATATAAACACCCCTGAGTTTAATGGAACTGGAGCCTGGTCACATGCATGCCTTCAAGTCACTTTTCAGCTTATGGCAACCCCATGAATTTCAAAAGATTTACTTAGGCAAGAAATCCTCAGAGGTAGTTTTGCCAGCTCCCTTGTTTAAAGAACGCGTGCCACATTCAAGGCCCATGGGCCAAATCTGTCCCGCCATGTCATTTTATGTGGCCCTCCAGTTTGTGGACTACATATTCTGTATTCTTTATCATTAGACGTCATGACTCAAGATGATGGAAGTAAGTTGTGATATAGTGACATCTGGAAGGTTGCAATTTGTTCTGTTTAGTTAGGATAGTGGGGTTTGAATTTAGATAAAAGGCTTGTGGGTATGATGAATGATTTTTAAATGTTCTTTAACTTTTCCGCAACCGCAGAGGCACAAATGCTATTAGGTTGCAATTCCCATTATTCCCAGTTCACATGGTGGATAATCAAAAATGATGGCTTTTATCGTTCAGTAACAGCTGGCAACCCAAACTGAGTTAAAACTAAAGAGCACCAACCATTGTGTGTGTGTGTGTAGTCAGCTCTCTGTATCCATGGATTTTCCGTCCCTTTGAAGGCAACCATAGGATTGACGTGGTTCTCACTGAAAATGGGTCTGACACCCCTGGTGTAAAGTATACCCTACAGCACCTGGTATTAGTTGACTATCTCCCAACCAAGTACTAACAAGGGCTGACACTGCTTAGCAGACAAGATCAAATGGGAATGGGTGCCATTGCAGTATTTAGTCCCTTTAACTTATTGCCACATAAAAATTTCCAGGGGAGAAACCATAACAGTATTTTGCACCTACAACAAAAAGGTGTCTTGTGGAGTCATAGAAACAAACATGTTGTATTTGGTAAGAACTTTAATGGATCCCAGCTCACCTGTCTCTTAGAAAGTGGCCTTGAACCCCTGAAAGATTATTTGTCTTGTGAGATACCGTAAGACTTCATAAAATCTTGTGAATTTTTCAGATGTCCCTTGTTTTCAATCCTTGGTGGCTGCCTAAATACCCTAAAGCAGGAGTTCTCAAACCTTTTCAGCCACAGAGTCCTTTTTGAAGCAAGAGTTTCTTGTGTGGAACCCCGAGAAATATTTATATATTATATTAATGTAAATGTATATGTATATGTGTGTGTGTGTGTGCATCAGGCATAGGTTGGGCCAGTGGCAGATAAATGTTTATGTGAACTAATTCCAACAGTGGGGGATGGGGGGGGGGGTGGAGGAAAGAAAAACAATACAATATTTAAAATGAAGAACAATTTTAACCACCATAAACCTAACGGTATTTCAATGGAAGACCCCCAAAGTGATCCAGTCCAACCCCCTTCTGCCATATAGTAACAGCACAATCAAAGCACCCCCAACAGGTGGCCATCCAGCCTTTGTAATAAACAATAATAATAATAATAATAATAATAATAATAATAATAATAACCCCAGAGGCCATGCAACCCCTTTCTGCCATGCAGGAAAAATACAATCAAGCACCCTCTGAGTGGTGGGAGGGAAATAGGATTGTGGAAGGGAAGAAAGCAAGAGGGGGAAGGTCTAGGTGGCAAGGGAAAGAGTCTGGATAGCAAAGGAGGCAGGGGGAAAGGGTCTATGCTCCGGGGGGATGTTGCTGCTGCTGCTCATTCTGACAGCTCAAAACTTTAATCTCAGGAGGAGGAAAGATGAGAAGGCAGGAAGCAGCATAGCCCCACCGAGCCCCTCATTATCATCCATGGAACCCCAAGGGCTCCACAGAGCACAATTTGAGAACCCCTGCCCTAAAGGATCAGCCATCGTAGATGGGAGACTGCCAGTGAATACCAAGTTTGTAGATTAAATTTCAGGGGAAGCAACTGGGGAAAAAATAGTAGCAATAGTAGAAAAGCTGGCAATGCATTTATGGATTTATGATTAGTTGCAATTTAAAATTACCCCTACAGCACTGATGATACTAGAGAGTATGGTGAAAATCCTGAAAATCTCCAGTTCAACCACCAAATCATAGCTAGCCTTACATGATGGCAGAAGGGGTGGCCTAACATTTTAGGCCAGAGAGTGAACCCCCCTGTAGCGCAATAGGTTAAGCCCTTGTGCCGGCTGAACTGCCACAAGATGGTAAAACATCCGGGTGTCCCATGGGCAATCTCCTTGCAGACAGCCAATTCTCTCATACCAGAAGCAAGTTGCAGTTTATCATGTCGCTCCTGACACATACACAAAAAAAAAGGCCAGAGAGTGAAGGACAACGTGGCAGTGAATTGTGGACATCACTGAAGGCATGATGTTTTATCCAAATTGTGGTTTGTTTTCTAGCAAATGGGGATGTCTAGGGGTTCACAAATCCAGGAGAAAAAAGCCGTCCATGTTGTTGCAGTTTTGGAAGACTCCAGCTTTCAGTATCTATTGTTGCATCATTTGTTATTTTAACTTGCTTTCCAGAGTAACTCATCATATTGCATATTCTTATCCCATTTGTACAATTTTAGTAATGATGGCACCCTTCCCATCTCCATCCTGTGTAGGTATTCTGAGAATAAATAGAACTGGACAGAGGTCTGATTAAAGCAGAACAGAGCAATACTATTCTTTCTCTGGATTTGGATGCTATACCCCTATAGCGATAACCTAGGACTCGTTAATGAGGCTGCATTAGTGTGGACTCAGGAAAGAAAAGCAGTTGATTGCAATGGTGGTTCATGGACCGAGCAGGAAGGAGCTGACCCTATAATGGTGGGGCAGGCATACTTCTACTTGTTCCATCAGCTGCTGATAGAGTATTGTTTTATCAGAAAATCCCACTTTGCCTTTCTGCCCAAATACTGCTGCCAAACCACAGCATTTTAGCTTGTCTTTTAACGTGTACTTACGGCAGGGCAGGCCCAAACCTAAGACTTGGCTGCAGTTGCAAATAAATGTTTTGAATGGTTTATATTTAATCAGCAGGCGGCTATATAGCAGGACACTTTTTTGGCATTACAGGCAGATGCATCAGTGCAAATGTTTAGGATCAGAAAGTCAATCTGTCCACCTCTGTTTTGACAACTAGAATCCCATTTTTCAAACTTAACTCTGGCAGTACTGAGCTTCTGGCTTTTCCTCTCTCCCCCCTTCAGCCTTTTTTAACATCACTTTATCTAGTTCCCGATACTGTTACAGTTTGTTCTTCCCCTCAAGCTCAGAAATGTGGAAAACTTTGATTCACGTTCATATTTTCTTCCCCCCTCACTTGACTCTTGCCAAGCATTGTCATTTTCAGATGATTAATATATCTAGGATTCACTCCAGCTTTTCTACAGGCTATACCAGACGTTTAAGTTCATTCTCTTACATGTTCCCAGAATAATCATCTGACATTCTGCTTTTTAACCTTCCAGCATCTCCCTCTTATGCCTCTCTCCACCCCATTTTCAAACACACTTGCCCATGTGCTGTTTTCCCCTCATTGTTTAGATTGTATTCCCTTTTTTGTGTTTTGTTGTATGGCAGAGGGTTGGACTGGGTGGCCCTTGTGGTCTCTTCCAGCTCTATGATTCTGTGTTTGTAACCTTCCCTTTCTGTCTCCACTGGAAGCTTCTTGTATGTTCTTCAGAATATGTAGCTCTGTGACATATCCCTACCTTCAATTATCTACTTCTTCCTAGAAGCTTCACTCTGTTACTGCAGGGCTGAGGAAGGTATGGCTCTTGAGAATTTGTTGGATTTTGAGTCCCATCAGCCCTACCCATCATTGCCAACAGTGATGGGAAGTGTAGTCCAGCAATACCCAGAGGGTCACAGGTTCTATATGATTCTTCCTAAAACCACCCTAGATACTTCCACTAAGCACCGCTTGTCTCCTTTCACTTCCTCAAACAGCTTATTATATTGTCTGCCCGGGTATCCTGTGCAAACCCCTCTGAGATAGGTCATGAATCCAGTGTTGGTGCTTGACAGATATAGAAATATTGGGGAATCATGGGTTGGAGTGTTTGGGGTTTTTTGCCCCGTGATATATTAACAGGAGAACTTTTAGCATTGTGATAAGCTCCCACAACTAGATGAATAGTTAATACCCAATAATGAGGATGATGATGATGATGATGATGATAGTATAACTTTTGAATCCAGACTGACAAAGTTTTGGAACACAATACGCCAAACATCACTATTGTGGAAAAGAAAAAAGTCTGGATTATTGATGTCGCCATACCAGGTGACAGTCGCATTGAAGAAAAACAACAGGAAAAACTCAGCTGTTATCAAGACCTCAAAGTTGAACTGCAAAGGCTCTGGCATAAACCAGTACAGGTGGTCCCAGTGGTTATCAGCACACTGGTGCCATGCCAAAAGATCTCAGCCTGCATTTGGAAACAATAAACATAGACAAAATCACGACCTGTCAACTGCAAAAGGCCACCTTACCTGGATCTGCGTGCATCATTCGAAAATATATCACACAGTCCTAGACGCTTGGGAAGTGTTCAACTTGTAATTTTGTGATACGAAATCCAGCATATAGTTCTCATTTGCTGTGACATATTGTGTTTTTGTGTCAGAATAATAATAATAATAATAATAATAATAATAATAATAATAATCTTTATTGATAGCTCGCCTTATCTCCTCAAGGGGACTCAGGGCAGCTTACAACAATATAAAACACAATAGCGAGCATTCAATGCCAGTGAAACATTTATACATAATACATTAGACATCTTGAATCCATTGTAGGGTTGTATATATTCTTCTGCAATAAGTGGCATGAGAGGCAGGCAAGATCCATTTTGGAAAGATTCGTCAGAATCATCAGAGTTTAAATTCAAGTATAAAGTCTCCCTTTTCACCTTGACTAATATGCAAGATGTGAGACAAGCATGACAGTCAATTCAGACAGAGCCCTGCTAACTGATGCAGCAGCAAAGTCAAGAGGAGGTCAAGGATGAGCAATATTATGTAAATGAGGCTGCATTAATTTACAGACTCAGGTAGTGTCAAATTTCAAGGAAGGCAAACAGAAAACTGAATTTCTACAATTGGATTTTAGGTAACAACTTAGTCATCTATATAAATAGAATAATAATATGACTGTCATTGAAAGGACACTTTCACATGAAGCATAACACTGATCTCCTGCTGGATGTGAATTTATTCATTAAAACTTACCTAAAGATAATAATAAACAGAGCACCTGAAACAACTACCGTCAAAGTTATGAATAGCTTGGTCTGTCATCCCAGCCACAGTACTTACATTCAGCTCAAGCATCTGTTAGAACAGGCCCCTTAAAGGCAAGGTGGGAAATTATAAAAACAGGTAATTGGTAAACATAGGGAACTGGAATGCAAACCTCAGAAACAGAACAGAAGCAAACATTGTACAAGAATCTGGCAACTGACCCAATTTTGTGAGACCAACAGGTTATTCACTGCAAATATATTCCTCAGCTAACTAAAGAGAAGACTATACCTGATATCCAATATTGAAATCAGTCAGACTATATGATGGGAAGCAGACAATGGTGAAACCACTTCTCTGCAAAAACAAGACTAGGAAGAGATTGTGGCAGGAAAGTAAAGTCACCAAGGCACACTCAATTCATTATTTTGCCAAAATACAACCTGAAAAATATTTCTGTAGAATTTAAAAGCCATATAAATAACATATTTGCATGGCTAAACCTAATTGACAGGTCAAAGGCAATAGGAAAATGGTTCAGTAAAGGCAATTACCACCCTGGAGTTGATGAATGTGGCTACTGGACTTCTCTCATCCATATGGTTACAATAGGTTGAAATTGATTTGATGGCAAAAAAAACAACAGCATTCTGTCCCACTATGGGTACAGAACATCATGCATAAGAAATCACATGCAACCTGGGCACAGGTTGAGGACAACTGCTCTAGCACATGGGCTTGATGTCTATTGTGAGCACAAATTCAAATCAAACTCACTGAATCAATGGTGTACACCTACATTGTTAACTCACCATTTGATGGTTGCTTCGGTGGGTTCATGCTAGTTACGATTAACCAGGTCATGAAGGAAGTCCTCATGCCAAAATAGGATCTTAAAAGGAAGCCCATTGGCCTTAATTATAATTATGTTTTAATAGCATGGATGTTCTGTATTTTCTTGTATAGCAGAAAGATTGTATTGAAGAATGCCATCCATGGCATGGATAAGCAGGCCTCATGCCCCCTGGTGGCTCCATCTGCCATGAGTTGCCCCATCAGTTATTTGTATATAGTCCCATGTCTTCATTAGCATAGCCCAACCCTGAATTTGGTTTCTGGGTCACATTAGAGTCTCATAGAACGGTAAGAATAGAAAATTGGACCACACTTACTATTCTTTGTGAAATATGTGAACCTCTGTTGGATAAACTGAACAAGAAAACAGGAAAGTAGGCAGGATGGAAGGAATAAGGCCCAATAAAGCATATGTTGAAAAACTCTTGCCTTGATAAAGAAAAAAACACACACATATGACCCCAAGCTTCAGGAAACAGAAGGTCATATTTTTTACCAAAAAGTATTTTATTGACTTCCAGAAATCTTAAAATATTTTCCATTCACTTTTGTTCCAATTAAGCAGAGTGTTTCAAACAATCAGCTGCTACATCTCCTTCACCACTTGCCATACAGCTGACAGCTTCAAACAGAAGATTATCACTTGTCCACATTGACATTTTCCTTGTTTACATTGTTACTTTGCAAATCATTAAGTCCTGGCTGGCCAGCGTGGTGTTGGGTTACGTTTGTCAGAGAGGAGTAGGGTAATCAGTACTTTGGAGAGCTCCTGCTTTGGGAATGCCCTGCGATAGAAAATGTACATTTTGGTGCACAAAGCTATACAACGAGACTCCCATCCATGGCTTACCATTATCCATTGGAACAACATGGATTATACATTGTAAAATGGCTGTTATATCATCCCAAAGCTTAATCCCAATGGATACACAAAATGTCAAAGTATTCCTGCCTCCAGGCTCTTCATAAATTGTATACTTTCTGTAATTTTGCATACACAGCAAGTAACATGAAATCCACATATACATTAGCTACTATACAATAACATTGTGTACATCATGTTATAATATAATCAGAAATTATAGTGACAAACAGATATCTAATTCATGAGCATGTAGTAAAATTCATGAGTGAATGAAATTTACATTACTTCTGTATATAAATGCTTTCTGACTAGGAAATAGTAATATGCTAAACAGATCTCTAAGTCTCAGTCCTGAATGTGTCCCATTATCAATCTTTCTTCTGACTAAAGAGCTCTTTGTCAGTACTGATTACAAATCAATGTTTAAAAAGAAAATTGTCTCCACTGTCAGAGAAGAGAGGATTGCAAGCAATTTAATCCTTTGGTCTAGAGAAGCACCTGTAATCGTGTATTCATCTTACTTTACAAGGAGTGAGAATGCCACACAATAGATTAATCCAAAGCAATGGCCACACAAATAGCATATATTGTACAGTAACTATTTATATTGTTGTCCAATCTTAATCTAATTTCCTCAGAATAAAATGTAAGTTTAATTAAACTAACTCACAGAAAAAATGTGCTGAAGACTGCCATACAGACACATATATAAATATACCTACAATTAAGTTTGTTTGTCAACTATTTACAGAAGTATCAAAATTGGCATGCCCAGAAGAACAAGGAAATGGTTTCATTTCTAACTGCTTACTCTAAATAGTGTGATATTGCACATCTATTGCCTCCATGTTAAGATGTATAATTAGTAACAAAATCTTGCACATACAGAAAACATAAGTATTTTAATAGACTGGATGCTATTTAAGTATTTTTGAGTTGTTGAGCTACTACCATCATTCACACCAGTGATGAAGATAGAGTTTAAGTTTTAAAGGGAGCAAAGGGGGGCATTTACACACAGAGATCAATGTACTCCCAAATATTTCCATAGATTGTACTCCCATATATTTCCATAGATTGTACTCCCATATATTTCCATCTCTCCTCCAAGTGTGACCTATCAAAGTGTGACCTATTGTGGTCTCTTCACTTCAATGGAAATCCCATTAACTCTGGATTAAATCCCACTATATTACCTTTGCATAAAGATGTGTATGTATATGTGCTTGAAGTTGTTTATCGACTGGTGTCAAGCCTATGAATTATAATAGCTATTATGGAGTATGGATCAGCATCCATCAAGTGTTAGAAACATGCCTAGAAAATGTCAGTTGGGAGAATCCTACATGTGTGGGACACAAGCATAAGCAAAGATCCCCTTTGCAACATTTGTTTACAAAGATAACACAATACAGAAATTCTTAGGCCTCTCTATGCTTTCATGAGTAATTACATCTTCCTACCTTGGGTGGCTTTAAATGGGATTCATGGGGAAATTCATGGAGGAAAGAATTGCACAAGAGTGTTAGTCATCTTGGTTCTTTATTATCTCCCATACAAAGGTCTTGCAAGAAGGGTAGAAAAAGAGCTACTTGCAAGATGAGTAGAAAGGGGAGTATTATCCACAGAATCCACTTAGTTGGCCACTGTGCAAAAGGCAATACTTGGGTGATCCAGAATATTTATTTATTTGCCATATTTATATCCTGCCCTCTCAACCCTGAAGGGAACTCTGAGTGGCACACTTGATGCCATACATTACATACAATACATATCCAGCAAATAAATATATATATACATTAAACACCCACTAAAAACATATCAACATTAAAATTATTTTTTAAACTTATTTTCTCATAGGACAATCTAGTTGGAAATCAAAATATTCCACATCATTTAAGTTTTGCTTTTATAGAAATTGCCATATCCCACTTGAAAAACAACACAATAGGAAAGGAGAAAGGGCTGATTTAAAGTTATTGTATGATGCATTTCTATATGGTTTACAGAAGGTAGTATTCTAATAATCCTGACACACATACACCTTAGCCAAGCAGGAGCTTGTAAGTGTAATATATTTAGCATTATTTTACTAAATCTGTTTCATTTTCACATCTTGCACATATGGTTCTAAATTCAAATTGCTAGCCTCACCTTCAGTGGACATACTGAGTCAATGGCTGAATGGTAAATCAACACTCTCTGTGGCTCCCAATGATTCACTGTGACTGTTGTGGTTGAGAATGGACTGAGGTCATGTTAGCTATGAGCATGAGACTTCCAATGGAACTAGCATGTGTCCTCCCCAGAAGGGCAACACTTCCCAGATGTGGTGGAGGAAGCGTAGCCAAGAGGAAGATGCGTGCAGGGCAACAGATTCACTCATTTGCCCCTCGCTTTCCTTCGTGAATCCAGGCAAAGTGGAATGCTCTGCCTGGCCTTTGTGATAAGGTCATTAGTCTTGCCCAGATAAAGATGCATAGGCTTGGGAATAAGCTCAGCTTAAATCTATAGGTAATAGATGCAGATACTACTCTGGTTTTTGGCAATCCACCTTTACAAAAAAAAAAGTTCAGGAAAATGAATGTCAAGTTTTTTCCCCAATCCCACTGATGTAATTTTTGGTTGGGAAAAACACTGATGCGTTTTTCCCAACCATATGCCTAATAATCTCTGTTTGAGATGGAGAGGTGAATCTGGAGTTTATTCAATCAGGAGACTGTCTTCTGAACCCACTTGGCTTGCCCTGTCTACTTTGGGTTTTGCATTTGAGCTGACACTGCCCAGATTTCAAGGGAGAGAAAATGAAGCACATCCAACAAGCAGATAAGAGTCTGCCCAGCTTCCACTCCTCCCTTTTTGGCTATATGCATTTGGCAAGCACGGAGTGGTGTTCCAGCCATTTTTCAGCCAACTGTTCTAAATGCCATCACAGCCACACTTTTCTTTGTAAGTTCAGGGTATCACTTCTTTGGTACACATCACCCATTTTCAAACATTATTCTGACACCTTGGGGTGCACAATTAGTCTATTGGACCATAGAAATTGGGAAATGTATAAAAGTTTGAATTTGGGACCTGACTTTTAAGAATTTCAATTATGAGTGATATGATGAGATTTATCATGGCCTTTTGGTAACCTAGTTATCGGTCTATCAAGGGAGGGATGCAGGGAGAGATGCAACTTTAAGAAGAAAAGGAATGTTGCTGGAGCAGCAATTTTGGGGAAACCAGAAAGTATTGTGTGATTTGATCATTTATTCCATAACTCCTTCAATGCCTTCTATTCTTTATCAGAGAAGCTCAACAGCTTCCAGTTCAAGTGATGTATCATTTAAAACCAAAAGAAAGCTGAGGGGACCACGAGGGGGTGTCAGAAGGGTCGCCAAAGACCACCAGAAAACACAATATTTTCTGCTGGTCATGGGGATTCTGTGTGGGAAGTTCAGCCCCAGGCCCGTAGCCAGGATTTCGTTTGGGGGGGGGGGGGGGCTGAATTTTTTTCAGGGGGGGTTGGGGGGGCTGAGTTTTGGGGGGGCTGAGTCTGAGTGAAAGAGGGTCTACCCTAGCAAACCTTTTGTATCATTACCCCAATACCCCCATGCATATGGGATATATTGAGTATGGTGATCAGATCATGATATGAATAAACATAACAGTTTAAATAATGCACCAGTAAGGCCCTTTCGTGAACCACCATGAGAATTTGGGGGGGGGGGCTCAAGCCCCCCCCCCTTACATGCCTGTTCAGCCCAATTCTATTTATGGTGGGGTTAAAGGGGCTCTGACTGTAGGTGAACTATAAATCTCAGCAACTACAACTCCCAAATATCAAGGTCTGTTTCCCCCAAACTCCATCTGTGTTCATATTTGGGCATATTGAGTATTTATGCCAAGTTTGGTCCAGACCCATCACTGTTTGAGTCCACAGTGTTCTCTGGATGTAGGTGAACTACAACTCCAAAACTCAAGGTCAATGCCCACCAAACCTGGCCAGTATTTTGTGTTGGTCATGGCAGTTCTGTGTGCCAAGTCTGGTTCAGTTCCATTGTTGGTGGAATTCAGAAAGCTCTTTGATTGTAGGTTAACCAGAAATCCCAGTAACTACAATTCCTAAATGACAAAGTCAAATTTTTGATTGATGGTCACACCTTGGAATAGTAGGTGTCTTCTGGCCAAATTTGGTGGCAATTAGTACATTGGGTTTTGAGTTATGATGTCACTCAAAACGAACTGAGCATTTATAGATGTGTGTATAATAATAATAATAATAATAATAATAATAATAATACACTTTATTTAATACCCCGCCACCATCTCCCTAACGGGGACTCGGGACGGCTTACATGAGTGTGTGTATGTATTTTACATAAAGTAAATACATACTTATGAAGTATTTTAATTATTTTGTGCCCTACCTTGAGAAGGGTAAAAAATAAAATTATTGTTGTTCATTGTTGTTATTATTATTAATTTTATATTCCACACTGGTCAAGCATCATCTGGAGTTCTATGTTCTACTCTCAGCATCTCATTTTGAGAAGACTATAGACAAACTGGAACAGGTTCAGAGAAGGGTAACCAGGATGATAGGAGGAATGGAGAAGGAATCATACTAGAGGAAGATTAAGCATATGGGCATGTTTAGTTTGGTGAAGAAAAGACTCAGGGGTGATATTTTAATGGCTGTCACAGAGAGAAGGGGACAGGCCTGTTCTCTGCTCGCCAAGAGGGTAGAACCAGGTCAGGGATCTGAAGTTTCAGAAGAGTAGGTTTCTGTTACACTTTAGAAGGAACTTCTTGATTATGAATGTGGTACAGCAATGGGACCAATTGCCTAGAGAGGTGGTGGATGTCTTCAGAAAGAGGCTGGATAGAAACTATACTGGGGATGCTCTAGTTGAGGCTGATGGGTGGGTTGAATACATGGCCCCTTCCATCTCTTTGATTATTATACAAACAGAGATTTCTATTAAGGGAGAGGCCAAAGTGTGGGAGTTTCAAGAGTGGCTCAAATTGAGGGAGACAATAAGCTGAGTCACTCTAACCCCAGTTGAAAGTGCATTTTCTAGACTTACAGCCAGGTTCTTAAAACTATTTTTAAAACTAAAGAGGAAGCTCAAGCTATTGAGAGAAATCAATAACTCTGGCAGTGTTAATGAAGCCTCAGCAGAAATCTCTCCCATCCTTGCAACAGTACCAAGAATCAGTTCATTACATTCACTTTGTTATATCCCATGACAAGTGAAAATAGAATTTATTGGCAATGTAAGTCTAGGGCTGCAGCCACACTGCAGAATGATAGCAGTTTGACACTTCATTTACTGCCATGTCTCAGTGCATCAAAATTCTGGGATTTGTAGTTTTGTGAGATAGTTACCCTTCTCAGGATTTGTCTACATGGACTGAATAGCCTGCACTGACCATGAAGTTACTCCTGACTGTCTACATGTTGTCCAGGGACTTCCAGTCCTAATCATGGAGTAAACTGGGTTAAATTGGTTTAGCCCTTTCTTAAGGAAAATCAAGGAATAATCCAGAGTCTGGCTGAAATTCTGGAAGAATCCCATAGTTTGGGCACAGTGTGGACAGCACAACCAGGCCTGACAACAGCCAGCACATGGTCCATATGGACCACAGCCATCCTTGCACACATCATGAGACAGATTTGGTCTGTTTGACCATTGCCACTGCCAGACAGCTCTGGGAGAGCTCCTAGCCATTGTGGGTACCTCATGCTGATATCACCAGAGGCTCCCCTGTGACCAGGGAGAAGGAGGGGGAATTGCCCACTGGTCATTTGGGCACCTCTGCTGATATTAGCATAGAGTGTTTACCATCTCATGGACCTCTGTGGTTATACTGTGTGACACCAACAGGGATGGTAAGGCGATGATGCAGCTGGGGCAAAGTGGTCAAGGTCTGGCCGCACCATATAGACTCCATCTCACCCAACCTGTGTCCACCTCCAAGCTCTTCAGGGTCAGTCCAGAACATTCCTGCTCTAGACTGACCCTGCAAGAACCAACAAATGTAAATGAGCCCTCTGTGAGAGGGTTCTGCTGCCACAACAAACTATAAATCCCAGGGTTCCATGGAATGGAACTGTGAGGCTTAAAGTGGTATAAAACAGATATAATTTTGCAGTGTGGATAGTCTCAGGACTTCTTTCCAGCTCCTTTGTTACAATACCTGTAATTTTATTTTAAAGTCAGACTTTTACTTGAACAAGGTAGATCTCAACAAAATCTAGGCATTTCTTTTACCAAGAAGGTCTCATGATTCAAACAGCTTTTAAACTTATTAAGGAAACTCCCACTGTTATATGTCAAATGTTGCAGCAACAGAGTGGTAGAGTTATTGTTAATAGAGGAGTGGCAGAAGCTCCAATGGATGGATCCATTGAATTGGGTTTGCATTTGGAAGGGGGGTATTTAAGAAATAAGGAGCCCTTGTCATGTCCTGCTATTCTAAAACATAGGAGTTTCTACCTGTCTCTATATTGCATAATATAGGTGACATACCACAGTTGCAATATTTGGATATATCTGGTAATCAGATCAATTTTATATTAATTTTGGGAAACAAGGTTATCACAAGTTTATGACTCAACTCTGCATCCTGTTGCTAGAAACGATGACTGTAGTGCAATACTAATAAGTGGCTTGCATATATGTGTGCACAAAGGGATTTTGATATGTTTAATTTTGGAAGGAAATCACCCAAAGTTTGAAATATGTGATCCCAAGATATTTATTTTCTCTTGAAAAGATTTATTAGGTAATAGTATTAACTGCTAAGGTCTGTTTCAGCACATCGTATTTTCAAGTAACTAAAATGTTTCCAGTAAGGGCCCTCTTGAAAGGTTTTAAAATACAGAATTTACTCTGAGACACCACTTTTTTTGGAGTATCACAGCTCTGTATGTCTTGGTTCTGAGTTACAATAAGCTGCCAGCAGCCTATCAGTAGTAATGGTGCTTCATTATCCATCACTAGCAGCCTAGAACAGAGCACTCGAATCAGAAGATTGTCACATTGAAATGATAGTCACTTCCCCATAATGGGATCAGTTCAGGGAAAGAAAATGGCACACTCTTTTCAAAGAAATCAATTGAATATATGCATTTAAAGATGCACTTATGTGTTCTTGGGATTGAGAAAGTATATGCAAAGAAAAAATGGCATCTCATAGAAATAAAAGGATTTAATTGTACCATCAATTTTGCTTAGATCACATTCATTTATATGCACATTGGTACATTTTCTAGGCCTGTATAAAGATGGGTGAATCTTGCAAAGAAAATTCCAGAGATCTCTCCCTGGATCAACACAATCCAGATTATCAAGGCAGATATTCAACATTGTCTGCTTTGAAATGTATTATATGAGTCTCCACTGCCATATAATCCAGTTCAAAGCAGACAATCTGGATTTTATATATCATTGGCAGAAGGGGCTTAAGTAGCCTGATGATTCACGGAATTGTGATGAAATGGCATGTGTTACAATTTTACTACAGTATGTTTGTTATTAATAATTAATAAACATTTGACATTTCTGAAGGCATCAGAGGTATAGTCAGACAGTGGAAAAATAGAGTTGGAACTGGAATCAGAGATCTGACATACTTGGGACTCACATGTGGCTAATGTGCCGAAAAGTACAGAGATTCTGGTGTGATGTTCTCTCATGGATAAAACAATAGTGGGGAGGAACAGAACATTTCATGGGAGCTTTAATAATGATCTCTGTATTTGAAAGTAAGTATAAGGATTCTGTAAATAAATATCTTATATTACTCATGCCATGTGCCACAAGACTCGAAATAGTCAGAACCTAGAAAAACTAGAGAATTTATCAATAAAGAATGGGTTAAATAAGGTATGGATTATAGCCCTATCAGATTAGCAACAGAGAAATGAAAGGAGATCTATTTCAAAATACATAGAAGCCATTTATTAGCTTCATGTGTAAAGTAATGGTGGATGTAAACCACCAAATGACCAAAATAAATTATGGACAAACAATCAGCAAAAACATATCACAATAATTATATGTAATGGAAAAAACAGAATTACTTTTTTCATGTCAGGAGCGACTTGAAAAATTGCAAGTGGCCTCTGGTGTGAGAGAATTGGCCGTCTGCAAATACGCTGCCCAGGGGACGCCTGGATGTTTTCCTGTTTTCCCATCCTTGTTGGAGGCTTCTCTCATGTCTCTGCATGGGGAGCTGGAGCTGACAGAGGGAGCTCATCCGTGCTCTCTCTGGATTCGAACCTCTGACTTGTCGGTCTTCAGTCCTGCCGGCACAAGGGTTTAACCCATGACGCCACCAGGGGATCCGAGAATCACTAAAAGTAATAGGACTGACAGAGCTGTAGTTGTATAATGCTATGTGAATGATGATGGGCAGGGGGTGCGGAGGGGGGGGGAGTATAGATCTGGAAATAGTCAATGTAACAATGACATTGTATTGTGTTAAATTTTTTAAAAAATAAATAAATAAAAAAGATTTGGCATACTGACTCCACAGCACTGCAAGTGGCTAACAATGATAAAATTGACATTAAACACAAATTAATGAAAAACATGTCCATATTTAATCTTTTCCCCCCACTATATGTACACCTATAATTCTGGTTCACAACTGCCATGTTAGAAGAAACTCTGTGCCTTATATGTTGATGAAATAAATGTGGCTTCCAAACTGTATAGTTCCCCCAATTCAGATCACATACAGAATAATTTGTGGCAGAAGAATTCAAGAAAATATGATAGTATGTTTTTTTCAAAAGACTTTGCCTGTTAATGCACAAAAGAACATTCAAGGATTCTGGTCACAGACAGCCAGACTCCCTAATCCAGGGTGAAAGGAATGAATGTTGCCAGAAAGAAGACATACCCAAGTGCTGCAATGTAATATACAGTAAATCTTGTGACTCCAAAGGTACAGAAGGTCAATACATACAAGCACAGAAGGGATGGGAATAAATGTGCAAGCTGAAAGAGGAGTTGTGTTCTTTATTGCTGAATCATCAAGGACTGAAGCCAAAAGGCAAGTCGGATTTGGCAGAAGAGCCCCCAGGGAAGCAGCGCTTCTCTCTCATCCATGCCAGAATGTCTTATCTGGGCAGATTAAGAAAAGGCAGGACCGTTAGGAGGTTTAAGAGGGGCATCCCAGCTATTCTCAGCTCACACTCTTGGTGCTTATGCAGCGTTGGAGACCAAAGCTTGCTTGCATTTCCTTCCTTCCTTCCTTCCTTCCTTCCTTCCCAAATGATTCTATTTTCAAAATCGAATCTGTCCTCAGTCAATGTACGTATCTGTGTGCATGTGAACATCATTCCATGGGGTGCACACTTCAGTCACCCTACTGCTCTTCCATTATAGACTCAAATCTGACCAGTTTTGAATCTTTGCCAACAGTGAATCATCAGAAATGGAATACCCGTGGTAAGCTTTTCATTAAAAATGTGGCTTAGTAATGTCTAAAGGATCATACTGGGGCCTTTGTGTTGCTGAGGGTTGATCACAGCTATGTAGCTATGCAGTTGTTGATTCTGAGCTTCTTTTTCATTGTATTTGCATGTAATAATAATAATAATCATCATCATCAACAACAACAACAACTTTATTTATACCCTGCCACCATCTCCCCAAGGGAACTCGGAGCAGCTAACAAGAACAAGAACAAGAACAACAACAACAACAACAACAACAACAACAACAACTTTATTTATACCCTGCCACCATCTCCCCAAGGGAACTCGGGGCAGCTAACAAGAGGCCAAGCCCAAGAATTACAATACAACAAATACAAACAAGCAATAATAGCATCAGAATAAAATGCAAAACAATAAGATATAAAATAAAACAAAAGCCAAATAAAATGGAAAAGGAATTAAAACACAATGTGCGGGCAAAATGCAAAAAATAAAATTATAAAATCCTGGGTGAGATGGATAAAATAGAATAATGTATCTGAAAGGAGACTCAGAAGGGACAAACCATGAGGTTAATCTTCACTAAGGGACGAGAGAAAGAGAGAATGTACATTTTGTGTGTGTCCTACTGTGAGGTGTGCTAGGCTACACTGTAATAGCTTTATTTTTTCCTGTCTAGACTGTTGTCTGCACACGAACAGACAATGTTGTCAAGGATGCAAGCAACTAGAAACTGTTAAACAGAGCCATTGAGTACAGTGTGGGTGAGTGGGTGCATTTCATAGGTTCTTATAAATCAACTTCCACAGTTTGGGAAAACTGCTTGCTTGAATTTAATTTGCCAAATAGACTGCCAGCCAGCAGGGTCACTAGTGATGCTATATGGGGGATTATGTAAGTTGCAAACAAAACCTTTTCCAAGGTGTGCTGTTTTCTTGTACATTGAATTAGGGAACGGGTGTTGCTGGGTTGTTGTTGTTTTGAACCTGAATTAGTCATCATGCAATACATTTATCATCACCATATAATTTTTCATTTACTGATGCCAGTGCATTTAGACCAGGCACGGGCAAACTTTGGCCTGCCAGGTGTTTTGGACTTAGGCTTCCGCAATTCCTAACAGCAGGTAAGCTGGCAGGGATTTCTGAGAGTTGAAGTCCAAAACACTCAGACAGCCAAAGTTTGCCCATGCTTGATCTAGACACTGTTCAAGATGACCATGCAAATCCCAATGCTAGCACCCACAATATCACTCTGTGCTTCTTGCTGTTCTGCAACATCATGCATAACAACTGTGGGACTGGAAAATGATATGCTGGATGTGTGTTACAAGTGGTGCACTTTGTTGTTGTCATTTGCAGTTATGTTGGTTTCAACTTGTGACATCTGTCAACTGATGGTGGTCTCATCAATTTCATAGGGTTTCCTCAGACAAGAAATATGCAGAGGAGGTTTTGCCAGTTCCTCCTCTTGAATGATAGCCCTTAGTGCCTGGGAGATCTTTCCATACCAAAACAATGTGTAATCTTGCTGCCAAACACAGGAACACGATCTTCATGTAATAATTTTATGATAATTGGGAAAGAGAGATACAAGGGCAGTTTCTGACAAAAATGAGTTAAATCATCAGCTATGCTGCTCCTGCTTTGCCAGGTAAAGGTAAAGGTAAAGGTTTCCCCTGACATTAAGTCATGTCCAACTCTGGAGGTTGGTGTTCATCTCCATTTCTAAGTCAAAGAGTCAGTGTTGTCCGTAGATGCCTCCAAGGTCATGTGGCTGGCATGACTGCATGGAGTGCCATTACCTTCCCACTGAAAGCGGTATCTATTGATCTACTCACATTTGCATGTTTTTGAGCTGCTAGGTTGGCAGAAGCTGGAGCTAACAGCGGGAGATCACCCCACTCCCCAGGTTTGAACTGCCAATCTTTCAATCAGCAAGTTCAGCAGCTCAGCGGTTTAACTCGCTGCGCCACCAGGGGCTTCTCATCTTACTAGGTTACCACTAATGACCAGCATTGAGGAAAAGTACATAATCTATTACAGGTCAAGCATTCTTTATCTGGAATTCCAAAATCTAAAAGACTCCAAAATCCAAAATTGTCCACAAGTGTCTCTGAGATAGCGACATCTTTGCTTTCTAATTTTTCAGTGTGCATCAAATTTTGTTTCAAGCACAAAATTATGAAAAATATTGTATAAAATTACATCTATGCTATGTGTATATAAAACTTAAATAAATTTCATGTTTAGACATGGGTCTCATCTCCAAAATATGCAAATACGGGTATCCCCAATTCTAAAAAAGAAAATGAAACCTACAACACTTTTGGTTCCAAGCATTTCCGATAAAGAAATATTCAAACTGTAGAATATAAAGCAAACTGACAAATGCATGTAATCAACATATACAAGATTACAAAACAATATTAAACTAAAATCCCAAAATTTCAGTTCTGGCTTGTTTCATACCCTTGACTCCCAGTGATGGCATAACTGGATGTAAGAAGGCCATAGCTGATCCCAAGTCTACCAAGAAGCAGGGGGTATCTTTAATTTATTTATTGTATCAGAAGCGAACCAAGGATACAGTTGTAATGTATTTAAAACACAAAGTTTTAAAACTTGATATTATGCCAAATGTCCTTTGACCAGTAGCTGGCCACTTGGAGTGCCTCTGGTGTTGGTATAAGAAGGTCCTCCATTGTGCATATGGCAGGGCTCAGACTGCATTGTAATAGGTGGCCTGTGGTTTGCTCTTCTTCACAATCACATGTTGTGGACTCCACTTTGTGGCCCCATTTCTTAAGGTTAGCTCTGCATCTCGTGGTGCCAGAGCACAGTCTGTTCGGTGCCTCCCAAGTCACCCAGTCTTTGGTGTGCCCAAGGGGAAGGCTCTTATTTGGTATCAGCCATGGATTGAGGTTCCAGGTTTTAGCCCGCCACTTCTCGATTCTTGCTTGCTGAGGTGTTCCTAAAAATCTTTGTATATCTTAGAAAACTATTTCATAATTGAAGGCGTTGGTGTGCAATAGTATCTTTAATGAGATATAGGCTCATTATTCATCCTTCAGATTTTAAGAGTGTGAATTCCCATAATAAAGCTTATTGGGCTTTACCAGGATTTGCCAATTGTTGTCTCCTTCATAACCACTTATTCTATGTTTGGGGGTGCCAGGGAGGGAAAGGGGTTGTTTGCAGCAATCTCTTAAACATGCTATAGGGTTTTTTCAAAGGTTCTTAAAACTCTGATACATGATTTGTTATAGTGCTTCTCAGGTCTGAAGGGCAAATTCCCTCTAAATTAAAAAAGTAATATCTCAGAATATAAGACTATAATGTAGAGTGTAATTTCAGAGACATGCCATATCACTATAAGTCTTTTAAAAAAATAAAATAAAAGAGAGAAAAGATGAAGGATATATTTTTGTTCCTATACATTTGAGAGGTAAAAATTAAATTTATTCAAAATTGGGTATAAAAGGTTGCAGCTGGTCTCACAAATTGCCAAAAAAAATAGTTTGGAACAACAGAACTGTTGTCTATTTTTTTAAACACATACACACACACTTGAGAACTGCAACAACAAATATTAATCACCTCCAACACATTTGCTCTGTTGGAAAAAGCTGCCATGCTATGGCACCTAGAAATGGAGTCTTAATTGTGAAGTGTGCCATTGTGCCTTGGATTTGCTGCTGGTTGCACCAGATGTTTTGATATGTCAAAGGACATATCCCCAGGGACAAATGTTAGGATATTCTTTTAATGTGGGGTGAGATTCTTACAGCCCTCTGGATATTGTTGAACAACAGCTTCAAAAAATTTTCCCCATTGGCTATTGTCGTGAAAATGATTGGGAGTTAGCATCAAAGAACTTCTGAGAACGGCATGATTCCTTTGTGTTTAATGTTTGGGTAAATACTTAAGTAATGACTAATAATTATTATTCATAAGAGTCCAGAAAATATCCAGGATATTTCTCTGCTTTCTCACAGCATACATAGGAATCATAGAATCAAAGAGTTGGAAGAGACCTCATGGGCCATCCAGTCCAACCCCCTGCCAAGAAGCAGGAATATTGCATTCAAATCACCCCTGACAGATGGCCATCCAGCCTCTGCTTAAAAGCTTCCAAAGAAGGAGCCTCCACCACACTCCGGGGCAGAGAGTTCCACTGCTGAACGGCTCTCACAGTCAGGAAGTTCTTCCTAATGTTCAGATGGAATCTCCTCTCTTGTAGTTTGAAGCCATTGTTCCGCGTCCTAGTCTCCAAGGAAGCAGAAAACAAGCTTGCTCCCTCCTCCCTGTGGCTTCCTCTCACATATTTATACATGGCTATCATATCTCCTCTCAGCCTTCTCTTCTTCAGGCTAAACATGCCCAGTTCCCTAAGCCGCTCCTCATAGGGCTTGTTCTCCAGACCCTTGATCATTTTAGTCGCCCTCCTCTGGACACATTCCAGCTTGTCAATATCTCTCTTGAATTGTGGTGCCCAGAATTGGACACAATATTCCAGATGTGGTCTAACCAAAGCAGAATAGAGGGGTAGCATTACTTCCTTAGATCTAGACACTATGAACACAACTTCTCTTTCTTTGCCCCAGCTTCATATTTCGTATTGACATTTTGTCTGTTCCCATCAGATGGGGGAAAGGAAGTGAGGTTAGAGCAGTAATCAGAATGATCGCCTCTAAATGAAGCACTGTGCAGACACAGTACACCCCACGTGTGAGCCACTTGTGGAAATTTAAGTTCAGTGTAGTGCTCGGTGTACTGCAAAATCAAGGACTGCTTTTGGGAATTTCCTCCCTCCACCCCAAATCATTTCAATCTATGGATGCAGAACCCATAGATCGACTGGGGCCGACTGTATTCTGGACTATAATGATTTCCTAATTGAGTCGTTTATCATTTAGCCCTAGTTTCTTCTCTGTTTCTAGCCAGTGTTTTGTCAAGAACTAATTTCTGATGAAGAACATATGGAGATGATTCCCAGGAGGTAGAAAATTAAGTTCTGATTCAGGCTTTCCTGTAGTCTTACTATATATCAGTTCACACTACATATAAGCAATTTTGTGCCTACAAAAATACAACGTGTAATTTACACTTGTATTGGAACTTTATGACAGTACATGTTATCTTTGTTTTGTTTTTTGTTTTGATAGATTCATATGCTTTTTGTGATTTAAAGATTTTTAACTAGAATGCTGTTTCTTATTTGTGTACATAGTTTCTGTTAGTCCTCTTGAACGCAGAATGGTGGGTTGTAAATTGCATACCCCCCAACTGGCATGATTTTGTCTAGGACAGTCTCAATTAATCTTCTATTATTCTACTTTTTTCAGCTGCTTTTAAAGCATCCCTGTTTCTGTTCTCCTCCTTCCCTTTCTCCCTTTGTCCTCGGTTCATATCAAATGCTGCAAACTGTTCAAAGCACAAAAGCAGTTTGTGTTCATTTAAGAAGGGGGCAGAATCTTGACCTTCTAAGTAGACTCATTCAAATTATTATTAATAGTAGTTGTAATAATGGTAGTAAAGGGAACGGTTTTCCGTTGACATTAAGTCTAGTCATATCTGATTCTGGGGGGGCGGGGGGGATGCTCATCTCAATTTCTAAGCCGAAGAAGCTGCATTGTCCGTAGACGCCTCCAAGGTCATCTGGCCAGCATCATCGCATGGAGCGCCGTTACCTTCCTGCCAAGTAGTACCTATTTATCTGCTCACGTTTGCATGTTTTCAAACTATTCGGTTGACCTGCTCCCCAGATTCAAACCGCCAACCTTTTTGTCAGCAACTTCAGCAGCTTAGTGGTTTAACTCACTGTGCCACTGGGGCTTCTAATAATAATGGTACCCTGTTTTTATTTCAGAACTGAGACTAAAATCAAACAACTACAGCTTTTCCTAGCTAGTTATGTTTCCTTATCAAAACCTTTTGTCATCTTGACCACATCATTATGCTGCCACATCAGATGTACCACAGCTTTTATTAATAAAATGTTGGAAGGCATAAAAAAATGGAACTGTGGGAAATACATTGATACCCTACTTAATCTTAGTATGCCCTTGTCTGACAGAAATTTTCTCAAGGAGGGAAAGAAACTCTGTAAATTCCCAGAAACATTGTTTATAACAAAAGTTAGCATGCAAGCCCTGGATGTCTCTACAGAGAAGGTGCTATGAGTAGTTCCACAATTTGTCTGTACATTGGCATCTGAGCGGGCACACCCATGCCAAGCAGATAATGTAGGGAATGCTTTGTTCGTGCAAAAAGTTGCAATATACAACAGTAAGTTTCCTATAGCCATGCTGGCTTGGGTGATTCTGGGAGTTGTAATCCTCAGAAAAAATCTTTTATAAACTCTGTGTTTTCTGCAAGTTCTAACTGTCATTAGTCTGACAGCAGTTTAGCAAAATTAATAAGAGGTTTAAGGCCTGCATTACTCGGAGGCGTCTCTCTCTTATCCTGTGTCGTACTTTAGAGCTCGATTTCTTACTCTCTCCAGTGCATACATCCATGTTTGTTATTTTTTGGCCTGCAAAGCTGAGAACGTGCAACCCTGTTCGAGTCTTCTCTAAAAGAGGGGACAGTTTGTTTATCTGTCAGCTCGAAGGTGCCAGCATTTAATGTGTACAGGGTGAAAGGAAAATAAATGGAGCTATTATGCCACATTTAGCCTTCCCATCCCATGACTTTGTGTTTGTCTTTATTGCTGTCCTAAAAGAAGAACTACAGAAAGACATACTGGGGTTGTGGTTTCTAATCAACAACACTGCCTTTTTTTCACTTCCTTCGTGCACACCATTTCTCAACATGTTGAATGTGACTTTATAGGGCGTTAATCCTGCTCTGGCTTCATCTATGACAGCCAACCTATAATTATCCCTCTTTAAATGGGGCAATGCACAACAGTAGAGACTGTTAATAGGGGCTGGTTACATGACTAACTAATGGTCCGTTTCTGGGCACAAGTATATGTTTTTAAACTATAAAGCCCTGTATAGCTTGGGTCCAGGCTATCTAAAAGAAGTGTCTTGCCGTAAGAGCCAGCCTGAACTTTAACGTTGCATCCAAACTGTAGAATTAATGCAGTTGTGTAGTGATTTCAGCTAGGATCGTGGTTAAGAGGATCTGTGCCTGGTGAGCGTAAACTAAACCAGATTGGCCAGGACAGAGAAACAATCTCACCAGGTTAAAAACAAGCCACATAGGTTTATTACAATTCAGCCCAAAGGGATGCAAGTGCAAGCAATTTGCTGCAAATTGTACAAGCATAAAGATACAGAGAAATACAAGATATTTTATACAGCTCTGAGAGCCATTCAAACCTCCTGCTCCCTCTCGCTTGGCTGGAAAGAAGGCCAGTCAGGATCTGTGCTAGGGGCCTAAGTTAGTGTGACTTGCCCAAGTTCACCCAGTGGGTTTCTGTGGCCTAACAAGGATTTGAACCCCATCTGCAGAGTTACAGTCTAATGTTCAAAGCACCCCAACAATTGGCTCTTATGGACAGTTTGCTATTATTAATCCTAACTTTTTGTATAAGTTTTATATATGTTTAGCTGTATGTGGGTTTACTTGTATCTCATTTTATTCTGTAAGATGTCTTGAGTCCCATTGCAGGGGGGGAAACGGAACATAAATAAAGTGATCAATTGCTTAACATTATCCATAATATTAAAATGGGCCTGTAGTCCATTTGTGGCCCCTTCCACACAACTGTATGAAATCCACATTGAACTGGATTAAATGACAGTGTGCATTCAGATAATCCAGTTCAAAGCAGATATTGTGGATTATCTGCCTTGATAATCTGGGTTATATGGCTGTGTGGAAGGGACAGGAGAAACAGCTTCTCCTAGCCTGTATGCTCCAGTTTTTATCTGAAATGTTGGAGGATATACCTGTTGTTAAACACCAGACCCCCCAAAATGATGAACCTCAGAGTCTGTGGCCAAATAAAGATGGAATAAGGAGCCCATGTGGACTTCGTTTCCATTTTCAGATTCATTTTCATTCAACTCTCTGCAATGCTGTACAGACATCACACACACCTCAAACCTCAATAGATGGCAACACCTTAGTGAACATAATTCTCTCACCATATCACGGGAAGACATATGGACCATATAATGAGCTTATACAAGAGTCTCTGAATCTTTCCCTTTTTTCCTGATACAATCTGGTTTATTCCTGGGAATGTTTCCTCCTCTCTGTCATCAAACCAGCCACCCTCCTGGGGCTCCCATTAAAATTGCCAGCACCCTGAGCACCTTTTTGATTATTAAATTTTTCCACCATGGCTAGAACCAACCAGTTAAGGAATCAGATGGAGCCCCAGACCAACCAGGGAATGAGTCCTAGCTAGGCACATTTTGGATCAATCAGAAGCCAGTATAGTATTCTTGAATAGCTGTCAAAGTGTTATACATATACTTATGTATTCGCAATTATGGTATATCAGTTTATTGTAGCACTGTCTCTGCTGACATCCTCTTTGGCCATTGAGAATAAAGCCTCTGATTTTGCCTATATCCCTTCTGTGTCTTTAATGGCCTTCTGGAAGCTTTATTCGCCAGCCTCCAAACCTGCGGTTCTTGCAGAAGCTAAAGTTATCCCAAGGGATAATTTTTGACTTTGTGAAGGGAAATACTATTTCTTATCAGATAACTTTCTGCAGCTTCACCAAAGTGTGACCCCCAGGATTCTTTGGGGGATGTTATGATAGCTATAACCTATATAGTTTTTTTGGATGCAGCTGTGCCCTTCATCAAGCTGTCAGGAAAGAAGAGCGGCCAGTGACAGGAGTACCTAGGTATGATTGCTTTGCACTGCATCCTGCTGAGTTCTCCCTCCAGCAGCTCATAAAGCAGAATAAAAGGGAGATCTAATCCTTTGCCCTGTGGCTCTCTCTTCCCTGACCTCTGATTAACCAAAAAAAGAAACAAAAGCCCAATAAAAGCCCTGTAAGCTTCAAAACCTTACAATGATTGCTTAGCCAGGGTTTTCTTTTTTTTTCCTCTCTGCTTGCTGGACTTTTCTTCCAGACGTGAATTTGCAGTGATGTTAAATCCCATGTATCCCACACTCAATAAAACATAGCGATAGTAAACTTTATAGAGGCTGCTTGTTTGCACATTGCAGCTCAGCCATTTGATAAACACTTGAATGCTTCTCTCTCCCCCTCAGCTCCCCCATTCCCATCTGGAAGTAGGAAAGCCACATGGAGAAGAGGTAATGGCTTTAAAAAAGCAGACTGATTGCTCAGCAATGATGACCCATCTGCCTGCAGGGAGGGAAAGAAGAAAAAGAAAGAAAGAAAGAATGTGGTGGTGCTGAGTCAGCAACAGCTACACTACATCAAAAGCAAATGAGAACACATGTGTATGAGTGTGTGTCATGCTTCAAGTTCCCCATCAACTTATGGCAGCTCCATAAATTTCACAGGATTTTCTCAGGTAAGGAATAGTCAGAAGTGATTTTTCTAGTTCCTTTGAAATATAGCTTAGGCGTGTCAAGCCAACCCCGACCGGGACCGCCTTCCACCTGGAAACCAATGCCCTCACTGCGAGAGAAGATTCAGATCAATAATTGGGCTCCGCAGTCACCTATGGATCCACCGACAGAACCTTGGAGGACCATCATTCTCGGACTACGAGGGATCACCTAAGTAAGTAAGTACAGTCCCTGGTCTTCATTGGTGGTTCCCCATCCAAGCACTAATATGGGCTGATCCTCCTTATTTTCCAAATCAGACAGGATCTGGTGCCGCTAGAGTTCTTAGGTACCAAATAAGAACATAAAAGGAAATAAGCCCAAGCTCATCAGAAGGAGCCCCCAGTGGAACAGTGGGTTAAACTCTTGTGCCGGCAAGACTGAAGACCGACAGGTTGCAGGTTCGAATCTGGGGAGAGTGCGGATGAGCTCCCTCTGTCAGCTCCAGCTTCCCATGCGGCAACATGAGAGAGGTCTCCCACAAAGGATGGTAAAACATCAAAACATCCTGGCGTCCCCTGGGCAACGTCCTTGCAGTTGGCCAATTCTCTCACACCAGAAGCGACTTGCAGTTTCTCAAGTCACTCCGGACATGACCAAAAAAATTGCCTATACTTAAGCCACCTTGAGTCCCTTTGGGATAGAGAAAGGTGGGATATAGATAGGATAAATAAATAAATAAAATCAGCAAACCCAATGGACAATGGTAGCAAAATGCGGGAACAGAATCCAGTAAGTGGCGTCTTTAGCACCAGCCCAATATAATAAAAGCTGGAAATTTAACTCTTGTCATTTCCCATGACTACAAAAAACAAAACAAAAGGATAAGGCCTGTCAAAACTTGCTGAGTAAGAAAAGGAGAAACCAAATGCTTAACCACATGGAGAAGAAAAAAGGCACTGTGAATCCAAGGCAAAACTCATTCCCAAATACCCTGAGGGCTAACACTCTCCAGTTATAATATACAGTAACTCTCGCTCTCTAATTATCTGCAGCCTCCCCACCCCCTCCCCAGGTTGGGGAAGGGAGCTCTTCAGAGCTCTTTTAAAGACATTCATGGCTGTAATGCAGTTCATTTGTGGTCTGCGTGATTGGCAGATGAAACAGTTCGCAAAAGCTTAGAGCAGACGGATCTTCATCTACACCAGTGTTTCTCAACCTTCCTAATGCTACAGCCCCTTAATATATTTCCTCATGTTGTGGTGACCCCAACCATAAAATTATTTTCCCTGCTACTTCATAACTGTAATTTTGCTACTGTTATGAATTGTAATGTAAATATTTGATATGCAAGGATTTTCATTCACTGGACCAAATTTGGTACAAATACCTGATATGGCCAAATTTGAATACTGATGTGGTTGGGGGTGGGGGATTAATTTTGTCATTTGGGAGTTGTAGTTGCTGGGATTTATAGTTCATCTACAATCAAATAGTATTCTGAACTCCACCAACGATGGAATTGAGCCAAACTTGGCATACAGAAATCCCATGGTCAACTGAAAATACTGGAAGGGTATGGTGGACATTGACCTTGAGTTTTGGAGTTGTAGTTCACCTACATCCAGAGAGCACTGTGGACTCAAACAATGATAGATCCATACCAAACTTGGCATGAATACTCAATATGCCCACAGTGAACACTGGTGGAGTTTGGGGAAAATAGACCTTAACATTTGGAAGCTGTAGTTGCTGGGATTTATAGTTCACCTAAAATCAACAAGCATTCTGAACCCCACCAATGATAGAATTGGACCAAACTTCCCACACAGAACTCCCAGTACCAACAGAAAATACTGTGTTTCCTGGTAATCTTTGGTGACCCCTCTGACAGCCCCTCACACACCCCCAGTGGTCCCAACCCCAAGGTTGAGGAATGCTGGTCTACATGATATCTGTTTTTGTACTATATGTATGAAAATATGGTCACCTTAAATCGGACTTTTAATTAGGATTGTAAATTTTCACTTGTTTTATTCTCATCTGAGCAAATGAAACACCACGTACTTGATTACGAAATGATGCAATGCTTCCTCTTCCTTTCAGGAAGAGTCCTCACAGTCATAAAAACGGCTTCTTTGTGCAATTTATCCAATAGGGAAAAAATGTGCAAAATCATAATAACTGCATTTTTTCTACACTCATTATTTTCATCACTATCTTCTGTTAGTCAGCCCTAAACATTTCCATAATTTCAAATATTAATAATTGTTAATCCTCAACAATGTTACTTTTCTTAATTTGGTCTAGCTTATTACTTTGTGAGGGTAACTGGAAGGAGTTGTCCTTTTCCAGCTAATTCCATTCATTCATTACATTTGTAACAACTTATATTATCATTTTTCTATTTATAATATAATGTATCAATAGTAATTGACATAATGAACTAATTCCATGAATAGTTTAATATGAATGCACTGTTTTTATTTGGTGATCTTATCTTCCAGCACTTCCAAAATGGACACTTTTCAAAAACACTGCATCAGACTTCCTATAGCGCATATTTGTTGAAAATCACTTAACCAACTCAGCATTCTCATCCATTCACATAGGAGACAAGAAATTAGGAAACTTTTTGGCAGCATTAGAACTTCCTGTGATTTCCTGTGTCCCATAGAAAGCGATATAACTGCTGCTCTGGGCCAGAGTGAAGAGAGAGGCGGCCAGAAGACAGTTCCACCTTGTCTCCTGTGCTATGCTAATAATATAATATAATGTAATATAATATATTGTATAGACATATAATATTTATAATATTATAATGTAATACAATATAATCCTAATAATAAGATATTATAATTATATATTTTATATCACATGTAATATTACTAATAATATTACAATATAATGGTATAGTACAATATAGTAATATATAATAATGATATTGTACTATGCTAATAATATAATATATTGTATGTATATATATCTCGTAAGCCACTCTGAGTCCCCTTCGGGGTGAGAAGGACGGCATATAAATGTCGTAAATAAATAAATAAAAGACCTGACTCACAAAACCAGTCCAAAGCAAACAAACTCATGCCAGAATTATCTGTCTATTTATCTAATATAAATTAATATGACAAATTTTAGGAAAACACCAATAGTTCCAAATCTGGGCACAGTGTACTCAAAGTGTTGCACAATATGGAGCCCAATCCTTTCCTCCAAAGGGCAGTGTACCATATGCCCAAGTAAATGTACATAGCATTCCAGATTAAAATTATCTTGGGAGCAGATGGGTTGAAAGGAACATGATTATATGCATATAGACAAATGCTGAAGCTTTTCAGAGGAAGGCTGAGATTATTCTAAGAAAGTGTATGTGACTATTAAATGATTACACTGTAGCTCCAGGTAGCAGCAGGGATCTGTTCATTGGCATGACAGAGGGATTAAAGGTTACCAAATAAAACATTATTATTTATTAAAAATTGCAGCTCCTATGGTAAAAAATATGTTTACAGTAGGGGTGGGAATTGTTTCTCCAAATGTTGGATTGCAACTCTCACTAGTTCTAACCAGAATAGCTAAAGCTGAGGAATGGCAGGAGTTGCCAACCAATAGCATCTGGAAGGTCAGGTAGTTTCTACCCATGGTTTACAGGCCTAATTCTAAGCACATGGAAGAATACAAACTGACCTAATGGTAAAACAGGATCTCTCTTCTTTCATTTTGGAAGTCATATGGATGTTAATATTGAAAAGGGCAGGATTCCATTACGTGTATTCTTTGTAGCAAAAAATCCTGATTTTACTTTTTCAAAAATATATTTTGAAGTCCTTCTCTCTCTGCGTGTTTGGTTAGGTGGAGAGGATTTGCCCAGTACTGCCCAAGCTGATTATTTCACTTATGATGGGGATGAAACAAACATTTGACCGGGAGCACCTTAAAATTTGTATCATAGTATAAAGTTAAAGCAAAACAGACCACAAATATCAATTTTGCAGACATACACACGCAACTCCAAGGTTGCCAGTAAATTCCAAACTGGCCTGAAAGGGTTCTCAGTATTAACCTCAATATAAATATCAAGTTAGAGCCCTTGGTGGTGCAATGAGTTAAACCCTTGTTGCTGGCAAGACTGCTGACTGAAATGTCAGCAGTTCAAATCTGGGAAGCAAGGTGAGTTCCCAACTGTCAGTTCCAGCTTCCCATGCAGAAACATGAGAGAAGCCTCCCACAAGAATGGTAAAAAAATCCAGGCGTCCCCTGGGCAATGTCCTTCCAGATGGCCAATTCTCTCACACCAGAAGTTACTTGCAGTTTCTCAAGTTGCTCCTGACATGGAAAAAATTTTTTGGATTGAATCTATCTAAATAAAAATGTAATGTTTGTTTGTGGGATTAACATAACTCAAAAACCACTGGATGAATTGACACCAAATTTGGACACAATACACCTATCAGGCCAAGGAGTGACCATCACTCATAAAAACATTGAAAAACACAGCAGAAGAGACTTTAAAAGCCTATATATATATATAACAGTGCATGTGCAAACCCACACATATATATGCAAACACACATATATACACATATACACATATATACACACACATATGCACACACATATACACACACACAAAACACATATACACAGATTGGGCCACAGCAACGTGTGGCAGGGGACGGCTAGTCAGTTCATAAATTACTATTGCTACTATTGCTACTCTTAGATTAGGTTCCACTAGATAACAATCCAAATCTAGTGACTCTGGATCAAGCATGTAGATTGGCATAGTGTAACAGAAAGACAGACACACAGAAACTTCAAATTAGAGAGTGGGTGGGGCGGGGCGGGGTGTGCAAAGGAATGGAATTGAGTCACAGTTGCCTTAAGCACCATTGATTTCAATCTGGATGCAATCATAAGTAATTTCTGATGGATTACATTTTATATTTGGAACCATGGCAGTTGCTCAATAATCATATCAAAGTTAAGGCAAACCTGGGTGTTCAAAATGGTGGGGGAGGGTACAGGGCATTAAAATTGCAGCTGCTTATTAACCACACTGATTTCTGCTCCTGCTAGAAATGGTAAATTGGTTCTATCTCCTCTTGACTCATCTCATGAGTCTTGAACTAGTAATGTGCGAGCTGACCTCTTGCACTGTAAATGACTCCCAGGGCAACCTTAGTCAACAGTGTTATGAAAAACATATTAAGTTTGTTTTTCCTGTGAAATACAGTTAGTAGTCAGAAGACATCTATGCCAGACAGAACTTCAACAGTAGATTTTCTTATCAAACTTTTTTCAGAACTGGAGAGAAAATGGGAATAAGACCTCATTGGACGTTGTCCTCTCTCCATTTCTCTGTTCTTCTGAAATGGAGTCCCACTGAAGCTATCACATGGTGCAAGGACTCTTCCAGTAACTGCCCATGAGACTCTGTTGCAGCAGTGCAGGGAAACAGAGGGAAGACTGCAGAAGGACGCTGGGTAGAAGTGGGGAAAGGAAATGGGATGACTGCCATCCCTGAACATGGAAAGGCACTGGATCTGATGGTAGGGAATTAAAGAAGACTTTGTCAATACAGCATGATAAGGTAAGGGTCCATTGAAATAGATGCACAAAATTATTATTTTCACTAGGAATAGTGGTTGGTGAAGATTAAGGGGACAGTCCTATGATCTAAGCCAGGGGTCCTCAAACTAAGGCCCGAGGACCGGATACAGCCCTCCAAGGCTATTTACCCGGCCCTTGCTCAGGGTCAACCTAAGTCTGAAATGACTTGAAAGCACACAACAACAACAACAATCCTATCTCATGAGCCAAAAGCAGGCCCATACTTCCCATTGAAATACTAATAGGTTTATATTTGTTAAAATTGTTCTTCATTTTATTTATTGTATTGTTTGTGTTTTTTGCGCTACACATAAGGTATGTGCAGTGTGTATAACAATTCATTCATGTTTTTTTTCAAATTATAATCAGGCCTTCCAACAGTTTGAGGGACTGTGACCTGACCTTCCATTTAAAAAGTCTGAGGACCCCTGATTTAAGCTCTTGAAGTCGGAATTACCTCAGGAAACCTGTAAGGCTCTGTATATTCAACCATCTGTTTGGTGGCTGAGCTGAATTCCCATTTGAAACAAAAACAAAAAAACCCAACACAGGCATTATAAAGAGGACTGGTAAGGGGAACATCTAGTTGGTGGCAATGGTGACCACAGGGTAGCTGTTACATCAATGAGGCAGTAGATCCACTTGAGTTTAAGAGCCTTTCCACACAGCCATATAACCCAGAATACGCGCAGTGGGATAAAGCGCTGAGGCGCTGAGCTTGTTGACTGAAAGGTCGCAGGTTCGATTCCGGGGAGTGGCGTGAGCTTCCGCTGTCAGTCCTAGCTTCTGCCAACCTAGCAGTTCGAAAACATGCAAATGTGAGTAGATCAATAGGTACCACTCCGGTGGGAAGGTAAGGGCGCTCCATGCAGTCATGCCGGCCACATGACCTTGGAGGTGTCTATGGACAACGCCGGCTCTTCAGCTTAGAAATGGAGATGAGCACCACACCCCAGAGTCAGACATGACTGGACTTAATGTCAGGGGACAACCTTTACCTTTTTACCAAGGCAGAAAATCCCACACTGTCATATATTCCAGTTCAGAGCAGATAATGTGTGATTGTATTGAGCTGTGTGGAAAGAGCCTAAGTCAGAACTTTAAAGAAGAACTTTGGGGATAGGTCTCGGCACTTTGGGCAGCTCTTTTAGCAAAGGTTCACAGACTCATAGGTACAAAAGTTGCCAACTGCTACTGGTTGAAGAAAGAAAGAAAGAAAGAAAGAAAGAAAGAAAGAAAAGAAGAATAATATTCAGGTAAAGGTGCACTGTGGCGATAATACTTCAGAAACCATTGGATGCAAATGAGTATCTTCATAGACCCATTTCGAGCCATGTTCAGGCCTGGGCATGAAATGGGTTCTTAGTCACCATCATGTATGACTTGAAAAGAGAATGACAGAGAAGTGGGATTCTGTTGCTTCTCCTGCTCTGGGAGGGTTTCAGCACCATCATCTCAATCACACATCTTCCACTGACTGCTTATAGAACCAGGCTGCAACCTCTGGCCCTCCAGGGATGCCACCGAACTTCAATTCTCATCAGCCATAGCTACGAGAATCAATAGTGAAAAATGCTGGGAGCTGCAGTCCAACAAATCGCAGGAGAGATCAGGTTCCCTAGTTCTTCAAGAGAAGATGAGCCTATTCTTATATGCACATACACAAACACAATCATGCATAAAACAGTAGCTGGGAATTACAAAAAACCACCTCTCTTTTTAAGAAAGCTCCCAAATGTAATTGATCCCCCATACTACAGATTCAGTAGTCTCATGGAAATATATATACAGTGGAACCTCTGCTTAAGATAATCACAACTTAAGAGCATTTTGATTTAAGGGTTTTGCTTTGACATATGAGCTGCATTTTGAGTTAAGAGCTACCACCAGAGGGAGTGCTAGCGTGAGAGTACAGGGCTTTAAGGCTTCAAGGGAGCAGCCTCAATGCCTCATGTTCTTGACCACTTTGGGAGACTGCCATCTGCTTTGCTCTTGTCCACTTTTAGGAACGTTGGGTTAGTTGACTTTGTGTGGTTTTTATTCCTGGTATATTTGGCTTCGTGAGGAGAGAGAGGGAGGAAGAAAGAGCAAGAGACGGAGGGAGGCTGGAGTGAGTACAGTATGGAGAAAATGATGCTTCTGCCTCTTCACTTTGTGTTTTGTGCTTCCTTGTCACAGCTTTGTGCTTCTACTATTTTAAAGTTCATCTTTCTTTTTCCTTTTTCCATGTGAATGTGTATTTATACATTATTTGTTATTTATAAAATACATTTTCTTATTTAAAAACACATAACAAAAAAATTGGGGTGGGGTTCCGGGTGGGCAGAATGGATTAATAGAATTTCAATGCATTTCAATGGGATAATTCATTTTGAGATAAGAATGTTTTGAGTTAACAGCTTGGTCACAGAACGAATTAAACTCTTAAGTCAAGGTATTACTGTAGATATTTAATTCCAAAAAGGAAACATTTTGTATAAGGGGCACCATTTTATTACACCATTGTATATACTGGAACTTAAGCATTTATAAATTTCAGTATCCATGGGAGGTCCAGGAACCAAACCCCAATGGATAGCAGGGGCCCACTGTATTTGGAATACTTTATATTCAGTTCACACTTCCTTCATTGCCATATAAATTTCATTTTAAAATAATAGCAATACTGTACTAGGACTGTAACATGATGGTGGGGAGATAGTAATTAAAACATCAAGATACCAAACATCTAGAGAGTATAATTCAATAATTTTACAGTACCTGACAAAACCACTCCAGAAAGTAAATTCACTGAAAGGCTCTATTTCTCAGCTCCCAGTAGGAATAAACAGACCCTAATTCACAGAGAGACCCCACAAACCACAATATTTTCATTATGAAATTCTAATACCGCTCCACAGGAACTGTTGAAGGCTCATCCGGTTAGGTGAATAATTAATGTTGACATCCATCAGAGACTGCTTATGTGAGACTACTTTTTGCCTCTTTGTCATGTCTGGCACAAGCACTGTCCATTACTCTGTTTGGCCCTATCAATCAAACTACCTCCACTCTCCAAGCCCAGGGGCATCATAGGAAGTGAGGAAGTGGGATTTGCTTAGCTTTCCAGACAAAATAATCAATCTATGGTAAAAGGGAAAGGGAGGATTCTTCCTCCTCCTTCTTCCCCTTTCCAAGTTGCATTGAGACCAATTACTACAGAATGGGAAAGCTTACTCTCTCCGCTAATCATTGCGCATACATGAAAAAAATGGGGATGGTGGTGAGCCAGGCTGCTGTTGATTATCTAGTTTGAAGAGTATCTCTGGAGTTGGAATATGTGAGCTGGTTGTAAGCTTCTGGAAACGTGACTGTTTTCAGGAGAGTTCTGACTAAAATGAACAGGAAACAAGCGGGGAGAACTTGTGTGGTGCAGAAGATTGAGTGCTGGGCTCTGATTCTGGAGATTAGGGTTTGAATCACTGCTTAGCCATGGAAACCCACATTCTCCCAGTCTCCAGAGGAAAGAAATGCAAGTCACTCTCTAAAGAAATCTTGACAAGAAAATCCCGTGGTAGGGTCACTATAGCTCAGACACGACTGGAAGGCACAAAACAAACAAAGCAAATTGTATGGGATTGTAATAACGTTATGTTTCCATGTACACAAATAAGTAGAAACATATTAATAAGTCTCGCTTTAAAAAATCAAACAACTTCTTCATGGCAACCATACCAGCACTTTCCTACTTACAGGAGAGAGAGAAAAAGATTCCCACATCTTTCTCTTTGCAGGGAACAAAGGATTATTAAGTGGGAGAATAGCTATCCCCTCTCCTGAAGAAACCAGCGTATGGGGAACAGAAGCACAGAATCACTTGGTCCCAAGACTAACATTCTATGAAGGAAAGGTAATACTCCAGTCAAAATAATCTAGAACAAGCATGGGCAAACTTTCTAACTTGGGGGCAAGAATACTAGCACTCCCTGATAGGAGGACTGACTTCCCGGTGATGGAAGGGGAAGGGAAGGAGGAAGTGAAAAGAAAGGAAGAATGAAAGGGAGGATGGGAAGGATGGAAGGAGAAAAAAGGAGAGAGAGAAAGAGGGAGGAAAGAGGGAGAGAGGGAGGTAGGCAGGCAGGCAATGAGAAAGGAAAAAGAGAAGGTAGGTAGATAGGTAGGTAGGAAGTAGAGGGGAGGGAAAGGATGAAGGAAAGATAGAAGGAAGGAAAGACAAAAGGGAAGGAAGGGAAGGGAAGGATAAAGGAAAGAGAGAAGGAAGTAAAGACAAAAGGGAAGGAAGGATGAAGAAAAAAGGATAAAGTGAGGAGAGGGCAGGAAGGAAGGACGAAAGGGTAGTAGAGAAGGAAGGGAAGGGGGAAGGAAAGAGAAGGAAGGACAAAGGAGTGAAAGGGGATGGAGGGAGGGAGAAAGAGGAGTTAGGAAAGAGGAAAGGAAGGAAAGACAAAAGGAAGGAGGGAAGGAAGGAAGAAGGGAGGAAGAATCAGAGGGAGGGGAGGGAGAGAGGGAAGAAGGAAGGAAGGGAGGGAGGGAGGGAAGAAGAAGGAGTGAGAGAAGGGGGAAGGAAAGAGAGAAGGAAGGAAGGAAGGAAGGAAGGAAGGAAGGAAGGGAGGAAGGAAGGGAGGAAGGATAGGATGGTAAGAGAGAGGAGGGCCTGAGAAAATAGGCCCTCCAAGGGGCCGTATCCAGCCCCCGGGCATGGTTTGCCCATACCTGATTTAGACCATAGTAGTTTCAATTTCTATGTATGGTTTTGAAAACTGGAAGAAACCTTACAGAAGGAAAATAAAGTCATATGAAATGTGGAACTGGAGAACAATTCAACAGATATCATGGGCTAATTAGAAAAACAAATCAAGGGATATTAGAGCAAATGAGGCCTAAGCTGTCCCTGAGTCACTATTGAGGTTACTGTAATTTGACCATATTATGAGACTCAATGGAAAAGAAATTAATGCTTGGTAAGGAGGAAGGAAAAGAAGGAGACAACACTAAAGATGGATTCATTCAATCAAAAAAAAGCTGTGGCGGTGAGTTTGTGAGACTTAAGCCAGGCAGGGCAGTGTATTGCCAGGAATCTTAGAGGTTTCTCTTTTATAGTGTCCCAACATGTTGAAGCTGACTTGATGCCAAACAACAGCAAAATGTTCTCAAAGGGCAAATCTAAGTATAAGCCAAATCCTTATAGAAAGACCAAAAACCTGCACGATTTCTTTAAATATAATTCCAGGAAACGAGAAAAATTTACAATCATTCCAACAACTCATATAACGGAACAACAATCCCTTCTTTGGGTTGATGACCTGTATCTTGATCAAAGCAGGGCAGAAGGGGCAGTGGTTGCTGGAAAAAGCAGTGATCTGTGGAATGTGTTTTTAACCGTTCCCATTGCCAAGGAATAGCAAGTGCTCAAACCTTGGACAAAGCACAAGAATACAAAGGTTTCCAAAGTTTTGAGCTGCCCCGTTCCTAACTCCATTGTATCTGGAATCACTGCCTCAAAGCTGGAGATGCTTTCAAATTTCTTCACTGGGTAGAGAAACAAATGCACAAATCATCAAATGATTTTGGCTGGGGCAAAGAACAAGATATCACCTCAAAGATACTATTCTCTGCTTCTGTTGGGTAGGGCCCCCAAAGGCTGGGAATCACGGAAGAAATTTTTTGACATATGGGCACCACACTAAATATTGTACACAATATTCAGTATTGCAATGTGAATGTTCCAAAACAAGAGAAATGTTACTTTTCATCAACTATAATACTATTTTGAGATGTTATACATCACCTCTATATCTCAAATCTATTGGGAAAACCAGGAATCTCCAAAGCATGATCTTGTTAGAGGTCATAACTTTTTAGTAAAATATGATCTTCCTGAGAAGAGTTAAAAACTCACCTGAGTCAATCTTCTCATGCAAGGCAAATTAGATTTCTCAGTTGTTAGACTGATATACCTGGTTATCTCTTTGAACTGTTAGGAACAAAGATATGCCAATGCAGATCTTCAGAAGTGTTATTTTCAGTTGCCCCAAATAACATCTACTCTCCCATAAAATACATTGCTTTTAAATCATGCTCTCAAGAGACCAAAAAATAAGTAGTCTTCATTAAAAGTTAACATAGTCGATTTACTTACAAACTTCATGTATTTAGCATACAGGTACATTTATTATTGGTTTCATGTTAACTAAATAATACATCAAACTTCTGAACTATACTGTACTATACTTCTGATGCAAACAGACTCAAGTATTAACTGAACATCTTACTGCAGCATACTGACTATACTCCTGCTCTAACTGATATCAACCAACTTCACTGACTTCTAACTCAAAATTGGTCAAACCTCAACTGATTTCTGACTTAAATGAATCCAACTGGCTTCTGATTCAAATACATTCTCAAAGCGAGTCTCACTCTGACATTCTAAGATCAGGGTCACATGGTCTGTAGCCCCTCCCACAACCTCTAACAACATAGAGTTAAGGGGAAAACTGCATACCAATATATACACACAACACAGTAAGCAATCACTATTATATACATAACAAATAACTAGGAGGCTTGTAGAATGTGGCTATTTCCAACAAATCAGCCTTCCCTAAGCCAGTGTCCTCTAGATGTATTAGAAAAATGGTGGTGGTAGCTAGGGGCAGTTAGATTTTCTGATATGGCATTTCTCCCCTCTGCGGAATGACCCTTGATTTATACATAGGTCATAACAAAGCCAATAATCTGTTAATGTATTATGAGATTGACTTGTGTACAGAAGCGGCCCTAGGTAATTTTCAACGGCAAGCAAACAGTATTTTGGCGCCCCCCCCCCCCCCCCAACCAATCACTGATATATATTTTCTGTTCGTCGTGGGAGTTCTGTGTGCCATATTTGGTTCAGTTCCATCATTGGTCGAGTTCAGAATGCTCTTTGATTGTAGGTGAACTACATCCCAGTAAGTACAACTCGCATATGTCTATTTTCCCCCAAGAGCGCCTCAAGAGCGCCCCTGAGCAAAATCAACTATACTGCAAATGTTTACTTTGTGTAATGGGTTGAGCCGTCTCTGCTTGTGTATAAGTCAATATACAGTTGTGCATTATATTATATATACTTATATGGTAGATGAAATCTATCCATGAAATTCTGCAATTTCAACAAAAAAATTGAGCTGTGAAAGAAAACATCATTCTTTTCATAAGCAACCACAAAAATATATATTTCAGGAAAAAAATGGTTAGAGATGGCATATAATAAAAGAAGGCATTGCAGTAGAGTCTCGCATATCCAACCTTTGCTCATCCAACGTTCTGTATTATCCATCTCAGTCTGCCTTCCACCCGGATCCACAGCTGTTTCAATACATACAATGTTTTGGTGCTAAATTCATAAATAGAGTAATTACTACATAATGTTACTGTGTACTGAACTGCTTTTTCTGACGCGTTGTTGTGAAACATGATGTTTTGATGCTTAATTTGTAAAATCATAATGTAATTTGATGTTTAATAGGCTTTATCCCTCCTTATTATCCAACATTTTCGCTTATCCAACATTCTGCCGGCCAGTTTATGTTGGATAAGTGAGACTCTACCATACGTATAAAACTTTTATTGGTCTATTGAAGTAAAACTCATTTTTAAAAATCGCTGACTGCCTTGAATATAAACAAAGCTAAGGTAGTCTGGGAAGAAAAAAGACAAGGCCAATATTTATACTATTAAATGCTTTTAAATTAGTGTAAATGCAGCATCATGCACACAGTGAAAAATAGAATGACTTGGCTATATATATATATATATATATATATATATATATATGGCCCTAAAAAGCATATGACAAATAATTTTGTCTCATGAAATGTTGGATGAGATCTTGCCTAAGAACTCTAGATATCTGAATTGAAGCCAGCCCTATTTAGAGGACAATCACTTGGGAGATTTCAAAGCTACTTGGTTTCATGCTCTGGGGCAAAACTGAAACAAGTATATGGAGGTAAAAAAAATCTCTATACAAATTCCTGATGTGGCACCAGACAATATTGCTACCTTCACTTCATTGGTATTTGCTCACATTGCATTCTGCACATATAATTATGATGTTTAAAACCCATGATTGGCATACCAATATGTAGTCAGGTAGACCAATGGGCTCAACAAAACTGAGACAACCTGGCTTTCAGATCACCCTGAAATTTGGATTTTCTACATAACAACAGAGCACACTGCTCATTTGTTTTTGTTTTTGTTTCACTTTTTAAGTGCCATGTACTTGATGACACTATATAAATAAACAATAATAATAATAATAATAATAATAATATGTTTTGAAGAAGTGTGCATCAATCAGTGTAGTCTCTTTCCTTTAACCATATTTTCTCACACTATCCTCTACTTTCCCCATCTCCAAAAAAGAAATACCTGTCATTCATACAGCTGGAAGGAGGGTATATTTCACTCAAAAAACCCACTAGTGTTGCCAGATGTGGTTTAGAGAAGAAGGGAATTTGATCATCCTAAGCAGTTTTGAGTCCCTTGCAGGGAGAAAAGTGGGATAGAAATCAATCAATCATGATAAAAATAATTGTACATAAGATGCCATGGGTATCTTCATTAAATAAATGCTAATACTGTCCAAAGATGAAAAGTCAACCATCTTTCAGGCAAAAAAGTCAATATCTATTGTCATTTGTTCATGAGGCTACCACAGAATCTATGGCATAGATGAACTTTAAGACTGCCATGTCACCATGTAAAAAATGGAGAAAGGAAAGCTCTGTCTTGGAACACCAGCCCCATACTTTGTGCAAATTATTAATGTGGGCTTGTATTTTCAGCAAAAATTGTAGAAATTATGCAAACAGTACTCCTGGGAGCTTTAAATTGGGGCTTAGAAGAACGTGTTTCCCTCTTTCTATCTCTCACTCACACACACAGAAAGAGGGGGGAATTTGTTCAGGAACATATACAAAACTGACAGAGATCCATAATGAATTCATTATTCAGTTGATGACAATGCTTAGTTCTTTTGGGAACTAATCTGTCAAATGATGGGGATATCGGGAAAGAAGAGAAGGGAGGAGGCAGGATAGGTAGAGACATTTTCTTAACTGGGAATATTCCTGCAGAAAGGGAACCACGTTTTATTGTAATTTTGGTGTTTGTTGTAGAGTTAAAATAATCCCATTGATGTCAGGGAATGTAAACTAGATTGTGTGCACTGGGAGGAAGTGTGCACCATGTGAATTCAAATTAATAAGTAGGAAGAAAATTGCATGCTATCCAGCAATTCACATGTCTGACTTCCCTGGCATCTTTTCAAATACCAGAAAAGTCATTATTTCATAGTAGATTTGGTTCAAAATTAGTGTACATTTGGAGAGTGGGATCTAATTTGGAGAATGGGCAAAAGTATCATTTAACAGTTGCATCTATGTTCCAAAGTCATAAATGAGTGTGAAACAAGTCAGCTGGGAGTCTGGGTTTTCCCCCCTCCAGGTTGAAATTTTAAAAAAGACATTTGCTCTTCTTCATGGCTAAACTAACAGCTTAGCTAATTGTAGTATGGCTATACAGAAAACTCAGGGAGATGCAAAAGAAACACTTATGCTCATGACAATAACAAAATCATTGTCAGCAGCCCTGAGGTACAAACAGTGGTTTCTGCCAAGCTGCATTCTGGCCAGGCTGTTGGGTTGTCAAAATGCCAAGTGATACAACATTGGGTCTATTTTTTAAAAAAACAAATGGCACAGTCTGAGATTTTTCAAAATTGCAGAAAGAGGGCTACCACTGATTCCACGCACACACATCCTGACAGTCCACAGCATTTGCTTTTTGAAATGCTTCGCTTAATATGCCAACTATGAATCATAGAACCATAGAGTTGGGAAGAGACCTTGTGGACCATCCAGGTCAACCCCCTGCCAAGAAGCAGGACATTCAAAATACCCCCAACAGATGGCCATCCAGCCTCTGTTTAAAAGCTTCCAAGTGAACTAAAGAAAGGGACATGTATGAGAAAACCGTTAGAAGCCTATGGACTTCTATAAAAACATTATTGAATGACATCATGCTATATCTGTTGCCCATCTACCACCTCTCCATGACAAAGTCACCATCAAGCTATTGGTGGGTAAAAGCTGTCAACAGCCCCTGATCTCACAACAGTGCTGCAGCTTACCTGGTTTGATGATGCTTGGGGGCTTCTGTGGTGGAATGCCAGTGACATCAAGGGGTGGAAATGTCCTCCTCTCTCCTCACTGAAAAAAAAAAGATTTTTTCTCTAAAGCTATACTTTAGAATTACGATTTTTTAAAAAAATATATGATTATGTTTATTTATATCCCAGTTTTTCTCTCCACAAATGAAACTCAAAGTGAGAAGAGGAAGTGGCACAGCAGGAGGATGGAGTCATGCTGCTAACCCAGAGGCATAACAGCAGAACCTCACTGCCAAGGGGTTGCAATTGTACAACATTGAGAGTAGTGTGATGATGAGGGTAGCTATCCCAGTAGGTTGCCGCTGTCTCCAGTTACAGGCATGCTCAGAAAGTAACCCAGGGGAAACTGACATCCTTCCCCAAGAGCTCTGGAGGATAGTGCTCACCACACCAAGTGGTTTCATGAAACCCAAGAAGTAAATAAAACATGGCAACCACAAAGAAATCATCTTTCCTATCTCTCTTCCCACCTTCCAACCCATTTTCATGGTTTTTATTATTACTAAGGGCAGGTTATTGCATTGTGGGTCTACTAAAGGCAGAAAAAAAGGATACAAAAGAAATGAGATAAAATAGGAACCATTCCACAACCTGCCATGGTATCTCAAAATAAGATACAAGCTGAAAACTGCATCCTGTATAATGCACACTGAATGAGTCCATCTGTCTTGCAGTCCTCAGTTGCAATGGTCAGCAGACAGGGAAATGATTATTTGCATGAAAGAGAGCAACAGCAATGGTAGCAGCTAGTCTGTCTGCTTCCCTCTAGAAATACGGGGAGGAAATGGAGGCAGCTGCTAATGATTTATGTCTGTATACAGGGCAGAGCAATCAAACATGTTATCCCTAAATAGCTGCTTGAATAAACAGAAATATTTTTGCCTGTCCTTCACGCCTTCTAGATCATCTGAACTGACTGACAGTCACTGCTCACAGTCAAACTCATATGAATTCATTTCTGTTTCATACTGTCTCATCAGTGGTTTGTTGTACTTTCTTTTTTTACAGACGCATTACAGTTGACTTTTGTGGACTTCATTACTCATGGATTTGATGAAAATGTTTTCTTTACGTATCTCCATTGCAACTCTTTGGTCTACTTTCTCTGGTCACGCTGGAAGACCAAGAGGTTCTCAGAGAGGACACTGTTGCGGTTTGTTAGTTTATATTGAATCTGCACAGCAGTCCTCCCAGCTCCAGATCCCAAGTCGATTTGCACAGAGTATAAAGGAAAATGTCTTTTACTCTTGAGTAGTTTAACACATGCAGCTTTATAAAGAAAAATACAGTAGCCTTGAAAACATATTGTCCATCATTGTCCATCGCAGAAGGAAAAACAAACTTACAAAACAATGCATTAATCTGCTTCTTTCCAGCAAACCTTGTAGTGTAGTTCCATCTCTGAATACTTCATTTCACCCACACCACCTGCATCAAACACACTTCACCTGATATACATCCTAATCAGGGAGTGGTTCTTCCTCAACACACACATATAAGCAAGAGATGATTCTTGTCAAGACTTACAAAACCATATACTGTAACAGACACCTCTGTAGTAATCTCTAACTCCTTCGGTGTGGTGGTATGGTCAGTTCTTATTCTGAAAACAACAGCTGCTGACTGGAAACACAATAGCCATTATGTACATCAGTGGTTCTTAACTTTTGGTCTATGGACCACCAGTGGTCTCGAAGAACTAAAATATGGTCTGCGGCCTCACTGTTACTACACCTTTGCAATGAGAGTGACTGGTCTCATGAAACCCTCTTATAATGCCGAGGCAACAGAGATGTTGGGGGGAGAGAGGCTAACTACCCACAAAAGGCAACACAATGAGCCTCCTGACTGCTGCTTCTCTTCCTCCTCCCTCCCCTTGAGAGGAGCCGTTCCATGTGGCACCTGGAAATGGGGACGCATTAGTGTCTTCGTTTTTAGACCTGTTCCTGGGGTTACTTGGGGTGGCGATTCGGAAAATTGCATTGGATAGACCACATCAGTCCTAGATTATTAACTATGGTTTTCTGTGGGCAAGCAGATGGCGACTACTGGATGGCATCTGTTCTGCATCAGAAACTAGAGTTGATGTGGTCTATTCAACGCAATTTTCTGAATCACCACCCCAAATAACCAAACCAAACTTAAAGTTGACCAAAAACCGTTTCGTAAACCATTTGGTACTAATGTTGGAGAGTGATCCCTGGTCAAAGTGGTCCCTATTCAAGTGGTCCCTGGTCAAAGTGGCCCTGGTCAAAGTGTCCCTGGTCAAAATGTCCCTGGTCAAAAAAAGGTTGGGAACCACTGATGTACATGGTTAAAACTACAGATGGCACTGGGCCTGCCATTTTAGTAGTCCTATAATTTCTTTGTTACTCATTGTTCTTACTGAATTTGGGCTATGCTGTCTGCCTTAATACAAACTGACTTCCTTTGTTATTATTTTATTTTTTTGGCACTGCTTTTTATAGCCAGGGTGTTTTAAGTTGCTTAGGATGAACTAATGAGCTGCTGATTCCTTTTACGCTACATTTATTGGATGTTAATGGATAGTTAACTGATTTTAATGAATTCCTTGTTTTACTGTAATGTTGAAAGTCATTCTGTGTGCCCTTCAGGCAGAGACAATTTTTTATCCTTCAGAAAGATTTCAATAAGGATCCTGAATAAGCACAGTAATGGTAAGGGTTGGGAAAGAGGTTCCTTTATTAATCACTAGCTGTACCCGGCCACGCGTTTCTGTGGCCCATTGTGGAGAAATGGGAAAGAAAGAAAAGAGGAAGAGCTGGTTTATAAGCTATCAATACACAACTGAAGTGGCAAATTGTCAACCTAAGATAGGCCCATTTCAGTCTCCTCGAGGCCAAAGGGTTATATGGATGTGTGGAAGGGCCCTGGGTTACCTGAGTCCACACTGCCATATAACTGTTTAAAGTTATTCTATAGGTATTGTTGTCATTATAGACATATAGATATTATTATAGGCATATAGATATTATTATTATAGATACAAATATTATTATTAAAGATATATAGGTATTAGTATTATAGATGATATTTATTTATGAATTTCATATCAAAAGCATTGCATAAATTAGTATAAAACTGATAAAAAATAGAAGGAGCACAGGGCTCAATATCTTTTGAGCAAAAACAGGCAACAGATGTATGGATATTATTACAGACCTATAGATATTATTATACACATATAGATGTTATTATTTTCATTGTTATTTTTATAGATATTATATAGCTATTATTATAGATGTCTACATATTATTATACTGTATATAGATATTATTATAGACATAGATATTATAGGCATATAGGTATTATTGTTATAAATGTACAGATATTTTTGACAGACAGATGTTATAATAATAGACATATGGATATTATTATAGACCTATAAATATTATTATAGGCATATAGACATTATTACAGACATATAAATATTAACAGATATAAATATTAACAGAATGGGTGACGCCTGGCTCGAAAGCAGTACGTGTGAAAAAGATCTTGGAGTCCTCGTGGACAACAAGTTAAACATGAGCCAACAATGTGATGTGGCGGCAAAAAAAGCCAATGGGATTTTGGCCTGCATCAATAGGAGCATAGTGTCTAGATCTAAGGAAGTGATGCTACCCCTCTATTCTGCTTTGGTTAGACCACATCTGGAATATTGTGTCCAATTCTGGGCACCACAATTCAAGAGAGATATTGACAAGCTGGAATGTGTCCAGAGGAGGGCGACTAAAATGATCAAGGGTCTGGAGAACAAGCCCTATGAGGAGCGGCTTAGGGAACTGGGCATGTTTAGCCTGAAGAAGAGAAGGCTGAGAGGAGATATGATAGCCATGTATAAATATGTGAGAGGAAGCCACAGGGAGGAGGGAGCAAGCTTGTTTTCTGCTTCCTTGGAGACTAGGACGCGGAACAATGGCTTCAAACTACAAGAGAGGAGATTCCATCTGAACATTAGGAAGAACTTCCTGACTGTGAGAGCCGTTCAGCAGTGGAACTCTCTGCCCCGGAGTGTGGTGGAGGCTCCTTCTTTGGAAGCTTTTAAGCAGAGGCTGGATGGCCATTTGTCAGGGGTGATTTGAATGCAATATTCCTGCTTCTTGGCAGGGGGTTGGACTGGATGGCCCATGAGGTCTCTTCCAACTCTTTGATTCTATGATTCTATGTATGGATATTATTACAGACCTATAGATATTATTATACACATATAGATGTTATTATTTTTATTGTTATTTTATAGATATTATATAGTTATTATTATTATAGATGTCTACATATTATTATACTGTATATAGATATTATTATTATTAGTATTATTATAGACATAGATATTATAGGCATATAGGTATTATTGTTATAAATGTACAGATATTTTTGACAGACAGATATTATAATTATAGATGTATGGATATTATTATAGGCATATAGACATTATTACAGACATATAGATATTATGATAGAAATGTAGATATTGTTAAAGACATATAAATATCACAGACATATTATTAAAGATTGATAGATAATATTATGATTAATATTATGATTATAATAATATATAGATATTATTATTGTAGATATAGCCCAGGGTTGTTATAAAGTTAAAATGGATGGCCATCTTTTGGGAGTGCTTTGATTGTGCCTTCCTGGACAGACTTTCTGAACTCACAGAGAATAGGTTTTTGTCCTTTCTTTGAATACTGGACTTCATTTCCCAGAATTCCTTCCCATAACTCAGTACGGGAAGGAATTCTGGGAAATCCCTCCCGTGGGAGTTCCCAGCAGCCCAGCGACAGGCAAGAAGGAAAGGAAAGGAGATCTCTCCCCCCCCCCTCTGTCCCTCCTTCCCTCCCTCTCTCTCTCTCTCTGAATTGGGAAGAGAGGCATGGGTAGCCAGAGGGATAGACCAGCCACCCTCTCTCGTGCCGCCTCTCTCTCTCTCTCTCTCTCTCTCTCTGTATAGGAATTTAGCTTTGTGGGGGGGGGGGTAAGTTCTTTCCAGTTAATTATTATTTATTTTTTGTGTGTGAAGGACATAAATTGGGTTGTTAGGTGTATCATGTCCAAATTTGGTATCAATTCCCCCAGTGGTTTTTGAGTTCTGTGAATACCACAAACGAACATTACATTTTTATTTATATAGATGTAACTAGCTGAGGGACAGAAAGCAAAGACTGGGACTAAGCTAACTCAGTTCTGCCAATGGCCAAGTTTAAGAAATGGGGTTCTCAAGGATTTGTATTGAGACTGGTGGATTTTTTTTTAATGGAGCTATTCATAAATGATGCAAAATTGACATGTATAAAGTGGCCAGTTCATGTGTCCGTACCACAGTACCATAGCAGGTGAAAATATCAGAGAAGCATTGCTTCCTGTGAATGATCTGCATGCTGAAACATGTGGTCCATTTGTTTGTTTTTGGTTCCAGTCACTGGAACCAAAAGAAAATTGTATACACAATCAAGAATAAGTTACTGATTTCTTGTGCCCCTATAAACCAGTATCACAAGCCAAAGTGTGTTACCTGGTTTGTGAAATCCTGACTAGTATTGAAGCTGCAAACTCAGATGATATGCTATGCTTTGGATTCCTGCTTCATTTCAATATTTCCCCTACTGGAAAGAAGCTAAGTGGGAATATCCAAGCTTTCTTCACAAAACAATCTAGCTGATTCATAGCAAACCAAAATTATCTTCCCTTCTGGCTGGTGAGCCTAGAGCACTGGGCTAAATCCAGTCCTAATTAAAGCAAATCCATTGAAACTATGGACACCTGTAATGTAAGTCTATCCATTTCAATGTGTGTAATCTTATTAGGATTAAAAGTAGTTTTATATTACTAATTGCCCATCCTATGGCAGTTTGACCTCACTTGAGGCATAGAATCCTCCGGATCCCATCACATACTGTTGATCTACTTCTGGTGGGGCTCTATGCGTCAATCCATGTCAAATCCCCCCACTATTGCCTGGATCGGTGGGTTTATATTTAATGTATAAGGAGCGAACCAAGGGTACAGTTATGATGTATTCGAGAAAACACAAAGTTTGCAAACTTGGCATTATACTAAATGTCCTTTGCCCAGTAGCTGGCCACTTGGAGTGCCTCTGGTGTTGCTATAAGAAGGTCCTCCATTGTGCATGTGGCAGGGATCAGGCTGCATTGTAGGAGGTGGTCTGTGGTTTGTTCATCTCTACACTCACATGTCATGGACTTCACTTTGTGGCCCCATTTGTGGCCTGGATTGGTGACCTCAATGTGATGAGGTCCTAAGTGTACAATAGTGCTATGAGTTGGTCTAATTTGAATCCCCCCTTACTAATGCCATCAAAGTTTAAAACTAAGGTGTCATGACGTATAGACACAAGTGGCTGCCTCAAATTCTGGCTCTGTCTTTTACAAAGATGTCAGAAAAGGTTAGTCTTGGCTGTTTCAAGGATCTATGAAACAGAAATGAATCTTCACAGAAAGCAGCATTTAGTATTTTATTCCTACATTCTGTCTGTTCCCCAGTGCATCATTATGATTCCAGCAAAGTGCAGGCGGTAGGTAGAAATAAATACAAAAATAAACTGTTTCCGTACACAGTGCCATTGTTATTCACCTTCAATAAGAAGCATGTTCAGCTCTTTAGTTTCTCACTAGTTTCTTTTTGAGTTTCAAAAGCTACTCATTCTTACCTCTTCTAGACACCAGAAGACATTTGCAAAAAAATAACACAAATAACAGGGAAATTTCTGGGGATCTGGGAGCAGTTTTACAGCTAATGTTTCTGTCCTATTTCTCTCAGGTAACCAAGTTGAAATGATTAGTCATTAATCTGCATTATTAATAATTTCCTCCAGGAAATCCTAGGCCACCAACTCAACATGGTGCAGAGGCGACTCTAGTTTCTGTAATGTTTTGCCAGAGAACTTTAGCTCTGATAGCTTCTTTGCAGTTGTGTGGCTTCAGATCATTTCCCACTCACGGCAACATTGAGGCAAAGCTATTGTGGAGTTTTCTTGTCAAGATTTATTTTGGAAAGTTGTCTAACCACCTCTTCACACAGAGTCTTTTTGCCCCGTTTTGCCGCTTTTATGCACAAGCAAGGGTAGGGCCTGCCATGTGCCATCACATAACACATTGCAGGTCCCTCCCACATCTCTCCCAAAGTGGAGAGGAAGCACTTCACTACGGGGTAGAAAGTGTAGTTTGGGAAGCTCCTATGGAGCTACCCACACTTTTCTCCCCTTTTTTGCCATGTGATGGCAGAAAGGGGGGGGGCAGGATAACTTACATTGCCGCTCATCTGATTGGGGGAGGGAAAAGCACCCTGTGTGATGAGAGAAAGGTACATGGGGCACCATGAGCTGCCCTGCACATCTTCCCTTTCACCAATGATTGCCGGCGCAACCACATGGCCCAAAAGAGTCATGTGAAGAGGTCTTTAGTCTCCCCCGAGGCTGAGAGAATATAATTTGCCCAAAGTCACCCAGAGGCATTCCATGACTGAGTGGGACTTCAAACCCTGGTCTCTAAACTCATCGTCCAAAGCTCAAACAATAGATGACACTGGTTCTCCCTGGAAGCTTCTACTAGACTACAGGCAGTCCCCAAGTTACAAACAAGATAAGTTCTGTAGGTTTGTTCCCAAGCTGAATTTGCATATAAGTTGAAACACGTACATTTTAAAGTGTACCATATCTCACAAGTCAAAGTGTGTATATCTATCTTTGGATAGCATAGGGAAGGGTGTTTAGCCCCGTGATGTTTCTTTTGCTATCTGTGCCCTGTTCAAAAGATGTCACCTCACTTTCTGTCCCTGCGACAATTGGATTTTGAAAAAATTGGCTTGTTGTGAAACAAGGATTGGTAATAAAACTTTAGTGGAGACCCGTTTTCCCCATGATAACTCTTTCAGGAGTGAATTTCACTTCCAAGGGGTACATTTCTCTCACTTCTTGTTGTCTCACCCCTGTTTGTAGGGAGCTGCAGTGGCACAATGGGTTAAACTATTGTGCTGACTGAACTGCTGACCTGAAGGCCGGTGGTTCGAATCCATGAGCTTGGGTAAGTCCCATCTGTCAGCTCCAGATTCCCATGTGGGGACATGAGAGAAGCCTCCCACAGATGGTAACATATCCCGTGGGCAACATCCTTGCAGATGGCCAATTCTCTCACAACAGAAGCGACTTGCAGTTCCTTTAAGTTGCTTCTGGCACGGAAAAAAAACCCTGTTTGTAACTATGAGTCATTTGTAAGTTGGATGTTTGTAACTCAGGGACTGCCTTATTAAGTCTTTCCAAAAACCATCTGAGACAGACTCTGTATCCCTTCTACTGCTGGACTCATTTGACCCACACCAAGAAAATATGCCACGGCCTTCCCTCCATCCATGGTGGACAGCCTTTAGCCAGTGAGCTTGTGATGTTCCTCAAAGCATCTTTGATCTTTTCAGCCTCTTGGCCACGCCTGATGATTCTACTCAGTTAGGCTCATAAGTAACGTTTGCTCCAGGAACAAAGTACTAAATCACTTCAGCACTAAAGTTCTAAAGGGATTGTAAAATAATACTTAAAAAAAACATGTAACGAGACATTGGGAGGAAACCAGAGAGCCTTGGCAAGAACCAGAAAGGCAAATACAAGAATAGAAAAGAGGGGATTAGGCAAACTCATAAACTCCATGACAAATGAGCTACATGAACGTGCCCATAAAGGATTTCAAAAATGTCACATTTAATAGGAAAGATGGAGCTAAAAAGCCTGGTGGGGACAAAAGTTGAAAGAATAGAGGATTTAGTTTTTTAAAGTCTTGTGATTAGTAAAATGCCATTGAAACTCGAAATCCTCACCCAGTCCCAGTAAGTACAGCAACAAAATTTGCCATGCCTCAGTACATTTGGCAGTCTTGGAATTCTGGGATGTATATGTTGGTGAGGCTCAGTCTAATGCCACTACAGAGCTCCAGTGACTGGGATATTTGGAGAGCTGCAATCCAAAAGCTCCACTGCTTGTCTCAACCAGAATGAACGAATATACCGAATATACTCGAGTATAAGCGGACCCAAATATAAGCCGAAGCACCTAATTTTACCACAAAAACCTGGGAAAACGTATTGACTTGAGTATAAGCCTAGGGTAGGAAAAGCAGCAGCTACTGTTAAATTTGAAAATAAAAACAGATACCAATCAAATTGCATTAATTGAGGCATTTGTAGATTAAATGTTTTTTTAATATTTACATAAAACTGTAATTTAAGATAAGACTGTCCATCTCTGATTAAACCATTTTTCTAAACTTCTTCAATGTAAATGCACTTACGTATTCTTCCAGTAATAAAAAGAGAATAAAATAATAATAATAATAATATAGTAAAATAATTGAAATGTAATAATAACAATAAATAGAGTAAAATAATAAATGTAATAATAATAATAATAATAATAATAATAATAATAATAATAGAGTAAAATAACAAATAACCTTGACTCAAGTATAAGCCGAAGGGGACTTTTTCAACCTAAAAAAAAGAGCTGAAAAACTAGGCTTATAACTTGAGTATATACAGTAAATGAACTGTGCAGAGTCTTCAGGTGCATTTACACAGCAGAATCAATGCAGTTTAACACTACTTTAACTGCCGTGGTTCAATGCTATGGAATCCTGCGATCTGAAGTTTGGAAAGTTGTTTATTTGTTCAGTCACTTCTGACTCTTCATGAGCTCATGGACCAGCCCACGCCAGAGCGCCCTGTTGGCCATGGCCACCCCCAGCTCCTTCAAGATCAAGTCAGTCACTTCAAGGATACCATCCATCCATCATGCTCTTGGTCAGCCCCTCTTCCTTTTTCCTTCCATTTTCCCCAGCAACATTATCTTCTCTAAGTTTTCTTGTCTTCTCATGATGTGGCCAAAGTACTTCATCTTATCCTTAACTGTAAAGAAAACAATCTAATTGGAAGACAGTGAGCAGTCGGGCTTTATTTTCTGGAGTATGGACTGGTTGGATCTTCTATTTGGCAGAGAAGGCCAAAACTTCAGCACCCATTATTCCATAACATTGAGTCATGGCAGCTAAAGTGGTGTCAAACAGCATTCATTCTTCAATGTAGGGGCACCCTTCATCAGTTCATGATGGGAAAGAGTCAGATTATTTATCTTTGGTGAGAATATGAGGGCAATAAAATAAAAACATCTTATCCTTATCTGTAAAGGAAACAATCTAATTGGAAGATCATAATCTTGTGCCAGCAGAACTGAAGACCGACAGGTCGCAGGTTCAAATCCGGGGAGAGGCGGATGAGCTCCCTCTATCAGCTCCAGCTCCTCATGCAGGGACATGAGAGAAGCCTCCCACAAGGATCAAAATCACCCAGACGTCCCCTGGGCAACGTCCTTACAGACGGCCAATTCTCTCACACCAGAAGCAACTTGCAGTTTCTCAAGTCGCTCCTGACATGACAAAAAATGATCTTAATAAAGGTGAAATCTTAAAAACTTTATCTCCCTGCTTCACCAGGTTCCTCTATGACTTGAGTTCCACATTTCTGCAAGAATAAAAAAGCCCAAAGATCAGAGCAAATGGTTAAAAACTAGAAGTGAGTCATCTGTGCTATAGGCTGCATTACCTTCTGCCCTTCTGTGTATCATCATACAAAAACAGTTGCCTTTAGTATTTATTTTGCAAGGAAGATAAGTGAGTTGTCATGGTTACCACTTCCGAACTATGGAGCTTTGAAACGAAATGATGGGAGGTGGGAGAGGAGGCAGTAAGCAGGCACTTGCCCATGGCTACTATGGGCAGGCACCGAGAGCAACAAGAACTGAACTTTGTCTTTGCAGGAAAAGGTGTTAGTGCAATTAGGATCAAGCAAGGCTTGAAAGAAGATGCAAATAAAGTCAGCTTTAGAAAAAGAATTCACATTAGCAGATCAGACCAACAGATAGTGTAACCCAGCAGTCTGGTTTCCAATATGGAGGCCAGTTGGATTCCCATTGCATTGGTTTTGTAGAGCATTCTCCATCCTATGATTCATGTAGCTGCTCCTCTCTCTATTCTCCACCAGCAATACAAAATGGGAAAACTTTCACTACTACCATTTTCCTAAGAAAGGTGGTGTAATATAAAATGCACAAGTTCTATAAAAGAATTAATATAGTGCAAATTGAAGTGGATGACTTGAACAGATACAATCCCAGCCAAACTCAACAGTCAAGTTTCAAGTTTTAGATGACTGAGGCCACATCTACACTGCCATATAATCCATTTCCTGAATCTGGATTATCTGCTTTGAACTGGAATATATGTAATATATGTCAGTGTTGACTCATATAATTCAGTCCAAAGTAGATAATCTGGACTGAGAAACTGGATTATATGGCAATGTAAATCCAGACTGTCCCAAGGAACCATGTATATGCACAGTTCCTGAAACAAACTGCAATTAGCATGTGAACAATTTAAAGCAGTGGTTCCCAACCTGTGGTCTGTGGACCACCAGTTGTCCACAAGAACAAAAATATGGTCTGTGGCCTCACCATGACTACACCATTGCCTCGAAACCACACAGCAACAAGAGCAACTGGTCTCACCAAACCTTCTTATCAACGGGGATGTCGGGAGGGGAGAGCCTGACTACCCATAGAAGATTACTGCTACCATATCAGCTCTAGATTATGAAATATGGTTTTCTCTGTGGGCAAGCAGATGGCAACTACTGGGTAGTATATGTTCTGTATCAGAAACTGGAGTTGATGTGGTCTATCCAATGCAATTTTCTGAATCGGCACCCCAAATAATCAAACCAAATCTAAAGTTGATGAAAAACTGATTCGTCACCCCTTTGGTGCTAATTTTGGAGAGTGGTCCTTGGTCAAGTGGTCCCTGGTCAGAAAAATGTTGGGAACCACTGATATAAAGCAAGGGGAAAAATGGGGAACGACTGATGAAATCTGCAGGAAAAACTGGATACACAAATTAAAATACTCAGTAGGTGGTTCTTTTTTTTTTTTAAGCTCAACATGTTTCAGATGTCCTGTACTCTTCAATATTTCAAACCTAACTTCAAAAATTCTCTGGACCTAGAACTCTCCAACCAATTACTGGACAAATGAAAACACAGGCCAAAACAGGTTGGGAGGTTTATTTAAAAAGTGTCCTTTGAGTTTTTTATGGAAACAATATGCAATGCCTTCTTGGACTGGAAAGGGCTGAAGGACCATTAAGGGTTGGTGAGAATCCACAGGCATTACTTGTTACCTGTTTCCATGACAAGAAACACCTGCTAAAATTCCCTCTTCTTCACAGCCATTTTCCAGTTTTCACTCTAGAAACTAGTTTTCCCACCTAATATAGAAATAACATAAGGAAAATCTATGCTACAGAATTGGCAATACATGTGATTTTCATCTAGGGGCAGAAAATCCCACATTATCTGCTTTGATCTGGGTTCAAAACAGATAATGGGTTCAAAGCAGATAATTATCTTCACTCAGATAATGTTGGATTTTCTGCCTTGATATTCTGGGATATAGGGCTGTGTGGAAGGGCCCTAAAACTTTAAACTTGTTCAGAAACTTACAAAATCATAAAACATACTTGTGAAAGGGAGAAATGCATCAAATGTTTTAGCTCAACTACTTTTTTGGTTCTTTAAGAAACTTCTCAGGTACCCATAGATACACAAGGTATTCTTAAAGCTCTTTAAAAACCCAAAATCAAAGAAACATAGCAGAACAGCCTCCCACTCCTGCTCAAATAGATTTTGATAATTCAGTTTCCAGAAAACTCATATCACAGCTCTCCAACTTTAAACTATTCCTATTTGGCAAAGGAACAGTCAGAACTGCGCAGAGGAATAGTTAAGATTAATCACTGCACTCAGACTTCATGTCAAATCCATGACACGAATGAGATAAAGCCAGCTTCAGACTCAAGTGTTTGCACTCTTGGTCTCCCTGCCACGCTCTCCTTCTCTAGCAAGAGATCTTTTACTTTCATTGGGCCTTTCCACACAGCCCTTTATCCCAGAATATCAAGGCAGAAAATCCCTCATTATCTGAGTATGGACTCAGATAACCCAGTTCAAGGCAGATATTGTGGGATTTCCTGCCTTGATATTCTGGGATATAGGGCTGTGTGGAAGGGCCCATTGTTGATGTAACCATACCTTGTCTTATCCAAGCAAACACATCAAAAAGTTATTAATCTTAACTGTGGCTTGTCTGAAGCTGCTGCTTATGATATTCAGTTTAACCACAATTTCTTGAGTTTGGCATGATGCTAAACTGTGTGCAATTTAAAAAGGGAGGGCAAGGGGTTTCAAATCCTTTATTCAGTTGGACTAAAGAGGAGAAGGGAGCTGCTGCTAGGCCAAGGGTTGTCTAGGCTTGCTTTTATCACAACAAACAATTGTCCAGATGCAGCCATTATCTCCAACCTACAGGTCATCAGCAAAGGTGCACCGGGACTGTGGTGCATCTGGCTGGGAGTCAACGGCATTAAGATCACTACTGACAAAAAGGTCATGAGTTCAAAGCCAGCCCGGGTCAGAGTGAGCTTCTGACCAATTTGTGTAGCTTGCTGTCGACCTTTGCAGCCCGGTAGACAGTTGCATCTGTCAAGTAGGAAATTTAGGTACCACTTATGCGGGGAGGCTAATTTATGAAATCATAAAAATCTCCAACAAGCATGCAAATAATGAGGTAGTACTTCATCAGTGTCACAAATTGACGGTGAAGCGACAGTTCCCCTGGTGGCCAGAATACTCTCATTAAAAAGCTGGAATGTTAAATAGCCTCTGTGTGTCTGTCTATATATGTTGTGTGTCTATGGCATTGAATGTTTGCCATGTATCAAAGCAGATAATGTGGGATTTTCTGCCCCTAGATGAAAATCATATGTATTAGAATAAAACATATATGTACATTGTAATCCACCCTGAATCCTCTGTGGGGTGAGAAGGGCGGAATATAAATACTGTAAATAAATAAATAAATCTACACTCTAGAATTAACGCAGTTTGATACCACATTAACTGCCTTGGCCCAGTACTATGGATTTATAGTTTGGTGAGCACCAGCACTGTGGCAGAGAGTTAAAGACCATGTAAAACCACAGCTCCCATGACTGAGCCAAGGCAGTTAAAATGGTGCCAAACTGCATTAATTCTATAGTGTAGATCAGGCATGGGCAAACTTCGGCCCTTCGGGTGTTTTGGACTTCAACTCCCACAATTCCTAACAGCCTACTGGATGTTAGGAATTGTGGGAATTGAAGTCCAAATACCTGAAAGGCCAAAGTTTGCCCGTGCCTGATGTAGATGCACACCATGTCTATAATTCTGCGTCATTCGAGCCAACACATTCAAACATTTTTTAAAATCTCTCACTGCAAAAGAAGCTTAGATAATAGGCTGTGGCTACTGCTTGTTACAGAATTAGCACATTTATCCAGAGGGGAAAATGTGGCCTCAAGTCCAGCTAGTTGGAATGGAGAAGAGGGGAGCAAAACTGCTGATTAAACAAGAGGATCTGCACTGCCAATTTATTCTTCTGAAACTGAGCCTTGTAAGCAGCTGTAATTTATTAAGATTACACATTGTTTGTGCTTGCAGATATAACAACTACGCTTTCAAATTCAAATGTAAGGGATAATTATACACTCTCGTATTTGTTAAACCTGATTTATTCTCTTCCGCTCGTCAATATATTTATTTGAATTATCCCAGAGTTGAAACCAGGATATTTTGAATAGGTAATCCCTGTTGTTCCTGACACAACTGCAGTCAACACGCATTCAATCTACATGCTCTTGGGGAGGTGAGGGAAGCCTATATGGGGCACGCCATGTGACCGAATTCTTTGTGCAACTCCTAGAGTCATAAATTACATCAGCAAAGAATGTTGAGACAGTCCTTTTTTGCTACGCTGCCAGTCCTAACACTGCTTTGTTTATGCGCTCCCAGACCTCATGATGTTTGTTTATGCTCTTGGCTTGAAATTTGCTGATGCTTCCGAAAGTGTTTTCTAAAATGAAAAAGAAATATGCTTGCCAGGTCTATAAGAGCCATCACAAGTCAGATATCACCAGATCATCATAAGATCATTAAACATATAAAAAAAACAAAACAAAGGGTTCCAAAATTAAAAGGGAGCTTATCTCTTTTTATGTCTGAGCCACAACCCTCTTGTACTTTCATTCCATATTTCATCTGCTGGCTGGTTATCCACTCCAAATCGTTTAACCATTTAAAACTAGCATAACATACAAACAAACATGCATTTCTGTAGGCATGAAAGAGAAATTAACTTCTTTTTAAAAAAAATTGAAACCATATACTTGCATCACACTGTTTGGGTTGTTGTGTGTTTTCTGGGCTGTATGGCCATGTTCCAAAAGCATTCTCTCCTGATGTTTCACCCACATCTATGGCAGGCATCCTCAGAGATTGTGAGGTCCGCTGGAAACTAGGCAAGTGGGGTTTATATATCTGTGGAAGTTCCAGGGTGGGAGAAAGAACATTTGTCTGTTTGAGGCAAGTGTGGATGTAGCAATTGGCTACCTTGATTAGCATTTAATGGCCTAGCAGTTTTCAAGGTCTGGCTTCATATTGCCTAGGGGAATCCTTTGTTGGGAGGTGATTAGTTGGTCCTGATTGTTTCTTGTCTGGAATTCCCCTGTTTTTGAGTGTTGTATTTTATTTACTGTTATGATTTCAGAGTTTTTTAATACTGGTAGCCAGATTTTGTTCATTTTCATGGTGTCTTCCTTTCTGCTAGGCCATTAAATGCTAATCAAGGGGGCCAATTTCTACATTTACACCTACCTCAAACAGATAAGAGTTCTTTCTCCCACCCTGGACGTTCCACAGATACATAAACCCCACTTGCCTAGTTTCCAATGGACCTCACAACCTCCGAGTTGTCTGCCATAGATGTGGGTAAAAGGTTAGGAGAGAATGCTTCTGGGACATGGCCATACAGCCCTGAACATTCTGCAAATATATATAAACCCAATTTTCCTAGTTTCCAACAGACCCAACAACCTCTGAGGATGCCTGCCATAGATGTAGGCGAAATGTCAGGAGAGAATGTTTCTGGAACATGGCCATACAGCCTGGAAAACTCACAGCAACCCAGTGATTCCGACCATGAAAGCCTTCAACAATACATCACACTTTATTTTTCTTTATAGGTGATCACTTTTCACTGTCTAGTCCTAGGCCTTTGGTTTTCATGGTGGTAGGCGGGATAAGAGGCTGCAATTTCTCCAATTTTGTAAGAGCTTAGCCCCATACAAAAGGAAATTGTGCAAATCTCCAAAGGAGGCCCAAGTGTGATTCTGCCCGTGTGTTGAATTGCATTTCCCAGTGTTCCTTTCCAATAACATTGCAGTCCAATAATGTATGGACGTCTGTACAGTTCCCAGCTTTATTCAGAGGGTTTCCTTGGCAAACTTTGTTTGGTGGGAGGAGGTGTTGCCTTCCTCTGAAGGTGACAGTGAGTGACTTGCCCAAGGCCACCCAGTGAATAGTTGTTGTTCTGCCCCACTTTGTCTCTCTAAAAAAGAGACCCATAGTGGCTAACAATAAAAGCAATACAAAACCAACCAGAGATTTGAGCCCTGGTCTCTAGAGTTGTAGTTCAATGCTCAAACAACTATACCATGCTGGTTTTGTTTAGAGAATGACTGCTCTGCAATTACTTTTAAGCATTTTTCTATAAACACACAGGCACAAGCCTTATGACAAATAAAGAACATGAAATGAGTAGTCATGGAAATGGCCAGCAATCATTCCCAGAGACGCTTCTTCCAGCTGCCAAAGTTGGATAGCTCTTATTAACTTCAAAGGCATTGTAGATATGCACAGAATCGGCATCATTTTAGCAGATCCGGTGGCTCAGTTAGCTAAAGATTTGTTATAATCCAAGGATGGGCAAAGTGCAATTAATAAACTGCACGCTCCTGAGCATTCCCACTCACTGCAAGGGGCTGAAACCTTTCTGGGCCCAAAATGGCCAGTGGCAAACCCCAAATACAACTGGCCATTTCAGCACATTTGGAGTGTTTGGGTTATTCTCCACCTTTTTTAGGCCCTTTCTCCCCCTAAAATGGGACATGAATACCTAGAAGGTTGAGGTTTTGTTTTTGTTTTGTGTGTGTGTGTGTGTGTGTCAAGAGTGACTTGAGAAAGTTCAAGTCACTTCTGGTGTGAGATAATTGGCTGTCTGCAAGGAAGTTGCCCAGGGAACGCCTGGATGTTTGTTATTTTACCATCCTTGTGGGAGGCCTTTCTCATGTCCCCACATGGGGAGCTGGAGCTGACAGATGGGAGCTCAACCCTCTCTCCCCAGATTCGAGCAGCTGACCTGTCAGTCAGCAGTCCTGCCAGCACAAGGGTTTAATCCATGGCACCACTGGAGGCTCCAAAGGTTGAGATTTATTTTTATTTTATTTTTTTGGTCATGTCAGGAGTGACTTGAGAAATTGTAAGTCGCTTCTGGTGTGAGAAAGGTTGAGATGAAAGTGGAACTTGCCAGGAAACCAATGTGTTCCCCAATCCCCAACAGTTGCCTAGTCCCATTCTAATCCATATAACCTTGCTCAGTAATAAAGATCTTGCACAGATGTCCTACTGTTTCTTCGATATTCATAACATAGCAATGCACTGGGGAGAGGTCTTTTCTGTTGTAGACCACAAGGGAGAGCTGGACAGCTCCTTTGCTATGCCTGTTTGACCAGTTAGTTCTTTGTTTTGCTGGCATTCTATCTAAGATTTGTGAGATCATAAAAGAGATTTATAAACTTGTAACTTTAGGAATTCATATTTATAGCTTTTGGGGCTGAATATGACCTCAAAAACCTACCTTTTCAGCCAGATATTGCCTCAATCAACCACAGCGGATTAAGGTGCTCTGAATGACATCTGCAGTTTTCCCCAGACTCCTGGAAGCACCAAAAGAACCAAGTGCAGCAAGGTGTCTCCAGCTGCCTGTCTTCAATGTGCCTTCTGTGATCGGGATAACCATCTTTCATGTGGATCTAGATGCCACTAATGGCCCTTCAAGACAGGCCCTATATCCCAGGATCTGATCCCAGGTTTTCTGCTTATCCCAGATTATATGGCAGTGCGGACTCATATGATCCAGTTTAAAGCAGAAAACTTGGGATCAGATCCTGGGGTAAAGAGCCTGTCTCGAAGGGCCCTCAGAATCAGGCTATTGTATAAAAATACAAGGAACTTTATTCAAGCTTGCAGTCAACTTCTGACAGTCTCTATCCCTGGAATTTAGTGTGTGTGCCTGAATCTTTGTGGCTGTTTCCTAATGTATTATGTTGCTAAATTTCTCGTTTGTTGGTTGTCTTATCCTTCCTGCTTATTTCCATATACAGCATATGTAAACGAAATGGATACAGCTCCCTACCACTCAATCTGAGGCAGGGTTGGGATGCTGCCAGGCTGAAAAGAGCGAGGTGGGACTGTTAGCTAGTATTGTTAGGTGTGAGCCACAATGACAGAGCTCCAACATCATAGCTATATCTGGCAACACAGAAACCTGACCTTTATTTTGAATCAGACTTTTGATCCCTCAAATATATTTTGGCTGCTATGATGTTTGTTGTTTCTTATTGCTTGTTCATACCATCTTCCTATTTTTAGAGTACAGTATGACCACCATACCCATGATACTTGTCATTTCACCTACCCATATTCAGCAATATGTGTTATCTCTAACAATTTTTCATTATATATTTACTGGAAATCAGCACAGAGACACCCTTCACCCTGAAGGACATAGTAAATTCCTAGAGAGGATATTATGACAACCTCTGGAGGAAATAAATCAATTCAATTGACTTTGCTATTATTCATATTTTTCTGTTTCTACTATAAATTCAGGCATGTATCCCTTGAAGTTACAGGGATCATAATGTATGCGACATAAACTATGTGAGGTCAATATAAAAATCAATATTGACATTTAATTACCATCATCATCATCATCATCATCATCATCATATAACCTCACATACTATGGAAGGCATTTTACTAAAAATGAGTGGATAAAGCCATAAGTGCCTCAAGTATAGTAGAAGATAATTGTTTTATTGCCAGGATTAAAACAGGTTCAAGTACAATTCTGGCTCATAGAATCAAGGATAAAGAAACATCTAGCCTCTTCTTTCTGCCTTATAAGCCTGAGAGTTTTCTGCTACCAAAAACAATTGCATCCAGTGTATTGGAAATGCTCAAAACACAGGAAGCAAATCCAAGTTCAGAAACGGATTTTGCACAACTTTGTTCTGTGCATCATTTAGCTATCAGAGTCTAACCACAGAGACTGAATAATGCAGTCAATATTTCATAATATTCTAGTGAATTAAAAGAGTAGAACCCAGTGACAATGAAGACCAGAAAGCCGAGGCAAGAGACGTTGCCTTTATGATGTGTGTTTAAATATTAAACACCCCAATTACACAAGTGCAAATTGTCTCCCTTCTCCCTTCCATAAATTAGTACTGAACGCAAGCTCAGTGGATGGCACGCAGTATATATCAACGTATGGAATTGAGTCATTTTTTTCCTTGGCTGCTAGCAAGCGATTTGACTGTGTGTACAAAGGCTGCCAGTGACAGAATCAAATGAGGTACAGTGTACCTAGCAAAATGTCATGATTACTTGCAAAAAAAAAAGGGGGGGGGGAGATGTAATTGTCCCTAAATCATGCATTCCTTCTTGTCCCTGACATGATGTACAAAATGGGTACTTGCTTTCCAATGAAAGGTCTATCCAGAGTTCATGCAAGACAGATGCCTCCCACATCAATTGTTCTAACAACCATCACTGGCAGACATCCACAAATCGGAGGTTGTGATTACCCACACTTACAACCAGATTATGGGGCTCTTGGGTATGATGATTAGAATGATTATTTTTCTATTCCCCCCCCCTTTCTTTTCCTTTCTTTTCCTTTCCTTTCCTTTCTATCTTGCCTGCCTGCCTGCCTGCCTGCCTGCCTTTCCTCCCTCCCTCCCTCCCTTTTCTTTCTTTCTTTCTTTCTTTCTTGGAAGAGGAAAGGGAAAAGGCCAGACGAACCTGCCTGCTTTAAATCTTCTGTTTGGAAGAGAGATGGTGCAACTTTCTAACAAAAGGATTATTTTGTACAGTGACTAGGCATGACAGTAGTGAAAGCTTGCTTTTATAAATATAGATGTTTGAGAAGTAGTTGCCAGGGTCACCAAATTAAAAAAAAAATGCTGTGAATTTCAGCACTGGGGCACAATCACATATGCAATGCAAGCCTCCCAAGGATGAGGTTATTTCTTAGGGAATGGGCATATTCACAGAGGAGTAAGTTCTACATGGACAAAAGCAAATCATACTCACCTCATATTGGCCACTTTCATGACAAAGTAATGTCCATGATAATTTGCACCCAACTGGTCATTTGGCCCTGAAACTGATTTAAAAAGTATAGCCTTTTACACCCCAATCTGGCCAGAGAGCCGGATGAGTTCCAGCTTTTTTGTGTGGCAGTTCCTAATAGGTAGGTTCACATTGGAGCTGGGAAAGAAATAAAGGATGGCCTGAACTCCTTGGTGGAGCTGACTAGGGCCAGCAAATTGTGTGTTCACTCCTGCCAGAAAATGGGCTCAGGTGTGAATGAACTTTTAATTTTAAATTCACCACTGAAAGGAAATGTGTATTCGGATAATCTCAGATCATTAAATGTAGATCGGACCAGCTGTAGACTACAGGTAAAGCACAGAAATATAAACAGTATATATTCTTATTATTAAAGAACTGGTGGCGCAGTGGGTTAAACCCCTGTGCCGGCAGGACTTAAGACCAACAGGTCTTAGGTTCAAATCCGGGGAAAGCGCGGATGAGCTCCCTCTATATCAGCTCTGCACGGACATGAGAGAAGTCTTCCACAAGGATGATAACATCAAAACATGTGGGCGTCCGCTGGGCAACGTCCTTGCAGACAGCTAATTCTCTCACACCAGAAGCAACTAGCAGTTTCTCAAGTCACTCCTGACATGACAAAAAATAAAAATAAAAATAAATGTATTGCTTTTAGGAAGAAGGCCAATAAACCTTTGCTCATTTGCCCTGTAACTTCTTTAGCTGTTGATTCTTATTTGTGATTAGTGTTTACAGGCCCGTATCCAGGATTTTGATTCGGGGGGGAGGGGGGCTGAGTTTGATTGGGGGGGGGGCTGAGTTTGATTCGGGGGGGGGGGGGCTCAGGATCTACCCTAGCAAACCTTTTGAATCATTGTCCCAATACCCCCATGCATATGGGATATATTGAGCATGGTGATCAGATCATGATATGAATAAACATAACAGTTTAAATAATGTACCAGTAAGGCCTTCTCACAGACCACCCTGAGAATTTCGGGGGGGGGGGGGCTGAAGCCCCTCAAGCCCCCCCCCCCCCCCCCGGCTATGGGCCTGAGTGTTTAACCTTTAAATAGCCCTGAAAAGAACTGAGCTATACACTTGGCAAGCACTTAGAAAATTGTGATCTGTGTGCAACATTTTGGGAGTTACTGAATGGAACTGAGTTGCCAGCTTGTAAACCTTGTTGTGCTTGATGAGAAAATGCCCTGATTGGCAAGAATGACCACTGGGCCCACCCATTTAGCATTGGTTGCTATCCACCAAGGTCTTCTGTATTGCTGAAAGGTAGCCATCACCACACCAATTTTTCCTGGAGGGAAATTTGTTCCAAGACCAAAAAAAAAAAAAAAAAGATTTATCTATTTGCACTCAACGTGTTATTTGTGACTATGATAATATATTGTTATTATCTAGGTTTTTGAGGTTTGTATATATTATAACTAGCATTTATTCAGCACTTTTAGTCTTTCCAGAGCAGAGGTCCTTAAACCTTTTAAACAGAGGGCCAGTCCATATTCCCTCAGACTGTTGGGAGACCAGACTATAGTTTTTCAAAAGCATGAAGGAATTCCTATGCACATTGCACTTATCTTATTTGTAGTGCAAAAAAGCATGAAACAACAATAATATATTTAAAATGAAGAACAATTTTAACCAACATAAACTTACCAGTATTTCAATAGGAAGCATGGACCTGCTTTTGGGTAATGAGAGAGTCAAGTTAATTAGGATTTTTGTTGTGAGCCTTCAAGTGGTTTCAGACTCAGGGCGACCTTAAGTCTCAAGTTTAGGGCAGGAAGTGAGTAAATAACCTTGGAGGAATGCATCCACCCCATGTCCTTAGTTTGGGGACCCCTACTTCAGAGCACTCAAACACATATCGCAGATAAGTTCTGTGGGCCCTTCCACACAGCCATATAGCTCAGAATATCAAGGCAGAAAATCCCACAATATCTGCTTTGAACTGAGTTATCTGAGTTGACACTGTCATATATTCCAGTTAATGTGGGATTTTATTCAGCTGTGTGAAAGGGGCCTAAGACAGCCATGTAAAACATGTCCATCTGATGAGTTTCTGGCTAGTGAAAATTAAATGAGGAACTTTCCGAGTCACGTATTACACCACATCTTCTGACACTACCAGATGGGGATGGTGCTCTGATTGATACTGCCCTGATAAAATGGACATGGCTTGAGCTGGGAGAAGCACTATACATGCTGTCTTTTTACCACTTAAAAGATCTTCTGCAAGGAGCCATTCAAGTTCAACTTCTCAGGTTACAGCAATGCTTCAAATGCCCCTTGGCTATAAGTAAGACTATAATGGATGGCAGCCTAGAAGCCAGTCACTCAGTAGTAGAACAGTATACCCCTTAATCCAGATCCTGTGGATTTTGTAATCCTCTGGTTTTGGTACCTGTGCAATGATTTAGCAACTGTTTGATAAATCCGTAGAGTTCATGATTTTGTTTTGTTTTCTGCAAAAAAAGGGGGGAAAAACATGCCACAGTAACCGTAGTACATCTAACAACCTGAAATAGTGTCGAGTTTCCTCCTGCCAAGACTATGACATTGCTAGGACTAGAGCTGACCGATGGTTTTCAGCTTTTTAAAAAACCTAAGAATGATATAGAGTAGAGAACAGAATGAAACCAGTGTTCAGGAACCTGAACATTAGGGGTAAAGAGTCAATTTAAGGACAGACACTTTTCTTTATGGACACTTTTCTTTATGGAAGCTCAGAAGACTTTATGATTAAATCATTAAATATAAAACCCACATATTCAAATATACTCAATCTAGTAACAAACGGCTTTCCAAAAAAGTGCAACAAAACAAACATATAGACATGATGCAAAAGGAATGATAAGGGTAAAACATTAAGCAAGAAATTGCTTACAAAAGCTGTTGCTTCCTGGGATTATGAAAAATGGGTGACATGTATATCCAACAAGCACTTACTTTAAATTTAAAAAATGTTTTTAAATTTACTATCTCAACATGGTTGACATGGTAAAAAGAAAGAATACTGGCTGAAATCAGTTATTTAATTATACTAAACTAAGCATAATCCCTGGCCTGATCCTATCAACCAATCATGCTTTATCAAACAGCAGTCACGTCAAGTGCTGGAGGTCTGTTCTGTTGATCAGCACAGCATCTTGTCTTTTCTGCTCTCCTCCTTCCAACTATCTTTAGTTTGACATTCAAGAGCAGGATCCCTAACGTAATTCCTTCTCCCATTGGAAAATGCTGGCAGGAGGGTGAGGAGTGGAAGTATCAGCCGCTGTACCCCAGTCAACAGGAGAACAGATCTTCATGGCTCATAACAGTTGCTGCCGGATTAAGACTGGCATTAGATTCATTATCATGGATATATAGGGATGTATAGGGACAGGGAACATGAATCAGTAATTGATGTGTAATTCCAGATTAGTTATCCATAACACCAATCACAGCCGACGAAGATGGGAAACCTAAGAAGCAGCCTTTTACTTGTAGCTACCACTAAACTAAATAACTCTATGAGTAATATAAGAACTCTAGAGCAGACTTCGTCAAACGAATGCCCTTCTAATGCATTGAACTATAAATTGCATATTCCCAGACACCATAAATATTGAATATATTAGTTCAATCTGGGAGTTGTACTCATACAGACATCTAACTTGCCAGGTTAGGGATGGGTATAAGGTTGAGTATCCCTTATTCAGAAATCTGAATGGGTGACTGAGATAATGATCCATTTGTTTTCAGATGGTTTAATGCTTCATGCACAAAATTATAACAAATTATTACAAATATTATATAACAATACTCTTAGGCTATTTGTATAAGGTATATATCGAATGTGTTTAGACTTGGGTCCCGAATGAAAGATTATTTCATTATGTACATAATATACATAAATGCATGATTTTTCCAGATTTTTTCCAAAATCTGGAAAAAATCCAAAATCCAAAAGCTTCTGTTCCAAAGCATTGCAGATGAAGGATACTCAACCTTTAATAGAGTTTATATTAGACAGCTACTGTAAATTTGGTTTGTCCAACCTGCAGCCCATGGGCCACATGTGGCCCAGGACAGTTCTGAATGCGGCCCAACACAAAATCATAAATTTACTTCTTGAATGTGAACTTTGCTAATGAAAATGGAATTGAATGGAATCATTAGAGTATGTTGCATGCACAAACATTGGAATATTATCTATAATTCATAACTGCAAATAATTCAGACAGAAAAAAAGAGAAAAAAGTGTTAAAATTAACTGAAAAAATAAAGAACAAGAGGACTCTGTTGCAATGTCACATAAAATGGATTGTGAAAAAGAATTGAGTATACTGTACAAGGCATAGTGCCATGTGGCATACACTCTCACTGTTTGTACACATGTGTGGCTTTGGTTTTACAGTGGTGCGCAGCCCAAGGCAATTAGACTTCTTCCAATGTGACCCAGAGAAGTCAGAAGTTTGGACACCCCTGCTGTAGCATGTACTTTCCAGTGGCATTTAGTTCTTTACAAATAATTCCCAGGGATTTAAATCCACATCTCTGACTCTTGCACCTTGGCCCCAATTCCAGAGGCTACCCATATTCACATTCCTGCACATATTGGGAATCAAATGTGAATGCTAAAAAGTTTCTCCAAACCACCAGATAAGAGACATTGAGAGCCAGTTCCCTGATTGGTGTTAACTGTCGCAGCCACCCTTCACATGTCTGATACATAAATTCAACTTAAATGGCTTTTCACCACCACTCTCTGGAACTGATGGCTGGAAACTTCTTTTTATTGGCCACTTGTCAGTGCAAGATTATATACTGCAAGACAAGGAGAGGCCAGAAACCTGACATCTAAATCATAGGCATTTCTTCATAGAAAACATGGGGAAATGAGCCTTGATCTGTCCACATTAAAAGGCACTGGCCTTATGGCAATGGCATCTAAGAGAGAGAGAAAGAGGGAAAGAAAATAAAAGAAAATCTCACATATGAAAAGAAGTTGAAATTATACTTGCGGTGGGATAAACAGCTAGGAAACCACTATAGAGGGGCCTATCTGGACAATGGTTACACCACATAATACATATGTGATTGTACATATATGACTGTCTTGGCAGGGAGACCAAGATGCAAATGCATTGATCACTGTAAGAAACCTAGAAGTGTTGATTGTCCTCGGTTTCTCATTTTTCCATTCTTAAATTCCTTCTGCTTCCATATAAATTCAATCTGCATTTTTTAAAGTCTCCATATGATTAATATGGATGTTCATGTCCTTACATATGCATTTTGTAAACAATAAACTTTAATGTAATGTGATTTTGTATGTTAGTTTCATAAACATTGGGAACTTTGTGTGTGTTCACCTGCAACATACATGTTTCTATGTTCCTTTTTTCATCAGAGAACTCCATGACGAAATTTGGAGAAATGTAAATACTGAGCAAAATGCACCACTCGCCTTCTATTGGAATGTGAATAATGTACAGTATTGTCATGTACAAGTGTACCTAATGCATTTATTTACCACATTTGTACTCTGCCCTTCTCTACCCCGAGGGGGACTTAGAGCAGCACACTTTATCTTTTATTGTACAAAAAAGTGTACACATTTTTTTGTTTCTATTGGCGCAGTGGGTTAAACCATTGAACTATTGAATCTGCTGATCTAAAGGTTGGCAGTTCAAAGTCACAGGTCAGAGTGAGCTCCCGCTGTTAGCCCTAGCTCCTGCCAACCTAGCAGTTTGAAAACATGCAAATGTGAGTAGATCAATAGGTACCACTTCGGTGGGAAGGTAATAAAGGGGCCCATGCATCCATGCTGGCAACACAACCAGGAGGAGTCTATGGACAACAGTCTCCACTGTTTGGAAATGGAACAAGAGCAACTCCCCATGGCCAGAGTTGAGCACTACCTCCAGAAAGCTGGAGATGAATGGGAAAGCCTCTACCTTTGTTTTGTGTATTTGTATGTTATTGTCATTCCAACGTATGAAAGGCATTGAATGTTTGTCTATCTGTATATGTTGTGATTCGCTCTGAGTTCCCTTGGGGAGATGGAGTGGAATATAAATAAAGTGTTGTTGTTGTTGTTGTTGTTGTTGTTGTTAAGTGATAAATAACAAGAATCCACTGCAGTTCCCCATTCTTCTCCAAAATCAACTCTGGAGGACTCAGAAATCCTCTGGAACTCATTTCTGGACAGCTCTTAGGAATTCAATGAGGAGAGGAACATAAAGTTGCAGAGCCAACATCAGGTTAGATTTAAGCCACCAAAAGAAGGACACTTTTGTTTGACCATTTGTTTAGATCAGGAAATATCGCCGAGTCTTCTTATGAAATGGACCTGGAAGAAGTTAATTTCTAAATTCCTAGAATCCTCCAGAATGCTGGTGAAGGTGTCTCTGGGAGTTGTAGACCAAAAGAGGACCATTTCCAAATGCTGTTATGAGGCAATCTGGAGCAAAAACATCTGAGGAAACCAGTTCCAGATGATGTGCCAGTTAACACTTCCAATCTTCAGAACTCACTGTGCTGTTCATACACACACCTTTATTCAAAATTTCTTCTCTCTCAGGAAGGTGAAAACTAAGCAACCTTGTTCTTACTTTAGAGAATGAGGGGCATTGTTCTCCTTTTATTACCGAGGTTGATTTACGTACAAAATCACTTGAAAGGACACGAGAAAATCTCCCCTATGAACAAAGGTTATAAAATAACCAATTCAGACCATGGCTTTGTACTGTTAAGCATAATTTGCTCCTACTCTTCTGATACTTTCTATTGTTTCCAGCCCATCCTTTTTGGTTAATGTCACACACATGCACCATATACAAGAAAATCTGAACCATAAATCTTGTCTTTTGGGTTTTGATCAGTGAATTATCATATATAATAAACAACGCCTGCCTCCATGTGATTTGACTGCCATGTGGATTTACTACAGACCTTTGCTCATTAAACAGATGTGCTTTGAATAGGAAAATCTCTCTCTCTTTCTGAAAAAAGCTGCAAATTGTAGCGTCATTTAATGGTCTATGAAACATATTTGAACACCACAGAATTTGGCAAGCAAGTCCCTCCATTTCTATTTGTGTTGAGATTGAGACTGTGTGTATGTTGTGTGTGTGTGTGTGAGAGAGAGAGAGAGAGAGAGAAGAGACAGAGAGAGGTGTGTCTGTGGGAATAAGATGCCAATAAGACAATAGACCTCCCTACCCTTTGCTTATAGTTTCCATTGCAGGCATCACTTGGCAGCATTGCACTCCCTAAGTCAAGCCCTTGCTTTGCATCAGCAGGTTTTGCTCTTTCCTAAGGGAAACTTGGCAGAAGAAAAAGAAAACGTTGTACCTTTAGCCCTGCTTCAAACAACGGTATACTTAAACGGAAGCTGCCTTCTTGGCCCAAAGCTTTTAGCCCTTCCACACAGCATTATATCCCAGAATATCAAGGCAGAAAATCCCACAATACCTGCTTTGAACTGGGTTATCTCAGTCCATACTCAGATAATGTGGGATTTTCTGCCTCAATATCATGGGATATAGGGCTGTGTGGAAGGGCCCCCAAGCTGGCATCTCCACCACTGAAGGAATTGTAGTAGGAGTGAATCCATGAAGTATCAATGAACAATGTGTCATGTTCCAATCAGAGCCACTTTTTGTGCTATATTATGATACTATCTATGCTGAGTTTGTTCAGATGTTTTTTCTACTTGTTTGAAATGGCTCTCCAAAACAGTTGTGGAACCACAACTGTTTTAATTATTACAAGTTGAGTATCCCTTATCTTAAATGGGATCATAAGTGTTTTGATGTTTTAGTGTATTGGGGGGGGGGGGAGTTGGAATACTTGTATTTTACACATACAAACATTATAAGACATCTTGGAGATTGGATGAACATGAAAATATGAAATTAATATTTCAAAGCTGAAAGGTAATTTGACACATAATATTTTAAACAATGTTGTTTGTGAAACAAAGTTTCTGTACATTGAACCATCAGAAACCAGAGAATCAATATCTGAGTCATCCATGTAAAGAATTTCAGATTTTGAAATATTTTGGAATTCTGTATAAAGGATACTCAACCTGTGTTATTCTTATTAGCCTTACACTATTACTATTACAACTATCAATATTACAAGATTTTTTTCAAAGGGTTTTGAAATCAAGACCATTGGTGTTGCCTTAACATAATCCAGATACAATCAACAGTATTTAAGAAATTAAATAGCAGACATGGAAACCTGAGATAGATAGGGATCCAGTCAGTCATGTCAAATGATTTTTTACTGTTTGCTCCCCCTCATGGTACCAATCCAGGTTGGGAAGTCATGCTATTGTTGGCACTGCAAGCTCCAAGTGTCACAACTGGCTGGGCCTTTCACCAGCTACTGGGAGAGAGTTACAATGCTGTTGTGGCTGGCTGCTGTTCAGAGTAATGGCAGTTGATATTTGGGAAAAGCCTTTCATAAGCCACTTCAATCAATGCATGATGGTATTGTGCCTGGCTGCTCATTTCTTCGTCCATACAAATAGCCACTTTCCAGGTCTCAGAGGGAGAGAAGAGGAGCCAGTATCTGCTGGATACAATCCTGTCCAATGCCATTCCCCTGTTCCTGTAATTCATGTATTTTAACTTGTAAGCCTGCGGTCAGAGAACTATAAGCCATTCTAGGACTATATAAAGGTATTTTTTAAATCCAGTTAAGTACGGTAATAAATAAATGAAGTGAAGGAGATGGGCTCTCTATTGGGTCTACAGCAGGGAGTCAAGGTCCCACTTCAAATCAGTCGCCTCCAACATCTACTCTTTATTTTTTAAAATCCATTCACATAATTGCTAGTAAGAGTGTGCAATTCCTCCAAAAGACATCCCATTTCAGTGCCCATTGTCAGTTGACCCCTCATTCTGTTTACCAGGAAGTTACTCAAAAGGGGAGGGATTTGTCATTTTCATTTGGCAAAGATTGATCCATTGGCTACAATGGGACATTTTAAAAGCTCAACCCTCAGGCCTATCTGCATGAAACCTAACTCAGTTTTAGACCCCCATTGACAACTGCAGGCCTGCCAAGTTTTAAAAAAATCACCAATTTATTGATTTTTTAGAATTATTTTAAGTTTTAACCATAACATTTTTAAAAATAAGACAAACTGCAAAAGAGGGTTCTGGGAATTGTAGTCACCATTTATGTCCATTCTCAGCCAATCAGTGCATGGACCCCACCATGCTTTTTATTGGCTGAGAAACAGAGAGAGAGAAAAGCTTCAATTTCCATCATGCTCCGAGAGGAACTCCGAGATTTTTCAATGCCCACCCTATGCAAGTGCTGCTGGGAAAGTGAGTTCTCAGCAGGGCCCTCTCTGGAGGAGGAGCCTAGGAAACTTTCCAAAAAGAAATAACTCTTCTGTTGCCGGGGCAGGGAGAAAAAGACGCTGCAATAATCTCATCTTCTCCCAGGAACCTTGCGGCAGCACCTGCCTCAAGTATATTACAGACGTAACTTTCTCCTCTCCAGTAGCCAATAAAATCTGACTCCCTTAATCCCTTTTGCTGGGCTTTTTGGCTCCCTCCTCCCCGGTCTGTTTTCCGAAATTATATATAACGGTCCAGAGAAAACTACAAATCTTTTTCGTTCAAACTGATTCAGGCCCAAGCCTAATTGCTAGTGACAATGATGTCATATCTAGGTGGCTAAATGCCCTGTATACTGATGTGGATGTTATTAAAAACTATAGCCTGCTGTGCATAGGTGAGCATGTTTGCCATTCTATGAAACATCATGGTGAGATTTGAATTCAGGAATATTACAAATGGAGGGCAGGCCCATATGGCTTCAAAAAGAAGTAATATACCTACAATGATTCATTCTATTCGACACTTACAATGTCAGATGCTGCAAGATATTTTTGAAGGGTTGCTGTTAAATTCTGCACCACTTCATCAGTGCAAATAAGTTAATAGCCAAATAAATGTTTTCCTCTTCACTGCCAGTTTCAGCTGATGTTAAACTTAATCGTCCCCAGAGTCTATGAAAGAAGAAACTTGGCTACTGCAGAGATTTAAATGACATACAGATTTTACAATCCTTGCAAAATATATCCAAAGTGGAACTGACTCACTGTTTTATGTACTATAGGCTCACTGGAGGGAAGGATATTAGAGGCAAAGATGAAGTACTTTGGCCACATCATGAGAAGACAGGAAAGCTTAGAGAAGACAATGATGCTGGGGAAAATGGAAAGAAAAGGGAAGAGGGGCCGACCAAGGGCAAGATGGATGGATGGCATCCTTGAAGTGACTGACTTGACCTTGAAGGAGCTGGGGGAGGTGACAGCCAACAGGGAGCTCTACTGTGGGCTTCCTGGCGTTTGCTGACATCTACCATAGATGTCAGCTCCTTCCCAGCAATTTTTCTTTTCAACACATGCACCGTACATGCTCTGGAGATGAGTTCAAACTTCTGCCTTACTTGTGACATAACCTATGAGCAGGGAGCCTTTCTTTGTTTCGCATGAGGAACCATTAGATCAAACAATGTCATAGTACACATTCTATTTTTGGTTGAGGAAGAGAGAAGGGATAATGTGTTGTTGAAGGCTTTCAGGGCCAGAATCATTGGATTGCTGTGAGTTTTCCGGGCTTTATGGCCATGTTCCAGAAGCATTCTCTCCTGACGTTTGCTGACATCTATGGTAGGCATTCTCAAAGGTTGAGTAGCCTGTTGGAAACTAAGCAAGCGAAGTTTATATATCTGTGGAATGTCCAAGGTGTGAGAAAAAACTCCTGTCTGTTGGAGGCAAGTATGAATGTTGCAATTGGCCACCTTGATTAACATTGAATGGGCTTGCAGGTTCAAAGCCTGGCTGGATGCTGCCTGGGGGGATTCTTTGGTAGGAGGTGTTCACTGGCCCTGATAGTTTGTAGACAAGAATGTGCCTTAATCAGCAATTTGAATTCAGATCCACATGAGGTTCCATTCTTGTTCATGATACAATTATTGATCTCAGATATGAATCTAGCTGAATTCAAGAGGGGTGAGAATACCCATTGTCTTGTATGTCACAATGTTTTGCTTAGAAACACCCATATCTGTTCATAAAGCATGCCTTTCAAGACGGGGATAGGGATCGTGTGACCCTTCAGATGTTGTTATAGTCTGGATGGCCATAGGTGACTTATACTTTCTTTAGAACAAGAGAAGGAATTATGCACTTATACAGACATTGTTAGGCTACAGTCCCAGTAATTTTAGCCAGTACAGCCAAAGGCTAAGTATACGATGCCTAGAGAGCTATATCTGATTCCCACTTCTGATTTAAAATATGGTTTATAGACTGGCTTTTCTCCCTTTGTAACTACTTGCTTAAAATGCAGGAAGATGACCTGTTGAGCGTCACAAGTCCATGAGCAACTACTGCCGTCATCGCTCACCATGACTAGGCTATCTGGGACTGAGGCCGAGCTCACTCAAAGCCTTGTTTTGATGCTTCCAGCTATCTTCCAATACACCATTTTTAAGAGACCAATTTTATCTCTTTTCAGGATTACTGAGAGCAACAAGTAGGCTACCAAGAAGTAATTTATTATGAACATTAATTCTGTCTGTGTTCAAAATCGTTGAGACATAATCTTTTGTACGGCTTGCTAGCCAGCATGAAAGAACTGAAGACTGAACAATTTATGAAACACAGGGGTTTATTTTTTACCGAAAAAGATTATCAGTTTTCCCAAGATGGTAACATGACATAAGGATCTGACAATTCCAATTATATCTTGGCCTCCTCCTTCAGTCTAGAGGAAACGTTTCAAGCCAGTCACATCCTATGACATTTAACAGCATAATTTCCAGTTGGGAACCAAACCAGACTCCCTGGGGCCTCCTTAGCTTTTCATCCTTTCCAGGTACAGAAGGAACAAGGAGTGCTGCGCTTTTCAACAGATGAAACAAACTCATGGCTTTATAACAAAAACACATTCCTCAGTAAATACTCCTAGAATCGGATGTGTCACTGTTCTCGATGTTGTTCTTCTGCATCTTCAAGTTGTTCCTGATTTATGGTAATCCTATAATGGGTTTGCTTTGGCAGAATTTATTCAGAAAGGATTGGCCCTTGCTTTCCTCTTATGCTGAGAGAGTGTGACTTGCCCAAGGTCACCTAGTGGGTTTTCATAGCTGAACAGTAAGCGAGCTTGTACCATTGCTGTAGCAAAGCCTCTAGCAGCTCTTGATCAGCAATTGCAATTAGATCTTCCCTTTCAACTCAAGCGGATCACATCACATTAGAGAATGAATCCACTTAAAATCTGGCATCTGCCTCCTGCAGAATTCTGGGGTTTGTCATTTAGGGAGGAGCCTTTAACAGCCTCACTAGACTACAAACCCCAGAATTCTGCAGGAGGCAGAAACCGGATTTAACGTGGATTCATTCTCTAGTTTTTTCACATTAGAAAATGAATCCACTTTAAATCCGGGTTTTGCAGAATTCTTGGGTTTGTAGTGTAGTGAGGCTGTTAAAGGCATCTCCTTATATGACAAACCCCAGAACTACAACTCCTATCAGCCAATGTGGGGCTAATGGGAGGTGCAGTCCAACAACAACTGGAGGACTTAAGGAGCCAATCAAATTTATCTGCTGAAATATTCTCCCTTACACATTTTTTGTGTGGAAGGAACTTGAGCTCCATGTAGTTCTGGGATTTTTTTTTTTATCATGTCAGGAGCTAATCAAAACAGTTGTGTTGCATTAAAAACAAACAAAGAAAACACAAAGTTCTGGGGTTCAAAGCAAGTACTTTTCTTTTTATCACATAATGGCTGGCAATCTGTTAGTGATGTTGGTTTTCTTCCCTTCCATTCACACAACCCAAACCACTGACCACCCCCCCCCCCCCCACACACACACACACATATACAAACACACCGCACCACCATTCAGTGGAAGGGATAGAAGACTCATCTGAATGCATCCTAATGTGCATTTATACTGGAGAATTAATGGCAGTTTGACACGATTCTAACTGCCATGGTTCTATGCTATGGAATCATAGGAACTGTAATTTTTTAGCCTTCTCTGCCAAATATTGCTAGCACCCAACTAAACAACAACTCCCATGATTCGTTAGCTTTAAACTATGACAGGATGGTCCCATAACCGAGGGACCCAGGTCACTGTTCCCAGGGCTTAGAAAGTTAGTTTTCAGAGGAATGTATATACAATATAACACCTATATCTGTGGGAAATATGTTCCAAGATCCCCATGGAATTCTGAAACCATGGATAATAGAAAATCCTCTGCTTTGGTGCTGAGCATATGGAATGGGAATGGTGCATTAAAAGTCTACAAAGTGATGTTCTATTTAAGTGAACCAGAAAGATATTGCATTCAGAGAGCCACAGTGGCAAATCACATCATAATTGTTTCCTTCCCCAGTGGTTATTCTAAAGCAAAGTAAAAAAAAACAAACAAACAAACAGTCATGGCTTTCAGTGAGGTTTATCCAGTGGCACTTTTACTGTCCGGCTAATAGTCCCGTTAAGGCATGAGGTGGTATTGGGGCAGGGTGGGACAAATAAATTATCAAACAATAGGAAGAGTGTGGCAGTTTACAAGACATGTACTATATAACAATTTCAAAACGCTATAATGCAGGTTGATTGAATCTGGCACAGCCTATAAATCCCAGCTCTCATTAGCACATCAGCAGTGGGTGGGGAAAGCAAAACAAGCTGCCCTTAAATGTTTTATTGGCAGTTTTATACCTAAATGATGCTTCTACAAATGTATTTCCCCACCACTCCTCCCTTCAACACATATAGGGAAGACCTCTAATAAAATGGCAAGCAGCATCAAAAACAGGGAAACAGATAACCATCAAATATTGATTTTTATGAACTACAACTCCCAGAGCTCTCCATCCAGCATGGAGGCTTTGCTCATAGTGACCCTAAGCCAGATGGTTGGAGGAGTTAACACTCAGGAAGCGCCTTTTTGGTGAAGGCAACTCAACTGTGAAACTTCATTAACTATAGCTGTAAGCAGCTCTGATTTTATCTCACTTGGAAATCACAACTCCTCCTAAACTTAAACTAGAATCAGAGTATTGTTCATTATCGCTGTTATAAAACACACAAGAGGTTTAAGTGATCATTAAATATGCTGACCTGAAAATATATCCATAATTACTGTTCCATGTAAGTAATGTATGCCAAAAATCTCCTAGTTTTAAATAATCAACTGGGCTACAATGTAATATACACAAACCATCTGGTTAAAGAGAGAGAGAAGCAAAAAACTATGATTCAGCATGCTATCTTTACAGTGTTTAGTCTGTCTACTTTGGGGAAAGGGGATGAAACAATTAAAGTTAAATGGACCACACAAGAATAACAATTAGAATATTGTATCAGAAGATTGTTCATTTGGGCAATAATATAAATCTGGCAAGATTTTCTCCTGCTATCATTAGTGTCCTTGATCTGAACTGTGCTGTGTGTTTTTTCACACTGCTTCTCATTATATTTGCAAAGCCTTTGATTCCTGCCTTGCTTTTGGAAACATATGGTAGCTTTAGTTTGTGGTTCAGGATTCAGCACACAGTGACCTTACTGTAAGAGGCAGGAAAAAGAGCATATGCACTGTTGGGAAGAATATTTGAATGAGAACAGCATAAAATGAGACATTTTGCCTTAGCATTAAAAATGCAGCCTTACATCAACAAAATAGCTCTATGTGTTGACAGCTACATTAAAAAAAAAACACATGACACATGCCAATTACATGCATGGTATTCACCTAATGCCAATTCATTAAAGCTCCAGCCACCAGTAGCAAAGGTTCCTTGGGTCTCATATCAGGAGAAAGATGAGTCATAAAACTGAATGAATGAATGAATGAATGAAAAATATGGATTAAGGACTGTGGCCTAGGAGAGGAGAGTAGATGGCTTCTAAAGGAATGTGATTTAATCATGATTCTGTGCATATTTTGAAGATAACTTCCTTATAAGTCAATCTGTGGAATTATTATTATTATATTTAATGTATTTATTTATACCCCACTTTATCTCTCCTAAAGGAGGCTCAAAGCAGATTAACACAAAAGCATTAGTACACAATTTAAAAATATACAAATATGCAAACATTAAAGACAGCATGGTGTGGTCTATTTATTTATTTACAGCATTTATATTCCGCCCTTCTCACCCTGCAGGGGACTCAGGGCGGATTACAATGTACACATATATGGCAAACATTCAATGCCGATTAGACATACAACATATATAGACATACACAGAGCTTATTTAACTTTTTCTGGCCGCCAGGGAAGCTGTCGCTTTCATTGTCCATCTGCGACACTGATGAAGCACTTCCGCATTCCCCGCATGCTTTGCTGGAGTGCTTTTTGTTGGAGTCTTTTTATGGCCTCATAAATTAGTTAATTAGCCTCCCCACACATAGGTGGTACCTCATTTTCCTACTTGACAGATGCAACTGTCTTTCAGGTTGCAAAGGTCAACAACAAGCTGCACAATTGGCCGGACACTCACTCCGACCCGGGCTAGCTTCGAACTCATGACCTTCTGTTCAGAGTGATCTTAATGCAGCTGATACTCAGCCAGCTGCGCCACAATCCCAGTCTAATGGTTTGAATGTTGGACTACAACTTCTGGAAATGAAGGTTCAAATTTCTTCTAAGCCATGGAAACCCATCTTAGACAAGTTACACTCTCTCAGCTTCAAAGGAAGGCAATGGCAAACCCTGCCTTAATAAATTTGAATAGTTTCCCTTAAAAAAAACCCAAGTGAGGTTGAATTTCGAGTAAGGGTTGCAGTTATAGAGGGTCCTGCCCGGTGAACATTACACTAAACAACAACAACAAAACTTTATTACGGTCACTGACCAGCACAAAGCAAGGCACAAGCGCTCTGGGAGAGGAAGGACAACTCCCCAGTAAAGCAGTTATTTAAAAGTAGATTAGAAAACATTTTAAAATCACATTTTAAAACACAGAATATTGTAACAGGTATGGAGCCGAAGGGGGGGGGGAAGAGAGATTGATAGGAGGGGTCAAAAACACTGGATGGGGCACTAAAGGGGAAGGGAGGGGCACATTGCAAGTCTAGCTGTAACATGTTGCTCTAACTACATTCCCAACAGAGTGTTGCCTTGTGGGGTCAATCATCATCTGTCTAATTTTAAATGCAGCAGCACAGAACTTAGCAACACTGTAAGTTATTGTAGTGTTAGAGTCTGAAAGCAGCAAGGTGGAATAATATTTTTCACTGTGCCCTGGGTATTTTAGAAGCCATGATCTAATGAGATTAGATCTAAGATCTCTGTAGAACATGCAATGAAGAAGCATGTGCTCAGTGGTTTCTACATGACCAGACTCACAGGGGCATAGTTTCTCCTTGAAGGGGGTCTTCTGATACCTCCCCTCCAATACAGTCGATGGGAGGGCATGGTATCTTGCCAGGGTAAAAGCCCTTCGGTGTTTAGGCACCTCCAGGTCTGTTAGGTATGCCATGGGGGCAAACACTAAGCCAGATTTTTCCCAATTGGGTGGGTGCCGTGTTCGACAACAATAGGTTCACCATAAGTCAGAGTTGGCTTGAAGTCATATAAAACAAACCAAATTTTTTACAAGATTGCACTGTTAGTGTGTTGATTGTGGACAATGAGCTTTGTCACATCGAAACTTTGTTTTCTTCATCACTGCTGCAAAATTTGCTCATTCGCTGTAACATCTTTTTGTGCAAGAAGAGTGGATTTGCTTTATCATCTCCATGAGAGTGATTAAATTGGATGCTTTGGAAATTAATGGTAATGCATGAAACATTATCTTACTCCGATAATGTAGAGATTTAAAAACATCCCAACTCTAGATCTTTCGTGCTTCCTACTGTCCTAACATTTGCACATTTTGAAGGATGTTTCAGGAATTTCAGAAATTGAAATATTTTCTCTTTTTAAATATCTGTGCATTGCTCTTTCCAGCATGGTGCCACAAATATATACACACATCAAAAAGTAGCTTGCAATCACAAAAGAGACAAAAATTACAAAGTCATGAAAATGTGCATATTGATTTTGTAAAAAAAAAAAAAGTGATATGCTAAAGGCTTTTTTGGATTGTACAGTGTGGGTTTCATAATCATTTTGGGAGCTAAACAGCAGCAGTAGCATTAAATGCATCTACTTAAAAGTATTTTTCCTCTTTTGTTTCATGGAATGTGTCTATGATTAAGAGTACTGGTAACTTTTGTGAAACCTTTGCAGCCAAGTAGAATGTGACTCCCCTCCCGTTTCAGATTTTCTCAAGCTGATCATATTAAATGCAGTGGCACTTACCCAGTTAGATTGCTTTGGGTTACTTGCTGGGTGTCAAAGTGAAGCTCATTCAATTCCTCTTTAGAGCCAGCTTGGCAACAGCTACTTTTTTCAGAGATCAGAGACAGATTTAATATGTAAAATATGTTTCTTGGGTAAGAAACCCCTCTCATTTATTCCCTTTTCCCTTTTATCATTTTCGCTGAGCAGCAGAAAGCCTTTCATTAACATACTTCTCCACCACATAAAAGTGAGCCATTGTGTCAAAGACTACAGCTGGTGAAAGTAGCAGATGAGGTAATATCAGGCAGGCGGCAGAAGACAGATGCATACGCATTCATCAAAGGGAATTTCAGATGTGCTGGGAAACAAGGTAGTGGATGTTTAGGGCGATGCTCAAGTTTTTCCACCTTTATTAATTGCTGCAACTGTTTGAAAGGAATACCTTTGGTGTTTAAATCTTCAGAAAGATTTTTTAAAACCCTTCCTGGCTTGTCTTCCTGTAGCACCCGGATGCCATCTAACAACATATCTGCACATCACAGCCATGGATTCTCATTCATCTCTGGCTCTTTTTCTCTTTCTGGTTGAGCACTGGCATGGGCATACCTATACTGCCAATATGCACTGTTTGCCCTGTGGCAGGGAGCCCCCGGTGGCGCAGTGGGTTAAACAGCTAAGCTGGTGAGCTTGCTGAGTGAAAGGTCGCAGGTTCGAATTTGGGGAGAGGCGTGAGCTTCCACTGTAAGCCCCAGCTTCTGCCAACCTAGCAGTTCGAAAACATGCAAATGTGAATAGATCAATAGGTACACTCCAGTGGGAAGGTAATGGCGCTCCACGCAGTCACGCCGGCCACATGACCTTGGAGGTGTCTAAAGACAACACCAGCTCTTCAGCGTAGAAATGGAAATGAGCACCAACCCCCAGTGTCTGACACGACTGGACTTAATGTCAGGGGAAAACCCTTACCTATGGCAAGTGTAGAAACCACTTTGGTGTGGTTACCCCTGGAAGACAAGGATAACCATAACACTGGTGTCTCCACTTAGTGAGGTTCTTCCCAGAAAGCAACTTTGTATATCTCTGTTCTGGGAAAATGGACAGCATGGGACAACTGGAGAATTCATTTATTTGTATCCAGCCTTTCTCTACCCCAAGGGGGATTCAAGACGGCTTACAAATAGCACCTACTCTGTGCCTAAAAACATACAATGTTAACTTAAAAAAATAAATTGGATTAAAATTACTACATAATCGAAATACATTCCAATGTTGAAACATGATGATAAAAAGCTGAGGTCTGAGGATGGCATTGCCTCACTCATTTTGCAACTATCTACCACATCCACCCTCTTCCTTAACATGGGAGTTGTGTGCCTTGAGAACCCATAAACTGCCACAAGAACCCATTGAAATAGTGCTGTGTAATACAGAGCTGCCCCTGGTGGCACAATGGGTTAAACCCTTGTGCCGGCAGGACTGCTGACGGAAAGGTCAGTGTTTCGAATCCGGAGAGTGGTGTTAGCTCCTGCCTGTCGGCTCCAGCTTCCCATGTGGGGACATGAAAGAAGCCTCCTACAGGATGGTAAAACATCTAGGAGTCCCCTGGGCAACATCTTTGCAGACAGCAAATTCTCTCACATCAGAAGCAACTTGCAGTTTCTCAAGTTCTCTTGACACAAAATAGTGCTGTATAGCAGGGGTTCCCAATTTTTTTCAGTCATGGAACCCTTCAGAAGACATTCATTTTCTGCAGAACTCTAACACTGTTGATTATTTGTTTAATCAAAATATCGTAGAATCCTAGAGTTGGGAAGGTACCCCCAAAGGCCATCCAGTGTAACCGCATTTGGCCATATAAAAAAACCCAAAACAATCTATTTCCCTTGTAAACAAAATTATTTAGTTTTAAAATATACTCACTTTTTAGCCTACTGTTTATTTATTTGGTTTTTGCTCAATGGATCCATTGCCAACTGGCCTCTCTTCTTTGGACGCAGAAATGCATCCAGTACATTCTGGGCTATTTGGCTAGAGAGCCACTCAGGTTAACAACTATCCTAAATTTCAACAGACTGCCATAAATGTAGCTGTTTCTAATCTATTTTGGGGTGTTAAAACTGAAGAACAATAAAAAAGAAATACCACAGTATTTCACAAATTTTATAAAATTTTACTTAGTCACATTTTGCATGGAAACATCAAAGCAAGTTGTGAAATAATTGTACACGATGGAGCAAATCAGAGATCCTATTTGGATTTAGAATACAATGCTATAAAACCAGCATAGACTTTTTAAAACATGTAATGACCCTCAATTTTGCAGTCCTATGTTAAATAACAGGAATCTGAATGGTTACAATGAACGAAGCAGTGAGAGAAAGTCAAAGTGAGTGACAGCAATTACAACTTCCTTTACCAAGGGTATGTGCAATGTCTATCTGTGTATTTATTGGTACTGCTCATAGTGCTTCTCTTTTCAAGGCTGCTTCTGAACATAACATCCAATGTAAGCTATACTTACTGCAATTGGGACTGGAGATTTTGCAATTAATCTAGCCACAATTTTTTTTGTCAGGAAAATGGGTCACATATAGAATCTCATGAGCAAAGCATGGATTTGGCTACAACATATATTATACAAGAATCTCATAGCATCTTGCTACAGCTGGCATGCATACAATACCTTCTTGGAACGAGATGAAAGATACTTCATTTATTGTGGATAGCGTGCCCCAATATGTAATTGCAGAGGTTTTTTCTGCTGATTCATTCTTTCGGTGCACAAATACATTCTGATCTTCTTGATGTCACACAATAAAGCTCCATCTCTGTATCTGTGACAGTTTCTTGGCAAGCTGCCCAAGAAACTAAACTTGTAGATGTAAAGATATAGAAAAACTCCTCTGGGAAAATGCAGTCTTGCAACATCACGTACTCTTTAGGATATATGTGAATGACCACAACCAATTCAATCAAAATTCAGAAACATCACATTTTTGCACTAAAATGCCCAGAATTCTTCAGCCAGCATGCTCCAGATGGGAATCGTAATCCAAAAACAGACAAAAAGTAATGTGTCCTGGGTGATTCTAATTGTTCTTTTTTGATTTAGCGGCAAAAGACTCAGAAAAAGAAAGCTAGATAAAAATGCAAAGGAGACTCAAAGTATTAACTTGACTTTCATGTGGGCTAAATGCTGTGGAATCATGGGAGTTATAGTTTGGTTAAACAGCAACACTCTTTGGCAGCGAAGGCAAAAAACTTTGTAAAATTATAATTCTCATGATTCCTAGAATTGCCTTTCATACTATAATGCACTCCAGATGTTTGGGAATACTACTCTCATGATCTCTAACCAATGGCCATGTTAGCTGGTGATTATGAGAGATTTAATTCAAAGCTTCATTGTAAGCTGGAAGATGCCATGCTGCCCTAAAACAGGCTCCATACAACTCTGCAAATGGAAGCCAATGACAAATCCTGTGGCGTGTACCTCCTCCTGAATTATTCAAAATACCTTGGAAGGGATGTTGTTATATATTTAACACTATATTGGACTTCATTGTACCCCAAAAGAGGAGGGGAGATCTCAACAATTGAACAGTATGTCACAGTCAGTTTCCAAAATGGGTGCATGCAGCCTGCACACAATCTGAAGGACCCAAAAAGTTGGCACTTGCTTGTACTCATCCTTGATTAGCCTATTAGTTTTATCTATCTATCTGTCTTTCTGTCTCTAGGTTTACTTATATTTTTATAATTATTAGCAGCTTCTAACATACTCATTTACAATATATTATGTAAATGAGTTTTTAACACACTATAATTTATTATTAAAGATGTCTTAAATTATTTTGATCCTGCCATAATTCATTATTCATTTGCTTTAATGTGTTGATCTTTCATTGTTTTATGTATTGTGTTTGTTTTAGTGGTTTATTAGTAGTTTTTACTTTGAAGATTTCCTTTTAAATCTTCAAAATAAAATTGCCTTGTGTCCTGGTTAACATATTTAATAGGAACAGTAAAAATCACATCCATTTTTAAAAAGCAATTTTTAAAAATATGTAAAGAAAGTTTGCAGGATATCTGATACTACAGGCACTGTTATTCAACTCATAGCTCAGGGTCCTTCCATACAGCCATATTACCCAGAATATCAAGGCATATAACCCAGAATATCAAGCCCCACAATATCTGCTTTGAACTGGGTTATCTCAGTCCACTCTGCCATATATCACAGTTCAAAGCAGATAATGTGGGATTTTATTCAGCTGTGTGGAAGGGATCTCAGTCAGATGCATCTTTGTTTTTAATAAGCAGTTTTAAAAAAAATGTAAATTGCATCCGTTTGGGGAGGGAAGTCATCACATTAATAGGATCATATTAGACATATAGAAGGTGCAGACACATTCCCCATTGTTGCTCTCCTTTTCTGCAACTCTCATTAGTGGGCTCAGGTTTTCAAATATATCACACATAATTCACACCTTAATCAGCATACAGTTTTAGGATGTTGCTTTAAAAGAAGACAGGGATCAAATACTTGTGCTATATTTTATTAATGCTTCTGGCTTTTATCTACATTTCTTCTGTGATCATATTACAGCACTCAATGGCATAGCGCAGTTACAGAGATGTGGAGAAAAAACACCAAAATCACAAGCTTCCCTCAGGACAATGAAGTTAGGCTTAAGAAAGCATAATTTGTCCAGTTTGGGTTCTTACAATTTTTTATATACTATGCCATTTTTGGGAAATGGCTAATTACCCAAATAAAAGCATTCTACTCATATTTGCATGTTTTCTAACTGCTAGGTTGGAAGAAGCTGGGCGTAACAGCGGGAGCTCACCACGCTCCCCGGATTAGAACCACCGACCTTTTGGTCAGCAAATTCTGCATCTTAGTGGTTTAACCCGCTGCACCACCAGGGGATTTTGGATAGTTATCCTTTAATATTTGTTGATTCAGAATCCCTTAAAAACATTATCGGAAATAAGTATTTGTTAGAGAAGTGATGCTTCTACATTATATAAAGGTATTTAAAGTGGAAGTTCTTCATTTTAATAGTTATGACAATAGTTCAATAGTTATGAAAATGTATTCGACATTTGCAGATATTCAAAGTACTTCACATGTATTATCTAGCTGTAATCCTTACCATGACCTTATAAATAAGATCAGCATTATTCTCCTCTATATTATATTTTTTGGTTTAAGACCTAGGATGAAGACAGAATGGGTTTCTACAAAAAAAATTAGGCAGTGGGAGACAAAGTGCCATTTAGTATAACTCTCGATACTGCCAGCAGTATAAGAATCCAGAGGATGTCTTAGAATTTAGGCTAGGTTGATTGAAAAAAACTAGAAAAAATCCAAGATGTTAAAATTGATAGGCTCTGAAGAGTCCGTAGCAGCCAAAGAAGCCTATTAAGAAGATTTCTGAGAACTTGAGTGTGCAGCAGGAGGTACAATGAGGGGGGAAATGTTTAGTAACAGTTTAGTTCAAGACAATCTTTATGGCTTCAAGGACCATAAAGTACAGTCACCGGCTATGCCAAACTCAGTCTTTGAGATAGGATTACAAAAGCTTATTACATTCCCATTCATATCAGTATACAGGTGGAATATTTCCCTATATGTATTTTCTAGGGCAATAAAGGTCACTGAGGGCTTTTAAAACATCTGAATTACTTTTAAACCCTTAATAATCTATACACCTCATATTTCCCTGCTCTGTTTTTGCTTACCATCACAGTGGCCTAGATCTTATTAAAGTTGTAAGCCTACTTCTGGGCTGAATTTCAGGATGGTGTTGAAGACTCAAGTGACTGAGTGCTATTTAACTCTAAAGAGGAAAACACTATATAACCCATCTTGGAGCTAGCATGTCTGGACCAGTCCTCTCCAAGTTACAGCACTTTTCTACAAAGAGGAGGTACTCCATGTGCAGAGCTCCATCTGCAGTCTTAAGTGACACAACCCACATACAATTGCCAAACCCTCATCCAGCTCTCCATAGTAAAATATGAAAGTACTCTACTTCTGTCTCACAAATCTCATACCTACAGGATATAAAAACAGAGGAAGAGAACTTACAGTGTGAAACAGATCTTTTTTACTAGCCTTCCTTTGCCAAACATGGACAGAGCAGCCTTCCCTAAAATGGTGGACTTCAGATGCATGTTGGCCTAAAATTTCTCAGATCAAAATATGCACATTGGCTGGGGATGATGGGAATTAGAGTTTTGGAAGGTGTCAGATTGAGAAAAATCCCAGCCAGGCAGATACTTGATGGAACCTGAAATGTATTACATACTCCATACATATTACTACTTAGGGGTGATTTGACACAACATGCCTGGTAAGAAATGACTAAAGTTGTTTGTATGTTTATAAAACTGTCAAACCTTAATCTGCATGTTGCAAAACCAGATGCACTCCAAGTAGCCAGCTTCTGGTTAAAGGACATTTAGCATAATGCAAAGTTCTTTGTACTTTGTATTTTTAAATGCATTTTAACTGTACCCTCAACTGGCCTCTGAAACAATAAAAAAATCAAGTTATACATAATACAATGTATGTGTACAGTTGTTGTCCTGCTAAGGGAAGGTCTAATCCAGGAGTTCTTAAAACTTTTTCCACTCACAGTCCCTTTTTGCCTGAAAATTTGTTATGCGATCCCAGGTATATAGATATATAAAATAGGTCTAAAATCAAACATTTACTGATAACACTTCAGAATTTACAAAGCTTGGTAAACAGACTGATATTACTTTTATTGAAGTACAGCTGAAACATCTTCTGCAGAGTCCACTAAACTGCACAAAAGATTTCTGTAAATGTCTAAAGCAGACATTTACGCCATAAGGTGGCGTACTGTTGTCAAATTTTGGGGACCCCAATATTCAGCTGAAGGTACCCCATTTGGGCTTCAGATCCACCATGGTTTAGGCAGCCTCAAGACTGTAGTACATCCCTATCAAAGTCTTGACACAAATCTCATTTGTGAAAACATAATTTTCCTTTCAAGAGTTTCCATGGATGCCAAGTTAAACTTCTCTGAAAGGCTAAAAGCAGCTTTGTCAGAAAAGCATCAGAGAATGTAATAACTTAGCTTCCTTCACCTAGTCACATACCCTACCTAGGTTTCTTTGGCTTTCCCATAGCTGCTTTTTAAAAGTAATGAAACATTTTACTGGATTTTTTGTTTTTTATTTTTAATCATCTTAGTATTTTTGCCCATTGCATATGTTTTACTTGAATCAACTTGGAGATCTTGTTTTTAAAAAATGAAAGGCAGTTTTAAAATATTCATAAAGAGATAAAAAAGAAAGACTTTCCACAGCACATTAATTGTAGTCCAAGAGTTAATACTGCATCTGTTTTGCACCTCCTTTCACAGCGTAACCCTCCCCACCTTTTGAGTGAAGCAACTGCACAAACTATATTCAAGAAAAAAGACATCTGCCGATTTAGTCAGCAAAGCCCAGGAAAACCCAGAAGCCAAAGAAGACATGACTGTTTTGCAACATGTGCAAAACACAGGTGGGTTTCCCAGTTCCTAGTCTGAAACCTAACTTGAGCTTGCAGTGCCATGTTAGCTTCCTTGTAGGTCTTGCAAACCCAAGCTTTGTGGTCACACGAAATCCATGATTAAAAATTAAAATGCAGCAAACCTCTGAGGATGCTTGCCGTAGATGCAGGCGAAACGTCAGGAGAGAATGCCTCTAGACCATGGCCATATAGCCCGAAAAAACCTACAACAACCCAGTGATTTCGGCCATGAAAGCCTTCGACATTACTTCCCATAGATAAATCGCTTGGAAGTATCCAACATATGTACATAAAAAGGAATGTTTCTACTTAGCTTGATTAATAATACTCTGGCATAGATATTAATGGAAAGATTACTGTATTCCTCTGTGTGTGTGTATACGCTCGCATTCGTGTGCCTAAAGTTATTAATCCCAGTTACAGTAGACACATTAAATATATTAAAAGCTTAACTTGCCAAATGTATTTATTTTATTTACTTTGTATTTATCGAGTCTTTCTCCTAATATAGGGACTCAAACCCTATATCCCACGTTGAAACTAATAACTGGATTTAGGCCAAAGTTATTGTCCAAAAGGCTAATAATACAACAAATAATTTAATAGGTGTGTGTGTGTGGTGTGATGTATAGCAACATCATACATTTTTTCCATGTCAGGAGCAACTTCAGAAATTGCAAGTTGCTTCTGGTGTAGAGAATTGGCCATCTGCAAGGATGCTGCCCAGGGAACACCCAGATGTTTTACCATCCTGTGGGATGCTTCTCTCATGTCCCCACACAAGAAGCTGGAGCTGACAGACAGGAGCTCACCCTGCTACCCAGATTTCAACCACCGACCTTTCGGTCAATAGTCCTGCTGGCACAAGGGTTGAACCCATTCTGCCACCGGGGCTTCAATATGATACATAATTTACTATAACTCTATGTATGTATAGAAAATACATAAAATAGTAATGTAATCAAGTCTTATATATAATAGGAGCGATTTATTAATTCTAGAGAAGAGAAGATTTAAAGATGTTATGATATGTATATTTAAATATCTAAAAGGCTATCAAGACCAACCTAGGATTCAAAAAGATCAGAAGTGGCACATCAGCGAAAGGAGTAGCAGGGGTTGGTTATTCTTTCAGGTACTGATGGACTCTTGACTTTCACTATACTTAAAAAGTTGAACATTCAGCAAGAGTAAACCAACCATAAAGGCTGGGAGAGACACTGTCATCAAGAAACTTGTCTTCACTCAAGTCACTGCATGAATGAAGTGGTTTAGCTTTGCATGTTACAGCCTTGTGCAAGATGTAAGGGACTCCTGCGTCCACTGTACATTAAAACTGATAAAATGCCAATTGGCCTGAATGCCATAATTCCCATGCCCCTGCCTATAGAATAAGCCTCACTTATTATTGTTAACTACACACAGTGGTTCTCAACCTGGGGTCCCCAAATGTTTTTGGCCTTCAACTCCCAGAAATCCGAACAGCTGGTAAACTGGCTGGGATTTCTGGGAGTTGTAGGCCAAAAACATCTGGGGACCCCAGGTTGAGAACCACTGCGAGAGTTCAATACGATTTACTCTTATGTTAATGGGCAACTTTGGAGTAGAAAATCAGTAAAGGAATATGTTGATTTGTTTCTCTAAAAAAGCACCTTCCTGGATTTGCTTTCCATTGACCTAAATGGCCCTGGGCCAGCCCTGCCATTAAGCAGAGTGAGGCAATAATCTCAGGCAGTAGATTTTGGCTCTCAAGGAATGTTCGCAGACTTGTTATTATTGTATGTTGACTGTGGAAGGCATTTATTGTGCTGCCTCAGGGACTAAAATATCAATTGACAGACTTCTGTTAAATATGTAGCTTGCCCCTCCTGTATCTGTATGCTCTTTAGATTTTGCAGACTAACAACACATTACTGTACATGTTTTCTCAGAAGTAAGTTCCTGTTTCCCCAATGGAGTATAATTCTTAATAAGAGTATTCAAGACTTTAATATTTCAGAATTAACCCAGCAACTAGTGCTTATTGCAATTAGGAATGAATTATAATCACAGGGAGGCAAGATGGCAAATTTGAATACCTTGAGAGTCCGATTGCCCCTAGCCACAGAAAGATTGTTCTACAGCCTCCTTTTTTCCCTCATGGAGATGCTCACGGCTGTTCCTGCTCCTGTTGTTGCTGCCAATGAAATTTGAAGCTCTTCAGCACACAGCTGCTCTGCAAATATAATTTTCCTATCAACTTTGACAAAGAAAAATTGCTAAACGGTTCCCACTTCTGCCATCATTACTTTTGACAATGTTTTAACAAGCTAAGTGTTTTCATATGTTTGCTTTATGTAAGAGAAACAAATTGGCAACAAGCAAGTATGGCGGTGGCAGTTAATGCCAAAGCTGGCATGTTTGATTCCAAGGTCGTAAAATAAAATAATAAAAAACACCCCAGTTTGTACTTTTTCTTTCCAGAAGAAGATTCTGATCTAATCTGATCATGAGCCTTTTCTATTTCTGATTAACAAAGGAACTGCAAGACAATGGAGAGCCAAAACCAAAGAAACCTGAAGTCAGTAGGAAATCTAATCTCCTTAAGTCTGCAGACTAGAGAAAGGAATTGCATGCGGTTCTACATGTGGGACATGCAACTTCCTAGAGTCCGCCTGGCCCATGAGGTCTAATGACAGCAGAGACTGATTTAGAGGTGTAAAGAATATTCATCTTGTCCCCCTCTTGCTCAACAGTGGAATGACTCAGCTGTCAAGACTCCTTGCTGAGAAAAAATGAGTCTTCACAGTTTGGGATTTTGATTACCAATCTTAGTAAAGACTTTCTGTAAATATTTCAGATTTCAATATTAATGTCAAAATATGTAGTATGATTTTACATAGGATTTGTGCTACATTGGAACAGTAAATGGAAATATCACTTAAGTAAAATAAACATTAAATATTCAATAACCAGAAAAATAAAATAAGGTGTAAACACTACCCTAGACCAAAAAAAATATGGGTTGAATAAGGGCTTGATTTAACCTATATCTTATTTACGTTTATCGCACTTGAAAAGAGCAAGATCTATCTGGTGTAAGTCCAGCTGACGTAGGGTGCCTATCCTAAGAAAATCCCGATAACTTTCCCTTGTGTGACAAACACCAGCCAAAGAGCAGTCAGTTGGGTGACTCCACGGCCAGCCACTTACTGGAAAGAAAACCCTGGTATTCCCATCCAAGGCCCAAGGTATTATAAGTGAGAGCAAAATCATCAGTCCCATTTCAAGGATAGATTTCTTCCCAACAGCCCCCCCCCCCTTCCAAGTCCTAGGACCTATAGAAGTGGCTTCAGACTAGTCAAAAGAGTGAACATCAAACTCTTACATTCTCCCCAAGAAGACATCCTATTTACAGACACCACCTTAAACCAATTGTCAAAGCCTATCAGACACAAGTATGAGGTAGGCCAATGTCCCAGGTAAAAGAAAGAAAATTCCCACATGCTCCTGAAATAGACTCAAACCACACAGATTTCTGACCATTGAGACCATCAAAGAGATAACCTCCCTGAAGCGTCTTTTTGCCACACAGGACAAGGATGCATTTATCATGCAAAAATTTGTCCCCACTTAATCAACTTTGGATATTTTCTGAGAAAACATAATTTTCTCTACAAAATTAAGCTTCCTGTTGCGAAAAGGGGTGTTTTCTGTGCAGAAATTTGTTTTCATCCTTTTTTTTCCACAAGAAATATCAGCATTTTGAATCATGTCTTCCATGCAGAAAATATGGGGTTTTTTTCCCAAAATTTTATGTGAGGAAGGCCTTACAATTTTTCCTGTCCATAAAACTTGTTCTTTATGTAGAAAATACCATTTTCTGTGCAAGGCTTTTAGTGCAAAGAACTCATTTAGAAAAAACCCTAAAGTCTTCAAGAAGTAGTTTCCTTTCCTCTTACAGCAAAAAAAAAAAAAAACTGTTGAAATTATTCATGCTTACTTGTAAGAACAAAACCCGTAAGGATTTTAATCCCAGCACTGTTTAATATTAAACTCTTCAGTTTGTGCTGCCTTCTGGCGTGAGAGGTTCTCAGATCTTCACTTTGTTCAGTTAGATTCTGCTGAACTTTCTCTGTTGTGCCCCACTCCAAACATGTTATTTAGTTAATTAATTCATCTTGCCTTGCCTCAAATTAGTTTGAGGAAATATATTATCTCATCCTTGACTTCCATCCCCAATTTTATCCTCACAACCACCCTATTAATATGATATATTTATGAACAGTTCAGCAGCTGGTTTCAAATCTTTTACTGCCAAGTTGTCTATGTAATCAAGGGAGCCTACTTTTCTTGTGTGACTTATAGAAGTCTCATATGTGACAAGGATCACTGACCAATCAAATAGCAAAGATATAGGCATGCAAAAGCAGAGTCAAAATATAGTCCTCAACAAGGTTCAAATGGGATATCCTGCAAGATTATGATGATGGCAGCCCCCCAGCTGTTCTTTCTAAACCTCTAGACATCCCCCTCTTTTGGGGGATAGAGTATTTCTGTAACACTACCGGTACCTAGTTTGTACCCTTTAAAATGTTGTACTGTTCTCAGATGATGTGGATGGTATCTCCTTTTTGGACAATTTTGTGCTTGGGGTGAAGGGGCATGAGCCATCTTGTTCTTTGCCTCAGTAAGCAATATGGTTGGGCTGGCCTTGGGCCTTATCTCAAATTGTTCCCTTCTGAAATAACATTAAGGAATCTGGAGTTCCTAAAAAATCTGTCAGGCCATTATAAATATCATGTACTCTCTGTGCTTACTAGACTCTTGCATTGCAAGCAGATTTCCAATCTGAAGACTGAGAAGAGTAGTGAGGCCTTTGATGGACTGGCAATGCAACGTTTATCCATTAGTAACAGTATGCCCCTCAGTCCTCCATTTAGCAACAGCAGCTGTAGCATTATTGGTATTACCTAACCCTTTATTTAATATTGCACAGAACCCAAATGTTTTGCATACTGCTGCTTCTTGCTATTCAGTTTGCTCCTTCCGTTCCTGTAACATTGAGCTTTCTAAACGATGTGTCATGACACATTACTGTGTTGACTGCAGTGTGTAGCTGTACCACATGAACATACCTCTGAGTCTATGTAAAATAAGAAATATTTTTAAAATATAATTAAAGGTTTTCATGAGATATATTGTGTCCCCATACATTTTGTTATTACAATTAATGTATGTATCAATATCTTTTATAAGGTGTTAGTTTAACTTTGTTTGTTAGGAAAACTGAATTACTGTGTCAAGAAATGATACATGTCTAAAAAGTGTGTTCCCCAAGCTCTTCGGCTTAGAAATGGAGATGAGCACCAACCCTCAGAGTCGAACACAACTGGACTTAATGTCAGGGGGGGAAACCTTTACCTTTACCTTACCTATGAAGTCTGAACAAGACACTACACTTGTGTCTTGGGAGGTACATAGAACATAAAGATCTGTCCACCAAGATGCACTACCAACCAGTATCTATCAGTTAATCCAGCTACTACATTCTACCCAGTTGTAAGACTGGCTTTACTCTGTGGGCAAGTGTCAGTAAATCATTACGGAAAAATTCATTACAGAAATGCCAGACTGGTCCCAATAGCAGTCGTGACCTAGTTTGAAGAAGAAACAAACTGGAGTTTTGCAGCTGCCATGTTTGTGGAAATCCTATAAAATGTGATCCCATGCAACATTGCATTGTTACACACAACAATAGTGAATGAAAGCCCACTGTGGCCCAAGGCCTGGGGAACACTTCATTCCAGGGCCTGCAGTACGAAATCATCGCTGTCAAGAAGGGTAATGTGCTTAAGGATCTGTGCTTTGGATGTATCCGCTTGCCATTTGCATCCTCTTACCCCCAAACAAAGGGGTGATATGCAGAGATATTTATAATTGCAACCTAAACTTAATAATCAAAGATGTTTAGGATTTTAGAATCATCTGGTCCAGGATATCCTCTGGAGAAGAAATGTTGATTTATAGCTGTGCACCTGCTTGAGAAAAGCTATGCTTATGCAGATGGATATTTCTAGATCTTCTTCCTGCAGCTTGGCCCTTGGCAATCTCCCCTGTCCAGTGCTATTTTAATGCTGTGTGAACCATTTGGGACAGCCACCCTCCCCACATTTCTCAAGTAACTACAGTGAGCTAATAATATTAACAGTGATACTCTCTTGATTCTTAGTTAGCTTAAGCTCCTGCTTCTGTATGCATAGCACTCCTGTTCTCGGTGTTGCTGTCTAGGAATGTATTCAGCATCTCTTTGGAGGAGCTCCCCGCACACGCACGCACATGTATTTTTACAGAATGACTGGCAAGGCTTACCATCTTCTTAATCACAGTCCAGGTTACGGAAAGCAGAATTAGCAAGTCTTAAAACATTACTGGGGCTTAAATAAACAAACATATTTAGACAGAACAGGGTAGCTGCACATCTCACGTTAGCAGAAAAGGCATAATTCTTTTGAATGACTGTCAAACCTATGTCCAGGTTAAAGACAGAAATCTGCAAGAAAGGAAAGCCTTAAACAGACTGAGCAGCTACGCAGGTTATCTGGACCCCTTTCCTGCAACAGTAATTTGCATTGTTTTCTATTTAAATTTACTATATTGATTTATAAATGAAATGTACGTAACAGGTTCCAAGTAGAGATAAAGCCCTGGTAAACCTTTGTACACACAAATTCCCAGAGGGCTCACCAATCAGCAATATGACAGCTAGCAGATTTTAGACTTGGTAATGAAGGGTTTAATACTCTCTGCCCAGCCTGATTCTCTCCACTTTGAACGATGACTCTGGAGATCAAGGTTCGAATTCCTGCTCAGCCATGGAAACTGAGAGACCTTGGGCAAGCCATACTATCTCAGCCTGAGGGGGCACGCTAATGTAGAGTAAAGCTCAATAGATTTTCAGCTGTCTTGCTCAGGAAAGTGAGGAAGTGGTTAACATCACTGCCCACCCCAATCCGTTTTAAACTTGACTATAATAGATCCAGAAATCCTCTTGGCACACTTGTGGCAAGAACATGCCCTGGCCATAAGAGGCTATGTAAAATCAGCTAGTTTCTCCATTAAATGCTGCCTTATATTTGCACATAATGTATATATATATACATAGCTGCATTTGCATTGTATCCTCTGCACTTGTGTTCAATGCATAGGCTTTAATATATACATCTGCATATTTAGTTTATGCAAATCTGCACTTTCTTTACATTTTTCTAACTCAGGACAATGCATTTCCCCCTTTCGATGTAATGGTCATATACCACAATCCTTATTCTACAGCTCTGACCACAAGGCTCTTGATTAGCCTATCTTTTCTACTTAGTGGTCTGAGATCACAAAGTTGCTCCCATCAAAACAAAGGAAGTAGCTCCAAATAATCATTGACAAGCAAGATATCTGGCGTGTGAAAAGGGCCTACCAGCTATCATGGGGCTAGAATCATTTGCTTCATAATGATTCATTTTTGCCTCCCCTCCTTCCTTTTTTCTCTCAAGCAACTGAAAAAAAATATGGCAACCAACCATGAGTGTCTCAGCAATAACCTGTCCATTTTATGACCAGATTTTAAATTAATTAATATTGGATTAATGTACTGTATTTATTGTTATGGATGAAAGAACTACCTGAGGTATATATCCTTCTCACCTCAGCAATTGTTTTTTGTTTTTTTTTAAGAGAGCAAAAAGGCAAAACAAAACTTCATTATTCTACCCAGTGTAATGGCTGGGGTGTGCATCAGCACCACCGTCAGTTGTCCTTGAAGGAAAAACACACCTAAGTTTCCAAACAAGGGAGATAGGATACAGGTCTGCATAGTACTATTCTTTTTTTCTTAATTACATGTGCATCTAGTGCCTAGGTGTGTTACTTTTCCAGACTACAACTCTCCAGCTAGAATGCCCATGCAACATTTTCAAACTCAGTTTTTACACCAATGAGCACATTGTAAATGATGTGGCTCTCCTCCTGCCCTGCCTTATCCTCATAACAACTCTATAAGGTAGGTCAACCAACAGAAAAACTGTTCCATGTTCATCCACTAAATGTTTGTCATTCAGTAGGAACTTGAAACTAGATCTTCCAAACCTTGGTCTAACCATACCATACATCTTCACCCCAAAGCCACATCACTTAATTTTCAAATGTGAAAATTAAGTGGTCCACCCTCCAACACCACTCACAATCTCCTCTGACATGTGTATCTTTTTGGCTACATTGTGACTCAAAATTGCAACCAAAAGAGGCATCCAATTTCCATTGTGCTCAGGCACATGCGTGCAATCCGTGGTAGGGAAAGCTAGGGGTCAAAGTTGTGTGCAGTTGCATTATCGGCTTTAAAAGAGGCAGAGTGAAGTATAGTGGTAAAAATCAAGACATTTGCATGGGATTTAAATCCTCAATATCTCATTCTTACACTGTTGGAAAAGTGTTGGTAGTATCAGAATAACTGTTATGGATTTTTTTTATTGAAGCAAGAAGCAATGTTAAAATAGCCAAAATTAGTTCACAACAATGTAGCTGGTATGCAATGCATTTTTGAAGGAACTGCTGTGCTGAAAACTATAGGGTTTTGTTTTTGTTTTTTTGTTTTTTTGAGATCTTGGTGAATTCCCCTCTTTTCAAAGAATATGCAATGGAACACAAATGAAAGACTGATTGGGAGCAGATGTTACCTAAGACTCTTTTGCAGAAATCCAGTGGGATGCAGTTTTGCGTATAGGAAGCTACACTAGGACAAAAAGGCATTTATTTATGAGCAAGGGGAAGATTAGTTTGATCTAGTAAATCTAATACAAAAAGCCAACATGGGGGGAAATGTCAGGAGCTAGTGGATTAGCACTATGCATGCACAATATCCCTTTCCATTAGCCTCATTCTGGATTAACACCTGCCCAGACTAACTGCAGGAAGGGCAGCTTCCAAGTTGCACTATGAGACTGAAACTCTACAGATCTACAGAAGCAGTTCTGACCAAATTTCCTAAGTCTCATTGTTAGCCACTTCTGTTTCTTCAAAACTAAGGAAAGGGGCTTGCCATTTTACTTCTCTTTGATTGGCCAGTTCTACTATTTTAAGCACTAGTTGTTCCAAGTGTAGAATTTATGTTTCATGCCTTCTCTGAATTTTGCAAGTTATTACTAAAGTCTGCCCCCTTGTGTCCAATTCTCTTTAAGTAATGAAATAATATTCAGTAATGAAATAATATTCAGCCCGAAAAAACCCACAAGAACTGAATATTCAGCAATATTTCTAACGAAACCTGCAAGTTTATTCAGTAAAGTTTTAATAGATTAATCAACTATCATCTACTTGGTTAATCCATGGAGCTAGAAAAGAACATGGAACATTTTGAGTGTTCCATTTATTTTGGTATTAGTGTGACACAGAATGGAAAACAACAGAAATTTAATTTCTTTACCTTTTAACCTTTTCTCACACAACTTTGAGGCCATTTACTGCTCTGCTGGGTGCCATAGCATCAAGAATTGATCTAAAGTGTACTTCCATATGGACTGGACTTCTACTACAACAACATTGTCAAGACTGAACAAGTGAGCACCCCTCTACACATGGGAGGTGGGCAGCACCATACATCTCTCATAGAATAACTTGGCAGGGAGCAGAATACTTCTCAATTGATGGTGATCAATTAAACCATTAAATAACAGACAGGTAAAAATAATTAATCAACCTTCCTTAACTGAAATCATGAAGAGCCTTCAAACCATATTTCATCTTGACAATAGCTTTAAATTGCAGTTGTTATATATTGCATATCATGTGTAGTGACGCTTATTTTAGATGGCTGTAGTGGACCGAAGGAGTTAGTGTACTAATTCAACAGAATCATTCAAAGAAGCAATTGCACTGCCCGTTTCTTAGGAAATTTGACTGAATTTGTCAAAGACTGAAAATTAGGAGAGAGAGGCTTATTCGTTAATAAATGTGTCCAGGGTCCATTTTGTGATATACAGCTCCAATAATAGCTTTATGTTTGCCATTTATATACAATTCACTTTGGGAGCAAATGAACCTAACACATTCTGATAGAGAGTTTATTCACTCTCCAGTTATTAATTCTTGGTTTCAGTCTACAAATGTTACATTAATTTTGATGTTTCTGCAATGTTATGTGACTGGTACATTATGTGTGTGTGTGTGTGTATAATTATTTATTGTGTCTTTAGTCTACTTTGAGCAAGAAAGTGGCCTATATGTAATTCGGGTTTTTAGACCTAATGCCACAGATCGACTGAATTAATGGAGCTTACATAGTTGATGACATACTATGTTCCCAATTATTCAGTAGGATTGGCTCCAGTTTAACAACTGGATTTAGGCCAAGGTAAATAAAATTTAGCTGCCATATTTAATCTGCATCATGCCTTGTCTACAAAAGCAGAATAAAATGGTTACCTTTGTCCTTAATGCAGATACATCTTAATACAACACTTAACTCTAGATTTTTATATCTATTATTCTATATCAATTTCCATGCTAATTTCAGCATCCCAAGGGAGCAGCAGGATATAGAAATAATTATTTCATCTTAACTACTCTGAGGCCTATGTCCTTAACATTCGTATTAAAACTCTTGTGCTTAAATCACGTCTCTCGCAATCTCTTCGTCCATCAGCCTCTCTCCTGATCCTCTCCATAAGACCTATGTCCAGCACTCCATTTCCATGGATGAATACAAAAGTAAAAGCTGCTGCAAAGTGATCAATTTCTCCAATTGCAAATTCAGCATATTCAGACTCATTGGCAAGTTGATGCAACCTACAGATACAAAAACAAGCTGACTATATTAAAACAAGTCATCTCTTGTGTAGAAGCTCTTGGAAACCAACAACTATCAACAAAAATGAAGCTAAGATCACTCCTGGGATTTAGTGCAGGAGTTAGTGAAATTATTGTTCCATAAGATTACTACAATAGGTGGCCAATGACAGAAGATTAATGCAAAACGTAGGTGTTCTAGAATCAGTATTTGCAACAACAGAATTACAAGTATGGTGCAAAAGAAAAACAGCTGCTGGTAGGTGGGTAGAGGGTTGAAAAGAAGAAAGGGTTGAGCACACAGACATTGCTGTGTCTACAAATGACAGCCTTCCAAGTCTACAATCCTGTGTGTGGACTTCCCATGAGAAATCATTTGTTTACTATACGCAAAGGAACCTTGTAGCACCTTAGGGATTAAGAACAAAGTTAGTAGGATAAGCATTCGTAGAATAGATGCTCAGATGTACCTGAATAAGCAGAAGAGTCTATGAAAACTTATGCTACACACTTTGTTCTCTAAATTAGTCACTGTTACTGAAAATTAGACCCCAAAATTATGAATTACAAGAGGTGGCTCCATTGAGACATACAGCGCAGCTGCGTTGCTTTCTTTCTTTTTTTTTTCTTTTCTTCTTCTTCTTCTTTTTTTTTTTTTTTTTTTTGCGCCCTGTAATAACTACTTTTAAATTCCCTTGGAATAATGCTTCACTCCACCTTGAACTTCAGGAAACAATTCCCCAAATTACCATAATCCTTTCACACTGAATTGGAATACTTGGAGGAAATATACAATATACTTTTATCAAAGCCCCTGGGTCCTCTTTCCTGTTTCACTTGATATGATCAGGTTATCTTGGAAATGCTTCCTCTCCTATGGCACCAAACCAGAACCAGCCTTGCAACATCCACTGAGACAGCATCATCATAAGCTCCCATTGTTTATCTGGACTAACCCACCCCATTTAATCAACTGGAGCTAGAATATTCAGCCCATTATCTTTTGCCACACCACATTCCTTTCCAATCAAGTCCCTGTCATGGACGGATCGATAAATAGACAAAAATTTTCAAAATAATCCAATGACAATTTATTAAAGTTTCCCGCCACAGCAAAGACCACCCAGTGATGTTGTCAGACAGAACCCTGGACCACTCAGGGAATGGATCCTAGCCACACATTTTCTGAGCCAATCAGGAGCCAGCGTGGTAGACTTGAACAAATGTCAAAATACAATAAATATGCTATGTATTTGCAATACAAGTATCTCAGTACTTTGAAGAACTCTGCTAACATCATCTCCAGTCAGTGAGAATAAAACATCTGATTTTGCCTTCAACTTGTCTGTGTCTAATCTGGCTTTCTGGAAGCTTGATACTCCAGGCCCTGAACCCACAATTTTAGCAGCGTTGAAATCACACAACACTAAGGTAGTACAAAATCCCTTTGCATACTGATATTCTAGTTTAACGTGTCTCTGAATGGTTGGTTACAGCCTGTGAACAGAATCCACGAATACATAACCCTTCGGTCTAATCTAGCTGTTCTGTCCTTAAATTTTTAACCAGTTAATGCAGAACATATTCAGCAAACTGTGTGTCATCACTTGCAAATATGGGACATAAATGGCTGTAAGTCACAGAACTAGGATATAGTAGGAAGGAGCAAGGAGATTGGAATTAAGGAATTCTGTTTGTCTTTAAAATCATCACCATAAATTTAGGCCCTAGGATTCAACAAATAATTCTGGTTTCAAACACAGTAGATAAAACAAGTAGCAATTAATTGTGCCAAAAGTAATATTTTAAAAAGAAGTTTACAGAAATAATATATGTAGGTTACAAAACCTCATATCTTTAACTTAACTCTTTTAACTAAGACACATTAACTTTTTAATAACTCTTAGGTCCAATAAAGTACAATTTTAGTATTATCTGATCAATACTGACACTGTTCCTGATAACTAAACTGCTATGTTTCCGTGATGATTTATTTGGAGAAGCATGCCATAAAAACTATGGCTGAATGACTGCTGCCCCCTACAGTCTGCACAGACAACAAAAGTAACCTCTCTGAAACTCATCCACAAAGTAGGCAACTCCTCCAGCTATCCACACCTGTAGGTGCATGACAAGCATTTTGAAAAAAAAAAATCACACTATACACCATTTTGGGAAATCATCAATATCAAGCATCAGAATTGTATTTAGGCCTCTGGGAAAGAAGCATCAACTCTTCTCCCAAGCATGCGGTGACATCAAGTGATCTTAATTCCAACATTAAGCATGCATACATACTACACAGGAAAGGTACCAAGTTATCTGCACAGACTCTCATCTATTTAAGGAAAGCGGAGGTGCAGCACAGGAAGTTCATCACTACCAGGAATCAGGTACATTGAACAAAGATATCTGAAACACCCCACCCACACACACATGCACATCTAGATAAAGTATTCAGAATGACTAACGTCCTCTTCAGCATACCCTATAAACTACTTCAGATTCGGGGGATTTCTTATGCAGTAATGGAAAGTTCATGCAAGTATGAAAAAGTAGCTAATCACTGCCAGTATATTTACTATCTTCAATGTTTTAAGAGGAATTTCACTGTTTTTTTCCTCATATATATGTTACAGAGCCAAGCTATTCTCCTGCCAGACAGATTATGTGCATTTTTCTAGATATTCCGACTGAAACAAGGACCATCTTAGAATGTCCATGGTTTAGAGATGTAAGGACTAGAATTCCATTTATCTAGTGGGTCTGCTGAATCCATGGGATTCCTGGACCTCTCACAAATACAAATAAAGCAGATGATCACATCACATATTACTAAATGTCTATGTATGTGCAGACACTTCAATGCATCCATGTTCACGTCACCACGTATACCATTTAACAACCTGTAGTCAGTGGAAATCATGGATTTGGAGCCTGCAAATCCAGACAGTTAATTATATAAATCAGTCAGTTGAAAATAGACATAGTCAATCAAGGGTTAGGTATCCACTCTATCAAACAGATGTACTCATAATGTATTCACATGTTTCTGTTTGCCTTTTGTAGACATATGAGACTGTTTCTATGCAAATAGGCATTTATCAACTCATGAGAGGTGGGCTTTTGGAGATCTGTGATTGGGATTTTGGGATGGGTATGGAGTTTTAACGCATTTAAATATTTTAATATGTAATGTTTAATGACAACACAAATGATTTGTTTTTAAATGTGTATATCTATATTTAAATGCATTTACACTGTTTTAATTTTTATTGTGTCATATTTATTGTTCTCCATCTTGAGTCTCTATAGGGGGAGACAGACAGGTGAGGTAAAAAAATAAATTAAGTAAATAAATCTAGGAAGCAGCTCACATATGAACAAATTACATAACAAATGAAACACAAACACATACAATGCCTAAATCATTGAACAGCCTGTTTTATTAAGGAGTTACCCCACCAAGATCTATGTTGCCAGCATGGTTGAGGGTCCCAGCTTCAAATAAATAAATCCATACAAGAAACTGAACTGCACAAATTTGTAACACAAAAATATACAACAACACAATTCATTTAAAATAAAAAATAACACTGCATGATTTACAGGAGAGCATAATGATCAGCTTCTGAATTGCAATAATCCCATTCATGACGTTCAAATAAATAAATTAGGAATTGCCATCTATCTACTTTCCGAAACATCCAGCTGTCCAGTTTCTAATAATGTTACATACTATTCAATGTTCTCAAACACAAAGCCTACAGAGTATCTTTTGAATCTTGGATCGTTTTCAGGAAGAAATCCAATTTAGAAGTAATATTTCTGCTCCAGTGTTGAGAACAAACATAAGCACAACAAGTGTTAATAAAAAGAGGGATCTTGCATACACCCTGAATATGATACAAACCTATACTAAATATAAAACTATTTCTAAAAATAACATCTAAATATGAGGAAAAGTCAATACTGATTAATAAAACAGTTAGAATACTACATCCCATTCACACTACGCAATTATAGCACTCTGTTCTACTGTAACTGCTATGGCAACATCCTATGGAAACTCAGGGTTTGTAGTTGGATCAGAGGGACTGGAGTTCACTGGCTGGGGATTCCAAAGGCCCCTCCCTGAACAGCAAAGCCCAAAATTCCCTAGGATGGAACTATGGCAGTTAAATTGGAAAGAAAGAGCCACAAAGAAAAAGAACAGAAGAGAAAGGAAGAAAGAGAAAGGAAAGGAATAAAGTAAGAGAAAGGGAGAAAGAAAGGGAGAAAAAGGAAAGAAAGTAAAGAGAAAGGGAGAAGGTGTATGAGCGACAGGGAGGGAGGAAGGAAAGAAAGAGCCACAAAGAAAATGTAAACCTGGGAAATACTGGTAATGTTATAATTACATAGTGGGAATAAGTCCCAGTCCAGAAATTATTTTTTGGGAAATATTTTTGGATGATTAAATTCTGAATGCTTGAAATGAATGCCTTGTAATTACACAACATCTCTGTCCCTGAAAGATATTTAAATAAAAAACCAACAAAATGCTACTATGTAAGAAATCTGTTGAGTTGTGTATTCTTAATAACATTCCAATACTATAATTGTAACCTATGGTTCAATATCTGGTTTGCACTACATTTAGGCAATGTGGTTCTTAGCACTTTTTGTGTCTATGCTTACCAGTCTTGTTGATATTCCAGTCCTGAACATTTGTCAGTCAACAGCATCATCAAACTGCCCATCCACCAGCACAGCCTCTATGTGTTTCAAAGTCAGTGGTGCTACATGGTGCAAGCTGGGGTCATACAAAAGATGCCCTTGAACTGAATACGATGCTGTTTGATCCTTAACCAAGAAATCTCCACAGTGAATAAAATCTTCAAAATCTAAAGAGATAATTAGGATGTGATTTTAAGTAAACATGGTGTTCCATTACTTTTACATATCTAGTTGGCTATAATTCTAGGCATTTATGCTAAGGAATAAGGTCATAATTTTTAGCAAATTGTTTGTATTCTCTACTATTAAATAAGCAGAAATACAATTTTTCTTTGTTAACAAGTTGTGTGAGCAATCTGACAGGCATTTCTCATGTCCCATTGTGATTAGAAAGCTAAATACATATTCAGTATTAATTCTCACAAAATATATCACTTCACACTTATTTCGAAATTCAGTTTCCACAATCTTTGTCTAGATAAGCAAAATGACATATCAAGAATAGATCCGTCATTGATAATTAAAAATGAAATCTGGATCTCATTCAGTGCTAAATAAAATAACACATTTACACATCTTTCCATCAATACTAAATCATGTTAAAAATTAATAGTATCCCAGCTTGCTCCTTTAATTTAAAAAAAAAAGACTAGCTTCAGGACTAGATTAGGCACTAGTATGCAATTCTTCTCTCTTCTGCATAGTGTATGTATTGTTATCATATAGGTATGCATATGAGAAAGAAATTAAAATTCAGGTAATACCTGCAAGTTCTTTAAAAAGAACAATTATTCCCTTATGGATTACAATAGTTCTGGGAATACATATAGAATAATCATGTGACATTTCTGTTAAAATAATTACTAAAAAAATTATCTTCTGTTTTTAACCAGGCAAGCAGGAAATGAAGAAACAATAAAACTTTTTAAAACCTAAAAGGAAAACAGGTCTGGCAGGAAACATGACTAAACTCCTTCCCCAAAGTATCCCCAAAATATTCCAAACAGGTATAATAGACACAGTTACCAGGTATAAGTATTATAAAACAGAAAATTTCTCTGTTTAGGACATGCAGGATACCTATGAGGTGTTTCATGCAAGTAGGAAAGATATTGTTACTTTCCAATTTGAAAGCTAGAAGCAAATGAATTATTCACAGATGGCCCTCACAATAACTTATTAAAATGAAAAGAACAGTGAAGACCCTGTAATAAGATGCCTTGATTTACGTTTTAACCCCGAAGAACCAGTGAGGACTTTAAAGTAGGAATGCATAAAAAATCACAGTGTACCAAGTTAGTGCTACAATCATAAACTGTGGAAAAGGAAGGATGACTAAAAATGCAGATTACTTACAGATCACCTAACTCACCCACACATCTCTCTTACGCTTGTGGGAAAATATGCAAGGAAAGCCAGAGACATTTTTGTGCAAGGAAAGAGAGCAATACAAAAAACTAAATAAAGCACTTCTTGATTTAGCTTGCATTTCTATGCCAATGGCCTTAATGGCTGGAAAAACAAACAATCACAGGAAACAATGATAATGCAAGATTTTATAAGATACCTCTTTATGCACTATTACAGCTGTTTTCTAGAGACAGGCAAAAACGTGTTCAAAACATAGCTCAGGAATAACTGAACTACAGAAATACTGGGATAAATTCAGAACACAACTGTTCTCAATTCAGCATCCCATATTGCTTCAATTCTTTTTTGATGTACAAAATTTAAAGGGAGATAGCTGTGAAAGTCTGTTGCAATGCAAACAACTAAGAGTTTTGTGGCACCTTAAAACAGTTTGCAGTCCATGAACGCTTGTATGTCAAATAAAACTCATTGGTCTTTAAAGTAGCACAAACTCTTGATGTTGTAATTTTTAATACTGGTTTTTAAAAGGACCACAATATCACTTGTACTATTAGGTTTTTCTACTGTATAAACTTCTAGATATACCAGAAATACTCTAGTATTAATGGAGTTTGGCGTCACTTTAAATTGTCATGGCTCAATGCTCTGTAATCCTGGGAGTTGTAGTTTGGAGGCACCAGCACTTTTTGTCATATAAAGCAAAAGATCTTATAAAACTACAACTCCCATAGCCTTGATTAGTGATGGTTGAAGTGGTGTCAAACAGCATTAATTCTACAGTGAAGATGCACCTTATATCAGAGATCGGAAACCAACAGAAGCAATAGTGGTAATTTCCTTTTTTGGTGAATTAAAAGGTCAACGTTAAGATTTTTCTCAAATACAGACACCTTGCAGAAATACTTGCACTGGTTTCAAGGATGAAATCCCCTTTTCACAATGCACTCTACCCAGTCACATGACTTTCTATCATTATTTGTTTTTGTTTTTTTAATTCCAGGATCTACCTACCGTAAGGATTGTTTCCGTTTTCAGTGTCTGCCAACTCTGAATCCCAGTCCTCTTTCTCATGCTGGAGTGTAACTTTCATCTCAGGAGAAGTTGTACTGGTGATGGGCCCACTGCTATCTTCACCACCCGATTCCCAACACTCTTCACTGTCTGTCTCCAAATCTTCAAAGGATTCTGCATCACTATAAGTGTCTGTTGCCTTCTCTCCTACCCTTCCCATCAGACCTAGAAACACTGAAAGAACATTTCCTTTAAATTCTAGGGGAGGTGAATTCCTATTGTTATCAAACAAGCCATGAAACTACAACAGAGGCCAGGCTACCTCTATGCAGATACCCTCACTGGGTGACTTTGCAGCTTCATGGCTACTCAATGCTAATCAAGCTTGCTAATTGCATCGTTCACACTTGCTTTAAACAGACACGGATTCTTTCTCCCACCCTGGACATTCCACAGAATACACTCCACTTGCTTCACAGAACTTCTGAAGATGCCAGCAGCAGATGCAGGTGGAACTTTAGGGAACACAGTCATACAGTCTGAAAAATTCACAGCAACCCAGTGATTCCAGCCATGAAACACTTCAACAACACATGTTCATATATGTTTCATTGTTACATAAGAGTTATTAAAGCTGTTGTGATTACTTTATTTTGCAAATGAACACACAAAACACAAGTTATAACAAATCAGTGGTCAAGTCCACTGTCAGGTCTTGATAGTGGACTTGACCAAGCACGTATTGACAAGTGAGAGTGTCATCCATTGTCAGGAAATCCAGCATGCACTAGCAGAAATATGTGTGCAATGACTTGTTTACAACACAACACTATAAATAGGTGACATGTATGAAATCTAATTTAGTTTCTAAATTGTGTGAAAAGCAGTTAATAGTGCAAGTGCAGTACCGGGAAGTGTTTTAAAAAATTAATTAATGCTGACAAAAATAGAGATGAACATTAATACATTGATAGCAGCACACCAAGTTCATTCTTCTCATTTAGGGTTATTTTAATGATATTTGTAATTTTTATTTTAATATTACCCTTCATTATCTGAATATTAATATTATCATGTGCTATATTTAGTCTTTACCCACAATAACATCTTTCTTTACCATGTTGTAGGATGTAGGTAGAAACACAGCTACATAAAAGGATGTTATCATGGCATCTTTCTGTTTATTCACTTTAAACAAGGTTGATTTGAAGGGGGATGCCGAGTAATTTTTTTCTGTAAAGGGGGCAGTAGGCCAAATGATTTTGGGAATTTCTGATTTCAGAGCTTCAACAACCACAATCTCTTACCATTTTCCTATCCCCAGGACTTAACACATATAGCAAGGAGCCCCCGGTGGTGCAGTGGGTTAAACCCCTGTGTTGGCAGGACTGAAGCCCAATCACCTCCCTAAGCTTTAAGCATTGCTAAGCGATTCGAATCCGGGGAGAGTGAGTTGAGCTCCCTCTGTCAGCTCCAGCTCCCCATTTGGGGACATGAGAGAAGTCTCCCACAAGGATGGTAAAACATCAAAACATTTGGGCGTCCCCTGGGCAACGTCCTTGCAGACGGCCAATCGCTCACACCAGAAGCGACTTGCAGTTTCTCAAGTTGCTCCTAATATGAAAAAAAACCACATATAGCTCCTTAATTTAGTAAGGCTTGCTTTCTACACCCACCATGTGGACTGCTGATTTATCCCGGTATGCCATATATAGCTACATCCTGAACAACAAAAAGCAGGTGCTACATTCAGGCAGTGTACCAGCTGTGCTCTGATCTTAAACCCCATCACAGGGGCCTTTAAGTATCAATATATCTGCTTCTGAGAGCTGCCCCTCTTACACCATAATGATCAAAAGAACACATTTACTTTCGTGTGTAGAAGACAACTAGAAAACCAGTATTCACAAATTTTCTGTTCTTTAAATCATCACTGAAGACTCCAGATATATTAAATGCATTATGCTTTTTCTGGCTATAAAAATTAATAAAAAGGTAAAGGTTTTCCCCTAACATTAAGTCCAGCTGTGTCCAACTCTGGGGGTTGGTGGTCATCTCCATTTCTAAGCCAAAGAGCAGGTGTTGTCCATAGACACCTCCAAGGTCATGTGGCTGGCATGACTGCATGGAGCGCCGTAAATTTAATATTACAACATAAAGAACCATTTTACTTTAAACAAGGCCAATTGTCCACCTAAACAAACACACTCTCTTGGCTCTTCTCTTTCCCAGCCTTGCTATCCAAGGCCTATTTCAGGGTCTGTACTTGGAAGAGAAACATACAGTGCTATACATGTTTCTTCCAAGAAAATGGAAATATCTTGTGCAGTAAACTGAAGTTGTACCTCTCACATCATTCCCCACCACCAACCCCTTTGAAATACCTTTCCTAGGCTTCCAGCCGAAAATCTTCGCCACTTCTATTTCCTTCTGAACAGCAAAAGCAGATCCATCAACCTTTATTTGCAGAACAGAAATGCTGGTGTAAGTCAAATTATTATATAATGTAAGAATTCTGATAGGTACTAAATAATCCTATACTTGTTTTACCTCTGCAAAATTGTTTATTATGTTCTATATTTTATATTTCTGTTATCAAAATATGTGTTACCATTCTGTGCATCTATTCTATGTGAATATGAAACATTATAACATGAAACGTTGTTAGTTGCTGATTATTTGCAACATCTGCTTAGAAATCCTCTTGTAGGCCACAGAAAACCTATCCTAACATCTATCACAGGCAATTGTCTTTTTTCTTTGCCAGATATACATTTTTATATTTATTCCACAATCTGAAGGAATCTGATCAAACTAAGGTGTGACCAAATGCATTTGTCTGTGCACATAAGCACACAACACTGTCCTTAAATTGTCCAAATTTAACTGTCCAGTTCACAATGATAACACTTTTCAATACACTGGAAAAGTTTCTTAACTCTAGCTCAGCATTTCTCAACCAGGGGTCTGGACCCCTCGGGGGGGGGGGGGTTGTAAGGGGGTGTCAGAGGGGTTGTCAAAGACCACCAGAAAACACAGTATTTTCTGTTGGTCATAAGGGTTCTGTGTAGGAAGTTTGGCCCAATTCTGTTGTTGGTGGGGTTCAGAATGCTCTTTGATTGTAGGTGAGCCATAAATCCCAGCAACTACAACTCCCAAATGTCAAGGTCTACTGTTTCAAACTCCATCACTGTTCACTTCTAGGCATACTGAGTACTCATGCCAAGTTTTATCCATATTGTTTGAATCCACACTGCTCTCTGAATGTAGGTGAACTACAACTAAAAAACTCAAGGTCAACATCCACCAAACACTTCCAGTGTTTTCTGTTGGCCATGGGTGTTCTGTGTGACAAGTTTAGTTCAATTCCATCGTTGGTGGAGTTCAGAATGCTCTTTGCTTGTAGGTGAACTATAAATCCCAACAACTACAACTTCCAAATGACAAAATCAATCCCTCCCCTTCACCAACCCCACCAGTATTCAAATTTGGGTGTATCGGGTATTTATGCCAAATTTAGTCCAATGAATGAAAATACATCCTGCATATCTGATTTTACATTACGATTCATAACAGTAGCAAAATTACTGTTATGAAGTAGTAACGAAAATAATTTTATAGTTGGGGTCATCACATGAGAAACTGTCTTAAGGGGTTGCGGCATTAGGAAGGTTGAGAAACACTGCTCCAGTTTCTTCATATTATATAAATATTTTAATTAGGATTTCCACAGACAGAAAATCTTATTTCTTGGGCCTAAATCCTGCTAGGATTTAGGATTAATCCCACTGAATCAATGGAACTTATGTATTGACTTACCAAGTTTCCATTGATTTAGTGCAGTGGTTTCCAACCTTTGGGCCTCCAAAGGTTGGACTTTAACTCCCAGAAATCCCAGCCTGCTTACCAGCTGTTAGGAAATGTGGGAACTGAAGTCAAAAACACCTGGAGGCCCAAAGGTTGGAAACCACTGATTTAGTGAGTCCATGTTATGATGCTAACATGATCAAAATGCTAATCACCACCTATGGAGATCCCATCTCATATATTCACACTTTTCCAAGTGTAGTGTTGCTACCAAGATCTACAGCTGTCTCTGTTTATATGGATCTTATTTTAGGCTCTTCATTCAACTTTACTTTTACACTGGAGCAAGCACAGTATAGCCATGCTTATCTTAAAAAACAAATATAATTTTATTGAATGTTACTTAAGATGTTACATAGACGTCACCTTTACTCTCCACTACACAAACATTTGTAAACTTCTGGGTTTTTCTTCCTTTCCTAATATGCTGAAACACTATCCTAATGCAGTGTTTTTCTCTCTAGAAATCAGATCCTTGTCTTAATCCTAAACATTATAATCTTGCATAATTCAAAAGTCCCACCTACTACCATTATCTTATTGTCACCATCCTAACTCTCCAAAGCCATGACTCAATATTCAAATACAGTCATTCTTTCATATATGTGCTTTTGACTTTAGAAGATTTGTTTATTCATGGATTGATTTAAATTTTCTCTCCGGGATTCTCTGAGCCCTCTAATGTGTCAAGGATAAACTTCCTCCAATCAAGCAGGAGAATCTTGAGATTTCCAGACATAACATCTTTCTAGGAATCTCAAGTTCCTTCCATTAACTTCTATGATGACCCTCCAGTAGAAACTGACCATAGTGTCATGCTGAAAGACCTACAAATTCTTAGACAGGAAAAAATAGTAATTTATGTGTGTTTTTCCTTTCATATAGTTGCTCTACTCTGGTCCCAGGACTCACAATATCATTTTAGTATTGTTATCAATTGTTATTTGATACTGGAACGGTCTGGACCATGCTTTTGGATCATGTGATTTAATGTTCATATTAATATGTTTTTAATTCCTTGTTTAAATATAATTACGTTTTATGATTTAATTGATAGCTTTATGTTACTGTTGTTTATGTTAGGTTTTTATGTTTTGTAAGGCATTAAATTATGCCGTGAATATGTTGGAAACTGCTTTTGAGTTCCCCCTGGGGTGAGAAAAGCAGTATATAAACAAAGTCAATAAATAAATAGTATGGCCGTGTTCTAGACGCATTCTCTCCTGACGTTTCACCTGCATCTATGGCAGGCATCCTCAGAGATTGTGAGGTCACAACCTCTGAGGATGCCTGCCATAGATGCAGGTGAAATGTCAGGAGAGAATGCCTCCAGGACATGGCCATACAGTCCAAAAAACCTACAACAATCCATTGGAGGAACTCCCTGGCACAGGACCTGGAGAAGTAGGAAGAAGACGTCAGAATTCAAAAGACCACAGTGATGTTGTTTCTTCAACCTCTGAGGATGCCTGCCATAGATGCAGGCAAAATGTCAGGAGAGAATGCTTCTAGAACATGGCTATATAGTGCAAAAAACTTACAACAACCCAGTGGTTCCAGCCATGGAAGCCTTCAACAATAAATAAAAATATCTTAATTCAATTACACCTCTTCATAAGAGTTTTCCACCTCACTTCTATATCAAAGTAAACCTTTGAGACAATAAATGTTTCTCCTAAAAACAAGCAAGGAGTATTTAGAAAGCTGTTCTGTCAACTTATGACAACCATATACATTTTACAGGGTTTCCTAGGTCATGGAAGACTCAGAGGCAGTTTTCCTAGTTCCTTCCTCTAAAACAGGGGTCCTCAAACTAAGGCCCAAGGGCCGGATACGGCCCTCCAAGGTCATTTACCCGGCCCTCGCTCAGGGCAAACCTAACTCTGAAACGACTTGAAAGCACACAACAACAACAATCCTATCTCATCAGCCAAAAACAGGTCCCATAGAAATACTAATAAGTTTATATTTGTTAATATTGTTCTTAATTTTAATTATTGTATTGTTCAAGGAGCTCCACTGGCTGCCGTTTATTTTCTGAACCCAATTTAACATGCAGGTGCTTACCTACAAAGCCCTGAACGGTTTGGGGCCATCCTATCTGCGTGACCGCATTTCCGTTTACAAACCCACGCGTTCACTGCGTTCATCTGGAGAGGCCCTGCTAGTGATCCCGCCTGTGTCGCAAGTGCGTTTGGTGGGGACACGACAGTGCCTTTTCTGTGGTGGCCCCCCGACTCTGGAACACCCTCCCCAAAGATCTTAGACAGGCCCCTACATTGGCGGTCTTTAGAAAGAACTTGAAGACCTGGCTGTTCCGATGTGCCTTCCCAAAATAGGAAATCTCCAATACCAAGTCCCAGAAGCACTTTATTAGAACTAAGATTGCCGCACACTGCACTTACCCTATAATCCTTATATACCACCTGTCACATCAGCACTTTTAATTCTGTACCCATTACTCTGGCCCGGCCCAGTTTTATTGTGTTTTGGTGTATTGTTTATTGTTTAATATTGCTTTAATTGTTTTTAATTTGCTTTAGGTTTTGTATTGTTATGCTGTGTATCGAGGCCTTGGCCTTTGTAAAGTTAATAATAAAGTTAATAATAAATAAAGTTAATAATAAATAATAATAAAGTGTTTTTTGCACTACAAATAAGATCTGTGCAGTGTGCATAGGAATTCATTCATGTTTTTTTTCTAATTATAATCCGGCCCTCCAACAGTTTGAGGGACTGTGACCTGGCCCTCTGTTTAAAAAGTTTGTGGACCCCTGCTCTAAAATATAGCATAAAAGATAAACATGTGCACTTTGTGTTTTATGAGGGAGGTAATAAAGGCAGCCTATTCTGAAGTGTAACTTCATTCCAGAACTGCCGTGGCTGAATGCCTGGGACCCTGGGATTTATAGTTCCACAAGGCCTTCTGTGCCTCGCCAGTGGCCCTACTACAAGGGCAACCTCCAGGATTCCACACCTCTGGGCAGTTAAAGGGAAGTCAAACTATACTAACTCTACAGCAGGCATGGGCAAACTAGGGCCCTCCAGGCTGAGGGGGAAAGGGCTGTTAGGAATTGTGGGAGTTGAAGTACAAAACACCTGGAGGGCCCAAATTTGCCCATGCCTGCTCCACAGTGTGTTAAAGCCTCAGTTTTGGGCTTCTCTCCTCTCCCTCAGGAGAGGCCTGGAGGTCCCTCACTCTCTCTCCTTCCACCCAGGGCCTCTTTCCTCACCCTTTGCTCCAGGGGACCTCGCTGCTCGGCCCCCTCCATCCTGCTGCTCAAACTCTGCCGCACAAACACACACACACTTCCTTCCCAACACAAGACGACGACCTATTTATCTGAGGGGAAGAGCAACTCCCTCAACAAAGGGGGGGGGGTCACGTGGTCCGCTCTATCAGCACGCGGAAAGGTGAGGGAGGGGATTGACTGGAGGGAACCACCGAATAGAGAAGGAGCGCCGCGCGCCGTTGGGATCCTCGCGCATGCGCCTTGCCTCCACTTCCCTCAGGCCTCTTCTCTTGCCTTACCCACAGGTGTTTTCGCCTTCATCTCCCAGAAATCCTCACAGCTGGTAAACTGGCTGGGATTTCTGGGAGTTGTAGGCCAAAACACCTGAGGACCCACAGGTTGAGAACAACTTGTTCAAGGGAAGGAGGCTGTCTTTGCCATCCTCTCAGGCCCCATCCACACTGCCTTATCATTCAGTTTCTGAATCCACATGATCTGCTTTGAATTCAAGTATATTATTATAATATTTATTTATATCCCTCTTTTTCTCTCCATACAGAGGCTCAAAGCGGCTCACAACTAAAAGCAGTTCAGTCCAACTTCAAATATACAAATATTAAAGCAGTATGAAACAACATTCATATTCAAACAATCCAGGTTATAAACCATAAAAGCACATAAAAACGCATCACAAAAGCACAGCACCCGCTGAATTGAAGGTTTTAGCCTGCTGTCTTAAGGACTGTAGGGAAGTGGCCATTCTGGCTTCCCTGGGAATAATAATAATAATAATAATAATAACCACATTTCCGTATATGAACCCACACGATCTCTTCGTTCATCTGGAGAGGCCCTGCTCACGATCCCACCTGCATCGCAAGCGCAATTGGTGGGAATGAGGGACAGGGCCTTCTTGGTGGTGGCCCCACAACTCTGGAACTCCCTCCCCAAGGACATCAGGCATGCCCCAACATTGGCAGTCTTCAGGAGGAGCTTGAAAACATTGATATTCCAGTGTGCCTTCCCAGATTAAGGAATCCCAAGCAATATGTCCCAAATGCACTTTACGAGAGAGTTAGAATTGTCTGCACACCCACTTACCCCCCAAAATATCCATCCTTTTTTACCTTGTCATGCCCAGCATTTTAAAAAAAATTTAACCTTTACATTAGCCCTGCCAGGTTTTTAAATTGCGTCGTGATATTGTGTTATTGTTTTTGCTTTGCTATGAGTTATTTATTGCTGTATTGTATTGTTGTGGTTGTGTCTTTTTCTGATGTATTTTGGGCTCAGCCTCTTGTAAGCCGCACCGAGTCCTGCGGGAGATGGTAGTGGGGTATAAATAAAGGTTTATTATTATTCCCTGGGAAAAAGAAGGGAGTTCCAAAGTCGAGGGGCAGCGGCCACTGAGAAGGAAGGCCTGTTCTTTCATTCCCACCAAACAAGCTCGAAATGGAGGTGAGACACAGGTAAGAGCCTCTCCTGAAGACCTCAGGGCCCGGGCAGGTTCCTACAAGGGGATGCAGTGGACCAAATTGCCTGGACCTGAACCGTCTAGGCCAGTGATGAGCAACCTTTTTTGCTGAGTGTGTCAAAATTTGCCCCCAAAAAATGTATGTGCTGTCACACCCAGATCCTATAAAATTAAAACTAAGATGTGCTTCTCTCTTTGTCTGGGCGGACCGCAGGGGTCTTTCTTTAGAAGCTCAAAAATTCTCAGCAACTGAGGCCATTTCAGGTTTGGAACATCAAAACAGAATATTTATTTCTCAAAGTCCTTGCAGACTTGGCACAGCTGGTCAAAGTTACAAACAAAACAGTCAATTAGTGAAACCATAGAGATGTTCTTTCTTTCTTTTTTCCTCTAGTCGCTGAGTTGCCTTCCTCCAAATGGTAGAAAAAATCCTGAGATCTTTTTACCCCAACCCTGAGCTACTATCTTTTAGAAAGTGTAGGCCTTCCCTATTCCAGCCCAAGGTTAGTTTTGGAGATGAAGCAAACAGTGTTCAATAACTATCTCAATAGTCCTTTATACTAAATAGCTTGAAATCTCAATTAAGACTCAATTGTCTTTTTTAATAACTCAATTAAGACTCAATTCTTTCCTTTACTCAATTGTACTTACAATGATTTTTTTCAGAGCTCTCTGACTGGTCTTACAGCACATCTGAGGCTTTTCTCTAAAACTGAAGGAGGCAGGGGAGGTTCCAAAATGGAGATCTCAAGCCCAGGAAAAAAAGGCGGACTCCTAACCCAAAGAGATACTTTCTACACCAATAGCTGCAAAAAGGCCTGCAGGCTGGCTTTCCAGCCTCTGATGCTGTTAACTTTCAGGGTGCAGCTGAAATTGTAGCAACCGTGGGGAAATGCAAAAGAATGCTAACCCATGCAGCTAAAAGGCAATGTAAACCATGCTCCAAGAAGACGGAACAACGTAGCTTGGGTGGGGTGTCACTTTGAGGGGGGAAAAACTTAATTTTGTGATATTTATAGTTTAAATAATAAAAAGTATAATTATAATATACAATTTTTAATAAACCAAAAACTAATTGTTTAACTTACCTGCTTAGTGTAAATTAAGATGGCTGCCACTGTTCCTAATGGTGGGAAATGGCACCCATAGCACAGACCCTTACCTCCCAGCTTCCCCCTCACTTATTTCTGGCTTCCCAGAACAGTAGATTGGATGATGGTTGCTGTGGTTATGTGGTTGCTAGTAATGGCGATCACAGGGCCCCCAAAGATGCATCCCCGCGGCATTCTGCTACGCCGGCTGGAAGTGAGGTCAAATATCCCCTAACGGCCTAACCAGAAGTCCCAGAACTAAACGCTTTGTGGCAGAGTGCTGTTATTTTGGCCTACAGACCTCCGGCACAGTGTGTCTACACTACAGCAAATGTTTCATCCTTGGCTACTGCACTCGTCCATGCAGGAGCCAAGGATGAAACGTCCTTGGCATGTGACTCCGTGCTTCTCTATATGCGGCTGCGTGTCATCAGAAATGGTTACGCATTTCAGTACTGGCACGCATGTCATAGGTTCGCCATCACGGGTCTAGGCTTTAAAGGTCATAACCAGCACTTTGAATTGTGCTTGGAAACAGACTGGCTGCCAGTGGAGATGATGCAACGCTGGTTGTCCGCTCCCTCCAGCCAGCTCCAGTGAGCAACCTGGCTGCAGCTCTTTGGACCAGCTGAAGTTTCCGAGCACTCTTCAGAGGCAGCCCCACATAGAATACATTACAGTAATCCAGGTAGGATGTAACTAAGGCATGTACCACCATGGCCAGATCTGGCTTCCCAAGGAACAGGCACAGTTGGCACACCATTTTTAATTGTGCAAAAGCCCTCCTGGTTGCTGCCAACACCTGGGACTCCAGGTTCAGCTCCAAGTCCAAGATGACCCCCAAACTGTAGACGTGTGTCTTTAGGAGTGTGTCCTCAGGATAGGGAGGACCCCTATTCCCTGATTTGCCTTCCCACAGACCAGGAGTACCTCTGTCTTGTCTGAATTAAACTTCAGTTTGTTTCCCCTCATTCAGGCCATTACGGATGACAGACACAAGTTTAAGGTTATGACAGCTTCCTTAGCTTTAGGTGGAAAGGAGTAGTAGAGTTGGGTGTCATCTGCATATAGATGACACCAAGCTCCAAAACTCCAGATGACCTCTCCCAGCAGTTTCATATATATGTTGAACAGCATGGGGGACAAAACAGTACCCCGAGGAACCCCACAGGACATGTATTTTTTTTTTTTTACACAAATAATGAGGACGGAGCTGTCTCGTGATCAGATGTTGACTGAAATGCCTGAAAAGGACAGCATCCAATATCTGACCTGCAGTGTTTGTAGTTCTGTGAGTCTTAACAAATAAGATCATATGGCTGTATTTTGCATCAAATAATCATTCCTTGACTCACAAATGCTTGTGTTGACAAGATTTACCACTTTTTCCATAAAATGCAATGAAATTGAAGATCAACATTTCAGGCCCCCTGGATAATATTATTAGGGCCTGCTTGATTGAAAACATACTAATTACTGTATCATTTTCTTTGTAATTTAAAAATAAATCTGTTCCAAATAGATATCATCCCTTCAGCGAAACCTGTGAATGTGTAACAACCTTGTTGTGGACTGTATTTTAAGTGAATTGATCTAACACACCAACATTTTGAGAATTTGATTTAATTGTCTTGCAAAACTATGTTTAGTGAGGAATTGTGGGACTTGAAGTCCAAAACATCTGGAGGGCCTAAGTTTGCCCATGCCTGGTCTAGTGCCTAAAATCTTGAGTCTTGTTGGTCCGCAGCCACAAATGGGACTTAGGAGTCAGGGTCCATGGTGAAACTCTGCTTTAATGTATTTCCACACACTATTTATCATGTCAGGAATAGCTATGAGGAATCAAGTTTTTCATATTGCATCTTCAGGATAGTGATGATTTTTTCCCCTCCTGCACCAGCCTCATTGCCAAATGATATAATTAGTGGGGGGGGGGGGGGGGCAGATCCCATTGGTCTCACAAAGTTAATGAGAAAATGCAACGTTCACTGTTACACCACCACCACAAGATCTTGCCCACTTTTGGGTAGTAGACTGATCTGTTTTGTAGCTGGCAAGAAAGTGTTCTGGAAAGATCTGCTTCAAGTGGTCTTTACTCCTTCCCCTCTCTTGTTGGTTCCACCTGTCCAATTGAGTTTCTGGGACATACTGAGCCAACTTAAGCAGGGCATAACAATAAAAGTAGAAAAAATATAGACAGGTAGACTATCAGTAACATTCTTTTGGCTCAACACAGTGGATGTTGCACAGTAATAAATGTAATCTTTTTTCCTAGCCAGGGTAAAAATGAAAAACTTGGAAATGTTTATTTTGTGTGCTCACCCCAACAGCACCAATCTTGACAAACTATGTTCCTCATCCCAGCTTTTTGCCCTCACAGAAATCTATGAAAAAGCCATCAGTATATACTGGTTTTTTTTATCCAGGACAGAACTAAATATGTATTTGCCTTTGGAAGAATGAAGCATACAAAGTGTTTAGGGAGGGAAAGGAATGTTTTATATTGATCTGTAGTTCTTCTGATCCACATCAGTCACAACATTGCTCACAGGTGTCCAATTTGCAGCAAAGTGTACTTTGAAATAAAAGTGTCCACTTGTTCTCCCTGCAAAGCTTTCATTGCTCTCCAGTGAATATTGCCACAATTCTCTGGCTTGCCTTCAGGATGGTTCAGCTCTTCCCTGATGTAATCCAGCCAAAGATCTTCAAATGAAAAGAAAACCCAGTTAAGATTGTAAGAAGAAAAGAGAAACATGAAAGAAAAACAACTCACTGTAGGTCAAAAAAATTAACTATACATAGTCCTATGTATCTGTGTGGATACCCATGGATTTGTCAACTTTATAGTATTTTGGTGCACTTCAGCATAAGGACAAAGAACTCAATCCTCCCTACTGGTATAGTGTCCATGGCTACTCCTTCAGAAGACTGGGTAATCTGAAGTTGAGAGGGGTAAAGAACTTGTGGTAGTAATAATAGCTTGTGAATCTCCATTTCTATCTCATACTTCTCTCTAATAACTAAGGCAAGACTAGAAGAAACATCCTGCTATCCCCTATCTCATCTTTCAGCAAAAATGTTCTCAAAAAGTAAAACGTAGGAAACAAGTACTTAGCAGGAGACTCCTACATTCCCCTGCACTGAGGGAAAAAAACAGCCAGTCACTTTGAGGAATTAAGATCAGTTTCCATTGCCCTGCTCATATGGGGACTTGTAAATGAAGGGATAGGAGGATAGACTGGATGAGTGGCTTTTTGAGGATGAGTCACAACTTAACAACTAGCTGTGCTCCGGAAATCCTGATTCTAAGCTAAATATATCCTACTACTGTCAAAGAAATTTGGAGAAAGGGTAGAAGACTTTGGATTAAAAAAGAAAGTAAATTTATTGGACATTGTGCAGACTAAATATCCTTTTTATCAGAAATGTTTGGGACCAAAAGTGTTTTGGATTTTTTTTTTTAGGTCTCTCTCTCTCTCTCTCTCTATATATATATATATATATGCATGAGATAACATTTTGGATTCTGAAATTCTAGATAAGGAAAGCTCCACCCATATTAAGATTACAGTATATGCTGACAGAATCAGTCACTGGTAATGAACTACCCTTCCCTAAATCCACCACAAAAAACAAGAGATATCCGTTACTAAGGAAACATTCCTTCCTTCATTGTTTGCAAAGCAAATGGGTTTCACTTCCAAGGGAAATTTAATTAAGAGGGATGGCTAAATGGGCTGCTTATGAAACTAATTCATGATGTTGATGATTAAACATGCTGCCCAAGCATATTATGTTCCACCCATACAGGTCTCAAGATAGCTTACAACAAGGGGCATTAAAATAAACTACTAATCATATACAGAAAGAAAGGATAAGACTAGCCGTTTAACAAGATGTAATTAATGCAGAGATGTTACTAATTTAACCAGACTTTCCTCGCCTAATACCTACCAGAGTTTTGTGGACTACAGCCCTTGACCACTGGTCATGCAAGGGGAAATTGAAATCCCAAATCTCTGGCAGGGCACTAGGCTGGCAGAGACTAGATTCAAGACTTGCAGGAAAACAGAAAGCCTTCTTACCAGGTTCTGTGCTGCCAAACTCCCTCAAGGCTCGTTCATAATATTCTCGGATATTGAACATTTTTCCAGATTCCTTTAAAGCAAAAAAGTGGGGGGGAAATGACATCAAAACACTGACCTTACCATTTTGTGGCAGTTAAATACAGTAATAACAACTTTATTTTTATACCTTGCCTCAATCTCCCCAAAGGGACTCGGGGCAGCTTACATGAGGCCAAGCCCAATCAACAGTTAAAACGTAGCACATTAGAATGCACAACATCAATTTAAAACAACATAAAACAAAATTATAATAAAATATAAAACAAGCAAAAAAACACCCAACAACATTAGCATAATTCAAGCCTCTATATGGGTGGGCGAACTGGTGCACAACAATTCAGGGGATAGGGCCAATGAGAAAAGTGGTTAAGTCATATAGCAGCGTTAAGGATAAGAGCAATATAAGAAGGATCATTCTGATTTTGGGTAAAACAGTAGTAAAGTGCATGGTAAAAAATGTTGGGTCCTAACTGGGGCCAATTGTCGAGGGAATTGTTTAGTCAAACACACAGCAGAACATCTGTGTCTTCAGATCTTTGCGGAAAGTGGATAGGGAGGGGTTAGTCTGATCTCCCTGGGAAGAGAATTCCAGAGCCGGGGGTGACAACCAAGAAGATTGCAATATTAATACTGATGTGAGCATTTTCAATTACCCCTGTACTTTTATTGCCGCTTGATTTTACTGGAGTAGTTCCTATAAGGGACCGGCAAGAAGAGAGGAAGCACTGGTGAGCCTGAGTATGAGTGTTTCCCGCAACAGCATGGCTCTTTCTGTGTCTCACCCACTCACTCACAGTCCTGTGTGCTTTCCCACATTTTGGTATGACTCCTGCCAATCAACTCAGCTGCTAAGGAGGATTCTATTTCCTTCTATTCTGTAACACCCACTGAAGTTCCCTTTGAGCAACAAACAAGGAATACACAATGCAAAAATTAAAAGCTATAGATGAAAAAGATAACACCCTTGTTCATAAGTCCACTAAAAGAAAAATATTTTCAAGTGATAGGGAAATGCCACCTGAGAAGAAAGCAACTAAAGTGTTCTAAAGTAGGTGTTTTCAGTCAGTTGACGCTACTTCTGAAAAAAGTTCTTTCACAGAAACTCCTGTTAATTGTCACTCAGATGGGAAGGAACATATGAAAAGACCTGTTACCTTAGGACCATAGAGTACCATAAAGGATGTGTCATCTCCTAAAGTTTCAAGAGGTGTAAAGTGTTAAACTAGAGGGGCAACTTGCAGCATTCCAGATTTCACTAGATAATAAATAGCACAATAAAATACTGGTTCTCCTACGGCCAGTGTATCCATATACAGGTTGAGTAACACCCATCCCAGGTGCTTGAGATCAAAGGTGTTTTGGTCTTCAGGTTTTTAAATTTTGAATAACAATGAGATAAAGATGGAACCCGTCCAAAAATGAAATTATTTTAATATTTAAAAAAACACCTTATACACATAGCCATTAATATACAACATTTTAATACTGTTGAGCATAAAATAACGTTTGTATACATTAAACCATGAGAAAGCAAAGATATCACTATCTCAGTAATCCATGTGGACAATTTTGGAGTGTTTTGAATTTTTGAGTTCTGGATAAGAGATGTTCAACCGGTATTACAGTGGATTATTTCTTGTTTCCATGTGTCTAAACATGCTGCATATGACACAAAAGAAACTAGCCCTTGTATCCACTTTAAGCACTTACTTGCTCCTTTTCAATTTGAATCATCTTCTTGAAGAACTCAAGGGAAAACGGGCGGCTTTCATGTAAACTAGGATATAAAAAGTCATGTGAGAAAAGCAATTTTAAAAAACAAGTTGGGGGTACAAAGAAATCATATATGTTTTTAAAGGGGGGGGTTCTAACCTTCTAAAGACCTTCTTTGCTTTTTTATAGCCACCAGTTCTATAAGCCCATTCAAGGTATTTCTCTTTCATGCTTACTGAATCAGCTGGAAGTGTGGCAAGGAAAGATTTCTGAAAAGTAAACACAATCTTAAATGCATTTGTAAAACAGTTGTGAAGCTTTTGCACATTTGTTATGGACTATGAAGGGACTGTATTTATTAAATTTTGCCCAGAAAGAGAGTTCAACTGATTTACCCATGATGATCATAGCAGAATATTTACATTTATGTGTTTATGTGTGTGTGTCCCTGTCTCATTTTAATCTCAGGTTTCCTTGTCTCCTATTTTTCAAGTTGTTTTTGTAGGATGGACAGCATAGATCACCTTTGCTTCTAAATAGATCAAAATCCAAGCCAGACCTCATTTTCAGGTAAATATTTCCAAAATTACAATAGTTTCTATTTAGTTATATATATATATATGACATTATCAATAAGCCTCCTCCCATTTGGGCCCTTGTATCAACTTAGTTTGATCTTCTACCATACCTTTGTTCTCCATAGGACCCAAATCCTATTCTAAAAACAAATGTGACATTAAGCAATAAAACCACTTTCAATTCCTTTCCATTTTATGTACAATTAATAGTTTGTTTTACATGGAGTGTCAACTACCTGATAGATAGCTTCAGTTTCAGCCTTGCTGTTGGCACTCTCACTCCATTCTACCCATAAAATCCAGAGTGGCAAGCTGTCCTAGAAGAAAGAAAGAGAGAATGTTGAAAAACTAGGCCAAGTAAATGTGAGATATGATCAACACTACCTACCTGAAAGCTCAAAGGGGGACTACCAGAATTGAACTGTTTTTATTGTGTGCTGTTTTCACCTTCGACTTGCAGCAACTCTACAAACAAAGGCTCTTCAAAACACTCTCTTATCAGGTCTTGCCAACACAAGGCTCTGGCTTCCTTCAAAGAGTTAATACAACAGTGGTTCTCAACCTGTGGGTCCCTAGATATTTTGGCCTTCAACTCCCAGAAACCCTAACAGCTGGTAAACTGACAGGGAATTTTGGGAGCTGTAGGCCAAAACACCTGGGAACCCACAGGTTGAGAAGCACTGCAATCCACCAATCATATGAAATTCTGCTTGTCCCACTCCCTTCAACTTTATTGAGCACTATTATCTTTTCCAGTGATAATTAAGAAACCTTACTACTGAAGTAACATAAAAGGTTCACAATGTAGGATTAAAAACATCGGAAGATGTCCATGAACACCTATAAACAGGAACCTGTGCCACTATTGCATTGGTGTGTGCTGCTCTCCTGGTCTTTAAGAATGGCCACAATGTCCACTAGTTCTAAGATGTGCCACCACAACAAAGTGCTATTTGCCAAGTGATGGCAGCTCCTATGTAGCATAGCAGGTTCCAGCCAATGGATCCACAGATTTTGCTGAGCTATAGGTCTGAGAATCATAAGTGCTGCCAATGACGGCTTGTGAGAGAAGATGTTCAATAACACTCTGGGGTGCAATTCGATGTAATGCAGCTGAAGAGGCTAGGCACTTACCTTAGCATTAACCACTTTAATGGCTTCCTGGAAACAAGGGGCCACGCCATCACTGTTCAACTTCAGTAGCAACTGCAATCTCACTTCCCACATTTCTGCCAAGTGACTAAACTGAGTGGTTGCTGCTGTTGCTACCTCCTCAGCCTGCTGTTGGAGGTCAAGCTCCATTAAGAGCTGAAGCTGGCAAAATGCAAGAATTCATAGAGAAAATGTAAAGATTTTAATCAAAAATCTATTCCCAGCTTTCTGTTTTGTACAAATATAAAGGACTAGTCAGACTATCAAGATATGTAAAGACAGGAATAGCAGAAGCTGCCTTATACAGTCAGAGCACTGGTTCTATCTATACCAGTATTTTTAACTGACAGCTATGCTTTTAAGGGGTTTTAGAAAGGTTTTTCCCTAGTTCCCCTTGGAGGTCGTTTTTCATTCCTGCTAGCTCATTATCCAAGTTCTAAGAAGGCGCAATCATATTTGGCTTCTATTGTCAAACAAGACAAAGGTGTATTCAAGGCAATATGATGGATTCCTTACCCACTGTTTATAGAAGGAAGACGGCAGCAGGTGCAATTCATGGGCTCGACTGTAAATGCTCAAAAGCCTTTCAAGCCTCTAAAGTGAGAGGAAAAGGAGAAGGAAAAAATGCAAAACACAGACACCATGAAAAATAAAATGGAATGTTTTAATGCCACAACCCTAAATACGAATAGAAAGTCATTCTTCAAGTGCCAATCTTTTAACAAACAATATGGCATCTAAAGATGTGAGCTCATGTTAGCCTGAATCAATATGCATCAGTCATTACATTTGAGGCTCACTGAGAGAAAGACATTGGTAGCACAATCTTTCGTAGACTTAAGCCTATTTCTTCAGATGCATACATCTGATAAATTATATGTCTGTAAAATCTTATACTGTTAACTGCTGTTAGTGTCAAAGGTACTACAAGATTTGCAATATGCCACCTATTTATACAAAAGAAGCAAATATCAGCGGACTTGTGAAAACCCCAAAGTGAAAACAGATAAAGGCCAATATAGACAGATATTAAAAGGAGGAAATATTTCAGCGTTTTTTTCCCCCCAAGCTATCGCACAAAAACTCACAAAAATTCAGACTAATATTCTCAACTGCATTAACCAATAACAGAAAAAAGTGTTAATTTGAAAGGAAGGGAAACCTACCTTTTGCCTTAATTCTTCACTATTGGTCTTCCGCTTAAATCTCTCTACACAAAAAATGATGTAGCACTTCCACATGTCCTCTGGAAGGTTAATAAACAAAAACAGTTTATCCTTCTAAAAATGTAACTGCCATGCAACACAGTCACTCTTCATCAAAACAGCTAAGCACATTCTATTCAATCAAATGGTAAAATATACAACTATTAATTCACTACACATCTCTTTCCTCCTTCATCAGATGTGATTTATTAGACAAACGTGGTCTCTATGGCTCTCAATGCCAAACTTTCATAATGTGTAGGAAATCTGCTTTGGAAAGGGATATCTGAATATCCAGCCACAGTTTCTAACCTGAGGGAAGTGATGTGACTGCCTCTTCATACACTGTGCAACACCGTTCTTCCTTGCGCACCATCTCCAATGCCTTCGACTGTTTAGACATATGTTCCGATGACGGCAGAGATTCTATCTCCAGTTCCCTCCGGGCCATGTAATCCCATACTAGAGGATCATTTGTGTACTGTGCCTGCAAGCTAAAAGGGGGAAAATGTATTATGCCATTGTCGGCACATAGCCCTCATGCTATGAAGTTCAGGAATAACTAAAAGTGTTTTGTCCCCTAAGAAGTGGGCACTCATTATGATACGTCATTGACACTATGCTTTAAAAATCAAAAAGATTGTCTCAAGTGGAGCTATGGCAAATGTGCTAGAGGCTATCAGATCATAGGGTGTCATTGCTGTTAACTCCTGTCAAGCTGACTTTGATTTATGGGGATCCCATGAATGACAGACTTTTAAGTCACCCCAGGTTTTGCAGACGCAAGGCAATGATGTAAAGACTGAATAATTACATCAAAAAACTGTCTTCCTTTTTTTCCTACTGCCTTCTAGCTTCCCAAGGATTATTGTCTTTTCTAGTGGTGATCGTACGCTCAAAGTAAAGTATGACAGTCTCAGTGTAGTGATCTTGGCATCTAAGGAGATTTCAAGCTTAATTTCCTCTAAGATCCATCAAAATATGATGCGGACAAGTTATTAAGAATTGTGAGGGGGAAGTGGCCGCACCACTTTAGAATCCAGGTGTAAGAAGACATTTTGAAGGCATCTCATACATTTAAAAATCACATGTCAAGTACAAAACTAACACATGAGAGAATGGGCTCTCCTTGGGTTGCTGTAAGTTTTCCAAGCTATATGGCCATGTTCCAGAAGCAGTCTTTCCTGACATTTCGCCCACATCTATTGCAGGCACCCTCAGAGGTGTGAAGTCTGTTGGAAACTAGGCAAGTGAGATTTATAAATCTGTGGAATATCCAGAGTGGGAGAAAGAATGCTTGTCTGCTCAAGGCAGGTGTGAATGTTGCAATTGGCCACCTTGATTAGCACTGAATGGTCTTGTAGCTTAAAAGCCTGGCTGCTTCCTGCCTGTGGGGAATCTTTTGTTGGGAGGTGTTAGCTCTCCTTGTGAAAAAGGGTGTGTTATTTCTTTGGGGAGGGGAATTGTGGGAACATTAAAAAACGGCGGTCCCTATCTGCAGCCTGATTGATACAATTCATGTTACCACCATACCCTGGAGCCTGTGGGGGGAAAAGCCCATGCACCTGTGATATAAGGACTAGAAACCCAGGTCATAAATCTGAGGTGGATAATCAAACAACTGTATCATACCCACAGTACACAAGTATCTTTAACACCAGTCTTAATTCTACAGAACAGAAATTTTAATATTGTAGGTAAGGGCTCTTTCAATCTTTTCTTTATGCCTAATTTGTTTGTTTTTTAAAAGAGAACTGTATGTGGTGCACTATCAAGGCTAATGAGATTTATTTAAACCTATTCATGAACAACTGGCAGTCTGGATCATGGCCCGAAAATTCTGGCATAATGCCTAGAGCAAATTACACAGTTCAATAAATTTATCAATATTATAGATAACAGAAATTTTTTCCAGAGAAAATAAATCCTGACAATAACGTACTTATCCAGGGCAACCAACCTGAACAGACCAAGAAAGTGCTATCATCCCACAAATTACAATGGCACTCAGCTTCTTAAATGTAAAACCAGTACATATACATCCAGTATTGTTAGCAAGGTTGCAAACATTTCTGAATTTTAAAAGTCATTTGCTATGCAGCTCAGTGAAGGATACCCTTTGAAACAAACCTTGAGGTACATTCTGTTCCACAAAAATACTCATTCTCTATTAAAGTGCACCAAAAGGCCTCTTGGAAGCCTTCCAGGAAGAGCTCAAGTGCTCCTTCCATGGAAACGTGTCTCTGCAGTTCTCTGTCTTTTAATGTGAGATGCATGGCTGTTCAGTCATGGTACCCTGTATTTTGAATACATTCCACAGAGACCTTTACCTGGGTTTGCTATCTTTGCGATCTTTCTGGTGCCAGATTTTTTTAAAAAAATAAGGTTAGCTATTTCAACACTTCTGGTTCACCAAATTAAAACTGTATAGAATGCACAGTGATAAAAACGAAAGAGCCAACCAAACAGTAAGCTGGTATCTTCACATCAGAGCACTTTAATGAGGGAAAAATCATTAAAGCTGCCACGAGTCCTCTTGGGGAGCTCGTGGCGGGATATTAAATTATTATTATTATTATTATTATTATTATTTGAAACACAACAAGATGAGTCCACAGCAGACACTCTGCTGGCTGTTGAATTGGATCACACGTCAGACACTTCCCAAGTGTCTAGGACTGTGTGATGTATCGGCGAATAATGCATGCAGATCCCAGTAAGGTGGCCTTCTGCAGCTGGCAATTTTATCAGCGCCAATTGTGTTTAAGTGCAGGCCAAGGTCTTTAGGCATTGCATCCAGTGTGCCGATCACCACTGGGACCATCTTTACTGGTTTGTGCCAGAGTCTTTGCAGTTCGATGATGATGATGATGATGATGTGACTAGAACGATTATTATTATTATTATTATTATTATTATTATTATTATTATTATTACGTGACTAGAACTGAGACCAGCTGGCAGAACTAATCCCAGTCTCAATTCCTGAAACACAATTCAAGTAAAATACTAAACCACAAAAATGGTATGTGCTTTACACCAACCTATGCGAATTGAATGATTCATGCCACTTTCACACACACACACCAAACTTACTTCTCAAGAATTTCTTTTTGGAGGTCTACGGTAAAATCAAAAAGTTTTGCAACTGACAGCAGTGACAGAAGGAACTCTGCACCTAAAGTGGATTTAAACACAATATAATTTTGTGTGGCATCAGCCTTGCAACCACACTCTTCAAGATATCAGATGTTTAAGAAATGAATCATATCTAAATGAAACTAAATCAATCTATTCTAAAACAATAGAAAAACAAAGAAAAAAACTAGCTAAATTTCTCTTAAAGCAAGTGACATGCTCATGCTTCTGAAGAGATGGGCAGATTAGTATTTACTTATCTATACAATTTCTTAATTTTCAACTGATGACATACCAAATTATTGTCTCATCTGGCCAAGCATCCTATATCTGAGAAAGGCTAGCGCTGCACATTAATAAAGAAGATAAGCATTTTCTCTATCACAGAAAAAAACATGAATTTATACTCATTATCCAAAGATGCAAAGCAGAAAGCAGGATATCAATTTAAAGCAAACAAGTTACCTTTGATTTTTTGAATGGCATTTTTATAGACAATTCGAGCCATTTCACCATTGAGCACCTCCTCAGAATAGTTGAACTCACCCTGAAAATTGCAGACAAAACCCCTCTTTCAATTAAATATTTTTTCCTTGATCTTTCAAATGAGATAATATTTATATTCTTTCCTCTACATATAAATCTGCAAACTGAAGCAACGCACAGCTCAAAGACTCACATAGCACCTGCACTAAAATGGGGAACACTTTACAAAAAGCAGGAGATACTAACTCTTCCTTGATGAAGACAAGTGACAGATTTTTCTGCACAGAGTTGTATTGGTAAAACAGAAGTGCTTTGGGTGAGAGCACATATAAGGAGTTTGTTTCCAAAATGTACCAAATCAAAATAATAATAATTACAAATGAGTAATAGGTAAGAGCACATTGTTGAATAAGGACTTTGTACATACCAGAACTATCAAAATGCATCAAATCACTTCAGTACAGAGCTTGGAAAATTACATTTTATAGCAAAGGCATGAACATCCCTCAGCACTTATTCTGATTCTTGTAATATTTGTTCAGATGGATTTGGTATCTTTGAGACACAATTTCCACATAGGGTTGTTGTAGGTTTTTCGGGCTATATGGCCATGATCTAGAAGCATTCTCTCCTGACGTTTTGCCTGCATCAAAACCTCACAACCTCTGAGGATACCTGCCATAGATGCAGGCGAAACATCAGGAGATAATGCTTCTAGATCATGGCCATATAGCCCGAAAAACCTACAACAACCCAGTGATTCCAGCCATGGAAGCCTTCAAAAATACAATTTCCACATAAAATCCTCCCTTACATCCTAAGCAAAAGCTGGCAGCCGAACTTCATATGATGTTGGACTACAACTAGCAACATTCCTCACCATTGGCAATGCTGGAAAGCCCTGGTGGGAACTGCCCACTCCTACCCAAGAGAGATCAACCATCATGCAGTTAAGCCCAAAGTGGAAGAAAGAACCCCAAAACCAACTCATTTTCTTGGAAGCAGATGTAACTATTTCATTAATGGAGGATGGATGGGGTATGGAGGGTGAAAAAACAGGCCTCAAGGGCCTGTTGACTCACCAAACCTGCAATTCAGGAATGAAAATCAGGAGACCCACTGCAGTCCCAGCATAGTCCAACAATGTCTGATAGGTCCACACACATTTCCCAACTCTACTAATTTTCTAGAAACAGCATAAGGCACTTTCCCCTGCAAAGCTGCCTTTTGGGTCTTCAGGAAAAAGGAGTGAGAAGGCAGAATAATGATGCTTAATGTTGCCTGCCATACACCATTGGGATAGGTTTAACATTCAATCAAATAAAAATGAATGATCTGCTCAAAATTTGCCAACATACTATTGACACAAGGCATGGACCAAATCATCTGAGTCAATGAAAGGTAATCCATATTGCATTTTGCAGCCATGCAAATTATCAGAGCATTTTCATTGTTCACACACAAGCTAATTATGCTCCAACTTGGCAACAATGCAAAACGCATATTTTACAGGAGAGCAATAGTACACCTGTCACATGAAATTCCATCATCTTCCTTCTGCAATTTAATGACAAACATATACCAAGATGGACCCTGGAACATTTAAGCTGAATTGTTTCTGCTCTAGCTGGGCATTTACCTAGATGGAAATGGACAATAAATCCTTGAACTTCTTACCAAGTCCATCTTTGCTTGTTCAAATTCTTTCTTCTCTTTCCTCTGCTTTTCTGCATGCATCAACTCCATTCTAAAATACTACAAAAACAAAGGAAGGCAAAAATATGGACACGAGGTCAAGGCATCCCACAATCTGATTGCAAACAGCTTCAAACTCCAGTTTTATTGCCTGGTTAGGAAGATGCCAATGTTAATGCTGGTGAAAATGTCAGTCTTAACTGAAATAAACTCTGACAGGGAGATACCATGATCTTCCAGTGTGCAACTTCCTCAGTCCTAATCAGATTCTCCTGGCTGGAGATGCTTAGGGTTGTAGTTAGACAAACCAGGAAAGTATCGTGTTGGGCAAGGCTGCCCATCTATCAAATATCAATAAAATTTCATAATCCAAATTTATTTTTGTGATTACTTCTTCACAATTATGGGAGGGACAACTACTATAGGATAACTCAAAAAACAAATTTGTTAAAGAAGCATTAGCAGTACAGTATTCCATTTCCAATGATTGGCTGATTTAGAAATCTTTTCTTGAATAAATATTGTGGTGACCAATATACCTAAAAGAGCAACTTCTGCTGTGTAAGATATGGTCTGAGATCTATAGCCAACTTGTTATAGATGTTAAAACTGACAGCCATTGATTACATAAAAGTGGATTTTCCAATTCTCTATTATATTCTTGCTGTAAACCTTGCATGCCATAGATAAATTAACTGTGGGTTGGGATACTTTGTCTCAACTAATGTCTGTAATATTAAGTGACTTTTGGATGCACTTGAAGCTACAGGGCTAAATCTAGATTGTGGTAAATGTTTCAGTTGTAGATATTGCTATTTAGGTGGTGGGGGAGTTTAAACTGCTCTTGAAAAACTGAAAAGGCAGAAACTAATAGTCAACTCCAAGCATCTAATTTAAAGACACAAACACATTATTGGTTCACATTTTCCATAAAAATGGTTCCTTATCGTACTCATTTTTAAACCCGGATTCCTCCATACAATTATGCATAAGTCTAAGGATCAAATTGCAATTGATGAGATAATATTTGCTACATAGCTCAAACTTGTTGGCAAAACACTACACCTTTTTTCATAAATTATATCCAAGTACTGCTCATTTAAATAGAGTTGCCAGAAATGAATACTCCGAGGGTAAATGTGATGGATTATTTACTTAAAGTGGAAATTTCAAAAATTAAAATAAGCTAACAGAAACGACTCCTTCTCATCTTTGATTGGAATTTGCACATCCTTCTCATTTCAATTCCTCGAGGAAATGACCCCCCCCCCACCCCAAAATAATAATTTAGTTTTTGAAAATACTTATAAGGTATCAGTACAGGAATTCCAGAAACATAAACATAACATTCACTTTCATCATGATTATCTTAATGCAGATACAGATCTTTATCTATATCTCTAAATTTTGTGCAACATCTTTTATCATCTTACTTATATTAAGATTAGTCATCTTAAATAAATCCCTCAGGATAACTATGTCCAAATAGAATTTGGGAAATTTCAAAACTGTTCTGCTTTACATATGCTACAGTCAATCCTACCTCCCCCTGGTATTATTTCTGAATACCCAAATACTGTATTATTAACCAACCTGTAGCTCCTATTGACTTTAAATGCAACTCTGCATTTGAATAAAGATAATTTTAAGATAATTATTTGCAGAAGTGCAAAGGTGCATTTGGCATGTAGTTCACCAATTCTACAGCAAATCCTGTTTACCTGGCTAGGCTGCTACACACACTCGAAGGTAGCAAGGGAAAAGGAATAACATTTACCTCTTGATAAAGCTTTGGGCATTCAGGATGGAAGCGCAAGGCACGGAGGAACAACTGCCGGGCACTTTCAGATGACAAACGGGCCTCCATTTCCCATTTTGCAGCCATGATCCACAAAGCTACAATAGAGGTTTAGATGTCAGTGATGGCAGCTCCAACAGCAGTCATTCCAAATAGTACCACTTATACTTTGTTACCCTAGAGAAACACTGTCCAGTTTACTGGCCAAACAAGCAGATTACACACTGTACATACGCATTCCAAGAAAAGCTGTTCATGTGTTGCTTTTTTTCAATGATTGAAAAGCAGTTATGCATTGTAATAATAAGCCCCACCTTCAAGAGCTATGCACATGTCTGTTGCATATTTCCAGACAAGCACTATGAATACACAACATTCTCAAATTATTCTGAAGACAGACTAGGAGTCCATCTGCACTGCTGAATTAATGCATTTTAACACCATGTTAACTGCCATGGCTCAATGCTGTGGAATCAGCACCACTCTCCGGCAGAGAGGGCTGAAGACCTTGTAAAACTACCACACCCATGATTCCATAATGTTGAGCTATGGAAGTTAAAGTAGTGTCAAACAACATTAATTCCACTATGTAGACTCCCTACATCTGGGGTCCAGTTCTCCAGATGTTTTGTCATTAAAGTCCTTGATGAGGTGTGCTGGATGCTGAAATTCAATATCTAGAGGACTACACATTAGAGAAATCTTAAGGACAGAGATGAAATGTCAGATATTCACAGTAATCCCACAGAGACAACACAAATCCATCTAATTCATGTATGAAAAACCCTGACTTACTGATGCAAATAGGTCCGAGCATGGACTGACTCCAGGAAGAGATGAGCCACGCCTCTCTTTCAGTGGGACCCAGAGATTTAGGCAGCAAAAATGCTGAGTTACAGTGTTTAAAAGGATTCACCTTTGTTGCAAAGATGAAATGGAGAATCCCTGTTTCATGGGGCAGGTGCAGCCTGTAGAAATCGTCCACAGAAGGCTTCCAAGTTTCGTCTACTGTCATTTCCAGCCAGTGATTGGAAATAATGGATAATCTACTATTTAAAGTGCTATGTAGAGCTGAGCTCTGGTTTGTAGCACATGAATCTGTTACACTGGGGCTTTCTCATAGAAGGTAGACATGAGTTGTTGATTAGTGGGAAACATGTCAATGCTGGTAAGAGCTGACCAACTAACCTTGCTTGGCCCCACTTGATGCACTTAGCCTCTCCTATTTCTGGAATTCAAGCCAGAGAACTTTCTTAAATTGGAACACAGCTCCCTGCCCCAAACAGGCTGCTCACCATGTTATAAAATGGGAATAGGCCCTCTATTATGACTAGTTAATAGCATATTTCAGGACCCTTCCACACAACCGAATAAAATCACACGTTTTCTGCTTTGAAACACATTTTCTGCTTTGATACATGGCAGTGTGGACTCAGATAACCCAGTTCAAAGCAGATACTGTAAGATTTTCTGCCTTGATATTCTGGGTTATATGGCTGTGTGGAAGGCCCCTGAGTCTCCTTCTCTGAAGGTTTTTAAGAAGAGTATGGGTGGCCATCTGTCAGGAGTGATGTGATTGTATGTTCTTGAATGGAAGGTTTGGACTGAATGGCCCTTGAGGTCTCTTCCAGTTCTATGATTCTACACATATCAAGCTAACATATTCCATCAGTTTGGATTAATAGTACTGCCAAGATGTTCCACTTGTCTTTTCCAAGATGACCACCTTTGATACATATCATTAATTCTGAGTTAAATTATTTTACCTGGTTTATTGGGATGAAGGGCTAACATCATTGAAAACACTTTACTCAGCTGGATTTTCTTGTTCTATTGAGAAACAGAAAATATCATTCACATCCATACACCACTGGGATTTTACATGAAAACAGATTTATCTCCATTACGGAGGACAATGTTGTTGTTTGTCACACTACAGTGACAAACACATTATACAATTGCAATGCAAGGAGTTTCATTTTAGTAGCTGCTTTCCACTTAATAAAAGCAGAAACTGGTTGGACAGAGGAACAATAAATAACAGCATGACTACAGAAGAGCACCAAACAGAGGTAAGGCAAAAATACCAGCAGTCTCCCTGGAAAATACAAATCACTGATTCTTTTGGTAGAGTCACAGGAAACCATTCTGATTGAGTGACACAATTATGGACACAATTGGTGGGGTTATCTCAGCTGGACTTTAAAATGATAAAACTTTTAGTTTTACCAGGGCAGTAGAAAGAGGTGCTTTCCTAACTTCCTCAAGAAGCTACTTTGCCTCCCAATAATGAGAGAAAAATCACCTTCTGGTGTCCCTTTCAAGTAAAACATTGGTTGTGGCATCGGTCCACTTTTAATAGTCTTGTTTCCTCTTTCTAACCACTCCTTTTCAGTCACACATGTAAATGCATGAGGAAAAAAATCTATCACAATCAAAACCAAATCCAGTCAATTCAACAGGGATCTAGCAAATTTTCTCATGTACAAAAACTGTGTTCACTCTCTATGGTACAACTGGTCCGACTGCAACACAATCCCTAAAACAGGACATTATACTTCAGTACTTAATAATAAACTTTGTTACCCCGCCTCCATCTCCCTAATGGGGACTCGGAGCGGCTTACATGAGGTCAAGCCCAAAAGACAATTACAATAAAGAAAAACCGAAAACACAAACCGAAAACGCGAACAACAAACAATAACATCATAATTACATAAAACACATGAATACATAGCAATATGAAAAATAAAGAATATGCACAAGCACAATAATAATGGGTGGGCAACATGTAGTAATTAAAAGGACAAACTGATTAAAACTAATGAAAAAGTCAGGCGAGATAAAAGAGGGAAGCAGGCAATTATTACTTACCCATTTTTTGCAAAATGCAACGTGAGACAACCACAACTGAAGGTCATCCTATTGGAACAAAACAGAAAAGAATCAGCAGAGAACACAAATACTAGTCATCACCCTTTCTATAACGATCAGCAACAAATGTTGGAGAAATGTCAGCATTTCTACAGGCAACAGTTTAGAGGGGAATTAGGAACATCTCTCACATGGCGTGATCTGCAATACCATTTACAATAATTGGCCTATGTCTTTTTAAAAGTTAAGAGTCACACGTCTGAGGAATCCCTATTTTGGTTTCAGATCCTCAATCACATGCTGTAATGTACACCCACAGAATAATTCAGAATATACAGAAACAGTTGCATCCCTGTAGCTTCCTTTCCAGAGCCTCACCCACAGAACAATGAGAATATGTTGTACATGTTTTGAGCATATTAATTGCACACTGAGTGGCTGCTGGATAAGAATGAGCATCTCATGGAACATTACTCTGCTAAAGACCCTAGCCCCTCATGGCTCTTCAGAGAGCGCTGGACTTCAGAACAATCATCCTTGACTACTAGCCACACTCATCAGAACATTTGAAATGGTCATATGAGTAGTCAAATAAATAAATTATTATTATTATTATTTCATTAGAACATTTGATAAAAAGTTAGCCAAACCAATTCTTAGTCCACCTATGTGATTTATTTTGGTAAACCACTTTTGAAAACTAAATGAAATATTCATCTGGATATAAAACCATACAAGAATATATCTTGCTTCCATTTAGTTATCGTATTGATATCATATTACAAAAAGGATTATGCAACAGGCTTACTTTCCATTTTGCCGTGGCACGTTTGAAGAGGTTATGTATTCTCTGCACAATGGAGTACTCAATCTCATCTTTCTTAAAGGAGTAGCCAATTCGCTAAGGGTGAGGAAGATGAAGACAAAGAAGAAAATATCAACTTTACAGTCTTTTAAACTTGTATAAGAATTTCTTCCTAGTTCACAATTTACTTACCGATCTTCTTTTCTTGATCAGTTCCAATAAATTGATTTCATACTGGGGAAGAAAAATATTTATTTATTTAGAGCTTTTATAACCCAGTCTTCTCGACCTCCAAAGAGGGACTCAGGCTGGCTGAGATATTGCAGATTTGAAATATTGCAGATTCACAAGATCAACAATATCTCAAAAATATTACACCGCCCTGCTGCTTTCGGACTCTAGAACTACAATAACTGTGTTGCTAAGTTTTGTGCTGTAGCACTTAAAATTAGATGGATGACAACTGACCCCGCAAGGCAATACCCTGTCAGGAATGCAGCTAGAGCAACTTGTGGGTCCTCAGGTGTTTAGGCCTCCAATTCCCAGAAATCCAAGCCAGTTTACCAACTGTTAGGATTTCTGAGTGTTGAAGGCCAAAACACCTGGGGATTCACAGGCTGAGAGCCTCTGAGCTAGAACAACCTGTTACAGTTGAAATGCTATTAGACTTGTAATGACCCCCCCCCCCAGTGCTTTGACCCCTCCTATCAGTCTTCCCACACTTGGTTCCATATCTGCCACACTAACCTGTGTTTTTAAATTGTGAACTGCTTTCTAATTTGTTTTTTATAACTGCTTCACTAGGGTTTCCCCTTCCCAGGGCATTTGTGCTGGTCATGGACCGTAATAAAGTTTGTTGTTGTTCAACAATATCTCAAGGCTGATCAAGCTGGCAAACACAGCAAAACCATTCCGATTATTTGAATGAAGCTACAAGTTAGGCAGGTCTTTTGTAATAAAGATGCCAAGTAATCAAGAAATGTCAATTAATCAAAAACCCACTTTAGTATTCGTTACACCAATTCCTAATCATCCTATATATATAGAAAGCTACTCATTCCATAAGAGTCCTCATGTACCTAAAACACACATAAGAGAAGTGTGACAGCCTAAGGGAAGCCCATGATTAAAAATTAAAAAAAATATAACTTAGCACTTTAGATACTGCCATCCTTTTGCAGTCTGAATTTGGGAAAGCATCCAAGGATGTTCATTTCATAGGCTTCCTAATAGAATGGGATCAATGACAACTGCAAAAAAATGAACAAGCTATTTTTTGTAACTTAAAGAGGAAAAATAAATGAAGTGAACATAACAGCATGGTATCCCATTTTTAATGTACCATACTTTCAAAACCTGAATGTTGAAGTTGGGCTGCAAGCTATTCATCTGGATTTCTGGCATAATAAATACATCCATACCTCCACATTTGTAGGTTAAGCATTCATAAGTAATAAGTAAGATATAAGTATGACACAGGAAAGGGCCTTCTATGCTATGGCTCTCTCCCAATTGGTGCCAACAATGGTTTATTTCTGGCACAAAGTCAAAACACTGTTTTTATTAAAACTTCTGGGTCTTACCTTAGCTTTGAAACATATGTGTGTATGGTTCTAACAGTTTGCTTAAATTATTTTATTAAATAAGGAATAGTTTCACACTATTTATATTATTTTGCTTGCACAATGTCTCGAAATTCCACAGTATAGGACAAGAAGATTAAACAAATAACATGCATAAGAAACCTTTAATGTTTGTAGCTTCAAGTGAAAGAAAAATGTGGTAAACACCTTCCACAAACCAGAAAAATATGGAATAAACCTGCTCAGTGGAAAAATAATGCTGACTATGTTGGGAGATATGTAGGTGAAGAACCAAGTATCCAAAAAGAAGCCACAGCTATGCTATCCAAAACCTTTTTAAAATCCACTTATTCAAATCCACAAATTCACATTTAAAAGGCAAAGTGATCCATGAAAGAGGAAACACAGAATAACTGTGACATATCTTACGTGATGCCAAGAGAGCTGCCTTTTAAAAATTACCTGAATGTAGCTGATAAAATCTTCCTTGTGAAGGGCTCTCCGCTGTATTTTATATTCAAGGGCTGAAGACTTCTTAATAACTGCCCTGCAAAAATGTAAATAGGAAAAGAAAAGCTCTAAGACAGATGCATTTTGAGTTCATAAAGGACACCCTCTGGCCAACTGGCTGTGGGATTCTGGGTGCTGTAGTAAACAAAAATGTATCTTTTCTAAGCTCTCACCACATACCCAGTGGCACCATAGTTTCAAAAGGGAAACATACAACATTCAAGGGTTTTCTTTTAGATGTCAACATTGATATTAGCTAATTTTTAACAAATATCCCTCTAAAGCAGGGTTAAATAACATGCATCTCTCCATATATTCTCAACCTGCAAGTCACACTGGGTACATCTACACTGTAGAATTAATGCAGTCTGACACTACTTTAACTGCTAGGGCCTCAATATTATGGAATCCTGGGAGCTGCAGTTTGGTGAGGCCCCAGCATTTCTTTGGCTTAAAAGGCTAAAAAGCTTGTATAACTCCCAAGATTTTGTAGCCTTGAATCGTAGCAGTTAAAGTGTTGTCAAACTTCAATAATTCTACAGTGTAAATGCACCTGTCAGCTCTAATCAACACAGACAAGAGTGAAGGATGAGTAGAGCGCTCCTGGAGAATTTGAAGGCAGATCAGGGAATAGGGATTCAGCCTATGCTGGTGGGATTACACTTCCACCTTGAAGGCACAAGTAGAACTAGGAGTATGGGTTTATATATCTGTGGAATGACCAGGGTGGGACAAAGAATTCTCGTCTGTTGTAGTGCGGTGTGAATGTTTCAATTGACCACCTTAATTAGCCTTTGATGGCCTGGCAGTACCTGGGGCAATCTTTTGTTGAGAGGTGATTAGATGTCCCAGATTGTTTCCTCTCTGTATTATTATTATTATTATTATTATTATTGAAGGCTTTCATGGCCGGAATCACTGGGTCGTTGTAGATTTTTTGGGGCTATATGGCCATGGTCTAGAGGCATTCTCTCCTGACGTTTCGCCTGCATCTATGGCAAGCATCCTCAGAGGTAGTGAGGTCTGTTGGAACTAGGAAAAGGGGTTTATATATCTGTGGAATGACCAGGGTGGGACAAAGGACTACACAGAGAAGCCATTGAAATACACAAGCATGTGGACAATTTCAACAGAAAGGAGGAAACCATGAAAATGAACAAAATCTGGCTACCAGTATTTAAAAACTCAAAAATTACAACAGCACAACCTCAGAGAGGAAACAAACAAGGACGTCTAATCACCTCTCAACAAAAGTTTGCTCCAGGCACTGTCAGGCCATTATATGCTAATCAAGGTGGTCATTTGAAACAGTCACACCTAGCTCCAGCAGACAAGAGTCCTTTGTCCCACCCTGGTCATTCCACAGATATATAAACCCTTTTTCCTAGTTCCAACAGACCTCACTACCTCTGAGGATGCTTGCCATAGATGCAGGCGAAATGTCAGGAGAGAATGCCTCTAGAACATGGCCATATAGCCGAAAAAAATCTACAATAACCCAATTATTATTGTGGACAAAATAGGAAGTAGTAAACCATTTCACCAAATAGGACAGAGGAAAAGCTGGGAGAACTTTTTTCTAAGACCCCATCTACACTGCCATGTAAAATCCAGATTACCTGATTTAACTGGATTATATGGCAGTGTAGGCTCATATAATCCAGTTCAAAACTGATGATTTCGAATTTATATGTCAGTGTGGATGTTGCCTACGTTTAGTTCCACCGAAAGGTGATGTAAGAGGACAATGAGGGGCCCTGGACTGGCCAGAATATAAACCCTGGGTGCGCCTCCACTGCAGAATGTATGCAGTTTGACACCACTTTAACTGCAATGCTATGGAAGCCTGGGAGCTGTAGTTTGACAAAGTCTGCCAAAAGAGTGCCGGGACCTCACCAAACTACAACTCCCAGGATTCCATAGCACAGAGCCCTGCCAGTTCCAAGCGGCGTCAGACTGCAGTAATGCCACAGGGCAGAGTCTTCCCCCTCCCTGGCTCACCGGATCTCTTTGCGGGTGAACAGCCCGACCCGCTCCAGCTGCTCGAGCTCCGGGATGCGGTCCTCGATGCGCTGCTCTATCCGCTCCGCCATGGCCGAGAAAGCGGCTCCCGGCTGATCAGAGCAGGGCAGGTGCACGTGGGTCTCGCGGGTCGGTCTTTTCCTCCTCCACTTCCGCTCGCCCGGCCCGCCTACTCGTTGGCCTTTCCACCCGCCTAGACCAGCCACTGAATCCCGCCCACTGCCACCCTGCGGCTCCCAAGGCACCTACAACCCTATTGGCTTTACAGCTTCCAGAATGAGTTTTGACGCCTGCCAGGGAAATGACACCTGCTGGGGCCCTTTTACACTATGCAATAATAGCGCTGTTGTTCCACTCTAAGTGCCATTGTCTATCCTTTTCTGAGCCTTGAGCGATCCAGCTGGAGGTCAGCTGTGACCAGCAGTGCTGTAGAATTTGAAGCGGCATGAATGGAGGGCGAAAGAGAGAAACATGCCAAGAGGAAGGCGCGTCAAGCCAACCCCAACCAGGACCGTCTTCCACCTGGAAACTGATGCCCTCACTGTGGGAGAACATGCAGGTCAAGAATAGGGCTCCACAGTCACCTATGGACCCACCACCAGTGCACCGATCTTGGAAGACTATCCTTCTCGGACAACAAGGGATCGCCTAAGTAAGTAAAGGCTCCCTCCTATAAAATCTTGGGATTGGTAGTGGAAGGAAGGGCCTTTAAGAACTACTGGGCCTCTAAACCAAGCTCTAGCTTTCCAGGTATGTTGGACTTCAACTACCAAAAGCCTCATCTGCCTTGCCAATGTATGGGAATCTGGGAAATGAAGTCCAAAACCAGACTGTGAGAACCAGTTTCTCAACCAGACATCCCCAGGCATTTCATAGGAGGCTTCCATGGTATTAACAAGTGAAAGCATGGGTTGGATCTACACTGCCATATAACTCAGTTGAAAGCTGATAGATGATGGTGTAGATAAGCCCTTAGTACTGGAATTGGGTGCAGAGAGCCCTTGGTATCTGCCATGGCTTCTGCAGGCGCCGAAATCCCTAGATGTTCAAGCCTCATAATGTAGTCCTGAGGAGAGCGACTAAAATGATCAAGAGTCTGGAGAACAAGCCCTATGAGGAGCGGCTTAAAGAGCTGGGCATGTTTAGCCTGAAGAAGAGAAGGCGGAGGGGAGACATGATAGCCATGTATAAATACGTGAGAGGAAGTCATAGGGAGGAGGGAGGGAGCTTGTTTTATGCTGCCCTAGAGACTAGGACACACAACAATGGCTTTAAACTACAAGAAATGAGATTCCATCTGAACATTAGGAAGAACTTCCTGACTGTGAAAGCCGTTCAGCAGTGGAACTCTCTGCCCTGGAGTGTGGTGGAGGCTCTTTCTTTGGAAACTTTTAAACAGAGGCTGGATGGCCATCTGTCAGGGGTGCTTTGAATGTAATTTTCCTGCTTCTTGGCAGGGAGTTGGACTGGATGACCCATGAGGTCTCTTCCAACTCTATGATTCAGATAAATTTTGCAAGGCTGAGCAAGATGGTTTTCGGCCCCCAAGGATGGGGAGTTCCTTTCAGAAATAAGCATTTGCACTCCAATTGGTCTTGAAATTCTTTTTTGAGAAGAGCTCCCCCTGAATAAAATTAATGGTACAACTCAAAAACTTTAAGTTGTCTTTGTTGTCGAAGGCTTTCATGGCCGGAATCACTGGGTTTCTGCGAGTTTTCTGGGCTCTATGGCCATGTTCCAGAAGCATTCTCTTCTAAGTTTCACCCATATCTATGGCAGGCATCCTCAGAGGTTGTGAGGTTTACACAACCTCCGAGGATGCCTGCCATAGATGTAGGTGAAACGTCAGGAGAGAATGCTTCTGGAACATGGCCATACAGCCCGGAAAACTCGCAACAACCCACTTGAAGTTGTTGTTTTACTTTCTTTGTAGAAAAATATGGTTATTTTATAAAATGCAACAAAATACAGTTAGCCCTCTATATTCAGATTTTCCCATCCATGAATTCAAAATATGTATGTGCTAAAAATTCTGTAAGGGACATTGTTTAGTATGCTACTGTATATAATGGGCTTTGAGTATCCATAAATTTTGATATCCATAACATGCCCTGGAATCAAACACTAGCAGATACCAGGGACTCACTCTAGACAGATTTTAGTATCAAAAATAATGGGCCTCTCCTTGGCTCTTGGAGCCCTAGACCAATGTACTGGCTGAACCTGGGCATAGTAAAATGGCATCCCTTATATAAGTGCCAGAGAGAGCCTAAAGATCTGTGAAATGGTCACAGACCATTTATTTATTTACTGTATTTGTATACCACCGTTCTCAACCCACAGGCAACCACAGAAGGGAATGTGTACACTTCACCATAGTGCTCAGCATGTGACAAAGTCAAGGTCTGTTTTTGGGATTCCCATCCAGACCCTCCAAAAAATATTGGTTGAATTTGTGGACACAGAACCCGACTGTTGTGTGGATGGGCCCCTTGTATTGGACTAAAGCAGGGGCATCCTGCGCTGACACTGTGGACAGTTCCATATAGGAAGAAATTGTCTTTATACTGCACCAAATGTTTGGACCACCTGACTCTGTTATTGAACAAGTGGGTAACTAGTAAAAGGTAAAGGTTTTCCCCTGACATTAAGTCCAGTCGTATCCGACTCTGGGGGTTGGTGCTCATCTCCATTTCTAAGCCAAAGAGCAGGCATTGTCCATAGACACCTCCAAGGTCATGTGGCCGGTATGATTGCATAGAGCGCCATTACCTTCCTGCCACAGCGGTACCTATTGATCTACTCACATTTGCATGTTTCCAAACTGCTAGATTGGCAGAAGCTGGGGCTAACAGCGGGAGCTCATGCCACTCCCCAGATTCAAACCTGCGACCTTTTAGTTAGCAAGTTTAGCAGCTCAGCGGTTTAACCCACTATGCCACCTGGACTCCGGGTAACTAGTGGTCCACTACATTTTCAGCACAGCAGCTTCTGCAGTCCAAGAACCTTTGGAGGACAAGTTGTCCGTTCTTATAATATCTTCCTAGACTGCATGTCAAGGATGCCTTTCCCATCCTTGAGTGGAATTTGGGACTCTCTGTATACAAAAAAGCACTTTGTTATTCAGTTATGGCCCCATTTTATTTAGGCTGGACGCTTAGAATGGCATTTTTTTCTTCTTCTCATAATAACACTAACAATTCTGAAAGGACAACACTATTTCACCAATTTTCTACTCCCCTTTCATCTCAACAGTCACACAAAGCTATCCCCCCATGAACTCTGAACTGACATGGTTTACTGCAGGAATACACACTTCTTTACTCTGTGGGCTGCATTTAATATGTTGCTTCGCTGCCCCCCCCCCCCCCCCAATGTTTGGAGCAACTTGAGAAACTGCAAGTCGCTTCTGGTGTGAGAGAATTCGCCATCTGCAAGAATGTTGCCCTGGGGATGTCCAGATGTTTTACCATCCTGTGGGAGGCTTCTCTCATGTCCCTGCATGAGAAGCTGGAGTGCACAGAAGGGAGCTCACCCTGCTCCACGGATTCGAACCACTGACCTTTCCATCAGCAGTCCTGCCGGCATAAGGATTTAACCCACTACACCATGGGTTGAAACCACACATACACACCTCACCTGGAAACTGCCTTTCCATACTACTAGTGGGAGTAAACAAAATATGACAATTGCAGGGAAAGAAGCTAGTAAAAATGGTAAAATCAAGAGGCTGGAGAAAGGTGCAGCCCTAGAAACATAGGCTGCACATTCAAACAACATTAAACTGCAAATATAGATAGGGCCCCGTGGCGTCCAGCACAGCTTTCTCAAGTACACACAGAACTGTAGCCTTTACTTTAATTTTTAATTCATTTTCTTGTGGTTTACACACAAGAAAATTCAAACAGAGCATTATCTTCAAACAAGCTCTGTTCTCAGGAATCTTCAAAGGAAACCAGCTGGTATGAACCCATTGTATGAAGAGTCCACTGAGTGAAGTTGGAAAGATTTTAATATCCTAGCATTCCATTCCTGTTTATATTGTTAAATTGGTTCCTGACAAGAGTCCCTTCCCCGCCACATTGATGTGGGGAGCATGGAAGAAAACACTCACAGTTTCCAACCTCTGAAAAACCTTTAACTGAAAGCTGAGTGCAAAACTCATACTGTTACTCCACATTCCCAAAAAAAACTTAAGAAAAAGATATATTGGTAGTCCTGATATTAAAACTCTATTTCAAGATGTTTCTATAAGATTCTACTTTTCCTTCCTTCCTTTTCTCTCTCTGAACTCAAAATCGAGCATAGGGAGGCCACCAACTGTTTTTGTTCAGATGAGAACTGTTTCGTGTTACTTAGAAAGCTAAATATCTGTATTTTTTTTTACCTAAATCACATTATGGTAAGACTCTCACCATTCTGTGGTTATAGTAACATTCTTTTCCAAAGATGTAGATCCCATTATTTTATCCAGTTATTTCATAATTATATGTAAAGATACCTAGCTCTTGGTACAATGATGGAGATGTGATTCATGACATGTATGTACCTATTTGGACAATTTATTTATAGATCTAAATAATCTATATAAATAAAAATGTAATGTTCATTTGTGGAATTAACAGAACTCAAAAACCACTGGACGAATTGACACCAAATTTGGACACAAGACACCTAACAACCCAATGTATGTCCTTCACTAAAAAAAAAAAAGATTTTGTCATTTGGGAGTTGTAGTTGCTGGGATTTATAGTTCACCTACAATCAAAGAACATTCTGAACCCATCAACGATGGAATTGAACCAAACTTGGCACACAGAACTCCCACGACCAACAGAAAATACAGGAAGGGTTTGGTGGGCAGTGTCCTTTGGTTTTGGAGTTGTAGTTCACCTACATCCAGAGAGAACGGTGGACTCAAACAATGATGGATCTGGACCAAACTCTACACGAATACTCAATATACCCAAATGTGAACACTGGTGGAGTTTGGGGAAAATATAATCTTGACATTTGGGAGTCGTAGTTGCCAGGATTTATAGTTCACCTACAATCACAGAGCATTCTGAACCCCACCAACAATAGAACTGGGCTAAACCTCCCACACAGAACCCCCATGTGGGCCACAGCAACACATGGCAGGGGACGGCTAGTTATTTTAAAAAATGTCTTGAGCCATTTTCAACACTAATGAATCTTATTACTTTTTCTGCTACAGATGAAGGCAGCTCCACCATGAAAATAAGGACAAAACAATTATATATGCATTTACATACTAGTAATTACTCAAAAAACTCTATGGTTGCAATAAAGAATAATGCCAACAAAAAAACCCAGTTAACACACTTAGAAATAAGCTGAAGATGTCAGTTGGAAGCAGTAAAGAAGTTCTGCCTTCCAACAGAGAATAATTATTTTTTCGTTAGCTGTTATCAAATTCGAAAAGAAGATAAAAGAGGGATATAAATGTATTTCTCTAACTGGCCAACTGTTCTCAAGCCTTATGATCAGGTTACAAGTGCTGTCAGTATTGTAGCCATGCAAAAGCAGTTGATACAAACATTAGAGAGTGTACTTCAAATAGGATGTTGTGGGACTGGAAAAAGTGCAGCAAAGAACATTTAAACTTATGAAAGTGCTGGGAAAACTCTACAAGGAAATGTTACAATAATTTTGGCCTCTTCTGTTTTGAACAAATTTCAAATAAGGAGAAAGAAGGTAAAGGGTACAACATAACATAAAATTATAAATACAAAAGTTATTTTTTATAATATTTGAATCTGGTATGAACAGACCATGATTTTATGAGTGTGGATATGACATGACAGTGAACCAAAAAAAAAATGAAGGCACTCTTGTGTTGTGCTTCTGGGATGCCGATCTGATGGTCATTTTGTGATCTGGTCCATGCTATTTGTTGGATTTGATCCTAAAGTTATGATAAAGTATCTGTTTGTGTTAATATGCATTTCAGTTCTGGCTTTGGCTTAATGTGAAACCAAACTCAAAATTGTTTGATTAGTTTTTCTAGAACAATATGGGTATGCCTTCTAAAACCAGGAACATGAATAATATTATCTACCTTCTTTGCTTGTTTCTATTTCTCTAGCAACTTTGATCAAATATTGATCTAATTAATAACTTGGAGGTTATTAATAAGTTGCCCACATATAGGTAATAACATGATTAACTGGACATTAAAAGCCCTTGTTAAAGCTTATCTAAGCATTGCAATATCACAACTGGTACAATCCTATGGGCAAAGCTGAAACTACTCTGTATGACCTATAGCTTTTGGGCTTAAAGCAGAACAAAAAGAAAGACTGCTGCAAGAAACCAATAGAATTCCAATTTTTAAAAAATATATTGGATTTCTTAAAGCCATGTTGCTGAAAACACAACCTGTATTAACCATAATATTTAAAATGGTAAGTATGTGATGTTACATGAGTTAACTTAAGAACTGAAAGTAGTATTGTTTCCGAAAAACATATCCAAACAATCCATGTGCAAATAACAACCCAACAAAGTGATCCTTAGAACAATTAACATTATGAACTGTCAAAACTATTCAGACCAAAGTAACACATGCAGCGCATGGCAGGGAAGCAAAGACTGGATCTAGGAGAACACTGCACAGTAGATTTGGAATGCAAATCAAAATGCAACCTGACATATCCTTTGTTCTTTCCCCCTTCAGAAAATCTACTTCAAATGCTTCCCATGCACCCTTTCTGTAGGCTTATCATTTGAATGGATCACAGAAAAATTAGGAAAAGAGAACTCATTTTTTAAGAGTGAGGGGTCAAAGTCTAAAAATGTTATAAGGAAATAGATGCCCATAACTATCCCACATGTTCTGCTGCTATCAATTGTTTGCTTATGTATTTGCTTGAGAGTAACTTGCCTTTGAGTAAATATATCAAGTTCCATAAATTACAAGAACTTGTACTCTGAAAATCAGAATAAATCACCTCAAACTGCTAGCTCCTATTAAATTAAAGCATTATCACAGAATGTAAAATTGTCTGCATTTGCCTCTATCAAGATAATAATTGTGACTAATTAATATTTTATTTTAAGCAATTTAGGGAAAAGATATACTTTATATTTCAAATGGTTTTAGACACTGAAATCTTAAGGATATTGCCCCAAAGAAGGCTATCTCTTCTAAACTTCCACTTGTTCTGCATGACATTCAGAGTTTGAATTTTCTATTTAAATGGTTTCAAAGCTGGATTTCAGGATTGTTTTAAGACTGCGTTTAGGAGTTTTAAAAGACTTTCAATGTGTTTGAAAATGTTTCTTTTGCTTTAATTGCTTTTTATTTGTTTGTTGCTTGAGGAACTCATATGGGCTGGGAAGTGATACAGAAATACTTAAAATAATATATATATATTAATGAATGAAATAAATAAGTCCTGTCTTTTCTTGGAAAAAATGTATATTTAATGTCTATTCAAGCATAACATACTGTATTTCTCATTCCAATGTCTGCCTGAGTCAGCACAATGGTACGATGATGAAATATTATTAAAACCCTGTATTTTTTACTCTCAGGGGCAGAAATAATGGCCATTTATTTTGTTTTTATGGATTGACACAACAGCAAAGTTCTAATATTTAAAATCTTTCCTCTATTGTAAACATTAAATATTTGGGAAGCTTTTACCCACTGCTAAAACATGGTTTGAAGCTGCAGCTTTTATGAGTCATAACTTGCTTGCATAGCATTCATTTTCAGAACAAAACTGACTACTTCTTGGTTGCCTTTGGATGTGTGCATCTGTAGGAAGGCAGTTTTCTGTAAGTGATGGGGATTGCCATGACTTCCATTTCCCCCATACATTTCCCCCATTAGTCAACATTATATGAACGCCTGAAATCCATGATGCAATCCTACAGTCATTCACATGATACTCCACAATGAATTCAGCAAGAAGTATGAGTAGTCGTGCATAGAGCTGAGCTTACCACCTACACTAGCTGTAATGGAATCTATTGAGGCATGTTATTCAGTCTATTACTGTTGTTCAGTAATTTTAATATAGAAGCAAAAACATTACTTCTCTTACTGCCATGCCTTCTATAAAGAAAATCTAAGATTGATCACGACCTGTTTGCCATTACTATCTCTATAACTTAAGTCTCTGGTTTATTTAGTACTTGAAGCTTGTCCACATTGACACTCAAATACACCGCCTGAGCTTTGCAAGTGCAGCATTTTTTTCGAATGAAGCACAGAGTGTTTCAGGACTGGGACATCCGTAGGGATACCAAGGTGCTTATTTATAAAGCTATTGTCCTCCCAACCCTGCTATATGCCTGCGAAACGTGCACTGCCTACAGACATCACATGCAACTTCAGCGTTGCCTCAAAAAAATCCTGCAAATCTCTTGGGAAGACAGGTGGACAAATGTCAGCGTGCTGGAAGAAGCAAAGACCACCAGAACTGAAGCGATGTTCCTTTGCTATCAACTCAACTGGACCAGCCACGTTGTCTGAATGCCTGATCACTGTCTCCCAAAAGCAGTTACTCTACTCCAAACTCAAGAACATAGAATCATAGAATCCTACAGTTGGAAAAGATCTCCTGGGCCATCCAGTCCAACCCCCTGCCAAGAAGCAGGAAAATTGCATTCAAAGCACCCCTGACAGATGGCCATCCAGCCTGTTTAAAAGCTTCCAAAGGAGCGTTCACCACACTCCAGGGCAGAGAGTTCCACTGCTGAATGGCTCTCACAGTCAGGAAGTTCTTCCTAATGTTCAGATGGAATCTCCTTTCTTGTAGCTTGAAGCCATTGCTCCGTGTCCTAGTCTCCAGGGCAGCAGAAAACAAGCTTGCTCCCTCCTCCCTATGACTTCCTCTCACATATTTATACATGACTTCCTCTCACATATTTATACATGGCTAACCCAGTTGTCCTAATTCCAACAGACCTCTGAGGATGCCTGCCATAGATGCAGGCGAAACGTCAGGAGAAATGCCTCTAGAACATGGCCATATAGCCCGAAAAAAACCCACAAGAACTGCATGGCTATCTTGTCTCCCCTCAGCCTTCTTCAGGCTAAATATGCCCAGCCCTTTAAGCCGCTTCTTGCAGGGCTTGTTCTCCAGACCCTTGATCATTTTATTCTCCCTCCTCTGGACACTTTCCAGCTTAGAGTCAACATCTCCCTTCAGTTGTGGTGCCCAGAATTGGACACAATATTCCAGGTGTGGTCTACCCAAGGCAGAATAGAGGGGTAGCATGACTTCCCTGGATCTAGACACTATGCTCCTATTGATGCAGGCCAAAATCCCATTGGCTTTTTTTGCTGCCGCATCACATTGTTGGCTCATGTTTAACTTGTTGTCCACGAGGACCCCAAGATCTTTCTCACATGTACTGCTCTCAAGCCACGCGTCCCCCATTCTTTGCATTTCATTTTTTCTGCCTAAGGAAACATAATGTTGGTGGACAGGAAAAGATTTAAAGATGGGCTTAAAGCCAACCTTATAAGCTATGGCATAGACACAGAGAATTGGGAAGCCCTGGCCCTTGAGCACTCTAACTGGAGGTCAGCTGTGACCAGCAGTGTTGCAGAATTCGAAGATGTACGAACAGAGGGCAAAAAGGGGGAAATGTGCCAAGAGGAAGGCGTGTCAAGCTAACCCTGGAAACCAATGTCCTCACCGTGGGAGAACATGCAGATCAAAAAAGGGCTCCACAGCCACCTACCGTCCCACCACCAAGACACCACATCAGGAAGACCACCATCCTCGAACTAAAATGGATCGTCTAAATAAAGTAACTAAAATACAATTCTGCTAGTAAAGAAGAAATCACTCTGTCAGATCTGAACTGTGGTTTGGATCTGGACAAAATTGTTGAATATCTATTACTGAGACACATTCAATTGTCTTGTTGTGGCATACTTCAAGTTATTTCCGACTTATGTTGACCTAACCTTATTCCCATATAAATGAATTTATGGCACAATTCCTTAAAAAAGCAAAAACGTACACCTGCAGTTTATGAATAACCAGTCACACAACATAATGCCAAATTAGTTCCCAGAGGAAGCCATGTGTCTACATTTTTCCATATTGGCCTACTTAGTTTTTTACATTCCCAAAACCCAGAAGAGTAGAAAAATAGGACGATTCCTCACAAACCTTTTATTTAAAAAATGCACCTGCAATACTTTATTGATATACGATAATTTTATGACAAACAATGGCCTTCCCTTGGCAAATCTTAATTCCCCCCTCCCCCACTGCTTTTTCCATCTTTCTTCTAAAAATATTGTAGTTACACCCTGATTCCTTAATAATTCTGGAATATATCACTGTTTTATTATCCTGAAATATGTTGTCGAAGGCTTTCATGGCCGGAATCACTGGGTTGCTGTGAGTTTTCCAGGCTGTATGGCCATGTTCCAGAAGCATTCTCTCCTGATGTTTCACCCACATCTATGGCAGGCATCCTCAGAGGTTGTGAGGTCTGTTGGAAACTAGGCAAGTGGGGTTTATTTATCTGTGGGTGGGAGAAGGAACTCTTGTTTGCTTGAAGCAAGTGTGAATGTTGCAATTGGCCACCTTGATTGAAATAATTTATCCTGCAATAATCTGTTGATATAAGATACAAAGTGGTGTGCCTTAAGATGTATAAAATAGTTGAATGGAACTCAAGCAACCGGCAAAAAATTACAACTAAAATCACACACCGCATTGACAAAATAGGTTATATACCACACCATAAACTGCACTGACTTGATATTTATATTGAAATGCAGTAATTTGAGACAAATTAAGAAAAAAGTTAACAGTTCTACTGCTTTAACTGTGTTAAGTTTGTTGTTACTTGTCATGATTTGTTTCTAATTTTTGCATTTCAATATTATTATCAAGTCAGTGCAGGGTTTATGGTATGGTATAGTATTGATGAGGCCTGTTTTTTAACAGTAAAGCAAACAATCAGAAATTACATATATCCGACATTTAAGTTTTGCGTCTATGGGAAGGAGAACTTTATTTTTCTACCCCGCCTCCATCTCCCCTAGGGGACTCGGGGCGGCTTACATGGGGCCAAGCCCAAAACAACATAGTTAAAACAGAACAATAAAATATTAAAATAGCATAAAACAGCATAAACAATAATAAGCAAACATCATAAGCAACAACAGAACTCGTGGGGGGGGGGGAGGCCAATATGCAAGACTAGTTAAAGAATAAGGTGGCTATAAGGTGGATAGTACCATATAGTAGCATAGGAATGATAACATAGAAATAGAGCAATTTAACAGGATAATTTCAACTTAGCTTAAAAATATAGTAATAAATATAGGAATTTGGTTTCAGGTCATGATTCAAATCATCTGTCATAGTCTATCTGTTTGGTTTCAGGTCATGATTCAAATCATCTGTCATAGTCTATCTGTTTAAAAAACAGATTCCAAATAACTGAAGAAAATAATGTAGTAATTAATGTTCAAGTAGGCAGAGTGGAGATAGGCGATGGTTTCAAATGCTACCAGGCTTTAAAGTCTCCTTAAACCAGTGATTCCCAACCTGTAGTCCATGGACCACCAATAGTCCGCAAGAACTAAAATATGACCCGTGACCTCACCATTACACCATTGCCTCAAAACCACGAAGCAACTAATGACTGCAAAACCCCTGCAAAACCCTGTTATAGTGCCAGGCAATGGGGATGTTGGGAGGGGAGAGGCTGACTACCCACGAAATATTACATCAGCTCTAGAATATTAAATGTGGTTTTCTGTGGGCGAGCAGGTAGTAACTGTGTGTTGTTCATTCATTCAGTTGCTTCCGACTCTTCGTGATTACATGGAGCAGCCCACGCCAGAACTCTATTGGCTGTCACCACCCCCAGCTCCTTCGGAGTCAAGCCAGTCCCTTCAAGGATACCATCCATCTTGCCCTTGGTCAGCCTGTCTTCCTTTTTCCTTCCATTTTCCCCATCATCGTCGTCTTCTCAAAGCTTTCCTGTTTTCTCATGATGTGGCCAAAGTACTTCATCTTGGCCTCTACTATCCTTCCCTCCAGTGAGCAGTCAGGCTTTATTTCCTGGAGGATGGACTGGTTGGATCTTCTCACAGCCCAAGGCACTCTCAGAACTTTCCTCCAGCACCACAGTTCAAAAGCATCGATCTTCCTTCGCTCAGCCTTCCCTAAGGTCCAGCTCTCACATCCGTAGGTTACTACAGGGAATACCATTGCTTTAACTATGCAGATCTTCGTTGCCAGTGTGAAGTCTCTACTCTTCACTATTTTATCAAGCAAAAAGTGGGTGCTAGAAATAATATCATACGAAAGCTGACTGGCACAACTTGGGGATCACAACCAGATACAGTGAAGACATCTGCCCTTGCGCTGTGCTACTCTGCTGCTGAGTATGCATGCCCAGTGTGGAACACATCCCACCGCACTAAAACAGTGGATGTGGCTCTTAATGAGACATGCCGCATTATCACGGGGTGTCTGCGCCCTACACCACTGGAGAAATTACACTGCTTAGCCGGTATTGCACCACCTGACATCCGCCGGGAAGTAGCAGCCAATAGTGAAAGGACCAAGGCAGAGACATCTCCAGCTCATCCCGTTTGGGTATCAGCCAGCACGTCAACGACTTAAATCTAGAAATAGTTTTCTAAGATCTAGAGACACCTTAGCAAGCAAGAGTCCAAAAGTGGCAGGCTCAAACCCAGAACCTCAATCAATGGCTGATACCAAATGAGAGACTCCCCCCTCTGGGCACACAGAGAACTGGGCGACTTGGAAGGTGCTGAACAGACTGTGCTCTGGCACCACAAGATGCTGAGCCAACCTTCAGAAATGGGGCTACAAAGTGGAATCCTTGATATGCGAGTGTGGAGTGGAGCAAACCGCGGACCACTTGCTGCAATGCAACCTGAGCCCTGCCACATGCACAATGGAGGACCTCCTTGCAGCAACACCAGAAGCACTCCAAGTGGCCAGATACTGGTCAAAGGACATTTCATCAACTACCAAACTCACACATTTTGTATTTTGTCTGTTTGTTTGCTTTGTTCTGTTAGAAATGTAATATAATTGACTGGTTGCCCTGACACGACAAATAAATAAATACTATTTTATCAAGATTGGTCATTGCTCTCCAATGACCAATTGCAATAGATGAGCAATGAATTGCAGTAGTCACCACCATCCAGTGGTGACTACTGGATGGCATACGTTCTGCATTAGAAACCAGAGCTGATGTGGTCTATGCAATAAAATTTTCTGAATGAGCACCCCAAATAACCAAACCGAATCTAAAGTTGACCAAAATCTGATTTGTAACCCTTTTGGTACTAATGTTGGAGAGTGGTCCCTGGTCAGAAAAGGCTGGGAACCACTGCCTTAAACAAACCAGATCCCCGTAATGTCATAATTAAGTGTTCCCCGAAAACCTGCATATTTCTAGAGAATCTTGAATATGAGGAGCAGAAATGGAATGTGGAGTTAAGGGGCTAACTCCCCTTTTCAGGCCCCCAAGAGGGGGAAAGAACCCCCCCCAGACGCCCCCCCCCCCCCCGAGAGTCCCCTCGAGGCCGCGCTCTCCCTTTTTGGGCGCCAATCCTCTACTCCGAGAAGGCGAGTCAGTCAAGGAGCCCATTCCCATGATGCACCGCGGCGACGCATGCGCGTCCGGCAGACGAAGCGGGGGGGTGAAGCGCCGCTCCGCTTTCCCGCGAATTCAGTTCAAAGGCGAGGGGGAGGGGGAGGGAGCAGAGGGAAAGCTCCCAGAGGTGAAGCGCGCGCGGCTCAACCAAACCCTGGCAGGCTCATTTTGCCGTCACGCCGCCGTCGGCCAATGAGGTGTCACGGCGCCACGGCGGGAGCCAATCATCGCTCGGCGGAGGGGGCGGGAGCGGCGGCTGTGGGAGCCGTCGCGTTTGGCTGGGCGGAGAGGGCGCTTGAGGAGAACACAGCCGAGGCGGAGGGAGGGAGGGAAGGAGGAGGAGGAGGAGGCGGCGGCGCGGGCTTGGGGGAGTCGGACCGCCACCACTTCCTCCTCGCCTCTGGGTGCCCGTCGAGCGAGCGAGCTCCGGCGGGGAAGAAGGCCGCCTTCATGGCGCCTCAGAAGCACGGCGGCGGGGGAGGGGGCGGCGCGGGGCCCAGCTCGGGCGCTCCGAGCGCGGGAGGAGGAGGGGGCGCCGCCGCGGCCGCCACTGCCGCCGCCGCTGCCTCTGCCGCCGCGGCCGCCACGGGAGGGGGCTTCGGGGGCTCGGCCTCCGCCGCGGCGCCAGGCGGCAAACCCGGGGGCGCCGTTGGAGGGGCGGGCGGAGGCGGCGGCGGGTATTCTGCCACTGGCGGCGGCGGGGGCTGCTCCTCCTCGGCCTCCTCGGCCGCCACCGCCTCCTCCGCGGCCCTCCCGCCCGTGAAGAAGCCGAAGATGGAGCAGATCCAGGCCGACCACGAGCTCTTCCTGCAGGCCTTCGAGAGTGAGCCTGGGACTGGAGGGAAGGGGAGGGAGGGAGGGAGCCCCCAAATCCCCCCCCCCCAGCCCGAGTGGCCGAGCCTCGCGTGGCCCTTCTTGCCCTTCCCTGTGTGTGTGTCGCCTTTGGGCGGGAGAGGCGTGTGCGGGACCTGTGTGTGTGTGTGTCGCATGGTGATGTTCCCCCCTTTTCTGGGTTTGTCATCCGTTTTCCTTTGGGGAAATCCTTCCCTGGCTCATCTTCTAGTTAATGAGGTTCTGCCACTTAACGCCCCCCCTTCTTCTAAGAGATTGGTTTTATTTTTGTTTTGTTTTTTTTTGCGCGCCTCTTTTGGGGATTTGGGGAAGGAGGGCGCCAACTGTGAACTGGAAGGTGTTGCAAATTGATTCCGTGTTGTTTTGAGTATCTTCCTCCTCCTGCCCTAAAGGAGTGGGATTAAAGGCCATAGAATCTTAGTGTTGGAAAATACCGCTCAGATGGCCCTCCTTTTTGCTCCTGATTGGAATGTTTTGGGGGTCCATGACTTCAGCTTAAAAAGTCCCTAGGGCTCCTTCCACACCGCAAAATAAAATCCCACATTTTCTACTTTCAAGTAGGGGCCCTTCCACGCATCCTTATATCCCAGAATATCAAGGCAGAAAAGTGTGGATTTAGATAACCCACTTCAAAGCGGATATTCTGGAATATAGGACTGTGTGGAAGGGCCCATAGGTAACCCAGTTCAAGCCTTGGTTGCAGAGTGGATTATGTGCCTGAAATGGGCCCTTCCATATATCCATCTCCCTCTTGTTCCCATCATGGTCTTAGAGTTGTAATAGGTCCCATGGAGCACACAGTTTTACCGCATTATCCCACACAGGAGGAACATCCAGCCAAAGCAGACCAGTCAGGGCCCTTCCACACAGCCCTATAACCGAGAATATCAAGGCAGAAAATCCCACAATATCTGCTTTGAACTGGGATATCTGAGTCCACATTCAGATAATGTGGGATTTTCTGCCTTGATATTCTGGGATATAGGGCTGTGTGGAGTGTCATGAGTCCACACTGCCACATATTCCAGTTCAAAGCAGATAATGTGGGATTTTCTGCCATGATATTCTGGGATTTAGGGTTGTGTGGATGTGCCCTTGGTTGCAGAGTGGGTTATGTGCCTGAAATGGGCCCACATTAACCTCCCTCTTGTTCCCATCATGGTTTTAGAGTTAGAACAGGTTTGCTTTGAACTGGGTTATCTGAGTCCACACTGTCATATATTCCAGTTCAAAGCAGAAATTGTGGGGTGTTTTTTTCTAGCTCTGTGGAAGAAGACAAAGTTTCTGTTTAAAAGCCCCCAGGCTGTCATCCTAAACCTGGGTTTCATCAATGTAATATTTATGCCTTTAGAGAATAAGGCTTTTTTAAAAATTACATTTTAGCACTCTGTGCTTGCATGAGGTACAGGCTATTGGATCTGTTGTGTCCTGAGTTTGGAGATTAAAACATTGTCCTTCGCTCCTTGGAGCCTTTGGGATTTTAGGTACATAGAAAATGTTTGGACCGTTTGGGTTTCATTTCGTTGACTACCTTTTACATGTGAAAGTTAATTATTATGTATTGGTCAGATAAGTCTTAACAGAGTAGGTAGTTGGCTTTACAGTATCAAAACGTTTGTTTTCAGATGTTTGTGACAAGAACTTTCTTGTAAAAAAAAATTCTACATAGTTTGCATTTCGTGGTAAAAGGAAAATTGCATCAATTAGTGTGTTTCTTGGATGTCAGTTTTGCAAAATCTGAGAATTTTGCTCATTTAGATTTGTTTTCAAGAGGTTTTGATAAGATATGTATCTTGACACTGCACAAGCAAACATTTCTGTTAACATCTGAGTATTCATCTTGCTTTGACAATGATGTTTTATTTTGTACAATGATAGTGTTTTATACAAACAAGATTTTGAATTAACAGACTAAATACAGTAGAACATTCTGTAGGCAAGTGGACAGGAGTGTCCCTTCAGACAAAGTTGTTGGCTTTCCCTTTGTCTATTTCAAGTGTTGTTTATTTCTACTTGGTAAATAATGCCATATTTACAAATGGCATTGAGAATGCCATGTGGTTGCTGTCATATTAATGAATATGACAGATTGTACTTTACCCCTTGAATTGCCATCTATCACATTATGCTCCAGGTTTTGTTTAATTAAGTATGTGTCATGAATCGGAAAATGTTTAATCTTCAAATGCCTATTATTTTTGTGAAAAACCTAGTTGAGTGTCAGATTATCTGCTTTGTAAAAGAGTGTTCTATTTTTTCCTCACAGAACCAACACAAATATATAGATTTCTACGTACCCGCAATCTTATTGCTGTGAGTAATTATTAATTATTGCCTTGAATTTTAGAAACTCTTTCAAGGCAGCATTGGATTGACCTCTTTCCTTTCTATTGCAGCCAATATTCTTGCACAGAACTCTCACTTACATGTCTCACAGAAACTCCCGAACAAATATCAAAAGGTAAAGCACTCTTTTAAAAAGGCACTTTTTAAACAAGTCCCATCCTCTTCAAATGAATGAGCTGATTATAATCGCCTGAATTGCATATTGTACAATTCAGTTACAGTATAGAAATCTATTTCTGAAACTGGGAGTAGAAATCCTGTGATGAAAATACACAGAATGACAACACAACATTCAGTTATGTAAGACACTGTCATGTATTTATCTTAAAATGCCAGGTTGTGAAGATCTACTTTCTTGATGCTTAGGAATAAAAAATACAGCTCTATGCCAATTGTAGAGTTTTTAAAAAAATAATTGCACAACCACAGGATTGGTACAGCATGGAAGCAATTCAGTGTTTTCTAGTTATGTAATTGATTATTGCTTGTTTAACTTGTATGTGATACTTCAGCTCAGTCATGCTGATGCCTTTTAATACTAACTTCTCAGTATAAAACATATAATGATAACATCTGGTAAGTTCAACAAAAGATCTGGTATTGCTAGCCCTGATCTGGTCCTGTTTAAGCTCTTATAGTTGATTTGGCAAACAGCTATTCAAAATAATAATACACTCTAAAATAATTAAAATTGCCTTTAGCTTTCCTTCCTTCCTAGCTTTCCTTCCTTGCAGCTTGTTTTTATCTGAGAGAAGCGATAAAGATTAGTTTTGCAATTGAACTTAAATGGAATTAGAGGTGCAAAACATTATTCAATTCAGCAAGGTTCAGATTACACGTTTTTACCAGAAATCTTACAGGAGTAAATGTAAAACCTACAGAGTTGAAGGAATGGCATGTGTTTGACAAAGAAAGAGGTGCACAATGTAAATTTATTTTTTAAACATGTGAACCACTGAAGGAATTTAATTTCCACAGTCTTTTAAAGTAAAGCAAAAGATTTATTTAGTTTGTAAAACTTAATAAAATAAAAATGTAGACATCTCAAAAAACCCATAATTGGAAATGTTTGAGAATTAGTATGTATTGTATGTCAATATAGAAAAATTTATCATAGTCTGGTACTAATATATTGAGAGATGAGTTATAATTTTGATTATTAGATGGTGAAGAGAATTCTTGTTGTATGGACCTTTATTTTTGTCTTGTGCATCTTTGCTTCTATGAAGTGGTCATAGTGGAGGAGTACTGGCTACTCAAAGATCCTCAAGTTCCTCAGATTAAACCTGGATTTGTTTCCAATACTGTGTCTTTTACACTTAACAAAATTATTGACTTGCATTAGCAGATCATTATTTTAGATTTTTATTGTACCATTTATGGCAATTCTGCGTTTCTAATGAAGGAAGATGACAGGCTTTTAATTGTAGCTACTTCATAAAAATTGGTAACTTTTGTTATTCCCCTTTGTAAAATGTCCCCAGTTCTCAGTTTTAATCTTTTAAAAATGATTGAAAATATTGCTTGGTTAGTACACTTATGGTGACCAAGAATCATATATGGTATAATATGCCCTTAATGTGCTATGAAATGTAAAGGTTTTGTATATTTTGAACAATTGATTTCTTCAGATTATGTGCTGCAAATGATTTAGCATAAATTTGCAATAGATTAAGGTTTTTACAGCCCTTAGCTACATAATACAATATACTATACATTCTGAAACAGTGTCTGAAATTCAGTTGCTAATCATCACGAGAGTCAACCGATTAATTCAGTGAGATTTTATATAAGTGTTGATTTAAGAATTGATTCACTGAGTCTATTCTCGTTGGAAGTGGCAATTTGATTTAGGCTGTAGTCATGGAAATGAAAGATGGTGTGTTGCAGGAGTACTTATGTTGCCGATGACCTGTGGCTGGTTATTTCTCTAAGCCACATTCTGTAAGGTGTTAAATTACACAAATGGTTTTTAATTTGTATTTATTTAAATTCTTTTTACTCCATTGGAGCATACTCAAGGTGTTTCACAAAGAAATCCAAATGGAAGCAAAAAACAAAGTAAAAAACATGCTGAATTAGGTCCGAACTACAACTCTTTTCACCAGGAAAGGGGAGGCAGACAAACTTTATTAGTTTGAACACAAATTCAGAAAGGTCATACTCTCAGTGGCCTTCTACCTATGTGAAGGGAGCACAGAGAAGGGTCTCTGTTGGATTCTTAGGTAGGTTCATGTAGGAAGAGAATGTTTCTGACTCCAGACAATTTAGCACTTTAAAGATAAAGTCTAGTGCTGTGAACTGGTCCCAGAAACATGCTGGTAGCTACTGTAGAGTGGTGATGTGATCTGTTGGCTTTCACCAGGCTACAGCTGTCTTCTAACCACAGTTTCTAAACTCCCTAGAAGTGGAGCCAGGCCATACATGTAGCATTTTAAATCAAGCCTGGAGGCAACCTGGCTTAGGGTTCACTAGAGCTTCTTTGGGTAAAATGAAAGGTGGTATACCATATTGCTGTGAAAAACACTCTGATCTATTACTCCCATCTGTGCAGCGAGGATAAGCACTAGTTTAGGAGCACTCCCAAGCTGCAAGCCTGTTTGGGTGTGGTTTTGATGTAAAGCAAAACAAGCTGGACTTCTCTACCTTCATTTCCAAAGTCCTTAATTCAGCAGTACGTCTATTTTCAATTTTTTTTAATCACTTCTAATTATAACTATTGCAAGCTTAGTATAGAGTCTCACAATCTCAGAGAATGCAGGGAATTGATTAGCACCTGGATAATAACCACAGCAGAGGTTCCAAATGATAAGCCCCAAGTGTTTCATGTGGATGTTCCAAGATTGGCCACAAAACTGAATTCTGTGCCACCATACAACCAAGAAGTTGAGAAATAATAGGCCAGTATGTCCTGAAACTAATCCTTGGAAATAAGCCAGCAATAAGTCAGCGTCCCTTTTTCAGCTGTCTGGAATGATACCTTTTTGATAATACTAAGAGTGTCTGAGTATCCATGAGGACCATCTGAGTTGCACTTCCTCTGTATCCCAACACAGGTTATCTGTGAGAGTCCTTATTCTGGCTTTCCTCCCAGATCATTCTGGAAACCACACTGGGATTTTCTCAATAATTGTTGTTATGCAGGAAAGCCTGGACTTGGTAGACTGCCATTTGATCAAATGGTTTTGATAGAAAAATTGAGTCCTTATACAAATCAGGAATAACTCTGAAAACATCTACTAGAATGGATATGAGTTATTTTATCACTAAAGTACTTTGTAAGGTTGCATAGATCTGGTATACTTGAGAGGTTGTCCGTTACTAGTAGAAAAACTAGTCTTGCATCCAGAAAGTTAAGATTCAGTTCCAGATATCTGCAGTTATGGATAGGAAAGAATCCTGCCTGAAACCCTGGTGAGCCACAGCTGCCAGTCAGAGTTGTCCATACTGGGGTGGTGGGTCAGTAACTTGACTTGGTATAAGGCAATTCCCTATGTTTCCAAACCTCCCAACTAATTCCATTGTTGAACAGATGGTGGCAGACAGATGTACGGTTTCTTCACTGCCGCCAAATGGACCCTTAAATGGGCTGTAGCCTACATGTTCAAGTCCAGGTTTAGCTGTTTGCCATTTACTGCGATCACTGGAGTGCTTTTTTCATCAGTTGCCTGCATGGTGCTTTTAGATGCTGTTCCTGGCTTGCCTTGCATCCTTTGCCTTAACTGACTCCATATTCCAGGGATGTATCAGGGTAGCAATAGGACTATTAGCCATATTAGCAGGCATCTCAAAACTATTCAGTTTCAAAATTTTGCTAGAGTCATTTATTTACTTCTGGAAAGGCAAGAGGAAATTCCAAGGTTTACAAATTAGTGACAATGAAATCACATCTCAGCTTTACCACTCCAAAAGATCACTCTTGGTTGTCAAGTCAAAACACACACATGTGACCTATATACCAAATGCAGACTAGAGGAGCTGAGAGAGAAGGCTCTTTTTTCAGTGGTGACCACGAATTCCTGAGCTGTATCTTAAGGTTGGCTTCATTTAGCTGCTCAAATTCTTTAAGACAGTATGTTACAGGGGACTTCACAGTACCATTTGTGAAATCATGATGTTCAGACAGTGAGACAGTTGTGCTATAGACTGGACAAATTCTTCAGGAACCAATAATGGATTATTGACAGGGATGGGAATTATGGAAAGGAGTAGCAATTTCCACTAAACTAAGACGACTTCTTTCTGCATGCCTAGTTCAGGTTGCTTCTGTATTTGCAAAACAACGAACCAAGTTGTAAGAGAAGCACTTTCCCCTTCTCGCAGGCAGGACTTGATATTACTACGTCTCATTTAATCTGGAATCAAAACCTGAATTCTTGGTGCTTTTTTGTTTGCTAAAAAGGTATCTTTAAGCTCAGTGACTTGCTAGCAAGGTTACTTGATTTTACAGAATCAGTGAGAATGGCCGCGAGGAAGAGACTTCTCCTGGATCACATTTACCTTGCTTGGTGTGACTTTGAAAGGAAAAAAAGTCTAAAGTGGGACAACTATATTTTAAGTGTTAAAAGGCTTGCAAGACTTTTAAAATACACTGATATGTGGTGTGGAGGCTGAATGCCAGTGCATTTTCACAAATCACAAATGGTTTCCACAAGAGGAGTAAAAAAATGCTTTTAAGTGTGTCTCCTGTTCCAAAATTTTAATTTTGTAATGTGCTGTTGTGTATAATTGTTTTCATGTGCAGTAGCATTAAAACCTTGCTGTTTTTATTTTATATTATAGATTTGCTTTATTTGAAAATTATTTCTAAAAAAACCCAAAATGGTTGACAACAGCTGTAAATTACCGAAATCCTCCCAAGTTAGAAAGTATTAATATCCTTACATCTCAGGTGGAAATATTTTCCAGTTTTCATTGTCTAGTATGTCATAATTTTTTCAAGGGGAGAATATACTGTGTTCTAAATCCTGTTTAATCTTGTATAGGTTTCAAAATGTATTTCATAAGAAACAAACCCTTCTCAGTTCTTAATTAACTTTAGTAGGCCAGTGTCAGCTCTCTCACCTATTTCTGAAAGGCTGAACCCGCTACTAGTGCTGAACCTTCTGAAAATTTTGTTCTGAATGACAAAAATTAGTGTTAACTTTGGAATGAAGAGTGCTTGTTCCTCATGTTCTTATGAACTCTCAGAACAAAAATATTGCTGAATTACAACGAAAGAAGTCTAGAATTCAGATCATAATATATATAAAACCCTTTGGTAGGTTTATTGACTTTCATGTGGGTGATAATAAATTCCAGATGGGTGCAACATTTTAATTATGTGTGTTCTTAAACCAAAGTTAGACATGTTTTAAAAATAAAATATTCTTCAAAAACCCTATGATGCTAAAGGTTAAGAATTACATAGTTTAAAACTGGCATTTCTCATAAAATTTTGAAAGATCCCACTTTCTTGATATCAAAGACGACTTTATTGTATCAGCAAGAAAATATTTTAGAAAAAACTATAATTAACCAGAATTGTACTCTGTAATGGAAATCAGTGAAATTTTCAGAAACCAACTTTTATTACAGGAAAACTTTCAGAGTAGATGGGATGCTGACGAAAGTAGAGAAAACAAAGGGAGAACACGACTTGCAAAGGTAACATTCATTTTGTCAAGTTATACGTTTCAGTATTTCAGTAACATTGTTTCAACCATAATTGATTCATAATGGGATTAAATATGATCCATGCCAATAGAAATTCTTTCAGAAATGTGACACAAGAATAAATGTCAGGCTGAAGATAATGTATAACTACTTTTTCCATAATAAAATACAAGTGTCCATAAATTGATTCTGCTAGAGGGGCATGTATATTTCTGTTCCTTCATTCTCTAATAAATGTATACTTCAACAGATTTTCATTTGATGAAATACATTCAAGTTGGGTGTAGAGAAGATGGATACACATAAAAATGTTTCTGTGTATTCACTTTCTGAAAAGGAATTAAACATTCAGACTGGATACAGTGAATTGTTTTTATTTTCATTTTTTTAAATTTTCATTGATTTCCATTATGTAGTCCAGTCACTATTTACTTTACAGGTATGGACTGGAATGAGGTTTTGTCTACTGTTGTATTGCAAATGGAACCATTTACGTTTTCAGGTTATGAATTATTATGGTGTTAGAAACCATTGTTGGATTCTTGTGCTAGTTTAAAGTAGTATTTAAAATCACAGGTTTTATTTCATGATTGCTTCTAGAGTAATCGTTATAACTATAACCTCAGGTGCCCTGCTAACAGCAGTAGTGAGAGTTGAATTTGCCAGCCTTTGTCAGAAAGTCTCCTAACAGTCTAAAAATCAAGATGAACGAAAAGAAAGAGAAACAAAAATGACAAATAACTGAAACGAAGCAGAGCTCTGACCACCCAGTTATGACTATAATGAAAAATACTTTAAAAACATGAAAAATACTATTATAACATTTCAGATAAATAACAATCCTATTATCCTATCAATCCTAATAATCCTAAATAATCCTATTAAAATTACTAATAATGTAACACAGATAATTATATTATTAGGATTTCTTACTGCTCAAAAATCTATAAACAGTTTCCAGGTTTTTTTTTTATTTCTCAATTCGATTCTCCCTTAAAATCAAGTTAATTTCAGAATTGGGCCAACCTTAACAATTTATTCTTCCATTGTTGGTGCTTCAATCCATTTGCAAGTTAAACAGTATTCTTGCTGGTGTTGTCATGTAGCAAAGAATTAAATGACATTTACGATATAGTTCTTTCTCCATAATGTACAATAAAAGCATTTCCAGTAACCTTGTAAAATCTACCTTAAAAAAATAAATTAACATATAAATCTTAGACCAGCCTTTTGCCTCCTAACAAGTCTACCACATATTGAAGAAAACAGGCCTTTTTATCTTGACATCCCAAAAATTGGTTTGAAATATTTTGGGACACTTTGCCTGTGTCTAAAAATAAATACATCAGCATAGTCTTTTTCTCACGTTTGAAAGTCCAATAATATTAAGAACAGTTTAGACAGTATTCCTTAGTCACCTTTTGGCAAAAAAGAAAAGAAAAATAAAACAAACCATTCTGATCCTCATGAATTTTCTGAGAAATCTGTTTATTCACCAAAATAATAGTAAATATCTTATATTTGTTTAGTAACGGAATAGGTCTATAATTCTTCATTAATGGCTTATCTGTATTTTCTTTATTGTTATATTTATTTATTTATTTATTTACTTTGCTTATATACCGCTGTATCTCAAGCCCGAAGGTGACTCACGGCGGTTCACAAACAGTAAAAACAGTAGAAACAGCAGTGGTTCCATACAACATATAACAATTGACTTAACACATTATCCATAAATTACCAATAAGCAATTACAATGCACAATTATTACAAAAAACAACCGTACCCAATCTTCTCATCATCCAAGCGTAGTCCAGGTTCGTCATCCATTGTTCCATTCCTATGCTCCATTACCAGATTGCACTAAATTACTCAAACGCCTGCACAAACATCCAGGTCTTCACCTTTTTGCGGAATACCATTAGAGATGGTGCTAGTCTAATGTCCGTAGGAAGGGCGTTCCACAGCCGAGGAGCCACCACCGAGAAGGCCCTATCTCTCGTCCCCGCCAGCCGAGCTTGAGAAGCAGATGGGATCGAGAGCAGGGTCTCCCCGGAAGATCTCAAAGTCCTGGTGGGTTCATAGGCAGAGATGCGGTCAGATAGGTATCTTGGGCCGGAATCGTTTAGGGCTTTAAAGGCCAACGCCAGCACTTTGAATTCAGCCCGGTAGCAGATCGGTAGCCAGTGGAGTTGGCGCAACAGGGGGGTTGTATGTTCCCTGCACTCCGCTCCTGTTAAAATCATGGCTGCCGAGCGTTGGACTAGTTGGAGCTTCCGAGCTGTCTTCAAAGGCAACCCCATGTAGAGAGCGTTGCAGTAGTCTAAATGGGATGTAACCAGAGCGTGGACTACCGTGGCCAAGTCAGACTATGTTTTTCTCCAAAATCTAGCATTTGCCCCTTTCCTTAATAATTAATCACTCACCATTTTGAATGCTTGAAGTAACTCATCTTCAGTTTATTATGCTGCAGATAATCCATCTGAGTCTACACTTTCCCAGTTAAATATTTTAAATTATTTCAATAGGTTCCATAGTTGTTGCTGCCTTATTCAAACTTTATTTTTGTTCCAAGCATAATATATCCAGAAATTAAGTATCTAGGACTACTCAGTTCCTCCAACGAAACATATAAAAGATACAGACTATCTCTTATCTAAAATGTTCCTTATTGTGGATATTTTCCAGATTTTGGAACACTTGCATATACATAATGAAATATCCTGGGGCAGATATACATTGACCTTCTATCTGGGGCTGATTCAAGATGGCTTATGCTGGATCAGCCCTGGTATGGGCTACACAGGCATACTGCCAATGTTGCGGAGAAGGAATAAAGTATTGAATCACCAGTGGCACCAAACCCAGTAAAGCACTACCACACCCTTCCTGTCCCTTCCTGTTCTCTGTGTTGCGGTGCTCTCTGGCTCCATTGTGGGTCCTCCTCATCAGGAGTTGCCTGCAGTGACACTTGGGAGGAATCTCCCTCTCCTCTCCCTTTTCTTCCCTAATCACTGCAGGCAACAGCAAACTAGCAGGGCCATGTAATGGCCAGCCATCACTGTAGTGTAGAGAACCAGTGCAGACAATAAGTGTCATCCTTTTTCCTCAGGCACAAAGTCCAGGGATCCTCTGAATTCTGGCTGAGAATTCAGACTATCTGATTTGTTTAATGCGAGTGAAGACTATGCCATTGAGATTAGGGACACACAAATTCTTCTCACTATTCCATAATTTTATTTTGCTGCACCGCAAAGGTTTTTGCTGTTTGTGATTTAAATGAACTCATCTGACAGGCATTTTCTGATGTTCTTGTGAACAGCCTTAGGTCTCAAATTGAAAGAAAGGCAGGATATACATTAAATAAATAACAGTAATAATAAATAATCTGGCTTTCTGAGCTTGGGACTATTTTTGTTCCTCTAAAATAATGATGTTTTAGGACTTCATCTTATCTATCTACTTATTAATTGCAGTAATTTCTTTTTCTTAGTCAGATACTCTTGAACTGGTATTGATCCATAAGTCACCAGGACACAAACCAAAAAATATGATTGAAGTCAATATGTGCAACATAGTGCCAGTCACTTGCACAGTGGGGGCGGAGGTGATTGCTGGTTTCCTACATTAAAAAATGTTTAAGCATTAATAATAATGATTCAAATTGCTTTGTTGTTAATGCCAAATAAGATTGTTTATTAGTTTATTGCTCTTAAACTGAGTCTGTGCTTCATTTATCATACATTCTGAGTAATTGTTACTTTTTATGTGAACAAATGGATTTATGGACATAGGATATGCCTCTTAAAGTGAAATACCTCAATGTAGCATAACTCAGGTCTGTTATACAATTATATTTGTAACACGTGGGCTACCTCATCATGGGTACTAGAATGTTGCCCAAACCTGAGGAGGCATCTCAGTAGCAGCATATGTAAGCTGTGCAAAAACTGTGCTTTGGTTAACTCAACAGATTATGACTTAAATGCTTTCACCCGCCAAATAAAGCAGGGACCAAGTTCATTATTGATTCATTAATAAAAACAGACATCCATCTCCCAATAATTATTCTTCTTTGCTTCTGGAAGTTACCCTATTGAAACAATAGCTTTTCCCATCACACTTTCAGAGGGAGGACTATGTCATGGGATAAGTACATGTGATAAGGAAAGCTCCTGATTCTGGCTATAGGTCCCTCATAGCAGACAGCTGGATGCTTCTAGGAAATTACTAGCTGTGTGGAAAAAATACTTTTTTCTTCTTCCTGCCCAGGAACTGATAGGCACTGGTATTCTTTGCTGTTTTTGCATAGAAGCTTCATGAATGGCTAGTATAATTACCCTAACATTTGCCTTTTAAATATCATCTGCATATTTATGCATTAGCATCCTTTTTTGTTTTATATGCAATACCACAGTGGGTGGCAGAGGTTTAAACATCATATTTTTAATTGTTTTTAAGAATTAAAAAGTATAAATGCCAATGTATTTTTTTTCTTTTCTGACAGTTATGCAGGGGGTAGGAATTCTTAAAAAGCGGGGGATAGTTTAAACATCTTAAAGTTGCTGATACTAATCTTGATTGGTGGGAGGAGTGAGTTGGACAGTACTTTTACATGACATGATGGCTACATTAACACAACTGGGCTAATAATCTGTATTTCCATGAGTCTGTAGAAGACAGTGGGTTCATCTACCCTGTAGAATCAATGCAGTTTGGCACCACTTTAACTGGCATTCTTAATGCTATGGAATTATGGGAGTTGTAGTTTTATAAAGTCTTTAGCTTTCTTTGCCCAGGAATGTTGGTGCTGCACAAAACTACAAATTCCAGGATTCTATAGCATTGACCCATGGCAGTTAAAGTAGCGTCAACCTGCATTAATTCTACAGGGTAGCTGCACCCATAGTTAATTTAAAAAGTTTGGTATTACATTCCTAGATAGTGTAACAGCTCTGTATAGCTATAAATCAGTGTGTTTCTTTCAGGAAATGGAAAGTACAAAGAAAAATTATTTGGAAAAATGAGACTTTCTATTGGATATTTTAATGCAAGTGCTTATATCACTTCGGACACATATATGTTCACATTTAACTTGTTAGAACTGGAAGGGAAAAAAGACTACTGTGTTAACCATAGCTACTGGAAACCATTCTAATTATTGTGCATATGAAAACACCAAGCTTGGGTGTCCTGTGCATTGTTTATGATTCTGTAATCAAGGTCCTCATCTGTGCTTTGTTTCCTGCTTGGTTTATGTCAGTGCTTTAAAAAGCAAGCAACTAGTGAACTTCATAAATCATAGGCTTGACTTAAAATGCTTCAACCCATAAAATGTAAAGATATCCTCCCATCTTAGTTTATTTTTAAAATTTGTTAGCTTCAAATAGCTTCTAGGATTATTCTGAAGGGAAGCTGTAAAAATACTTCATAGTCTGCCACAAAAGAAACCAGGATAAAGGCAGGCTGCTTACAAGGGAAGGGAAAAAACTACACAATGTTGGTGTCACTACAAAAAAAGTCCTTTTCTTCCTTAGAAATTACACCAAGATTATGGCTCTCTATCATATGGTGAAAAGTTGCCTCTTATTTTTTCACTGTTAGTTGAAAAATATTCTTACATGAGGTTTCAGTTGCATGTTGCAGATGTTTTTTGTTTTGTTTTTACTGCTGATCTTACTATTTCATTGATGTTTTTAAAAGATTTTTTTACAAAATGGTAGTTTTTAAATACTGTATTTTTAATACACATTGTTTTTACACATTGTAGGAAAAGGCGAGGAGCTGGTTAGCTATATTTGATGAATGTTTTTAGCATAGCCATTTAATAATGTTGAATGTTGTGCTATTACGATGTAGCAGTTTTTACTACTTGATCGTATTGTGGTGTTTTTGAGTGCTCTCTTCTTAGATGCACATAGAACAGGGATCTTCAAACTTTTTAAACAGAGGGCCAGGTCACAGTCCCCCAAACTGTTGGAGGGCCGGATTATAATTTGAAAAAAACAGGAATGAATTCCTATGCACACTGCACACATCTTATTTGTAGTGCAAAAAAACACTTAAGAACAATACAATAATTAAAATGAAGAATAATTTTAACAAATATAAACTTACTAGTATTTCAATGAGATAGGATTGTTGTGCGCTTTCAAGTCGTTTCAGACTTAGGTTGACTCTGAGCGAGGGCCGGGTAAATGACTTTGGAGGGCCATATCTGGCCCCCGGGCCTTAGTTTGAGGACCCCTGACATAGAATGTATGATGACTTGTTAATAAAATGCCATATATACCAAAAGTAAATACTGGTTTTATTTTGTGTTTTATATAGTTTGTCTGCTCATCTGCAACTCACCTTTACTGGTTTCTTCCATAAAAATGGTATGTATTGCATTTTTTTTCCTTTTCATGTCATTTATTAACACACCATACTTAGTTAAAGTGTGAGGCTAAAACATTGTAAAAAGAAAACAGTCCAGTCCTGCATTAGGAGAAAGGTGGGAATAAAATAAATAATAAATGAGATTGCCATGGCTTTTTGACCATTACTCTGACGATTACTATGCTGTTCAATAACATAATAAATTATATTCAGTATATACTCGTGTATAGGTTAATCATGTATAAGTAGAGGACATGTTTTTGAGTCCAAATTATTAATTTTATTACATAATCCATGGATAAGTCAAAGTTCATTCTATGAAAGGAGGAAAGAACCAGTGGTGTGTCAAAAGGGGCAGTTGCCCTGGCCAACACCACCATTTTTCCACACAGTCATTCAAAACAACCATAAGTGCCATAGTACCATGGCAGAGAGGATAGAGGGGATCAATGCTTCTTTTAGGTTATTTTCTGGCAAACAAAGTCCCTCCCTTTTGCTTTTGGGGAGGAATAAAATGCCTGGACTTATTCGTGAGAATATAGAGTAGTCAATCTATAAACACTTCATTATTTTTTGTGCTTGAGATTAAGGAAGTCAGTTAAATAGTACACTAGTTTACCAGATAACACATTATGATGTAATCAAGGAAATGCTTCCATTTTCTGTCACTGTACAAATTGCCCAGTGCTGGTTCATTGGTTGTGTTCTTGTATCAGTGAGATTCAATATCAGTTCCTTGCAGTGCTTGTTTGTCATTGAACATTGGTCACCTGGACAAGGTTTCCAAAAGGTACTCTGAGAGAATACACTGAAAACAAATTTTACTGGCTCAGCAATAATGAGACCTGCCTCCTTGTTTGTCAGATTAGTGCTTTCTGGGCAATTGAAATCAAGGCACCTGATACTATAGGTTTCTATTGACCCATAAGAAGCTTGTGTGTCAAAAATGCACCTGCAGTGTTGTTCATTTTTAGTGCTTGCTGCTGCTTTTGAAAGACAGGGCCAGGTTTCTGTGTGTCTCCTTTCCTTCGTCTTGTTTAGTAATGTACTCTCTTCCTCCATTTCATGCCATCCTGATGTGTATCCAGTCCATAGATTGATTCTGGTTGTTTGGCATAAAATTCTGTCAGCATGCTTTGCATTGGCATGAATGCATTCTTGATGGGGGGGAAAGGCATGATATGCATAAACTTAGAAGCAACAGCATTTACGAAAATGAACATTTCCTTTATGAAGTAAGCAATAAGTTATTTTCCCCATTGGAAATGCTCAGTAGAAAGTAATGAATGTTCAGGAAGGGCAGGACTGAAACATGGTGAAACGGCCAAGAATGTGGTATAGTAACTTTGCATCCCTGTTACAATATTTTTTAATCTAATAACTTCCATGTTTAATTATGTTCAGTACATGAAACCATGTTGTACAAAATGAAAGTTTCGTCTTCTTACCCATATTAGGAGTAGAACAAAAGTGCAGTGCCTCAAAAGCTGTTGATGTCCCTGCAATCTGAACAATTCTGCCTCATCTGTTTTCAATTCTAATATGTCATTATTGGGTATTATTTTCTGAAGACATTGGATTGTAAGCCATAGAGTCTTCTGAAGTTTATTTTGATGCTATAAAACGAATGGCAAATCTTGTGAAGCTATCTAAAATATATTGTATGAAGAAATATGTTTGTACATAGTAACTAAAATGTGAATATGAGTGACTACTTTAGACAGGATACTACTATACTGTGTTCAGTTTGTAGGCTGTATAGTCTGCTCTTATGAAATCTTTTCATTGTGATTTCAATGAATGGTACACTCACTTTAAAAGTTTTGTAATATATTCTAATGCCTTGATGATAGGAGTTTTATATCACTTGATTTCTATGAAATCTGCTGTTCTGATCAGCAATAAGATTCCAAAAATAAAATTTAGAACCAAGCCCAGGTATGCTGTTGTGGTAATATAATTCTTTAGTCAGCAGAACTGGTAGATTAAAAAGGGGCCCTGGTGCTAAAATCTGATCTGTATGTTTGATTGATCTTCCAGAACAAATTGCCAAGGGTGTGAAGATACAGAATTGGCAAATACATACAAAAGTGATGAGCACTTAATTGTTTTGTGCATTCTTCAGTTTCTCATAAGTGGCAGATACATGTGTGCTGTATGTTTTGTGCAGGTGCTGGACAAGATTACCTGAGAAACATTTATTCGCTTCATCCGCACTGGATGAGCATCCCCAGGTTTTCCAGATATACAATTTCATTCTTTCTCAGCCACACTGAATAAAACTGTTGCTTTCCCCAGTATTTTGAACATTCCTTCTTTTTTTGGGACTTTCAGATAAGCCATTACAAAACTCAGAAAATGAACAAAGTTCTGTAAACCTGGAAGTACTGCTTGTTAAAGTCTGCCACAAGAAGCGAAAGGTAAGTTCAGGAATGCTTTAATTAGTCCTGAAAAAAAAGAGAGAAATATAATGAATTGTGTCCAGCAGAGTTGGGATGAAAGACATTGTATTTTAAAACTAGAAAGCTCTTCCATGGTAAGTTATTAATTATTCTTAAGCTTCTTCATGCCCATGGTCTCTCTATTTATTGCTTAACATATTTTACCTGAAGGTGATACAGATGTTTTTCTAGATAAATCCCAATCACTTCTTCGTTATAGCCCAACTTACAGCTGTTCTTTCATTTTACTTTACAAGTTTGCTCAAATTTGGCTGAAACCCTAAATTCTGCCAAATTTGAACAAACTCTTGAAGTGAATGAGTGATAAATATGCTTCTCTGGAAGTGACTGTCCAGAATAGAGTGCCTCAGACAATTCTTCCAGGAGAGCCATTGATTCTCCCATGCAGGGTTGCATCAGAGTTGCCATCTATCCAATATCATAATGTAGCTTGTTTGCATCCAGTCCCCCCCCCCCCCCCCCCCCAAATTCTGCTATTTGACTGCAAAAAGAAGTAGGGAAGGAGCTATTGGTCTAGAAATTGAATCAAGTCCCTTTTGGTCATGTGTCTCTAATGTGAGGAGTTGCAAGAGTTGACATACAAAAATCATTAAAACCAACAAAGGGCATTTAGTGTACGTTCCCAACACAGTAGTCTCATAGGCAATTCTATTTTGATTTCATCCAAATGTTGACATTATTAAACAAATGTGTCTTACTGTGTCTGCAGGATGTTAGCTGTCCTATAAGGCAAGTACCTACTGGTAAAAAGCAAGTACCTTTGAATCCAGATCTCAACCAGATAAAGCCAGGCAACTTTCCATCACTTGCAGTTTCCAGCAATGAGTTTGAACCCAGTAACAGCCACATGGTGAAGTCCTATTCATTATTATTCAGAGTAACTCGTCCAGGAAGAAGGGAATTTAATGGAATGATAAATGGTGAAACTAATGAAAATATTGGTATGTAATAATGAAGATTTTTCAGAATTTGTTTACTTATTTCATGTTGGGAGGGGGTTGTATAAGTCTTCTGGCTTAGTTTGATGTCATGGATAATTCTTGTTGGAATTGCCAGAAATTCAAGGGGATGCTAAGGATCAAATGTTACCTTGTCTGTTCAACTACAAAATTAACAAAGAATGAAATATAAATTTTCTGTGTTATAGTTAAAAGTAGGTAGTGTGAATTTATCCTATGTAGACATTTAAAACAGTGTCATTATTAAATCAAATTTAGCTTTTTAAAAAAACTGAATTGGAATATCAAACATGTGAATTTATCCCTTGCAACTAGAATTTTTGTGTGTTTAAATGCAGATGTTAATGAGGAGATTCCAGCTAGAAGAAAACGCAATTCTTCCAACCGTGAAGATGGAGAAAAGACTTTTGTAGCACAGATGACTGTATTTGATAAAAATAGGTAATATGTTTTTATGAGGGAAAAAGCTTCTTATGATAACCTTTATCTTGATTTTATTTTAGTCTTTACATACCCATTGTATACATTTATTATTGAAGACCCTTGTTTCCCAAAATAGAATTTGGATATTCATCATCATGGAAACTTATAAAAACTGTTAGAGATGGGATTGTTGTGGTTGCTTCAGTATGTTAGTCATGTATGTATGTTGGTATCGGAGTATACCTGGTTCCCTTAGAACATGAAGGCAAGCATTTTGTTACTTCACTTTGTGACTGAGTAGTGGGGTAGAGCCTTCTTTGTGTTCTTAGCTTTACTAATTTGTTTGTTTAGAATTGTGTGTCTATTAGCGTTCTTCCTCTGCGTTAAAATTCTCAACAACGAAAGGTAAAGATTGAGTTTAGTCAGGCAATGTGGCGATAGTAATAGAGAAGCAGCCTCAAGAGGGAGGGATCTTTTGAAGGGAATTCAAAGAACACATTGAAATGGGAGGAGCAATAAGGCTTAAAGCAGCATAGAGGAGTAAATTTATGCCTCTATGATAGACTTAGAAATAATGTGTAGGTATCCAACATTACTGTGAATTGAATCTCCTTCCAGCTGTTTCTTAATTTTGAATTGCAACACAGAAGAGATACAACCCGAGTGCCAAAGAGTTTCTCCTTCTCGGAAAATGAATTGTGGAGTTGTTGTGTTTTAGAGTGCAAGCTAGCATTCAGGTGAAAGGAAGAAGATATTTCCCATCAGCTTAGTGAAGTTGGGAAATATCCGGGCTTCCTGGTTCCTCAGTTCCCTCTCCTTATGTGCTGTGACTTGTGTAACAGAGCATCAAGAGAGTGGCTGTTCCCATAAAATACGAAATAGTAATCAGGCCTCCAAGAGATTCATCCTTAACTAGATAGTTTCCATAACTGTCTGAAAGAAGTCAAGTTGTTTGATTTCTAACAAAATTTCCTTAAGATTATACTGGTAGAGGAAACAAATTCCCCCAGATTCTTAAACTCTTCCATATTTTTCTTGCTTCAAACACTGGTTATTCTAATCGTTGTTACCATTCTCATTGTGAATTCACCAGTCAGCTGGAAATATTAACATGGCCTTCCTGAGATTGCACAAGTTCTCCACCTGCTGGCTGTTGTAACAAATGCATGGATAAGATCTGCAACTTAGGCATTCGGTGAATACTGCCGAGGATCATTCCACAAACAAGAGTCGCATCTGTTGTGCCCATTCCAGAGGATTCAAAAATTCTGCAGCTGGGTTTCTTTGTGCGAAAACATTTAAAAAGAGTATTGTGCTGAAAAGGCAGGCTTCACAATTCTAGGTGCCTGTATGCGGTCTTTGAATGACCACCAAATCCAGGGCGAGCAAAAGTCACAAAGAGGCTTTCAATATATAATAACTCCTTTATTTATTTATTTTAATTCAAAAGACCATATATCATATACAGTACATATAGAAAATAAAATTACATTACATGTTAAATCTTTTCAAAAACATTTTCAGAAAGTTACTAAAACATCAAATGCCTTTGTTACTTTTGATCCATGCTGTATATTATTAGGAGAGATTGTGTAAAGTTTTGTCTAGCTGCATGCAAGACAAAAAACAAATTAATTATGCATTCAGAATTTTGGCGAAGACAGCTATTCTCTTTAATTCGAAAATTTTAATATGATCACCTTGACATTTTAAATACATTTCAGTTTGATATGATTCTAGCACCACAGCAGAAAATTTCAAAAGATTTCTGCTGAGAAGTTGAAGGTGGTCTTAAATATGAGATTTACTACTAGTTTCAAAAGCCTCTTAAATCAGGGTATCTTCCCAAGGCAATAATTAAAAATCCAAGTTCAGATGATTGACTTAACAGAGCTGCTCAGGTTAACATTTATCCCACCAATATGTGAAAACATTTCAATACTGCAGAGTGGCTTGTAAAGCTGTTTTGGATGCCAACAGGAGCCAAACACGTATAAAAAGGCTCAGATGGAGAAGTTGTGCCAAAAGATCCAAGCTACAGGGACCATTTCTTCTAAGATGTGTAGGGGGAATGTAATAGTTGGGGGTAAAACCCCTTAGGATTGTATATAATATGCTTCTGCTCTTCTATGGTGGTACTTGTCTTTTATTGTACTTTTAAGTATTTTGCAAGCTATTTTGAGAGTGTGCAATGAAACATATAAAGGACTACATATAAAGAAATGGAAAAACACAAATTTGGATATGTCTTGCAAGGCTTATTAAAATGAAGTCTAACAAATAATCTCTACCTTGGAAATAGGATCCAGTTAATCTGGAAAGGAAATAAAATGCTTCATGCACAAATGATAGAAATGAAGAGCACATGTTTTAGAGTTAGGTCCAAGGTAGAACTTGTTTTTTTTAAAAAAATGGATTTGCTAAATCTTTCTAAAGTCAACACATTTGAATTCTAAATAATTACCTTGTCATCATAAAAAAGGATAATATGTGGCTTTTGAAACATTCAGATACGGCCATCTCTTATCAACAAAATCCATGTAAGTCAGAGAGGCAGAAATCAGAAATAAATAGGGGTACAAATTAAAATTGGCAGATATTACAGTATCACGAACCATGTTAAAACTATCCTGTTTGTAAAGCAGAATTTTCCCATGTGGTTTGTAGTTACACACTGAGGACATTGATTGAACATCTGCTCCCTTCTGCTGCTACAGTTTTGTGAGCCTGTCTGGCACTAAATTTGAAAATACCTGTGTGTGGTATATCTTGTCTGAGCTTCATTCCATGCGGTGCTTAAAGAACTGGATTAGGACTCTGTGAGATCAGGGTTTGAATTCCTGCCCAGCCATGGAAATCCCCTGGGTGATTTTGGTCAAGTCACATTCTCTCAGTCTCGCATAACAGCTAAGGCAAATCTTCTCTGAATAAATCTTGCCAAGAAAACCCCATGATAAGTTTGCCTTACGATTGCTGCCGGTCAGAAGTGACTTGAAAGCATACCTGTAAATTAAATACTTACTTTTTGGTGTAACAGGCGCCTACAGCTTCTTGATGGGGAATATGAAGTAGCCATGCAAGAGATGGAAGAGTGTCCAGTTAGCAAAAAAAGAGCAACATGGGAGACAATACTTGATGGGAAGGTATGGACTGTTGCTTTTTGCCAAAAGCCATCTTAAAAAGAGTGTGTGAAATGATAAATGTCTTTTGTTCACTTTTGATCTTCAGAACACTTTGTAACTGTTTAGCTTCAGTCACAGCAGTATTTTTGAGCACACCCTATTTCCTATAGAATGGAATGGCAGCTATTCTCTTATTAAATCATCAGCAGCTGACTGCAATAGGGGCAAAATTATTCTGGCCCTCATACTATAATAATTATAATAATTATTTATTTTTGTACCCCGCCTCCATCTCCCTGAAGGGACTCGAGGCGACAAATGGGGACAAGCCCAAAGAGACATAGATTAAAAACATACTGATTGGTCCATAGAGATCCCACAGGATACGTTTAGAAGGGAAAGATACTGTGCTGCTCTTAAAGATCCTTGACGTAATAGAAGCCATCTCCTTATGCATAATGTCAGGAATTTAGTGGTAATATGATCAATAATCATTGTTCCTTTGTTTTTCTTTATTCAAGCCATTCTTAATATTTGGATAAGAGAAGGCCAATACGCACATAACATATCTCAAAACACACACGTTATTTAAAACTCCTCTTTGAAACTATCACAAATCTGCATGTTTGTTCGTTTGTTTTATTTCAGAGGCTGCCTCCATTTGAAACATTTTCTCAGGGACCCACACTGCAGTTTACTCTTCGATGGACGGGAGAAGCAAATGATAAGCCTGCAGCCCCTACTGCTAGGCCACTTTCAACACGCAATTCAGAAAGCCTTCCTCAAGAAAACAAGCCCAGTTCTGTCAAACCTACACCGACTATAGGTATGTGAATGTTTGACAGTAATCGGTTCTTCCTTACGTAAGAATTGCTTCTTGTTTACTTGAGACTTTTCATTTAGACACAGATAATTGCTAGGATATAATCAGAACAAAATATAGACATCGAACATATCCAAAATTGGGAGGATTGCATGTATAGTACTGAAACGCATTAGTCTGATGAAGTGTCTGTGTTGTGGACTCAAATAGAAGTGTGACTCTAGGTGAGAATGCAGAATTGTCTTGAAGAGATTCTATTGCTCTAGTATTAGCCTATGTGTACTGCTTTAGATTTGTTTATAGACCCAGCTTAAAATGATAGTATTGGAGATTTGTAGCTTTTATTAGAAGTCTGGCATATCTTCAGGAATACCTTCTCTGTTAGATATCTCCTTGCATCCTATGATTGCTAACTCAAGCTATGCTCTTCTCCCATTTGTATTTTCCATATAAATATGAGACTTCCACTATTTTTCCAACTTCTTTCTTTATAAGTATTAACTTATGATCCTTTTTCTACACTTTTTCTTTCTACAACTTTACCTATGATCCTTTCTTCTATAATTTTCAATTTTGTTTTTAATTTTTTTGCATTTTCTGTTGGGAATTTTCATTTTAATTTCATGTTAAGACAACTATAGTGACAACTTTTGCTACTTATGTTTGCTGCCTGAAATGTTTTCCATTAGTTGGAAGCAGTGATGTATGTCTTACAAAGAAAGGTGTGGTAGATAAGTATACTATCTATGGAACAGATGTGAACTTGTAAGTAATTATCTGTGTGGTCTATTTTTAACAACCCTATTTACTTGAATCTAATGCTCACCTTTTTTCTTTTCTTTTTTTTTCTTTTTTTTTTTCCTTTGGCTAAATTGCCTCCCCAAAATTAAGGTGTGCATTAGATTCTTGTCTTATAGTAATCCTATTGTTGAGCCAAAGCAAAAGAGGAAGCTGCTTCAGGAGGCCCTTGAACTCTTATTTGAGGAACATCATCTCTAATTTAATTGCCACAGCTCAATGCAATACTGCGATTTGTAGTTTGGTGCGGCATTAGCATTATTTGACAGAGAAGGCTCAAGACTTTTTCAAACTACAGCCTCCATGATCCCATAGCATTGAACTAGGGCAGTTCAAGTGAATTCATTCTACATTATTTTCCATTATTAGAAGCTTTGGTGTTCTAACACTTTTGTTTTAAAAGATGTAATTCTAATCAGGCAGCAACTGTATTGGCCAAATTACAAAGAATGAACTTTTTTCTGCTGCAGCAAATACATTTTTTTGTTTCAGGGTTTTGAAAATTGATGTGTCACATTAGTTTCAATGGAGTATTAGACTCAAGTAAATACATTACTTAATTACTCTCCAGTATAATGCAGTCTGGTTATTTAAGAAGATCAGTGTAATTCTGTGTCCATATTCACTGTACTACGTTTTGTGTCATATTTATGATCAAAATCAAAGGTACCTGCGATATTCTGCTGTTCAAACGTACAGTGCTTGTTGATAGATTTTTAAAAAACACCAGATGTACATAATTAGGGATGTAACATTTGCTTCTTGAAAAAAATGTGAAGAAAAATATAAATTATTTTTAACTAGATGAGTAACATTCACTGTTACTGCAATTGCAGCTATGTAGCAGCTTTGTGAGATCCCAGAGTGAAGCCAGTGTAGAGATACAACCCACAAGGGTGGGAAACCAGCTTAGAATATGTCTGTAGTATTAACACAACTGCTCATTGTAACTTTAGACGCTAACATTAAATGTGTGCTCTGTTCTTCTGTCTGTCTTTTAAAACAAGAGGGCATCTGTCCTGGGTTTTTCATGTGTCCGTTCAGTAAGACCACTCAGTTGCTGCTCATTTTGTGTGAGGGGAATGATTATATTTTGTTGAAGACTTTCATGGCCAGAATCACTTGGGTTGCTGTGAGTTTTCCAGGCTGTATGGCCATGTTCCAGAAGCATTCTCTCCTGATGTTTCACCCACATCTATGACAAGCATCCTCAGGGGTTTCCTGCCATAGATGTAGAGGAAATGTCAGGAGAGAATGCTTCTGGAACATGGCCAGCCATACAGCTCAGGAAAACTCACAGCAATCCAGTGATTATGTTGTTTTCAAAATCATGTAAAATAATATTAAACATTTAAAATTAGTAACATGTATATTTGCTTTCAGCTGTAAAAGAAACTTTGCCATCAGACCTACAAACAAGAAAAGAAAGAGATGTTTCAAATGAGCCTCGACAAAAGCTGAGAATATTTTATCAGGTACTAGGACACTTGTAGAAGTGTGAGAAATATTGCTTGCTCCCCCCCCCCCCCCCCCCCCCAGTAACATAGTGTTCTTTCTCCTTCCTGTTGCTCTTTTTCCTTCACCTTCTGCTCTTTTTCTTCTCACTGGTCCTTGTGAAACGATCTTCCCTTTACACATTTTCCTCACCCAGTTTAACTGTTTTGCCTTCATCTATTTGAAAAGCACAAAAGGAAGTGGCCATGGATTAAACTAGAGGCCCTCTGGAGAGATGTCTATGCCAGGTTTGACTGCAGGTTCTTTTGCATTAGCTGGGGAGGTCTAATGATTTAAAACATTAGCTTCAGTTAGCCTTTAATTAATTATTTAATGCATTAAAATGTACCCCTGAGACACACATCTCTAACACAAACATGTTATGGCAAACATTATGTTTCTATGTTTCATTGTTCTGGAGGGGCATGGATACACAGGCATATATTCTCTTTTACTATAGTGTATATTTGGTGGTCTAATACTATGTTCATTTATTTATTATTTACAGAATTTATATTCCGCCCTTCTCACCCCGCAGGGGACTCAGTGTGGATTACAATGTACATATACATGGCAAACATTCAATGCCATAGACACACAACACATATAGACAGGCAGACAGAGGCTGTGTAACATTCCAACTTTTTCTGGCCACAGGGGAGCTGTCGCTTCACCGTCCATCTGAGACACTGATGAAGTACTTCTTCTTTCCCCGCATGCTTGCTGGAGATTTTTTTTTGTATTTATAACAATCTTTGGTTAAGCCTGATGCTTGCAAGTATTTTTATTATTATTATTCTGCAAGAAACATATATTTTCTGAAAGTAGATAGTGTTACTGAATGTTAGATGGGCTGTGTCTAGTGTCAAAACTCAGAAAAGCCCCATGAAATATTATCTGTTGTATACTATGTTATATAACAAATTGTATAATTCCCAGTTGCTGATGCTGTGGAGAAACATACACTGATTTCTGAGATGTTTCTTGAAAAGTAACTTTCAAAAATAATTTCTAAATCAATGTGTGACCAATTTTTTTACCAGTTCCTTTATAACAATAACACAAGGCAGCAGACTGAAGCTAGGGATGACTTGCATTGCCCTTGGTGCACATTGAATTGCCGCAAGCTTTACAGCTTACTCAAACACCTCAAGCTTTGCCACAGCCGCTTCATTTTCAATTATGTGGTAAGTATTCTTCCTTTTTCAATTGCTTGGAATAAAGCTATATGTTGTTTTGGCACTGCCTAGATTCAAGACTATTATTTGTGTTGTTTATATTTTATGATGAGCCTGGGAGGCAAAAATGAAAGTGTTGTATTGTTTTAGAGTACAGAGTGATCATGAATATTAATCTTTTTTTAAATGTATCTCATTTTCCAAAATACAATAAGATAGTTGAAAGAATCTGTAACACATTGTTGGTATTACTAGTAATACATTTTATGGTTCTTTCCTTTTCAGTTACACGTGTTTTACAACTTCAGTATCCTTCAGATTTGTTATAATGAATAAGGATTGCCAAATCAAGTTTAAGCAGTGTTTGTATTTCAGAAGCTAGGATTGTGAGAAACTGACTTAATAGGCTTCCTTTGCTAAATATGTATATATTTCTGTTAACAGTATCATCCAAAAGGTGCTAGGATAGATGTTTCGATCAATGAGTGTTACGATGGCTCCTATGCAGGAAATCCTCAGGATATTCATCGTCAGCCTGGGTTTGCCTTCAGTCGTAATGGACCGGTCAAAAGAACTCCAATTACTCACATCCTGGTGTGCAGGTCAGTGGAAAGCATCGCATCACTCCCTAAATATATGCAAATAAAGATGTACTTTTCCAAGCTAAGCTCCTGATTTCCATGCTTTTTCCACTCTAGAATTAGAAATTTTAAAACTACGCTTTTTGTACAAACTTGCATATTGAAATGAAATAAGCTGAAATTATTCATTGGAAAACTATTAATGTTCAGAGTGCTAGAATTAACCTTCAGATGCTCTCTATAGAGTGTTTTGGTCATATTGAAAGTGGAGTCTCTAGCATTGATATACCACAATAAATCAAACATGTGAGCCATAGTAAAATGTAGAGCTATGTCTTTTGACCAGGAGTCCACACCTTTTGGGTGAACTTGGTAGTCAAGTACAAAATTGTACTTGTTTTATCTTGGTTGATTTGACCTTTTAGGTGTTTCCATGAACACTTAGGGAGGTCATTGAATTTGCCCAGCCGGCCATCAGGCATCAGGAGGCCCAGTGAAGTGAAAGTCAATGAAACCCCCTATTCTGTAGGTAACCTGGACCCAAACCATGTAGGGCTTTAAATGAGTATACAGAGGGAATAACATTTTCCTCTTCGTGGAGTCTGTGCTTGAAATATCATCACCATCGTCTTCAACTCAATCTGGAAGGAAATTGATAGCTACATCAGTTTTTCTAAAACCTACGTAGTTTGCTTTCTGTATTAAGATCTGAGCAGCACATTTGCTGCCACTTCCTATACTACCTATAAGGTTCCATTTTTTTCCAAAGGCAGCCCCACATAGAGCACATTGTTGTAGACTAGATGGGAAATGAGCAATACGCAAACTGCTGTGGCCCACTAATCCATATCCAGAAATAGCTGTAGATGGCAAGCCGGCTGCCCAAAGAGATCTGGGCCTCCAGAGAAAGAGAGCACCAGGAATATTCCTAAACTATGCACCTGGTCTTTCAGAGGGAGTGTAAAGAAACTACCAAACCACAGCACTCTGGTCTTCTCAGGTTTTCAGTTTCTATCTATTGGCTTTCATCCATCCTAGGACAGGATCCAGGTAGCCTGCTCAGCCTCAAGTGAGTGATGAGGAAGCATATTGATGGCAACAAATTTAAAATGTACAATATATTACTGGTACCTACGATATTGTTGCTAGAATGTGTCTATCTCTACACTTACTGAAAATCATATATTTGTTTTTCCTTTTTCAGACCAAAGCGTACAAAAGCGAGCATGTCTGAATTTCTTGAATCTGAAGATGGAGAAGTAGAACAGCAACGTACATATAGCAGTGGTCATAATCGGTTATACTTTCACAGTGATACTTGTCTACCTCTCCGTCCTCAAGAAATGGAAGTTGATAGTGAGGATGAAAAGGACCCTGAGTGGCTAAGGGAAAAAACTATAACGGTAACTGTTTAGCAAAGAAGTCCATTTGTTTCACTGAACAATATTCCTGCTTCTTATTGGACAAAATCAAATAGTTCACTTTCTACCCAGCCATTGTAGAATGAGTTATATTTTGGCATCATCCTAATTGATGAGAGATAGTGAGATCCAATGTGCAAGACAGCAGTTAACAACTTGGTGGCGTAGGGCATGCAAACTTGTGGGACCTCAGCATCCATGGATGTTGGTTTTCCACAGGGGTCCTGGATCCAAACCCCAGCAGATACCAAGGGCCCCCATATACAGAAAGTAGGCAAATTAAGCTTCATAGCAGCTTGTGCTCCTCATTTGGGGCATACCTCATGTATTACACAGTTCTCAAATGCCTCTATTGACGATTGGAAAGGAATTAATTTTGCTTCTCATGTTTTTACTGCCATGAAGAGAAAGTAACAAATGACTGAACTATATGTTGTGTTCAGTAAATATAACAATTTGATGTGATTGAATTACATGAGCTTAAGACTGTGTCTCTCTTTCAGGAGAGACAAAGCAAAATTATAGGTTGTTTTTTTTTTCAAATTATAGCAGCATTGTTCTAACTGTATGTATGTATATGTGGCATCAAATTGTGCCTATTTTGTGAGCCGCCCTGAGCGTCCTTTGGGATGAGAAGGGCGGAATATGAAAACAGTAAATAATAATAAAAAATACAGTTATGGTAGTGATTAGCTCTTAACGAGAAAAATAAGTATTACTTATTTAACTTATATAACATAAATACTGTAAATAAATATCGCACGAACAGATTGTTTTAAAATATTAATGGTTTTGTTGCAGCAAATTGAAGAGTTTTCTGATGTTAATGAAGGAGAAAAAGAAGTGATGAAATTATGGAATCTACATGTTATGAAGCACGGGTATGTTCTTGAAACACTTCCTTTTGAATCAGATTGAGGGGGAACAGGTTAAATGTACAGGTAAACTGACCCTGATATGGTTTAACAGTTTACATTTCCTACTATTTGGATATGCTCATTTGCCATGTGAAACAGCTAACACATGGTAGCCCATCTGAATGTCTGAAATCTACACTTTGGTCTGTTGGGCATTTCTTTCCAACCAAACCTGGAATAATGATTTGTTCCTTGCTCTTCCTCTGCTTTTGTTTAACAGGTTTATTGCTGACAATCAAATGAATCATGCCTGTATGCTGTTTGTAGAAAATTATGGACACAAAATAATTAAGAAAAACTTGTGTCGAAACTTCATGCTCCACCTGGTCAGCATGCATGACTTTAATCTTATTAGTATAATGTCAATTGACAAGGCTGTTACCAAGCTCCGAGAAATGCAGCAGAAGTTAGAAAAGGGGGAGTCTCCTGCTACAACAGCGACCGAGGAGCTTTCTGAGGAACAAAATGGGATGGCCAATGGCTGCAACGAGGCTAACACTAGGGAACGGTCATCAGAAATGGATAATATCTCATGCTTGACAAAACAGAATAGAAAACAGAAGATCTGAAAAGAAGAGCAAGCCTTATTGATACAGAAGTGACAGTCAAAGAAGCATGGACTCTAAAGGAATTGAATAAGATACACAGGTTCTTCGAGGGCACTGCTGGAAACAAAGGATTTCAACAAGCATAGTGTTAATATGGTTCCCATTGAGTTAATTATGCAAGTACTACATGTATATCAGTTCTAGTGATGTAATGACAATACTCAAAGTTTGAGCATGAAGAGCAATACAATTTTTGGGACTTTTAATTATGAATTGTACTGAATTTACATAACTTGAGTATATGTAAACCAGTTTTTATATAAAGATTTTTGCATCTGTACTGGCTGTCTTTCCTACTGTGGAGTTGAAAATTAGGGAAGGATGTGGGGACAGTTTATGCTTTGTATTTAGATATTCCTTAGGTTAACTTTTTGTGGGAAATAATGAACCATTTAAAGTTTAACTCAATCTCTCTTTTTTTTAATTTGTACTGATAACAGTCAAAACTACCGATTGAAATTTTTAAACACATTTTAATTCTTCAGCTGTAAAAGAGCACTTCTTTGTCTCATGCCTGTTGAGGGAGGGAGAGACTGCTTACTTTCCTCATGAAAATCATAGGAAAGTTCCACCTTCATTGTTACCATCACCTAACAGAACTTGTAAATAACTCCGATCACCTGGTGTAGTAACAGATCAAACCTTGAACCTCCATAAGCAGAACTGTCTAGGGTTGTATGATGGCAAATTGTATTAACATCTGTGGATTCTGATAGTGCCTGGATCTGTGCCTGTTCCTGGCTACGTACAGACTGCAAAACAAATGCTACTTCTGAGGGGAAAATGCACTGTAAAACTGGGCCCGAAAATGTGTTGCACTTCTTAACGCAAGTATTCTGTGATGTATTGCATTCAATACAGATGCTAACGAGTTCCTGTGCAGTCTTGCACTGCTGTTAACACATTTAAGCATATGTTTACAGATTTTGTTTTTTCCCATGGAAAGTAGTTTCACTACTGGTACAATATCAGCACCAAGGGTTTATTTCAGCAAGCACTGTGGTTGAGTTACATCACCTCATTTTTTAATTCTTAAATAGTTCATTTTTCATATTCTTTATTTATAAAGGATCAATTATGTAAATACTGGTATTTCTATTATTTTTTTTAATTTCATTCCAGCACCATAAGAAGGCAGTTCCCTTTTGGGGGCAGGGTGTAGAATGGGGAGAAGCTTTCTAATGGTGATTCTCAGAAATTTATAAAACTGTAAATATGACTTTGGTCCCTAAAGATGTGTTTAACTGTGAGACTATTTAACTAATGGTGTGGATGTGATTTGTCATCCAGTATTAAGTTCTTAGTCACGGATTTGTATCGATAGAAAAGAGGGAAACTACAGCTTTCATTAGACTGCCTAATTCACCTGCTCTGAGTTATAGCCAACTCTGGATAAACCTCTGAATAGCTGGTCAAGCATTTCTCGTGGGCTTTAATTTGCTAAAGCTGTGCACATATGTAAAGAAGATATTTTAGGAGAGACGTAGTCTAGAACTATTGCTTATGTCACTTCTTAAGCAGTCACGCTCTTAATGCTTAAAAAGAGGCTAGCATTGTTTGCACAAAAAAGTTGGTGACCCCGCCCCCCTCCCCAAATAGTAATGAAATTACTTCTGTCAAGTAAACTTTGTATGTCATGTCCATTTATAATGAGAGCGGAGAATCCCCTTTGTTTCTATTTATAATAAAGATGGGTTTTCTATATGTACCCTTAACAAGGCTTTGAAGAAATCATGTAAACTGGGTGAACATTTGAATGGTACAGTAGATATTAAAAAAGACAATTGTTTAATGGACCTTTTTGTTTTTACATTAAATGTTTATTTGAAATTGGATTTTGTACATAAAGTTCAGTAATATAAAACCTGCCCAGGTGGTGGTGTTTCTTTTCCTGTGCATGTTGTGTTAAAAGCAGGACTCACAGCCAGGCAGACATCCAGCTAAAAGATTTTGTAAATGAACAAAACATGGACCGACTGATTAATTTCCAGTGTGATATAAAAGCGACAGTTCTTACTTGCGTAGACTACTTTCAACAGTCTCTCCATATTTAGTTGGGACTTCTTGTTTTTAAGGAAAAGGCAAGGCCCCTATGACCACTTCAGTAGTATCTGTGAGTAGAACCATTTCAGTTCAACATGTATTTATCATGCTGCTTGTATCATGATCCATAAACTCCAATTTAAGTTTCATCCTGAATTTGCAAGCAAATGTAATAGATGCTTTAGAAAGTTAGGGAAAATTGCTTGCTCATGGCAACAATGTTCTTAATTTTTTTAGCTATGTATAGGCTATACATTAACTCTTGCTGACCTCACACAATTCTTTAGCTGCCTCCTTTTTGGGGGGGGGGGGGGAATTATTATTAATAATAAAACTTTATTTATACCCCGCTACCATCTCCCCAAGGGACTCGGTGCGGCTTACATGAGGCCGAGCCCACAATACATCAATAATAAAAAAACAATAACAAGTAATACCAAACAATAAAAATAAAACTCATAACAGAAAATATTAATTATTAAGTACCTACATAGCCCACCTTGTAAAAATGAGCATTACTGCAATGATACTATGGCTTTAAGGATAATCCAGGCCTCCTAAAACAACCTGCCTGGCTTTTGTATTGTAAGGAAACTTAGTAAATGGTACTTTCTGTTTCTAACATTATTAATATAAATATACTGATATCAAATTTGCCATGGTTGTATTGTTTTTCATATAACTAGTCATTGTACTTCTTGGTAATGTAAGTAATATGCTAGCTCTAATTAAATCATGTGGCTCCTTTTGGCAAGACACCAGGATAGTATAACTCACTTTCTGTGCTTTTATTTTAATGGATGCCATCTGTCCCAAAGCAGAGGGCAGGGGAGGTTAGAATAACATAACAGGTCAATAAACAGCACAGGGGCCACTTTCTGTGTTGCCTGATGGAAGCTGTTAACAAAAGATGATCATGGATACTCTTGTATACATTTTTTAAAAATGGACAAAAAATTGACACAAAACACAGTTGTTGTATAAACAGGTCTCTGTTGTACTCCATTTAGGAGTGCCTGATAGGAAAAATGGTAGCTCCTTGGTAGTGCTTCTAGGTTCTTCCCGGACAGACTTTGTGTGCAAATAAGTTACCTCTTTTGCCTTTGTGAGTAGCCTAGAGAGGGAAAGGGGTCATTTATTTGCTAAGATCTCTATTCCCCTTTTACCCAAGCTGCCCCCTCTTCCCCGTTGCTACTGCTGTTCCTTCTGAGCTGATGGGACCCAGGTTAATAGTCTTCCAGCTCCAGGACAGCAGCTCCAAAGTACCCCCCCCCCCACGCCTTCTTTCCACCTAGGTGTTGGACAGAGAGGCACACTGTAGCCACCAGAACAATAGGAGCCTAGCCAGCCAGCCGGGATCATCTCAACATCAAGAGCAGCAGTAGCAGTGGGCGAAACGAGCTGGCCAGGGCAAAGTAGGGAGTGATCTCCCACTTGCTTACATATAAACCACCCCCTCCCTAAGCAGACTACATGGAAAAGAGCTTAGTCCTTACCAGCAGCACCATAACTAAACTGAGAAGCGATTAATACCTATCCTTTTCTGATACCTCGGCAGGAAAATGACAGGCAGGGATGACTGGTCCTCTGAGGCAGCATTGGTCCTCTGCTCTATAGAGTGACCCTCAGTTAATCCATGGGTCACATGAAAATCCATAATTTTGGCCCCAAAATCTGCCTTCAGCTTATACATGATGTATACTAATTGGAGTACCGGCTGTTTTAAGTTGTACCCCACCATTCCTCTAAGATGCCATGGCTACTAATCCATATAATAAAGTTAAAACTACTCATTACATATCTCTGTATAAAAGTATATTGGTTTGTCTACATGTACCACCGCGGCTCCTTACATGACTTGATGGATCTGGACCAAATTTGGAACACATTATCCAACTTAAAATAATTTGAGTTAAATGGATTTGAATTAAAAGAGCCACCTCCCAGAGCGGAATTCAACAACGAGAGTACGCTGGCAATGCTGCCCTAGCAAAGGAAAAACCACTCTGGCATGGAGAAAGGGGCGGGGAGAGAGGCGGAGTCTCATGACGTCAGGGACGTGCTGGCACAGTTTGCTCCCGCAGGAGGCTAGTTTGCGACGGGTCTTATGCTTACAGTACAGGCTTTGAATATTTTTCATTATCTTTTTTTGTTTTTGTTATTGCCACAAGTCAGCTTTTAGCTGAAATCTGAATGGCAGATTTCCAAGATCTCCAGTCAACGAGGCCAACGGGGTCTCATCCAGCTCTATGATTCTAATATGAAGAGGTTTAAGAACAAAATAGCTACTTCCAAAACAGCAAGAGGAGAATGAAAGTGATCACAATCCCTCGATTTCCATATTTCACACATGCATCAAGTTAAAACATTTCAACCTTAAAAAATTACCATAATGATACCCATCCCAAAGCCTGGCAGTGTTGAACCAGAGTAATCCAAATTCAAAGCTCTGTTAAGTAGGGAATCCTTGGCAAGCCGCATACCATATAACCCATCATATTGTGGAGAAGAGAGTACAGAAGTGATTTATGCTATCCCAAAAGCTTTGTGGAAGAAGAGACAAAAATATCCATAGAATACTAGTCAAAAGACTAATAAACTTTATTAAAGTCATAATACAAAGTATCTTGAGGTAAATACATACATACTTCCATCTCAAACTTTCTAATAGGGTTGCCTGAGTAACACTGTATGGGTAAAGTCTGAAAAAAGAACAGACACTTCTATAGATTTATTAAGTGTGAAAGTAAAGCAGAGTTAACCAAATCTGCTTAACAGTGAGGCATTTCATGACTGCACATTTCAAGATGGGCTGCTCTGAACATAAACCTTTTGGTCCTTATATCAATTGCAAGTTAAGATCTCTCCTGAATATGATCCTTTGCGCATCTTGCCTAAGCAAGCTTCCTCTCTCTCTAAGATGGATGAGAAACAAGCTGCTTCTTTTCAGTGGTAAGGTGGGGTGAGGAGAGGAACACAATCTAGAAAAGCATTCAAGCTAAATGGGAGCATGAGAACTGGCCAAGAGTTTGCTGCAGGCCAATGAGGAAGAAAGGATTTCTAATTCAGTCTTTGTATTCCTTCCTCGTGTGAGAGGAGGCAGAGAAGCACTCCCTGAAGCAAAGGCTCTGATTTAACTGTTGTCGGAGGGAAACCTTCATTTTCATGCAGCCCTACAAACAATACTTGACACACCGGAGACAACTGAAAGTACAATTTGGGCTTTTTTCCCTGTAATAGGTAGAAGGCATGGATTGAATTTTGCATGCACATAACTGAATTGCTTATGCCTGTCTCTTGAATGCCAAGGGAGAGCCACATACAACAAATGGGAGGGAGGGCCATCCATCTTCTGTTGTAGGGCAAGGTGATTCCCTCTCCCCCAAAATATAAACAGGGCCCATCCCAACACCTTCTGTGTAATACCACATTTTAAACACTGGTTTTGTTCACTCTGTTTCAAGTATATAGTAGCACAGATCAACACTGAGACACAGTAGACCCATAGGCAGAGCAGCTTCCTTGTGTCATTTTTATGGAGGCAATGCCGCATCCCTCACCCTGTTTTAACATGAAAATAAGGCTAGTGGGTGGCTGTGGATGAAGGGAAATATTCTGTTTCAGCTTAATAGATGGGAGAAATATGGATTTGATATAACAAATGGAAAAAGGGGACATGAGGACACCAGTATTTGAAGGGAAAGGAACGAATAGCTTTCTGAGGAAAAAAAAGCATGCCCTCAATACACTAACACTATATTCTGCTTTGCTCTACTGATGCATTGCATGACAAAAGGATCTCCAGGGATCCCAGCTATGCTTACCTGAAGCAAGACTGTTGCCAATACTGAATTTGGGTTCAGGACAGGGAGAAAATGATGCCATCTCGAGGAATGGGATACTGCCATCCCCCTTGCTTCCCAAAACTTGACTGCCACTGAAGCTTTTGTGACAGCAACCTCAGTGCAGCTTTACAACTGCATAGCATGGGGTTTTCTTATCGGCTTTAACCAATCACTTTTCAACTTGCTTATATTCAAAATTACAGTCTGGGTCTACAGCACCTTATATTCAATGGTATAGCACAGCTGCCATCAAAAGTAGAAAGCATATGCACACTTATTGCTGTAAAGGGGCACTTATGCAGCACATGCTGTTTTAACCAGACATATCCGTTCTCTTTAAGAACTTCTAAAAGGAGTTGTTTATCTTGCATAGTTACACGAACCATGTGGCACATACGCCAAGCCTTGACTGCATAAGGTACACATAACTCTATGCAGGCATCACCATGGTTCAATATTATTATCTGCACATCTGTTAACCCTGTTTACTACATAGAAAAATAAAAAAAATCCACAGTGAGTGGTTCATATGTCCTCTTTTTTTTACAACAGTACCTCCTTTACTGCAGGAGTCTTCTTATACCAGAGGATTCTTGCCCATTAAGTTATTGTAAGTTAAGTTATTGTAAAACTTGCATGTCCAAGGAATAACACAAACATTCTGGTTTCAGAACCATTTTGAGTGCCAGTTCCTGCCAGGTTCCTAAACAGACATGCAGGAATGTGTAATATCATCATGGTCAAGGCACTACCTGTGGCACTCAGTGCAATGGTTTTTTTGAAGCCAAATACACACCATCAATATAACTTGACCTAAGTGCCAATAATTCTGTAGCAGTTAATTCTAAAGTAGAATCATAATTTAAATTTTATCTTCAATATGGAAATACTGTTCAACCAAAGCCTGAAACTAAGGCACACAGGTGCTGCATATGAAAACAAATGCATCTGGACTGCAGCTGAAAAGAGCATTAATATTACTATGGGAAGAAAATATTTGGCATCAATGCCAATTGGACAGCGATGGAAGCATTAGTGACAACAGGCTCAGCTACTTTTTACTCTATCAGTACCTTACTCTAGTGATTACGATACCATGCATGTAACTTTGGTCCATTAACCCTGAGCCAAAATAATACCATTATGCAAAATTAGAGCCAATCTGTAAGTATACCCTTTCATAGACAGGAGCACAATAGTACTATCAATTCTAACATTTTCCTTCTAAAAAAGTCTCACTCTTAAAACATATGACATGACAGCAATCAGGAAATACTACATAATTTTCCAGGTAACTCAAAATGTTTCACCAGTATTTGAAAGGAATCCAGTAAAGAGGACAGAGTTCAAGTAATGTTGATGCGGCTGCATTAAGGAGCTCACCCTTGCGCAGACTTACACCGGTGTATTAAGCACATACAATGTGTTAAGTGCCTACACTAGTAAAGCATTGCATCGCAGAGTCCAGCCACTGGAAGAGGAACCCTCTAAAATCATCACTTTTTCTGAGGCCAGAAGTTAGAACACCAACACCTTCCAGCCTGGACAGGAGAACGAACATCCGAAATAAAAAGAGCCACAACACTGGTCAAGTACCCAGTCAAAGACCACTTCCCTGTTGTTGGAACTAATTGTCACTCTGAGTTTGAAGTTCCCTCCCTCATTATTGTTTGAAGGACCTATAGTCACAGCTTCCATGTCAAACGTCACAGCGGAGCCCGAAGTAAATGCAGGCAACTGGTTTGTCATCTCTTTTCCATTTACAAAGACAGCCCCTGAAACAGGAAAATCAAGAAAACATTAGCATGCACACATTAATATATGAAAATCCAATAAATATTAAGTTGTGCGTCCTTTAAATGAGTCTTGAAAGGCTGCAAGTCCATAAGCAATCCAACCTAGTCCATCTGACATATTTTTATGTTTAACCAATTCTAAATAGTTGTTTCTATCTTGTAGTTAAGGCCTACCTATTTTAAAGGCTCCAGATCCCATCTGATCCTGGAAGCTGAGTAGGGTCAGCCCTGGTTAATAGTTGGATGAGAGACTACCAACACATGCCAAGTACTGTAGACTATATTTCGGAGGAAGGAATTCGCAAAACCACCTTATTCCTTGACTAATAATAATAATAATAATGATAAACCTTTATTTGTACCCCGCTACCATCTCCCAAAGGACTCGGTGCAGCTTACAAGAGGCCGAGCCCAAATACAACAATAAAAACAGCAGCAACAACAACAACACAATAACTCAAAAAAACAAAAACAAAGCAATAACAATTAACAACACCCAATGACGCAATTAAAAACAATGGCCGGGCCAAATGTAATAATTAATATTAAAAGTGCTGGGCATGACAAGGTGGGGTGTTTGGAGGGGGATGGGCATGCAGATATCCTGGATCTCTGATAAAGTGCGTTGGGACATAATGCTAGGAGTTTCCTTATTTTGGAAAGGCACACTGGAACAACCATGTTTTCAAGCTCCTCCTAAAGATTGCTAGCGACGGGGCCTGCCTGATGTCCTTAGGGAGAGAGTTCCAGAGTCGAGGGGCCACCACCAAGAAAGCCCTATCCCTTGTCCCTACCAATCGCGCTTGCGATGCAGGTGGGATCGTGGTTAATAGTTGGATGAGCAGGGCCTCTCCAGATGAACAAAAAGATCGTGTGGGTTCGACTAAGCCTATGAAATTCATGAAGTCACCTTAAGTCAACAGGCAAGGTATGGTTGGGATATATTACAGGTCACCATAGATGGAGGTTTGCATGGGAATGTCTGAATGGCTCACCATTTGTGCTAACACACACTGCTTTATCTCGTTGCAATGAATCCCAGCCATTTCGCTGCTCTACACAAATGCCTATGCTGTCCTTTTTGTCTGTCTGGCCAACAGTTTCAATTCTGTGAAGGAAACAAAAGAAAGATTGGCTTCAATAACTGTGATTTTTGCTTGACATTAATGGATGAAAAACCACTGATCTCAGAACTGCATCCTTGTGAAACCAGCAGTGGTGCTGAATTAGCCTCAGGGTCACATTACTGCTGAGATATAGTCCACTGCATCAAAATGACTCATGCTGATACACCTTGTTTCAGTTTGATCAGAAGTCGTTTCCAATCAGTCATTCACTTGAACAGTTGCATCTTCAAGAAGCAGACGTCCAGTACAGCCCAACCCAAGAACATGGCATTGTTCATTCACTCCAACATTTAGAAAAACTCAGAACAGTCTCAGTTCTCAGAGCCCGAGGCATTTTGGATCAGCTCCTAGCAGATGCATCCAGCATAATCAAAGCTTAGGGTGCTAGGAGCTGGCATCCAAAACATATGAAAGGGAAAAGGCAAAGAGACAGAGGTTTCGCTTGCACATTTCCATCTGTGTAGATAGCTAGATCCACATCACCGAAGAACATAGGAAAATTATGACCCCTGGACTCTCAGAGTGCACACTAGCTCTACTGCATTCATGGCAGCTTGAATTAAAGAGGTGCTGATATTATGCCATTCCAAGAACAGTGAACAATCACATCCATGAAAAATTAATTGGGTTGCTGTGAGTTTTCCAGGCTCCACGATCTCCTGAAGTTTCACCCACATCTATGGCAGGCATCCCCAGAAGTTGTGAGGCCTGTTGGAAACTAGACAAGGGAGGTTTATATCCCTGTGGAATAATATCCAGGGTGGGAGAAAGAACTCTTGTCTGCTTGAGGCAATTGTGACTGTTGTAATTGGCCACCTTGATTGGCATTTAATGGCCTTGCAGATTCAAAGCCTTGCTGGTTGCTGCCTGGTGGAATCCTTTGTTGGGAGGTGTTAGCTGGCCCTGATTGATTCTTGTCTGGAATTCCCTTGTTTTCAGAGTGTTGCTCTTTATTTACAATCCTGATTTGAGTGTTTTCTTAACACTGGTAGCCAGATTTTGTTCATTTTCATGGTTTCCTCCTTTCTGTTTAGAATTGTCCACGCTTGTGGTTTTCAGTGGTTTCTCTGTCTGACATGGTGGCTGTTAGAGTGGTCCAGCATTTCTGTGTTGTCAAATAATATGCTGTGTCCAGGAATATAACCATACAGCTCTGAAAACTCACAGGAACCCATTGATTCCGACCATGAAAGCCTTCGACAACCAAAAGATTAATTGAGTGCTAAATCTGGGCTACAGACTCTCTGGATAGAAAACAAAAAGATCCATTATCTTTGCTCAAAGAGCTATAAATAGAATAGTGGAGATTCCAAATGTTACTCTGTTAGTATTTTATTTATACACATTTACATTGTAATGTTATCAGACTGGCCAATCAATGGAGTTGGAAGAGGCAACAAGGGCCATGTAGGAAAATATAACCAAAACACTCTGGACAGATGGTCACCCAGCCTCTGCTTTAAAACACTCTGAGAAGCAGACTCCAAGACACTCCAAGGCAGCAGCTTATTCCCCTGTCGAACAGCTCTTACTCTTAGGCAGTCCTTCCTAATGTTGAGGTGGAATCTTTTTCTGAAATTTAAAACCATGGCTCTGTGTCTTAGTCTCCAGAGCAACAGAAAACATGCCTGCCTCCTCCTCAATGTGACATCCTTTCAAATGTGTTTAGACATAGATCTCATGTCCTCTCTTAGCCGAACAATGAAACGAAGTACCTGCAGATCTTATCTCTACAAGATAAGAAGCCAATATGCTCCAAACATTTAAAGGCTTGCTTCCTTTTAATCAGCCTATTAGTGTCTACAGATTCAAGAAATAAATGGCTACAGATTTTTTCAAAGACATGATGTAATTTCCTATAGTCTGTAATGAAAACAGCTGGAGGTGGAATATGTGCCAAAACATAAAGAAACTTTAAGCAAAATATTTTTCATCTGCATTTATTTATTTTATTTGTTTTTCAGCCAGCAGGATGACCTTTAATAAGTTAATGTTTTATTGTATGATGAATACAATACAAAAGTGGAACCATATTGTGAGTATTTTTGTCCTCTAGAAAACGTTACAAATACTGAAGGCCTGCTATGCAACATGGGGCCAAAAAGTGCCTAGGAGTCAAACTATAATTTAGATTTTCTAGCTGCCTCTTTTTTAGTAATATCTTGGAGCTCCTGGTAGTGTAGTGGGTTAAACCCTTGTGCTGGTAGGACTGCTGACCAAAAGGTCAGTGGTTCAAATCTAGGGAGTGGAGTGAGCTCCTGTCTGCCGGCTCCAGCTTCTCATGCTGGGACATGAGAGAAGCCTCTCACAGGATGGTGAAAAATCCAGGCGTCCCCTGGGCAATGTTCTTGCAGACGGCCAATTCTCTCACACCAGAAGCGACTTGCAGTTTCTTAAGTCGCTCCTGACATGAAAAAAAGAAGAAGTAATATCTCAGCAGTTTCTACAATTAAAAAAATACTATTTGGAACTCTTGCACTTGAAACACAGAGCTCAAATGTCTCTCGAAGCTAATATTTTTGCTTTAAGGCAGTCACACACCATTGCAGTTGGCTTAATGTCACAATCCAAGTTTGAGACAAGACGAGCATATATACCTGGCGTTGGCCAATGTCAGAGGGGCCACTACCTCTCTGCTTCCATCCCTTCTCTTTCCCGCCTCTCAAATCTTTCCCCTCCTTTCTTTCTCTTCCTTCCTTTCCTTTTTCTTTTACTCCCCCCAATTTCATTTCTATTCGTTTCTTCCCCTTCCCTTTCTCCCTCTGAGAGCCTACTTCACAACATCTCAATGGCAACATAACTCTCCTCTTTGTGATTCTTTCCTTCCTTGCTTGCTTTCCCTCATACACATGTCACCTTCTTTCTAGGTGCCAAGGATAACAATAAGAATTACGTTCTGGCACATGAGTTGAGAAAAGATCAAGGATTCATGCTCAGTTGTTTTTATTATACCCAAGAGCATTCTGTGAGCCTCTGAAGGGAGAGAAATGGCCACAGAAAGCTAGAAAATCCAAGTAATGACCTCCACTGATCACTCATGACAGCCATATGAGTTTCTGGGAGTCTATTAAGTAAGAATTGCCCACACTAGGTGACTGTGTAATGTCATATATACTCAACTATAAGCTGACCCGAATATAAGCCAAGGCACCTAATTTTATCACAAAAAACTGGGAAAACGTACTGACTCGAGTATAAGCTGAGGGTGGGAAATGCATCAGCTATTGGTAAATTTAAAAATAAAAATATATACCAATTAAATTTCATTAATTGAGGCATCAGAAGGTTAAATTTTTTGAATATTTACATCAAGTTGTAATTTAAGATAAGACGGTCCAACTGTGATTAAACCATTATTCTGACCTCCTTCAAGGTAAATGTGCTTACATATCCTTCCAAGAATAAAGAGAGTAAAGTAATACATGCAATAATAACAGTAATAATAGAGTAAAATAATAAATATAATAACAATAATAAAGAAATAAATATAATAATAGATTATAATAATAAATGTAATACAAATAATAATAGAGTAAAGTAAGGAAAATGTAATAACAATAATAGAGTGAAATAATAGAGTATAAATATACTAAAAAGAGTAAAATAATAAATGTAATAAAATGATAATAATAGAGCAAAATTATAAATAATTCTGACTTGAGTATAAGCCGGGGGGGGGGTGCTTTTTCAGCCTTAAAAAAAGTCTGAAAAACTCAGCTCATACTTAAGTATATATGGTACATCTCTTATCTTAATAATTAAAACTGGAACCAAGGAATTCACACAGAGGCCCTCCCCGGCCAAAGCAACATTATCTAATGTAGCCAACCATCCCAAACTGCCTCGTAACAATAATTAGGTGGGAGGTAGAACAAGCTGGATACAAATGGGTCTGTAGTCTTAATATGAAAGGAGAAGCAACTCCTATAAGAGGTGAAGGAGAACAAGAGAGTTTTTCTGCCAAAACTATATTAAAGGAGTAGTTATAATATAATAATAATATAATTAATAATAAATGAGCTGAAAAACATATTTCAATCATGACACCCAAAAATAATTAGCCAGCCTGGGAGGCCAACAAAGAGAATTCTTTTGGGAGCGGGGGGGGGGGGGGGGATCTTTCAGCTTCTCCAGCCCACAGAAGAGTCCATGTAACATACAGTCATAGCAATACCATGATACGTAGTAAAGAATCTCTTTGGATGAAACAATACACACAACTTGCTGTATGTAGCATTACCTACCGGAATGTCAATGTCTGACCACAGTAATAGGTTGGAGCCTTGGAGTACAACACTCCACCAGCTTGTGAGTCATTTCGGAGAGCGATGTTTCTTCGGCTGCTCAGGCTATACCCTTCAAAGCCAGCTGTCCACTCTATCAAAGAAAGCATAAATGGTAACTAAACACACAAGATTATCATAATCTAGAGAGACTATAAAATACTATTTTGTATTCCCAGGTTGCTGGCACCAATGGTTTATTCTTGGGGAAATACATATATCCCATAATGCTCTTGTAGAGATAGGTCTGTATGCATTCTAAAAGGAGAAGTTACACTATTCTGATACAGGAAAAAAAACTCTACAGTCCATTTACTTCAATAACGTCATAGTTACACTACTGCTCGTAAATTATAGATGATTATTCTGGAATCAGTTGCATACTCATAATAATGTTCAAGATTACAGCCTTACTTTGAAGTCTATGTAATTTATTTAAAATAAATATCTATTCGGTACAGAATGCAATATCCATTTAAAACTACCATATATACTCAACCCGAAAAAAAGTCAAGGCACCTAATTTTACCACAAAAAACTGGGAAAACGTATTGACTCGAGTATAAGCCGATGGTGGGAAATGCAGCAGCTACTGGTAAATTTCATAATAAAAATAAATACCAATAAAATTACATTAATTGAGACATCAGTAGGTTAAATGTTTTTGAATATTTACATAAAACTGTAATTTTAGATAAGACTGTCCAACTCTGATTAAACCATTATTCCAACCTTCTTCAATGTAAATGTGCTTACGTATCCTTCCAAGAATAAAAAGAGAGTAAAATAATAAATGCAATAATTTTAAAAAATGAAAATGTATTAATAGTAAATATAGTAAAATAATAAATGTAATAATAAAAATGTATTGATAATAGTAAATATAGTATAATAATAAATGTAATAATAAAAAAGAGTAAAATAATTAATGTAATAATAATAATAACAACAGAATAAAATAATAAATAACCTTGACTAGAGTGTAAGCCAAGGGGGGCTTTTTCAGCCTTAAAAAAAGGCTGAAAAACTCAGCTTATACTCAAGTATATATGGTAAGTATTTCACCATGAGTGACATTAGCATCTAAAGAATTAATTGCCTATTTGAAAAAAAGACAAGCCAGAGTTGTGGGATATGGAGCAAAGCATGGGAGCTAGTAGGCATGGACAGAGAGAAGTGTATGGAAATGAACACTAAGAGAAGAAAGAGACCAAAAATTTGGGATAAAATATTGTATAATGCCTGACATCTATCAATATTTAATTAACAACAAAAAAAAAAGAAGACAACAAGAATACCATGAGGCACTAATGTGGAACGGCCAATTTGAGAAACACTCCATGGACTCCATTCCTGACGGCCATCTCCTCGTGCACATACCCTGAACTGGTAATCAATATTGGGATCAATGTGTAGTACTATGAATTCTGTGTCCGAACCAACGTACACATCTTCAAAGTGACCAGCGGTACTCTTGCGATACTGAAGCCTGTAGTGTTGTGGGATGAAGTCTTCATCAACCTAAACAGAGTTATAGGATTTACACACACTTCTTCTCATAGTCTCTTTAATGTAATGTATCAAAGCAATGTGGTAAAGTAGGGGTCATGCACATCCTTGAAGATTTGGGTAAATACTAGTCAGCAGTTCCTTCTTGAACAGAAGAAACCTATTCTAGGGAAGAATGAAGTAATGCACGTTCCCACATTACAGCAGTGAATGAACAAAAAAAAACTCACTCTGTACCCAGAGGAAGCTCAAATATACATTTAAAAAAAATAAGTGTTGCACAAATTCTCCACTTTCAACAGAGTGATCAATAGACAGGTTATATTCTGAACCCACCACATGATTTTTGTGGATATAGCAAACTGAAAGGGGGTTCAAGTGGAATTTGAAGAAGGAGCAATCATGTGCAGCAAAACATCACAAACAGGGGAAAGGGTCACCACAAAAAACACTGAATGCAGCTCTTTGTGAGCACCACTAGCACAAAAGTATATTCCAAACCAAACTTCTGTATTTCAGTCTCTTCAAAAAATATAGAACAAAAAGCAATCACTTTTAATAGGATTACAATAGTCATCTTTTCCTTGTTCAATTAGATCACAGCTCCCCTCTCTAAAGGACTGAAATCAAAATCTTAACAATGTTTCTAAACACTAGTGAATGTTAAGAAGTCTATTCAAAATATGAACCCATTCAGTTCTATTCTGCTCCATTTTGGGTTATTTCATGTGCACATAAAAAGACATTAAAAGACCAAAAAATGAGAGACATGAACCATTTCATGAAATGTCAGGCACATGGCTGGAATAATGACAATTTAATGAAAAATTAGGGCATGCTCTAACACACTGGCAAGATTGCTAATCCATAGATATCCTGGATCTTTATCAAAGTTTACAAAGCTAAAATTGTCCCCATGATATTATATGGAGTTGAAATCTGGGGCCTAAGCAAATTCCCAATACTGGAACAAGCACAATCAAAATTTCTAAGACAGATACTTGGTGTTGGCATTAAGACCATTGCTACTGCAGTCAGAGCAGAGCTAGAAATATATTCCATCAAAGGACTCGCCAAAATCAGGGCTTTTGATTACTGGTCTAAAATAAAAAATCTCGAAATTGTGCTTTTTAGAACAATCTAATGGTCAAAACCAAGCTTCCTGGCCAGAACAATTAACAAGGTTCCTCCGTACCTGCGGATTACAAATTGCCTCCTTAGGCCAGAATAGGGATAGTGAAAAAAGGACAGTAATTCAAAGGATCCTAGATATTGAAGCCCAAAAAGATATAGCCATCCAGTCAAACATAGGATCCTTGAAGTGGCTAGGGCGCTGTAAACGTAATTTCTAGCAGGCGCCGTATCTAAAAGCGGACATGCCAAGGCACCTAAGAATCGCTTTTACCAAGGCAAGATTTGAACAAATTGAATCCATGGAGAGAAACAGCAGATTCAATCATATCCCATCTAAAGAAAGACTATGTATCTATGGCCCCCTGAAGTTGAAAATCTGAACCACATTTTACATCACTGCAATCTATATGAAAAAGAAAAGAAACAATATTTATGGCCTTTTATTTGCAATAAAATAAGATGGGATACAGTGGCCAAAACCTCATTTTTGTTGGCTGGTTACAACCCCATTCTGACAACAAAAGTTGCTCTATTTGTTTAAAGCTGCTAAAAGGAGATCAGAGTACATAGATCAGATTGGGGTGCAGTGTAGGGGAGATGAGGACAGCTGATGCAAATATCTACAGCTAAGCTACATTGGTTTTAAGTTGATAAATACCTATATATTTGTATTCTATTTTAAGAGGACCAGACGTATGTTGTATGTTATGTTTGCACTGTCTGTTTTGATAACGCCAACTGGCTAATCAATAAAAATGGTTGTTGTTGTTGACAATTTAATGAGCACCTCGTTTCAAAATAGGTATTTGTAAGCTACGTAATTATAAAATTAATAACAACTACCTGCATTATACTCTCATGGGAGAATCTTTAATTTGATGGGAAGCTTCCCAATAATTTTGTATTTTCAACAGGGAATTATTTGGGTCAAGGACATAAAGAGAAGGGGGTGTATTTTCAGTGCTCTCACAGCTGCTGGCTGTAAATGCTGTATGTATGTAAGTGTATGTGTGTGCGTGTGTGTGTGCGCGCGCGCGCGCGTGTGTGTGTGTATATATATATATATATGAATGAGCAGGCTGCAGAAAACATTCAAAATATATCTAATCAAAGCCACTTTCTATACACAAAGAGCACATCCTGCTTCCACACTTTATTTTTTAACCTGCAGCTCTGTGATACAGATTCACCTTTCCAAAGTCTCTTGGACTGCTCTAATAATCACAACTTGAAGGAAGGAAGTGTCTACTATAATGGATCTCAGAAGTACTCCTTTGCCCACCTTGCACCACCGCACTACGATCCCCCCAGGCTTCTCAATTAGTTCTTCAATCTGTACTGGAGGTCGAGATGCAACTGTACCATGGTTGACGATTTGACTTCTAACTACTGTAAGGAGAGAGTCATCCAGCTGGGCAGATAAACAAGGCACATCAACCAACGATGGCACTTCTGGCAAACTAAAGAGAGAAAACATTGATCTAGCTAACACAATACTCTTTTCGTGCACATTATTAAAGAACTCAATCAGGTTTTGGAACTCTTGACAATGGGGTCAAAGGGGGGGGGGGGGGGGAGACTGACCAGAGAAAAGAAATCTATTTGCTTATTCCACATCCACACTCTTAAATCAAATGGCTTGATTATAATCAAAAGAGTGTTAAAGGTGTTTTAAGCGTTATATGTAAAGATAATTACAAATAGTTGGTCTAGCCTAATTACACTATTTATTCCTGGGTGATCTGTTCTGAAATAAAACTTCTCCATTTTTTTCCAATATTAAAATTAGACTGAATTTGAAATGGGACCTTATAAAAGTGAATCAAGTCCCAGTACTAGCAGTTCATTATTTATGCAAGCTAAAAGATCTAAACGGTGACAGAGAAGCACTCTACTTGTAGTAAGAGCCCTTCTTTTTCAGATCCTAAGTGTTAAAAGGCAGTTTTAAACCAACCCTAGAATTTATCACTCACTGCTTGCAGTGTCAATGTCTACAGTACAATTCCGTTCTCTTACCTATCTAGCTGGATATGCAATGCCTTTTTTGTGAAGTTGCAAAGCTTGTTGTTGTTCTCCCCTGTGACACCATGGATAGCACTTTCTCCTAGAATGAAAAAGTGTAAAACAAATCCTGTTAAGAAGAAATAATTTCCTTCACATTTCAGCACGGATGGGGAAAACTCAGGGCTACAGATGTTGTTGGTCTGCAATTTCCATCTAGTTATTGACAACCCAGCACTATCAACATATCATGACTTATTATATTGAGATATGAATAAACACCCAGACCTTGGTAAGATGGCAAAGTGAAAACAGCCCTGTTGTTAAACTCCCAAGGGGGAGTTTACCAGCTATGGTCACACCCATTTGTGCCATCTTCGGACTGGTGGAAATTACTCCCTGGTATGGAAAGATTGGAGGCCATCTTCAGATAAGCTCCAATTCTTGCTTTCTAATGCCTGTTTAAGCATTTGTTTCCACATCTACCATGGCATGGAGACAGCCAGAGCTAAGAAGAAAGATCCACCATAACTGGTCATTGTTCCTACAGAACAAACAATGCCAATTGGCTTTTTCAACGAATAATAATAATAATAATACTTTATTTATATACTGCTCTATCTCCCCGAGGGAAACATTGAAGAATATCTTGTGAAATTAAGTCCTATATGTTGAATCAAAAATCCTCCCTTTCAGATGAATGACATTCTGCATGCCTAAGATTGTGAGCATTTCTCTGATTAGAGCTCAATATGAAACTAACAAGATAAGTTGTAAGAAATTGTAGTGACTACCAAGGAACACCCTTACAAGATGATTTTAATGGTCAAGGGAGGTCATTAAAAGCTAATTAATTTTAAGAGTGAAGAGTAGGACGTTTATTACCTATATTCCTATAGGTAATAAACGTCCAAAGGGTTAGCAAAGGGTTAAGTTTTATTTATACAAAGACTATCTTCAAAGCCAAAACAAAGGAAAGTTCCCAGACTGAAAAATACATTGGAAATAAGTACCTGAACATTTGGAGGCAGAATTTCCCCTTGTGTTGGTCATAGCAACCTACTGGGGAAAGAAAGTGAACTGCGGTGCCACGGTGTGTTCAAATGCAATAGACAATTAAGTGAATGCTAGAATTCCAAAAGGATTCAGGAGAAATTTACATTATAAAGCCATTGTAAGCTTAAGTAAAAGCTAATGGATCCTACCCAAATTCTTAAAGAAATGAGATTGATTAGGAAAGAGTTGTCAGTAGATTTTAAAGAATACATACTGTATCTTGTTGGACAAACTGACTAGTGAGCTAATGCAGAAAAATCAGAAAATAGTAAAACCGAAATTTGTGATTGAAAAAAGACAGAAATTTCAAGGGAAAAAAAACAGGGCACAACATAGCGGAATTATTAGAAATTATTACTCTCCCAGAGGTCAGAGAGCAGAAGAAACGCAGATCTGTCAAAACAGCTGATGGAACTGATCTGTTTCAACAAGTCCTTGCCCCTGGTGGTGCAATGGGCTAAACCCTTGTGCCGGTAGGACTGCTGATCAACAGGTCAATGGTTTGAATCAGGGGAGAGCAGGTTGAGCTCCTTTTGTCCAATCAGGACTTTTCCTCACAAGAACCTATGCATCATTGTGGTCACAATGAGTAAAACTCCTGAGCTGGCAAGACTGCTGACCAAAAGATCGGCGGTTTGAATCTGGGGAGCAGAGTGAGCTCCCGTCTGTCAGCTCCAACTTCCCATATGGGGACATAAGAGAAGCCTCCCACAGGATGGTAAAACATCCGGGCGTCTTCTGGGCAACATCCTTGGAGACAGTCAATTCTCTCACACCAGAAGTGACTTGCAGTTTCTCAAGTCGCTCCTGACACGAAAAAATAAAAGTTCCTAGGAGATAGTCAGCAGAGTAATTAGAATAGTTGGTGCAGCTCCTTTATGCATGCTCCCAGTGTTTGTGCAGACCACTCCACAATAAAAAAATTTAAGAGTTTACCGTCTCGGAGGAGCTCATCAGCCGTACCAACTCCATGTTCTATTAGCTTCTGACACTCATCCAATGGTTTGATGCTTTCCTCTTCTATGGCATCCACTTCCTGGAGCAAAGACAGCAGTCGTTCATCCAGGAGTTTCCTTAGGGTCCCTTTTAAGTCATTAAAATGCTGTTCTAGTACATCCCTGGTCAATGCAGCACTGTCCTTGATCTGCAGAGAAACAAGAGGCGCAAGTGAGGCCTTTGGAAAGAACTGGGCCAAAACCAAGCAGCCCTTGCCATTCTTAATGCAAGATGTCAGACTAACATTCACATAATTGTTTTCAAACACAAACAATTTTATTGATTAGCCAGTAGGCCTTATCAAAACAGACAGTGCAAACACAACATACAACATATATCTAGTCCTCTTAAAATACAAATATAAAGGTATTTGTCAACTTGAAACCAATGTAACCAATGTATTCAAACACATTCATCTTGATTCAAGCTTCACAGAAAAAGGCCTGGAACTGAGAAAATTAAGACAATAAAATCTACTAGTTTCCCATTTTGCATTTGTGCAACTGGAACTTAGTGCGTGTGTCTGATTTCCAATTACCTGTGGTGACCTCATGAATTTCAGAGGGGTTTCTTAGGCAAAGAATACTCAGAGGTGATTTTGCCGGTTATAAATAATAAATGAAACTTTATTTATATACCGCTCCATCTCCCCGAGGGGACTCAGAGCGGTTCCCAAGTAATATCACAAAACATACAGAGTAAAAACAACATAACCATAAGATTAACAAACAAAATATAAACATAAAAATTGTCGCCATAACACACATATATTAAAAGTAATCCTGCCTGTTCAAGGCAATAAAAAATTTAAAAGGCCGGGTTAAGATTTGTGCAAGCCCAAAAATTCTAGGTGGCCTGGGAATTAAGTGCAATGCTATGGCAGGCAACAATAATATTAGGTACGGGTCTGTGGCTATTCATTCCGGGGCTGATGAGAGGAAAGAATCTGGGTAACTGGTAGGAGGAATAAGGCCGTATTTGACAATGTGTTGGGCTAAGTTAGAACTGGTCATTTTCAAAGGCTTGTTGAAACCACCAGGTCTTCAAGCTCTTACGAAAGGAGGGGAGGGATGGGGCCTGTCTTATTTCCTTTGGAAGGGCGTTCCAGAGACGGGGGAGCCACCACTGAGAAGGCCCTCTCTCTCGGCCCCACCAACCGGTAGTGGGACTGAGAGGAGGGCCTCCCCAGAAGATCTTAGAGCTCACGCCGGTTCCTTCCTTTGAAATTCAGTCTATAGCACCTGATATTTGTTGGTACTATCCCATCCAACTATTAATCAGGGCTGACCCTGCTTAACTTCCAGGATCAGACAGGATCTGACAGCTTTAGCCCCCTTTCTCCCCAAAGAGGAAAAATCTACATCAATAGATTTTAAGAACAGCTTTTATAACAGGTTCTTATCCACTCTAAATAGGGCATCTAATACCCCTTGCCCAATTCTCCCTTCTCATATCCCAATCCAAGTAAATAATAATAATAATAATAACAACAACAACAACAACAATAATAATCCGCTCTATATCCCTGAGGCGGATTCCAACAAACAAAAAAAGCAAACATTCAATGCCTCATTACAACACTAACAATGCAAATTAAAGAAAGATTTGGGGGAGGCAGGCTTTTTGGGTGAGGAACTGGGAGAAGGCCTTGTCAGAAAGCAGGCAGGAGGTTCGGTTTCTCTGCCTCTTCTTTCTTTTCTCCAGTTAGGCGTTTGTTCAGAATCTATGCAAAGAAGAGGTTTTCTATGGGGTTGTGTTATTTATCTTTTTATTATGATCTGTGTTTTTTATATTACTTTAATCTTCTGTTTTTAATCGAACGGCTATTTCATGATGTTTAAAACTTCTGTATAAGTAATGTTTTAACTATACAAACTTTTAAAAATGCCATAGGCCACCTTCGATCCCGCATAGGAAGAAAGGTAGGACAGATAGCAAATAAATAAATAAGGAATGTCACTAAATGTAAGTCAACATAACAGAATTTCAAAACAGACGTTCCGGTGACCATCATTATCAAGATGTCAGAATTGTTTTTCAGAAGATGTCTGATTCTTGTACATGCCTTAGTTTCTTGCAACTTCCTGACTGTGAGAGCTGTTCAGCAGTGGAACTCTCTACCCTGGAGTGTGGTGGAGGCTCCTTCTTTGGAAGCTTTTAAATAGAGGCTGAATGGCCATCTGTCAGGGGTGATTTGAATGCAATATTCCTGCTTCTTGGCAGGGTGTTGGACTGGATGGCCCATGAAGTCTCTTCCAACTCTATGATTCTATGATTTTATATCTGTTCCTCTCCAAAATAGATAAAACAATAAACTGGGTCTGTACCTGATTTATTTGAAGGCGAGACACATCAATTCAGCTTTTACTTATTTCCCATAAGCAGGCAGAGTGCTGCCCATGTATTCAAGGTTTATAATAAGACCACACTGAAAAAAGGAGGCAGTGAAAGAATACAGCTTGTAAAAACATAAGGGAGAAATCAGCCATGAGTGAACCAGACGGAAAAAGCATATTCTCATAGAAAAAAACCTGCAGAATATCAGCCAGATGTAACTTTTTGATCTTCAGAAGTACTGACAAACAACACAGGATGCTCTACGACAGTTATGAAAAGCCGACTTCCTGTTTAAGCCACATTCGTAGGGCTTTGTAGTGCCCCTACACTTAAGCCGTCTTCACTTGTTATTTCAGGACTTTAGAAAAAAAGGAAGTGCGTCGCTACATATATAAAGCAGAAGGGACAGGAAAGAAGAAAGGAAGAACTTTCTTACATCTTCAGGCATCTTATAATCCAGTAAACTGGCTAGTTGTGCAAAATAACAACTTTTTGGTCCAGGACTTGATGCAAAGGCTTTCCGGGCCCTTCCACACAGTCATATGACCCAGAATATCAAGGCAGAAAATCCCACAATATCTGTTTTTAACTGGGTTATCTGAGTTCACCTTGCCATATATTCTAGTTCAAAGCAGATAATGTAGGATTTTATTCAGCTGTGTGGAAGGGACCTTAGTTACATGAAGACAACTCATCACAATCAATTACTGAAATAAAGCCAGAATGAAACAAACAAAACACAAAACAAAACACCAATTCTACTAAGGGGCACATCAAGACAGTAAAATATGACTAATGCACAAAAGCACAAGATAATGTAATGCTTTAATTTAAAATATTTTTACTACAGCTTCATCTTCTCTTAAAATAATAAACTGCAAACATGGCAGATAACTAATGAGCATGACTAAGTGAATAAAAATGTTTCTGCCTGGCATTGGTGGAAGGCTTATGACACCTCCAATGATACAGATGAAAAAGCCTCATCTCTAGTCACTATTAACCAACAATCTAATGCAATGGTTCTTGAGTTTTTGTCCTCCAGAAGCTTTGGACTTCAGTTCCCATAAACATTAGTCGTCATGGCTCTTGGAAATCAGCAAGACGACTTGCACATAGATCCAAAGTCAGATAGTCAAATCATCATATTCATCAATTTAAAGCCAATTCCAACTGTATTGCACAAATAATTATGCTGAGCCAAATGATTATTCTCAAAACCAAGTTTATTTATTTATTTATTTATTTATTTGGGGTTCTTGTACCCCGCCCTTCTCACCCCGAAGGGGACCCAGGGCGGCTTACAGCTGCAAGGCGCACTTAGACGCCTGCTACACAAACAATCATCACAAAAAAATATAACAGTACAAATTCCCACAATTCAACATTATCCAATAAAATCAGTAAAATGATAAAATCAGTAAAAACAATACAAACCTGGATCTTCCTCCTACCCATCAGTGTACAATTAACTCAAAGATCTGTTTTGGTTCCATTTCGACAATCCTGCCGATCTTACACATCTGATTGTCTTATTTGGTTGTCATTGTCTAATTGCCTGGTTGCCCAAAGGCCTGGTTCCACAGCCATGTCTTCACCCTCCTCCTGAAGGAGAGGAGGGTTGGTGCTGTTCTGATTTCCCCCGGGAGTGAATTCCACAGGTGGGGGGCCACCACTGAGAAGGCTCTGCTTCTCGTCCCCACCACTTGTTTGCAAAATGACAGGAGGGAAGGGGCTGATCGAATCACACTAGGATTCTTATTACATCTTCTGCACCATGATATTATTTCACATCTATTTAATTTTATGTATTCAATGATTTCATTTGTTATCACAAGTTTCTCCCAATAGGGAACATGCATCCCATGTGACAGAAGATCATGCTGCTCTTCTTTTGCACAGCAGTAAACAATCTGATATCATGATTTACGAGTGAGCATTTGTGGCTGTGTGCCTCTTCAAGCTAATTCCTACTAGCAGGATTTGTTCAGAGGGGGCTTCCCTTTGCCTCCCTCTGAAACTGAGAGAGTGTGACTCGCCCAAGCCGTCTGGTGGGATTCCAAGGCTCAAAGGAGATTTCAACCCTTGACTCCCACTGTTCTAGGCAGCATCTGCACTGGAAAATCAATGCAGTATGACTCCACTTTGGCTGTCATGCCTTAATGCCCTGGAATCTTGGGGTTTGCAGTTTGGTGAGACACTAGCACTCTTTGGCAAAGGAAGCTAAAGTCATGGTAAAACTTGAAAGCCCCCAGGATTTCACAGCACGGTCCACATTATTTCCACAGATGCATTTTAGGCAAGAAAGCTCCCACCATCATGGGGTGGGCAGATATATATATATAAAAGACACAATACTTTATCCCGCCCATCTTGAACCCGAAGGTGACTCAAGGCGGCTTACAACCAGACTACAATTTAATGCCTAACAATATACAATCAACTTAATTAAAAATACATTCAATAAAACATTTAAATCCAATGCCTTCATTGTTAGTCTAATACCGTGTTTGACTGTTGCATTAGATTCCGAAGGCTTGTTCAAATAGCCACATTTCACTTTTCTCTGGATGGTCAGAAGGGAGGGGGCTGATCTAATATTCCTGGGGAGGGCGTTCCACAACCGAGGGGCCGCCACTCAGAAGGCCCTGTCTCATTCCCGCCGCTCGCACCTGCAAAGGTGAGACTAAGAGCAGGGCCTCCCCAGATGATCTTAAATTCTTAGATGGTTCATGGGGAGAGATACATTCGGAAAGGTAAGCTCAGCGGGAACTATTAAGAGCTTTATAGGCTAAAGCCAGCACTCTGAATTATGCTCGGTAGCAAACTGGCAGCCAGTGGAGTTGAGGTAACAGAGGGGTACTCCCTGAACGTCACTCCAGTGAGAAATCTGGTTGCCACCCGTTGGACCATTTGAATTTTCCGAACAGTCTTCAAAGGCAACCCTACGTAGAGAGCATTACAGTAGTCTATACAGGACTATCATGGCTAAGTCAGACTTCCCAAAGTACAGGCGCAGATGGCACAGAAGTGTATATATATACTAGCTGTACCCGCCACGCGTTGCTGTGGCCATCCTTCCCTCCCTCTTTCTCTCCTTCCTTCCATCCCTTTTATTCTTTCCTTCTCTCCTTCCTTCCTTCCTTCTTTCCTTCCTTCCCTTCCCTTTACCTTCCTCTTTCCCCCCTTTCTCCTTTCTCTAATTATTCTTAGACTGCAACTCCCAGCAGTCCTCCTGAACTATCTACCTACCTACCTACCTATCTCTAATCTATCTATCTTATCTATCTAGAGGATTGGTGGGAATTGCAGTCCAGGAACAGGAAATTGGAAATATGCAGGGATTGGGATACTCTCAAAGAAATCCAAGGAGAAGAGAGCTTGCAGCTGGAAAGCAGTGCATTTGGATCATCCTCCTCTCCTAAAGGGCCTGGTCTAGGGGATGCAGGGAGCTGTAGTACGGAAGAGTGTGGATATGTTATTGTGTGTTTTGTTTGCCAGCTGTGGCATCTTTTTGCTTTTTTGGCTTTCTGGGTCCCTTCCGCTGTGCTTTTCATTGTTTTTATGAGTGTTGGTCACTCATTGGCCTGAGAGGTGTGTAGTGTCCAAATTTGGTGTCAATTCATCCAGTGGTTTTTGAGATATGTTAATCCCACAAACGAACATTACATTTTTATTTAGATAGATAGATATTCCGAGGACACTTTAGACAGGGCATTCAGGAAGTGCTAATCTGGAATATCAGTAGGCAAAGGATGCTGTAATATTTTAGAGATTAAAGGAGCATCTACACTGTAGAACAGGCATGGGCAAACCTCGGCCCTCCAGGTGTTTTGGACTTCAACTCCCACAATTCCTAACAGCCAACCGGCTGTTAGGAATTGTGGGAGTTGGAGTCCAAAACACCTGGAGGGCCGAAGTTTGCCCGGCTGTTAGGAATTGTGGGAGTTGAAGTCCAAAACACCTGGAGGGCCGAAGTTTTCCCATGCTTGCTGTAGAATGAGTGCAGCCTGACCCCACTGATTGCCTTGGCTCAATACCCTGGAATCCTGGGTTGTGTAGTTTCCTGAGGGGGTCAGCCCTCTTTGCCAGAGAAGGCCAAAGACCTTGTCAAACTCCCAACTTCCAGGACTCCATAGAACTGAGCCATGGCGCTGAAAGTGGGATCAAACTGCGTTACTTCGACAGTGTGGGCGCACCCTTAGACACTAGTTAGCAGTGGCATGCTCTTCCTAGGAGTTGGAAGCATTCCAACTAGATGAGGCAAAGAGCAGGAGGAGGAAGGGACCCTGCCTGCCTGGCTCTCTGCTTGCTTGCCGGGCTCTCTGCCTGCCTACCTGCTGGCGGGCCAGGTGGAGCCCCTTGAGGCGCTGCTGGAGCTCCCGGCGGTAGAGCCGCGCCGCCTCGATGCTCTCCCGGGCCTCCTGCAGCAGCGCCTCCGTCTCCAGCTCCATCCCGCGGGAAGGAGGAAGGAGGGCGGGCAGCCAAGCAGGCGGGACGCGCCAGGAAAGAAAGAAAGAAAGAGGAGGCTCGCTGCTTGCGGCAGCCTCACACCCGGAAGCCCGCGGCATCCGGGTATCTGGGCGCCGACGCGCGAGAGGGGGAGAGGGGCGGGGCCTTCCCACCCGCCTTTCAAAATTGTGCGCGCGGGTCTGAACTGCAGAAGGCGGGAGGCCCTTATTCCCATGATCTTGCACACGAATGTAACACAGCATTTTTATTTCACGTTCACACGGATATAATAGCCTCGTATGATGCAATCCGAGAATATTATATTATATAAATAGTCTTGTATTATGATCAAGGGTCTGTAGAACAAGCCCTATGAGGAGCGGCTTAAAGAGCTGGGCATGTTCAGCCTGCAGAAGAGAAGGCTGGGAGGAGACATGATGAGGGCTATTTATAAATACGTAATGGGAAGTAATAGGGAGGAGGGAGCAGGCTTGTTTTCTGCTTCCCTGGAGACTAGGACGTGGAACAATGGCTTCAAACTACAAGAGAGGAGATTCCACCTGAACATGAGGAAGAATTTTCTAACTGAGAGCCAGGCCCGTAGCCAGGATTTTGATTCGGGGGGGGGGGGGGGCTGAGTCTGAGTGAAAGAGGGTCTACCCTAGCAAACCTTTTGCATCGTTACCCCAATACCCCCACGCATATGGGATATATTGAGCATGGTGATCAGATCATGATATGAATAAACATAAGTTTAAATAATGCACCAGTAAGGTCTGCTCGTGGACCACCATGAGAATTTCGGGGGGGGGGGCTGTAGTCCCTCAAGCCCCCCCCCCCCCCCCCCCCCCCCCGCTACATGCCTGATGAGAGCTGTTCAGTAATGGAACTCTCTGCCCCGGAGTGTGGTGGAGGCTCCTCCTTTGGAAGCTTTTAAACAGAGGCTGGATGGTCATATGTTGGGGGTGCTTTAAATGTAATTTCCTGCTTCTTGGCATAATGGGGTTGGACTGGATGGCCCACGAGGTTTCTTCCAACTCTATGATTCTATGATTCTAATCCTGGGATTTGTAATTTGGTGATGACATGATGGCTCTCAAAGTGACCCATTTAAGGTGGAATCAGGCGTCAAACAGGGATGTGTTATTGCCCCAACTTTATTCTCCATCTTCATCGCTATGATACTTCACCTTGTTGATGGGAAGCTTCCCACCGGAGTGGAAATCATCTGTCGGACAGATGGCAAGCTGTTTAACCTCAGCAGACTGAGGTTAAGCCAAAACCAATGTTACAACAACATCTGTTATAGAACTCCAGTATGCTGATGACAACGTGGTCTGTGCGCATTCAGAAGAAGACCTACAAGCCACTCTAAACACCTTTGCAGAAGCATACGAGAAGCTCAGGCTATAATTGAAAATGGAGAAAACCAAAGTGCTGTTCCAGTCACCAGCCAACCCCTCTCCAATGCCAGAGATACAGCTTAATGGTGTAACATTAGAAAATGTTGACCATTTCCGCTACCTTGGCAGCCACCTCTCCACCAAAGTCAACACTGACACCGAAATACAACACCGACAGAGCAGCATTTTTCTGAATGAAGCAGAGAGTGTTTGAGGACCGGGACATCCGTAGGGATACCAAGGTGCTTGTTTATAAAGCTATTGTCCTCCCAACCCTGCTATATGCCTGTGAAACGTGGACAGTCTACAGACGTCACATGCAACTCCTGGAACGATTCCACCAGCGCTGCCTCCGGAAAATCCTGCAAATCTCTTGGGAAGATAAGCGGACAAATATCAGTGTGCTGGAAGAAGCAAAGACCACCAGCATTGAAGCGATGGTCCTCTGCCATCAACTCCGCTGGACCAGCCATGTTGTCCGGATGCCCGACCACCTTCTCCCAAACAGCTACTCTACTCCGAACTCAAGAATGGAAAACAGAATGTTGGTGGACAAGAAAAGAGATTTAAAGATGGGCTCAAAGCCAACCTCAAAAACTGTGGCATAGACACTGAGAACTGGGAAGCCCTGGCCCTTGAGTGCTCCAGCTGGAGATCAGCTGTGACCAGCAGTGCTGCAGAATTTGAAGAGGCACGAATGGAGGGCGAAAAAGAGAAACGTGCCAAGAGGAAGGTGTATCAAGCGAACCCCAACCGGGACCGTATTCCACCTGGAAACCGATGCCTTCACTGCGGGAGAATATGCAGGTCAAGAAAAGGGCTCCACCATCACCTAGGGACCCTCCGCTAGGACACTGAACTTGGAGGACAATCTTACTCGGACAATGAGGGATCACCTAAGGACTGGGTGGCCCACGAAGTCTCTTCCAATTCTATGATTATATTATTCTAATCCTGGGATTTGTAGTTTGGTGAGGCAACTAGCACACTTTGGGCAGAGACGACTTAAAGGCCTTGTGAAACTACAATTCCCAGGATTCGATAGCTTTGAGCCATGTCGCTTCCAAGTAGAGGTCAAACTGCATTTATTCTTCCAGCGTAGGCTCAACCTGAGCTTGTGTTGTGAGTGTGTGTTTTAAACAAAGCTCCTGAGAAGAGAGGCCGGGCTCTCAACCTCTGCTTCTAGTTTGGTAGGGAAGGTCACGTGACAAGGGCACGGCAGGGGCGGGGGTCCCTTTCCTCGCGCTCGGCTCCCTGGTCACGTGCGCTCCAGAGGCGCACGCCCCGCCCCCTGAGCGCTCGAAAGCCGCCCTGCGCGCGCTTTTCCGTTTCGCCGGGCTACTACCTCGCGCGCCCTTTTCTCTGACAGCCCGCCCGCCGGCCTTCCTTCTTTCCTCCCGGGCGCCTTCCTGAGGGAGGAAGGTGCCTGGCTGGCTGGCGGGGAGAATGGCCGTGGCTGCTTCCTCCGCCGACGGCGACGTCCAGGTAAAAGAGCAGAGGCCCGCGGGGGAAGGGAACGGAAGCCAAGCCTCCCCTCTTCTTTGGTGGGGTCTCAGTTTCGCCCCTCTCAGGCCCAAATGCCAAGGCATAAAGGGGGGTCCTTGGGGCGTGTGGCTTCCAGTCTTCCGCCCACCGAACGTTAGCCCCATTCATTTAATGGGGTCTTCTTAGGCAGGGAAGACTCGGGGGTGATTTCTGCCCGTTCCTTCTTTGGAATGCAGCTAATCACATTTGTATTGGTTGGCGCTATCCCATCCAAATAAGCACTAGGCCCTGACAGGACCTGGCGTTTCGCAAATGAGTTTTAAATGCTATTTTAAGGGCCCTTCGAGACAGGCCCTATATCCCAGGATCTGTTCCCAAGTTTTCTCCTTTAAACTGGATTATATGAGTCCCCACTGCCAGATAAACTGAAGACCTAGGATCAGATCCTGGGATTTATTTATTTATTTATTTATTTGCTGCATTTTTATACCGCCTTTCTCAGCCCATAGGCAACTCAAGGCGGTTAACAGGACAAATTTAAATGCTTGCAATGTCATAAATATAATTAAAAACATAACATACAATAAAAACTAAGCAAATCAATAAAATATAAATTAATAGTGTCTTGTTAAAAACGTTGTCCGGACTCATTGTCTAGTCCAAGGGTCCTCAGTCAGAAGGCCAAGTTACAGTCCCTCAAACTCTTGGAGGGCCAGATTATAATTTGAAAAACGCATGAATGAATTCCTATGCACACTGCACACATCTTATTTGTAGTGCAAAAACACTTTAAAACAATACAATAATTAAAATGAAGAACAGTTTTAACGAATATAAACTTATTAGTATTTCAATGGGAAGTGTGGCCCTGCTTTTGGCTGATGAGATAGGATTATTGTTGTTGTTGTGTGCCTTCAAGTCGTTTCAGACTTAGGTTGATCGTGAGTGAGTGCTGGATAAATAACCTTGGAGGGCCGTATCCGGCTCCCAGGCCTTAGTTTGAGGACCACTGCTATAATCGTTCCATTTCCCTGTTTCAGTTACTCTGCATTTGCAAATGCTTGTTCAAAAAGCCACGTCTTGACATTTTTCCGGAATGTTAAAAGGGAGGTGGCCAATCTAATATCTATAGGAAGGACGTTCCACAGCCAAGGGGCCACCACTGAGAAGGCCCTGTCCCTCATCTCCACCAAACGTATTTGTGACAAAGGCGGTAATGAGAGCAGGGCCTCCCCAGGCTATCTTAAGGTCCTAGATGGTTCAGCCATGTAAGTTGGGCCAGAACCATTTAGGGCAGTGGTTCTCAACCTGGGGTACCCAGATGTTTTTGGCCTTCAACTCCCAGAAATCCTAACATCTGGTAAACTAGCTGGGATTTCTGGGAGTTGTAGGCCAAAATATCTGGGGACCCCAGGTTGAGAACCACTGGTTTAGGGCTTTATAGGCAAAAGCCAGCACTTTGAAGGGCCCTAAGTGTATTTATTATATACTTGTATTTTAGCCTAAAGCTATACTGTATTATTTAATTGTTTTTTTTTAACTTTGTATTCATTGAATGTTTGCCATTTTTCACCTTTGGAAGCCACCCTGAGTCTGTTCAGGGGGATAGTGCAGTTTTAAAATAAAGTTGTTTATTATTATTATTATTATTATTATTATTATTATTATTATTGTGTCACCGTGGGAAGAAAGGTGAGGTATAAATAAAACAAGGTAATAAATAAATTATAGTCAATGTTTTGGTCTCTGATCTGCATAAAAAGGTGGAGATGAGGATTTTGTAGTGGTTTGGGAGAGTTGGTAGAATTGTGTGCCTCCAAGTGGCTTCTGACTTATGGCAACCCTATCATGGGTTTTTCTTGGAAATATTTGTTCAGTGGGGATTGCCTTTGCCTTCATCTGAGGTTGAGAGAGTGGGATCTGCCCAAAACCACCCACTTGAATTCACCAGGCCAAGTGGTAAATTCAAGCCTGGTCTACAGACTATAGAGAGGGGAAAGCTTTTGACACTTTCTTTCTGTCCAGCTTAAAAGTCCTGTTTCTGCATTCAGGCTTTTGAAAAAGTGACCTCTGCCCTTCTCTTTTGGGAATATTGACACTGCAAGTTAAACTGGTTGAACCAGCAATTTGCTTTCCCCCTGTTCAGGAATTCCTTTAGAACCGTGGTTCCCAAACCCCTAGCCCTCAGGTTGTTTTGGACTTCAACTCCTAGAAATCCCAGCCATCTTACCAGCTGTTAGGAATTGTGGGAGCCGAAGTCCAAAACATCTGGAGGATGAAAGACTGAGAACCACTGCGGGGAAAAGGTGCATTTCAGGGGGTCTGTTACAGAACAATCTTGACATCATCATTCAATTGCTTTCCCATGACTTTTTTCAAAGAAATCTATTAGAAAAGTAATATGCCTTTGCTGTGTAGCCATACGCCATGCTCTGTAACAAGTGTTAAATCACTGTCATAAGCCAAATTCAACTGTATTTTGTGGTGGCTCCTCGGCTGTGGAACACCCTTCCTACGGACATTAGACTAGCACCATCTCTAATGGTATTCCGCAAAAAGGTGAAGACCTGGATGTTTGTGCAGGCGTTTGAGTAATTTAGTGCAATCTGGTAATGGAACATAGGAATGGAACAATGGACGACGAACCTGGACTACGCTTGGATGATGAGAAGATTGGGTATGGTTGTTTTTTGTAATAATTGTGCATTGTAATTGCTTATTGGTAATTTATGGATAATGTGTTAAGTCAATTGTTATACTGCATCACAGTCTACGAACCCACACACTCACTCCGGTCATCAGGAGAGGCCCTGTTCGTGATCCCGCCCGCGTCGCAGGCACGCTTGGTGGGGACACGGGACAGGGCCTTCTCTGTGGTGGCTCCCCGCCTCTGGAATGCCCTCCCGAAAGATCTCAGACAGGCCCCTACCTTGGCGGTTTTCAGAAAGAACCTGAAAACCTGGCTGTTCCAATGTGCCTTCTCAGATTAGGAACCCCACCACCAAAGCCCAGAAGCACTTTAGTAGAGTTAAGATCACCCTCACCGCACACTGCACTTATATTTTAACCCCATATCCCTCCGACACTTCAGCACTTTTAATCCTGTACCCTATTCCAGGCCGGCTCAGTTTTTAATGATGTCCTGTTGTATTGCTGCTGTTGTTGTTTTGTGCTTTAACTGTTTTATTTGCTATGTATTGTACTGTTGTATTGTGTTGGGCTCCGGCCTGTTGTAAGCCGCATCGAATCCCTTGGGAGATGCTAGCGGGGTACAAATAAAGTTATAATAATAATAATAATGTTGTATGGAACCACTGCTGTTTCTACTGTTTTTACTGTTTGTGAACCGCTGTGAGTCGCCTTCGGGCTTGAGATACAGCGGTATATAAGCAAAGTAAATAAATAAATAAATAATAAATAAATATTTTAAGTGTGTATGTCATTTCTTCCTATTGCACAGATTCCTTGTGCCTGTCTTATAGAAGGGGGAAATATGGAATGAGTTGGGATGAAAGTCTTAAGTGATTGGATTCAATTGGCTCACCACATATATAGATTGTATATCTATACATTCAATAATCCATGACCTGAATATATATATATATATATATATATATATATATCTCAAAAGCCTACCTTGATTGTGCCATTTTATATAAGGGCACCATTTTACTGTACCATTGCATATAATGGAATTTGAACATCCTTGAATCTTGGTATCTACAGTGTAGTCCTGGAACACAGCACTAATGGATACTGAAGGCATAATGTATTCGCATTGTCTTTTTTGCTTGTTTTGTTTTATTTTGCCAAATCCAAACTCAGTTCTTTCTATTTTGGCTTGACCGATATACAGATTTATAATTGACATCACTGGAGTCTTGAAAACAAGCTACTGATGTTGACTAGCTTGACAAGACACTGTGTTGGTGTGCTTTTGTATTTGCTTTCTAAGATAATTTCAAAAGTGCAGTGCTTTCTTTCAGCCTAACTTTGTAAGTGAAAACATGCTTTAATTCAGAAGTTCAGCTTATTATTACTAAAGCACGGAAGATTTAGAAATGATAATTTCCTGAAGAGTTCTGTAAAGTTTAAAATGTTTCTTTTGGCACTAGAACCTGCTTTGAGTTGTCTGTGGGCTGAGAAAAGCAGTATACAAATTAGATAGATAGATAGATAGATAGATAGATAAGATAGATAGATAGATAGATAGATAGATAGATAGATAGATAGATATAGAATCATGGCAGGGGACTGGGGCAGGAGAAGTGTGTCCCTGTTGGTTCTTCTGGATCCCTCGGCTGCTTTCAGTACCATCAACTGTAGTATCCTCTTGTGCAATCTTGCTGGGATGGGACTGGGAGGCACTGTCTTACAGTGGCTCCATTCCTTTCTGGAGAACCATACCCAGAAGTAGCTGCTGGGGGACTCCTGTTTGAACCCCTGGCCATGTTCCTGTGAGGTTCCTCAGAGCTGTGTTTCGTCCCCATGCCGTTTAACATATACATGAAACCACTAGGAGAGGTCATGCGAAGTTTTGAAGTGTGGTGCCACCTATATGCAGATGACCCCCAACTCTCCTACTTTCCATCTAAAGTCAAGGAAGCTGTTGTGACCCTAACCCAGTGTCTGTCATCAGTAATGAACTGAATGAGGGTAAACAAATTGAAACGTAATCCAGACAAGACAGAGGTGCTTCAGGGTGGTTGGAAGGTAGATCAAGGAATAAGGATCCTGCCTGTTCTGTTTGGGGTTACACACCCCCTGAAGACACAGGTCTGCAGTTTGGGGGGCCTTCTGGACCCTACAGTGAACCTGGGTACCCAGGTACCTGTGGTGGCCAGGAGTGTTGCCTTTGCACATTTAAAGCTTGTGCACAAACTGTTCCCATTCCTTGAGATGCCAGATCTGTCCATAGTGGTACATGTTTTAATTACATCCCATTTGTATTAGTACATGTGATTTCTTTTAAAGGGTGTTTGGAAACCTCAGCTGGTCCAAAGAGCTACAGGAAGAGCACAACAGATCCACTGGTTGCCAGTTTGTTTCCAGACACAATTCAAACCGCTGTTTATGATGTATAAAACCCTGTATGGCTGAGATCCAGGCTGTTTGGCAGATATTTCTCCTGAGATCCTTAGGAGAGGCCCTTCTTTTAGTCTCACCGTCACCATGAGTACAGTTAATAGAAACATAGAGTTGGAAGAGACCTCATGGGTCATCCAATCCAACCCCTGCAGTACAGGAAAAACACAGTCAAGGCACCCTTGACAGATGGCAGTCTATCCTCTGTTTAAAAGCCTTCTAAGAAGGAGACTAAACCACACTCTGAGGCAGTGAGTTCCACTGATGAACAGCTCTTATGCTCAGAAATGGCTTCTACCCCTGTTATCCTTCTGTTCAAAACGTTTTTAAGAATGGGACAGGGGTGCTGTATGATGTTTGAATTGTTTTTATAGGCTTTTAATTAACATATTTTGCCACATAATAGTCGTGTAAAATATTTTCAGGGAAACACCCCACTGAAATTCATCTATACTTATTAAGGTTTTATTTAAAGGGTTGGGAGCTCTTCCATCTGTTTCCCCAATCAAATTATAGAAATGTATCACTTAAAGATATCAAAGTGGTAGAAAGCAGTGTTCCTTGTTCCTATACTTCCACATTCCATTCTCCAATTGTTCAATTTATATGCAGTAGAGATAGAACATTTGTCATAGTACTTAAGATCATAACAGAAAAGTCTAGTTAGCACCTAAGAACTAATGGACTTGTAGTGGTATATGCTTTCAAGAATTACTGGTATATCCCACTTCATTAGAAAACCGTTGTCATTTATAAAAACAGGTTCTGCTGTTTAAAAAACGAATATGTTCCCTCTACCTATCTTATACAAAATTGAATATAAAGCATCTATTTGCTTATAAAAGTAACAAGTATTTTAAATCATTCATTTTTTGAATGAAGATGTAGATACATAAGAAATATATATAGTTCTAACATTAGAGATGTTCAGTTATACAAACTGTTTTCTTTTTGTTCCCCTTTATAGCCATGCAAAAAACAAAAAGAAGATGATCCTTCTATGAAAGCAATTACTAAATATTTTGCACCATTAGGAAAAAATGTTCATAGTATGGCATCACCACCGAAGTCCAACAATATAATGGATTATTTTAAAAAAAGTTCTCCTACAAATGAGAAGATTGTTTCACCTGTAACAGAGAAAGAAAGCAAAACAACATGTTTATCTTTGGAAACTTCTTCCAAGTCTTCATTGAGGCTTAAGAGACGGGGAAAGAAGTGTCATTTCATGAATACATTAAATGATGTGAAAACCTCTGATTTTCTGATAGAAATTAATAGTGACGATAGTAGAGAAATACAAAGTTCAAAAGAAAAGGATTCTAAAACTATTCCCATTAGTCCAAGTATTCCTACGTTGATTGATCTCACAAATGCAGAAGAAACATTCAATGCTTGCAGCAAAAATCCTTCCAACATTTTTAGCTTTGAAAATCAAGAAAGGAAAATCAAAACAGAGGGAGATATAATAAAGACTAACATGAGAAGGTCAAAGAAAAGGAAACTTAAGGATGAGAGTGACTCATCTGAATGTTTTGTCACTGAAACACAACAGAAGGATCCATCTGAAATAGTTGATGAAAAACAAGTTGCATCTATACATGAATGTGATAAAAGCCCTTCAGTAAAAATTCAAGATCATGATACTAGTACACACGAGACACCACATTTAAATGACAATACTGTGACTGTTTCATTTGAAGACTTCCTAAAAAGTCAAGGAAAAAATGAAGTCGATCACATTCCAAAAGCACAGACATCGGATGAACCCATTACATGTGATGAAGCAGACAGCTGCCAAGATGTTCAGGAATTAGCACTTAAGAAAGTCACCGTCCTTGCACAAATCCATTCTGTCCCCCCGAAATCTCTTTCATCTCAGAAAATAGCCTCTATATTTTTAAAGCAGAAAAGCAAAAAAGCTAAAAGACAAAGCAGTCCACCCGCTTTGGAGGGAGAAGGTACTGAACAGATGACTTTGAAAAGGAGATCTAATGTTGTGATAGCAGAAGAAGAGTTGGAACTGGCTGTACTTGAAACTTCAGGTTCAGAGGCTGTGAAGTCTAAATGCACTGCAGAAGAAAGGTACCAGTTTATGAAAGCCTTTAAACAACCAGAATCGGAAACAATCAAAACAGGAGCTAAAAAGGGAACTAGTAAGCAAAAGGAAGTAGAAGGAACATCATCAAAACACAAACTGGAAGAGGAAGAATGTGAGGATGCTTCTAATAAAAAGCTTGAAAATGAAGCATCAGTTTTTAATGCTAACATTAGCTTCCGTGATAAAGATAGCAAGAGTGACATTCACAGAGTAAAAGTCAATAAACTCAAGAGGAAAAATAAGGTAATAAAAACAAAGGTAGAAGTTTTAGATATGAATACAAACCAAAAAAGTGAAGCTTGTGATCAAATTAAAGTTGGGACATCAGTTGACGCACAAAACAAACTACCTCAGAAAAATAATGGATTGAGAAGAAGTCCACGACAAAAGAAAGATAATTCCATACTCTGTACACCAGAAAAAGCAGGATTTACAGAGGATCTTACAAAAAACACATCATCTGCCATCCCTTTGCTGGCTTCAACTCCAAAAACAAACAATAAAATGTTTGATAAAAGTGATTTATATAAAGCCGAGATGATTACTGAACCTTTTGATTCGAAGAGCCCAATAAGGTAAAATTATTTTAAGTTATTTCTAGTTTACAAGTTTATTTTCATGCAGTATTGTTCAAAACATTAATTCTAAACCAGTACCAGCCCTTGCTGGACCCTGGTGAATTTCCAGGAAGCCAATTACAGCCAGTGAGCACAAATATAATATTGGTTCCTTGTACGCCTTTCCCCCAGAGCAAATAGCTTGGGAATCACTGTGTTACCCTTTTTTTCTTGAAATGACAGTTCAAAATGTATGCAAGTGGGATTATTGTTTGGGAAAAACATTAAGTGGGATTTTTTTTCTTATCCAGGATGAAATTCACCAGAATTAGTGTAACTGACCGATTTATGCAACAAAGTATAAAGGTATTGTATTGAATTAATTTGACTATGATTAATCTTCATAATGAAATCATTGGTACAGTTGGATTAAGTATTCCTTTTTAAGGCTTCATGTCTTGAATAATATGTAAAATAAGTAACTTGTGTACTAAGGAGTTACTTAAATGAAACTGTCTCCTCCCCCCCCCCCCCCCCCTCGGCTTATGCCATGTGAATGCAGGTAGCTGTCTTTTGATTTGAGAGAAACCTAGTTTCTTTTTCTAGTATCTTTGGAGCAAAAAAAGTAGGGAGAATTTACTACATTTTTATAACAGGGTAAGTGAACGATGGAGAAAAAATCATGGTTTTGTGGGGATTTACCTATGGTATCATATGGGAATCGCCCCCAAGCATTATTGGACTGAAATTCCTGGCAGTGTTTTAGATCCAAAGGTGTCTTGCTTGCAGAGAAAGTGCTCTTTTCATGTCAAGTAGGGTGCCTCACTTTTTGCCAATTTGTCTTATATGCTGTAGTAGCCCCCTTTGTCATATCCCTTACTGTTCCAGATAGTCTCTCATCTCTCAGAATCAGTGGGGGAGCTGCTACACCAGGCAGGGGAAATTAGTGAAAATCAGGGGACTACCTTGTGCAAGCAATAGTCACCTCTGCTTTTGTAGAGCCACAGTGTGTGTTTGCAATACTTATAGCCAATTAATGGTTTCTTTTAATTTTATGATAGATGAACACCAGTTCTAGCAACATAACCAAAGCAAAGAAATTGGTTGAGAAAGCAAAGGTTCTACAACATCACAGAAAAACCAAGACTGTTGAAGCTATATTACATGCACCTTTGAGGCGTTCAACTAGACAGCAGGCTATTGCTGATAGGAAAAGGTCACATAACTTGGAAGTAAGTGTATAAAATCCAGCCAACATATGAAATCATCCTTTCTGCTCTTGTAATTGATTTTGCATAAATATATACTTGCCTTTTATTTTTTCCCATCTTGTTATATCAGACTTTTTAATCAGACTTGTGTTATTATAGCACAGTGTTTCCCAATTCAGATATTTCAGGTATTTTTTTTTTATATCAACTCGTGGAATTTTTTTTATCATTGGCTAAGGCAGATACGGCTTCTGAAGGCTGTGTCAACAAACTCCTGAAATACAAGAGTTCGGGAATCACTTTTAGAGCATACATGTCAAAGATAATTATTTTTAAAATGTTGAAGGTCATTCATGATTAAAAGCTGACAACCCTGGATTACTTTTACTATTTTATCATGGTTTTGAACCATGGCCGCAAGTAGACAGTTTTTATTTTTCATATATATACCAATGGATGTGGATGATCTTATTTTCAGTTATTAAATATCCTTATAATGTGGAGCTAACACTTGGTAATTTAAATATTTATTGCAAAATCTGTTTCCTTGCATTTTGAATTAGCAGTGTAGGTGATCAAATGTTTTTACTGGTAGCCATAATTTACAATTTCTAATATTAATAAACTACTTCCTTATATTTGTGTTCAGGATTCAGTGTTTGCTCTGGATCCATGCACAAGCATTATTTCTACTGTTGTGGGAAACGTAAACAGACAAACGAAACATCGAAACCTGAATGATGTATTGGGGAAAAAAGCTGGAAATGCGAAGGCAACAAAAAAATCACATGGTATGTGATTTTGTCCAATTGCAGTACTTTACCTCCCTCAACTCAGATGTGTCTTTCTTCTACTGAGTGAACAATAGAGATGTCCATAGCTCCTTTTGCTACCTAAATGTGACACTGTTAGAGCAGAATTTTCCTTTAAGTATGGTATCACATGAAAGTCTCATTTAATTGTCATGTTTTCCACTTAATTTGTGTTTAAGGACAGATTATTGTAAAAAAATATTAGAAATATAGAAGATTCATAACTGAGGACAAAATTTAGAATTGTTGTATCTATTTAGTACCTTCTTGTAATCTGCTAGTCTCAATTTTGTCTTGTTCTAATGAATGTATATCTGTGATGATATATGTAGAATTTAGGACAGAATTGCAAGTTGGCTGGATAAAGATGCAAGATGTTTAATAGTCTATGAATCTGCTATCACGATTGGGATAGAAGGTTTTCAAGGCCACATTAGACATTGAAAATAATAATTAGATTTGTTTTCTTTACATTTTTCAAAAATCACGTTAGGGAGGTGCTGTTTTTGTGGTGGAAGTCAACCCAACATTCCATTTTCTTTGTCCTGTATGTGTGGTTTTGAACCATGGAAACATTTTATCTAATTAAACTAAAACATACAGTTTTTGCCCTATGAAGGGAATGAAGCTGTATGCTTCCAAAGTTGTTAAGAATCTAAAATATTAATATACTAACTGGATGTATTTTGTACCTTCTGCTATTCCCTGTGGCAACAACAGTTGTGCTGTGCTGATATCTGCATAAATTATTGTTAATCCTGAAATGTGTTGTGTTTAAAGGGAAAGTAAGAATGTCTTCAATAGTAAGGAAAAAAATCAAGAAGACTATGGATGAAAAAATCACTATATTAGATGAAAGCAGGTGAGTCCATTATACAATGTGGAAATGAAGTATTCATAACAATTATTGCATATCTAATTATACACTAAAAATAAAGTTGGGATTTGCTGCTGTGTGATTGCTGCTCCATGTGATACTGCAATCCAACTTACACATTTTGGTCATTGGGTAGGAATAGTGTCCCACTTCAGGGAATCAATGCTGAATAGAAGGGACTGCTGTCAGCCAGAAAGGCTTTACTTGAAGAATTCCCAGCAGTGTGTGCACACAAATGTGGGAGGGTAGGTGGAGGGAAGTTTTTAAAACATCCACTGACCACTTCGGCCTCAATCCCTAAGCAAACTTAGATCTGGAAAAGAAGTGTTGAAAATAAAAGTGTTCTGCTGAAATAAATAGGAAATTCTTATTTGCCTTGCTCTGTCTTTAAGTTTAGAGGTGGAATTCTGATTAACTCAAAAGCAACATAGCATAGTGCATCAGTCAAGTAATATAGATCAGAGCAGCACAGGGAGCTATCTTGGATATACCATGTCTATAGAGCCATTGACCATGTGGTAGCTGGAGTGTTTGAGTAGGGAAAAGCAGGTTCAAACCTCCAAAGCTCATTGGATGAACCTAACCTCCATGTGGTTACACAGTAACTGAGAAGAAAAGGGTAGGTTTGAAAAGCGGTACTATACACCACTCCTTAAAAAGAAGAAGCATAGTAACATTAGAACGAAGCTCACGGTAGCACAGCGGGTTAAACCGCCAAGCTGCTGAACTTGCTGACTAAAATTTTTGGTCAGCAATTTGAATGGGGGGCCCAGGTGAGCTCCCGCTGTTAGCCCCAGCTTCTGCCAACCTAGCAGTTCAAAAACATGCAAATGTGAGTAGATCAGTAGGTACTGTTTGGGCAGGAAGGTAACGGTGCTCCATGCAGTCATGCCAGCCACATGACCTTGGAAGCGTCTATGGACAACGCAGACTCTTCGGCTTAGAAATGGAGATGAGCACCACCACCCCCAGAGTTGGGCACGACTAGACTTAATGTCAAGGAGAAACCGTTACATTACTGTGCTAATCATATTAGAACACAAATATGATTAGCACAAAAATATTGTGAAGAAAACAGCAAAGGTATTGTTTGAAGACTTTCATGGCTGGAGTCACTGGATTGTAGTAATAATAATAATAAAACTTTATTTATATACCGCTTTATTTCCCCAAGGGGGGCTCAGGGCAGTTTCTAAGCAACATCACCAAAACATAGTTTTTTTCGGGCTATATGGCCATGTTCTAGAAGTATTCTCTCCTGATGTTTTGCTTGCATCTATGGCAGGCATCACAACCTCTGAGGATGCCTGCCATAGATGCAGGTGAAACATCAGGAGAGAATGCACCTAAATCATGGCCATATAGCTCAAAAAACCTACAACAACCCAAAATACCCAAGGTTCACCATAAGTCAGAAACAGGTGCACAAAAACAGCTTAAATAGAAGCTTTGTGACAGTATTCTGGTGCAACATAGGAATGGAACAATGGACGACGAACCTGGACTATGCTTGGATGATTAGAAGATTGGGTACGGTTGTTTTTTGTAATAATTGTGCATTGTAATTGCTTATTGGTAATTTATGGATAATGTGTTAAGTCAATTTGTTATATGTTGTATGGAACCACTGCTGTTTCTACTGTTTTTACTGTTTGTGAACCGCTGTGAGTCGCCTTCGGGCTTGAGATACAGCGGTATATAAGCAAAGTAAATAAATAAATAAATATATAAATATGTAATCTGCAGTTTCTACTGATCAACTAAACACATGGAGAAAGCAAGGCTGGGATAATGAGATCCATGCAGATTGACATACACCCTGGGATTGATAGTTGGCAATTCTTGCACCACTTGGTGGTTGTTGAGCCTCTTCTTTCTACCTGAGCATAAAGGCAATTGCAAATATATTGTACCACATTTAGCCCTGCATGGTGGCTGTGAGGAACAGAATTATTTGTAATCTCAAATTGAGTGGCCTATTTTAGAGTAGGTATAGTATTTCATAGCAGCTATGTATGGGCGTATATACTGGTATATAATTTCAGAAGGAAAAATTCATCTAAACTGTGTAGCAGTCAATAAATATTGGAAATACCTACCTTTTCTAATATTTTGATAAGCAATTCTAGAGAACTGCATTGCTTAAACAGTAGGAATGGTATGTTACTGTAGTATAGGAATTCTTTCACATTTTAATTCTTCAGAAAAAACATTTCCATGCTAATTTCTTTACTAAAAAAAAGTGTAATGAGGAAAGTCTACATCAAAAGTGCACAAGCAGTTCTTCTGGACTCAGGTCTGATAGTTACTTCTTCACAAATGAGAGCAGACTCCAACATGTCCCCACTCTTACAATGTTACTGGCTGTCTTACATTACTGATCCCAAAGTGAGAGATGCGGCAAACTTCTAGGAAACTTCAAGTTTCTCCTAAATGTAGTCTGAAAGTCATTGTTGAAAGTAATACATAACTATACTGTATTATATACTGAAACTTAGATACTTCTGGTTGTCATTTCTATTAGTGAAGATGGTTCTGAAAATTCTCAAGATGTTATGCAATTCAGAGCAAAACGCAACTTTTTAATGAGTGGCTTGCCAGAATCTTTAAAAAGGCAAATTGCAAAGAAAGCAGCAGCACTGGAAGCATATTCCTTGGCTAATTCCTGTTTTCAGACAGTTGTTCATGTGCAGCAGAAAGATGAGGGTGAGTATTGACCTCCTGAAATTATAACAGCCTTTGCCTCAAAGGGAAGTTCACATGGTTATCCCCTCATCTTGGCTTAAGGCAACATCTTTCCTCCTGCCTTTGTTACTCAACTATCATTTTAAAATCTAAATGTGTCACTTCATCACCACACCCACATCTTTTGCATTTCTATGACTATTCACACAACTTCACTCCATGCATCTGAGGAAAGTAATCTCTAAAGTGCCTCGAATTCCCGCTGCATACTGATATTACAGACTACACAAGCATCTTTTAGGATTTAATAGTGTGAGCTTTAATAATATGAACTTTCTTTTTTTAAAAAGAGTATTGTCTCCCATCTGCGTATTTATGCCTCCCATATGCGTATTACATCAGAAAAATGATAACTATAAGAGATCATATGCTAAGCCTAGAAATAAAGATCTGCCATGTTTCAAAAGCAAGGAACATTATTTTAAGCACATCTTGGTAGGAATTGTATATTAGTTGCAGCACAAGAACGGCATACTAAGACTGGAGGATCATTCCGATTTGCTTATTCAAGTGTATCCCTTGAGTCTGAATGCATCCTTTTAAAACATTATTATTTCTAAAATTATTTAGAAACAGCCTGGGTAATTATAAACAAACATTTTTTCAAGTAGGCAAATAATCTCCTGTCATTTAATTCTTCTGTAATCCTATACAGAATATATCCCTAAAGCTCTTTTTTAACTGTTATTTTTTTTATTCTATCATAGGACGTCTGATGTGGAGGTTGCCGTTGCCTTCATGCCCTCTTTTAACTAATTTAAAAGAAGTACATTTGGATGTAGCAGATGTCACAAAACTCACCTTTTCGCTTGGTGATTTTTCAGTTTTAAATACACAGCCTCAAAGCACCAAGGTTCCAAATGCTTTGGTTAGTACTTTGCACATTGTTATTGTCATTTGGTTGGAGTTACACTGTTCTGTCTTATATACAAATTCAGCTTAAGAATACAGCTACAGAACCTAAATTGTTCGCAATTTGAGGACAGCCTGTATTGTTGCATCCATGCTGGCTTATTTATTATTTGCTGTGAATGAATATCAATTTTTATTACAACATGATTTTTGATTCCATGTTCTGTCTCTATGTGATCCCTATCAGATTTACTGTGTGTATTATTTGTTGCTAAACTTATTTTCCTTAGAAAGTTTTAGTATTTATACTTCTTTCCTATTTGCAGTTATCTGGGTGGCGACCAGCTCTTACCGATGCACAAAAAAACTATTTGCTGGAGGAGATTCAGTTTTTCAACACCCATTTTCCTGTGAAACAATTTTTTGATTTAATGATGAAAAAACAAGCTGCTTCTGATAATAATAAGCAAGGTTAGCATTACATCTAATATTAAAGTGTAATTATATAAGTGGTTGATAAATTGTAGCAGTGGAATCATATGGTAACTTATTCAGAAGATCTGAATTTATTCTCAAAATAATAGTCATTGATTTTCTGGGTTTATTCCAGGAAACTTTGTTCCCAGACATTCAGTATGTTTCTGCAGGCATGTAGTGGTGTTTTTTTCTCTTATTATTTTGGCAGTAGCTTTCTCATATATGGCATGCTACTTCAGAAGATTCCTGACCTTTGAAAAACATGGTTTGTTAATACTGAAGGCTGCCAAGGCCATTGAAGAAGTCCACATGTCCATGTGTAATGCTGCACAATTTATTGTGCATTTCAACACTTGTGACTAAATTCTACCCTTCTATTACTCATTGGCAGTAACAAAGAGATGCTAGGATCTTGATATGTTGAATATTTTCTTTTTCTCTGACTAGTGAACAAATGTGAAGCTGTGAGCTCTGACACAAATAGAAAAAGTGATAATCAGAGAGAAGGCAAAAGAAAACGAAAAACTGAAGATCGCAAATCCAAAAGATGGAAACCAATAAAAAAAATAGAGGCTGACTTGCCAAATAATGTTTCCAAAGTATCAGATGTGAAGCAGGCTGAAATGGAAAATACAATCCACATAATAGAGGCACATGATACAGAAGAATCTGAAATTATAGCAATAGAAGACTCTGACTCTGGATCAGAAATTCATCCTGCTTCTGGTAACTTGCATGTTATCTATAATGCTCTGAAAATGTTGTGTACAGATTTTTTGTTAAGAAAGTCATATTTTATTACGTACAGAAATAGTCCTTTATATCTAGACATAAAATAGTCATATGGTTTGGAATTATTCCTCTTGACACTTTTTGGATTTTCATGAAGTTACTTCATGTTGACAGTTTAGAGAAAAAAACTGTGAAATGTCACTAGAGCAAAAGCCAGTAATACCTAAATTGGATTAAAATATTGTATGCACTGAAATTCTGGCTGAAATCACAATCACCTAGATCCAGAGAGCCTCCGGAATGATCAGAAGGTATATCCCATTGTGCAAGAATTAGGAAGAAAGGGGATTTCACCACATTTCTTCCTTAATCTCATAACTGGTCATGAGTATGTGACCCAAATTTTTGGAACCATGGAATTCGGGGGGAAGGGTGTCCTGAGAGCCAATAGGATTATTTCTGAATGAGTAATTGGGACATATTCTTGGATTTCATTTTTGTCAGAACAGGAATCTGACCACGAAGGACTCAGATAATACTATGCAACACAATTTGAATTTTTGTTGTTCCTAGTTTGAAAGTGCTATTTCCTGTTTAATTTTGTAGTACTTACTTTGAAAGTATTTGCTATATGCCAGAAACTTGGTTTTGGTAGCTGAGGGTAATACTCTTATTTCCTTGAGCCTAGGAACTTTGTTTGCAATTTTCCTTAATGAATATGCAGACTGCAAAAACAAAGCTTTTGTGATTTAATAAACTTTTCCAATGTTTTTTATGATAGAACCAATTAGGAAATGACATTTATAATCCAGGAACAAAAATTGTGTTACATAGTGTAATCAGTTCTGTATAGTGATAATTTAATCTTCTAGTTTTTCCGTTTCCTTTAATTATATAGTATGTTTGAAGCTGAAATGTAAAAGGCAACATGAAGATACTGAGGAAGGACAATAATCCATAGTTATCATGGTATGGTGTAATTTCCGAATAGGATAGCCCTGCTTTTGTTGTGCTTGGCTGTCACTGCTCAACCATAACTCAGCATGTCAAGAATAAGATACTATGACCTTTAGATTTAAGCATTTCCCTATATCCTTGCAGTCTTCTGTAATGACACTTGGAGGATTTTGCTTCAAATATACAATGACCTGCTTTTGTCTTGTCATCCAAATCCAACAAATTGGTTAATCTTAAGATTATAAGTTTGTTTGAAACAAACACAGCTACAAACTATGAAGATGTCTTCTTTAAATAAACCAAAATTAATATCAATTATAGTTTAGGGCAAGGACAGTGCACCAAACCAGTGGTTCCCAAATCTGGGTGTCTAGGTATTGTTGGGTGTTAATGTCTGTGATCCCCAGCCAACATGGGAAGCTTGGGTGATTGAGTAACATTCAGGAGCCCAGGTTTTGAAATTAGAAGTAAAAACTTCCACATTCCTAAAGATAAAGTGTGAGAAAAGAGCAAATTGGTTTAGTGTGATATCTGTATATTGTGGACTATACAATATGCAACTGTCTACTAAAATGTCACATTCCTTATAGTCAGATTGCTAATGCATTTTAATCAAAATTTATCTCACTCTGTAAATCAAGAGTTTTACTTGGCCTAAATACACTTCCCAAAGTGTGCTATTTTTTACTTATATTCATTGGATAATTATTAAAATAGCTTGTTTCTATGTTCATATCTGCAGATTTTGCACATGAAGATACCCTCTGGACAGAAAAATATCAGCCACAGAACTCCAATGAACTTATAGGCAATACTGTAGCAGTTAAAAAGCTCCACAGGTTGGAAATAAGTGATATTTTCCTTTGAAAATTAATTAATTATTGCAACACTTTCATATTGTCCAGATTTATATGATAATCTGTTCTTCAAATGTCCTTGCTCCAGCTCTTGTTAATGTTACAATTTTATACCATAGTTCATACTGACAAGAAGTACACAAGTGTTTGGCCATCTCCCAAACATTTAATTTAATTTAATTTAAGGGTTTGGTAGAGCTGAAAATACATCAGTTATACAGCTATGATATTGTTTTCTTTATATATATATACATCAGCTACCTTTCCCATATTAATTGCTTTCCATAGACTTTAGAGCTCTTTCCCTAGTGAGGTTAGAAGACCTTTCCTCCTTGTCCTTATGTCAACAGAGACTTTTATTTAGGTTTTTAGAACAAATTCTTTTTCAAAAAAGGAATTGCTGTGGTGTTTTGAAATAGCATTGTTAAAATCTCTTTTTAGAGTATGCTTTTAACAAGATTTAGTAGTTTCATTAGGTTTTTAACTTTTTGTATGTTTTAAATGTTATCTTTTATTGTATAATACTTTTAGTCCCAAGGTGGGAAATAAGTGGTGGTAATGACAATATCCTCCACATGTTTTAAATTTATTTTGCAGTTAGTAGATTTATACATAGTCTCACAAACAAATACAACAGAATTGTATTACACTTTTTTTTAGATGGCTCTGTGAATGGAAAAGAAGAGTTGACTGGGAGGAAAACAGAACTCAAAAAGAAGAGGATAGCACTCACCAGGGTACCTTAGAATGTAGCCTTAGTTTGTAAAATATAAAATTACTTGAGTTTTAGTTTGAGAACCCTGTGAGGGGTTACAGCTGCCTCACAGATTTTGGGGAAAAGTAAGATTGTTCATAAATAAAATGAAGGGTTTTTGTTTTGTTTTTTGTTTTTTTAAAAAATCCTAAACCACATTATCAAAGGAAGGATATAAAAAACCAAATGAATAAAAATATGTAGTAGAGCTGGCCATATGGAAAATTGCTCTGTTTGCATCTTCCTTGTTCTAATCTCTGATATGTTTATTTTGATGTCACCTACTTAGAATCCTCAGATATTGCGGATTTCCAAGATGACAGATCGGACAGCGAGGACGAGACTATGCTATGCAATACTATGCTACTTTTTGGTCCCCCTGGCATAGGCAAAACTGCAGCAGTTTATGCTTGTGCTCAGGAGCTTGGTTTCAAGGTTGGTAGAAGGTAATTATTTGTCTATTAAATGAGAGCCTACAAGTTATTTTTTTATAAACAAATCTGATTTTTATAATGTTCTGCAGATATTTGAAGTTAACGCTTCTTGCCAGCGTAGTGGAAGGCAAATTCTCTCTCATCTGAAGGAAGCAACTCAGTCTCATCAGGTGGACAAACAAGGTGTCCATGCTCATAAAGCAGCCTTCTTTAATAGCTATGGTACCAGCAAATCACCAAGTGAGTAAGGTGCTTATTTGTTTTATCTATAGTAGGTTTTTATATCCTGTTTAACCAATTCTTTATTGGTTAATTCTCTAGTTTTTTTTTGTTTTTTTTTTAGGTTCTGGCTGTTTGAGTTTTGCAGCACATAACATGAATAGTATAAGATTTTTATTTATCAAGTTCCTCTTCTTTCTTTCAAATACAGAAATCATTAATAGAACTCTCCTGAAGTGTACTGTTTCCCCCACTGTTTGCCTTATCCCACTATCACAACGCGTAATCTGCATATTTTTTTATGCATTAAAAGTATTTGCATTGAAATGTTTAGGCGTTGTTCTTTAAAACTACAATCATATACATTTTCCAGCATGCGATTTCCATAGATCACAGGAATAATAAATCTGTGTTAGAATGTGCTGCATGGGGATGAGATCTTTATGGGATGGTTTGGGCGGAGAATATTGCTTCTGAATACAAATTGGGACCATGACTAATGGTCTCTTGTTTAACTTGGATGTGTCTCATTCCATTGGAAAGAATCAGGATCCTGGACTAAAACAGACATTTTGTATGTTCCATTAACAGTGACATCTATCCCACGAGGCACTATCTATCTGTCTATTTCTTAGGGACAAATAGAGTAATTCTTCAAGAGGCCTTTGTGCATCACCATTTTGCAAAGAACACTTCTAATTCTAATTCTGTATATGTAACAGGGATCATTCTTAGTGCTGCCACCTAATTATAATTGTTTGGCTTATCCATGATAGAACTTCATCCCTCTATACTTTTGGGCACTTTAGTCACATGTGGCCCCAGTAGCCTATTTCTCCACACTTTCTCCAACATGGTAGGCATTTTCTTAATATTTTGTTGTTTCCCAAACTGCAGCTGCTAGGCAGCAAGTAATAACAGTACTGAAAATAATCAGTCTGCTGACGATGGTGCCTGTTAGTACTGTGGTTGCATACTTTCCATGGTATTCCATGTCAGGGCTTGCCTTTGCCTGTACTGTATGGCAGTGGTAGTGGTGACAGTGCTGACAAGGACTATAAAGCATCACTTCCAGTACCATTTGGCCACTGGAGTACTTGAGACTGTACATCCTGTCTGGAGGTACAAATAAGCTGGTGCACCTGAAAAAACATTCTGTCAGGAAGAGAATTTAAAACTGACTTTTCTATTCTTTAAATTGAATGGTTGTTTAGAATTTATGGTGATCTTTAAGGATAGTGGCATGAACTTCTAGTGCACATCTATCCGGGAAAGCTTGGGCATGTTGTTGTTGTTCTTGCCTGTCTCAGAGATAATGAAGGGAGACTTTGCTCCTCTTCATTTCTGATATTGTAGAGACTAGTGCCTCAGAACGTGTTGGAAACTGTATTATGAAAGCACATAAGAATTGTAATAGGACAATTTTCTTTTTGTGCACTTATAAGGCAAATTAAAATGTATATTTCAGAAAAAAAATCTCCCAGAAAAGAGTGGTCTCCAAGGAAACTTACAATTTCACCCAGAAAAGGTGGATTAAAACAAGGCTTGGCTCCCAGAACACTAGCAAACTATTTCAAAATTTCTTCCAAATGTCAGAATAAAGAAGAAAAAAAGTCACAAGGAGACAATAAAGGTATTTTAAATGTTGGATTTGTATGTTTATAAATGCTGGAGAAGGTTGCTCATTCTGCTTTCTTTCCTATCTGAAGAAATGTTGCTGTAGAGCTGTGCTAGATACTTAAGGTGAAAAATTTTACCCCCTTCACCCCCAAGTATTTTTCTCTTCTTATTCCCACTTTAGCTGCTACCCTGAACATCATGAGTCTTGGAAGTTATTGTCTATTCTTTTTTTTATCTGGGTGCTTTTGGCTTCTAAGATTTTCTTCAGTAAGTGTGTAAACTGTGAAGATCTCTTATTCTGCCAGTCAAAAATATGGTCATCTCTGCCTTTACCACTGACCTTTATGTGAAGAAATCATCCCGGTTTTATGTCAGATTTTTATTCTAAGATAAGCATCCCCATGTGACTTTGGCTATTGTCAAGTTCTTGTCTGAGGTGTTCAGGATTAGACAAGAGTTAATTTCTGTATTGGTTCAGCCCTTCCACTGTAGCAATATTGTGGAAACTACACACAGTGGGCTATGTCTCTTATTGATCCACTAGAAGTCTCTACAAAAATTAAGATAACATATAATTCATTAACATGAAGGTTATAATACAGAACTAGACTACATGCTGTGTGTGAAAGTGGTATTTCTTATAGCTGTGGAAACATGCCTGACTATTGTTGTAGCTAATGGTATAAATGTAGATTTCAAGAAGATGAAAATAAAACACATTCAAAATTCTAGGATCTTGAAAATGAACAAGGAGTTGTCCTAGACCTTCAATAAATCTTTCAAATACTACTAAAAGCCCGTGTATTGTTGGGAATGGGTTGCCCATAATATGTAATTATTAGAGAAATCCAGAACCTAACTATGGATATTTTATAGTAATTACACACAAACTTTAGGTAATGTTGATTAACTTAGAAATATATTTTGTGATACTACCAACCCTTCTGTGAGAACAGGCATCACATTTTAGTTAATTTACTCCTGATCTTATAGTTTTTAATTCCCTCCTCATGTTTATGCATATTTACAAAAATCCACAAAACTTTTTAGTTTTCTTTTTTCTGGCTGTTAAGAATTTGTTGTAAAATCAGATAGTTAAACTGGATATCTGAAGTGTTTTTTATGTCTGTGGTAGGCATGTTAAAGTGGGTTTAGGGTAGGCATGTGCAAACTTTTTGTTGGGGGTATTGCGGGTGGGGGAGGCCAAGGGCAGTTGGCATGGGGGGGGGTGGATAGCACATGGAGGGAGGGTCCTTCTCTCAGCCTGGGGACTCGGCATCCTGCTGTGTCCCCAGGCTGGAAAGAGGAGACACAGTGCTGCCAAGAGGTCTCGGCAGCCATGTATCTCTGCCTCAATCCTCCTCTCAGCTTATAGACATGGTGAGCCTGCCACATTTGCAAGCTGAGATGAGGGCAGAGGTAGATAAGGGCCGGAGAGAAGAGCCCAACGGGACAAAGCAGGCCTGGGTTTGCCCATAGCTTACTATAAATAAGGGCCATTTTTCTATTAATGGAAGTTAATACTGTGTTTTTTGTTCTTGCAGAAAATAAGAAAATCTTACCAGGAGAAAATACACAAATAAAATCAGTAAAAAGGGAGAGCAAAGAAGAAGAATCAAGTAAAAAATGTGCAACTTCACTTATCCTCTTTGAAGAGGTATGGCATATAAATTAGGGGTGGCCAACTGTGGAGGGATCAGGACCCATTTCCCCCTAGCCCCACCAATTAAGCTTCTTCAGCATGTATGTGTCACTTCCAGTTGCCATTTGGCTTATCTTCATTCACCAGCCGGGTTCGAGACGGGGTGGGACCAAGAGGAGAGTCTCTCCTGATGTTCGCAGTGTCTGGGCAGGTTCATATGAGGCAATGCGGTTGGCCAGGTAGTCTGGACCCAAACCGTTTATGTGGCCTCTGCATAGTTAAGAGAAGCAAACCTGCTTATTTTTCCACATGGAATCCAAACACGTTTGTCATGTTTCTGCTGAAGTAAAGCTAGGGCAAAACAGATTATCAATTCAACTCACCAGAAGCGGAGACAAGTAAACTTTCTGTTCCTGACCAGAACAAATTATGGCTTTTGGGCACACAAAGCTATTGTCATTGAAGTCTCTCTTCTTCAATAACTAAGCATTTTTATTTTTCATAGGTTGATATAATATTTGATGAAGATGCTGGATTTCTAAATGCAATAAAGACATTCATGACAACTACCAAGAGGCCTGTCATTCTTACTACTAATGGTGAGTATTATTATTTATAAGTATCTGAATATTTTCTGGAATGCATTAAAATTATATTGAAAAATATTTGGAGGTTAAATTGAAAGTACAATTTGAAATCATTCGTATGTGATAAGGTGTTTTAGGAAATATACACTCTAGCCGCTATTTCCTTCCGTTCTGTATTGTAACCTTTATGTACCCTAATTTTTAAATTAATGAACTTTTTTAAATTAATTTTTTTCCAATATTTTTATTGAATAAAATCTAAATAAAAGAAAAAATACAAATGAAACAAACCACAGATTTTAAAAACTATACACAAAACTATTTAAATAAATATAAAAATAGAAAGAGAAGGGGATATAGAACATACATTATCTGTACACATCTAAACTACCTAAACATATAATGAAAATCTGCAACTAACAAAATAAAAGATGAAAAAAATGACTTTTAACTTTCTGTTTTGCCACTTTTCTCTACGTCGTAAGATACTCTTCATCAACATATTTACCTCATACTAATTAACAAAACCAGCACACATCTTGGTACCTCATTTTTTTTACTTGTTTCTGGGTATGTTGAGCTGCTGGTTCCAGAAATGGCACCCATTTTCTCCTATCAGGTCTAGTTTTTGGAATACAGAACATTTGTCATTTACCAGCCTTCATCTGCTAAATCGTTCAATTTTAATAACTAATCTTCTTTTAATTAGATATGATCTTTATTTTATTTTTTTGCCTCAAATAATATATTTGGGCTTGTGACATAGTGATGAGGAAAGAGAATCCTGTCCTCAGACAAACAATCGAGCTCCTGAACTAAAGGAGAATGAGTGGGGGGGCTTGCAAAGACGCCAAGGCACAGATCAGTGAGATATGGCACAGGTGAGAAAATAGATGGCATGTTTAAATAGAGAGTGAGGCTGGAGTAAAAGATTTGAAAAGGAAGAAAGGCGGGGGGAGGCTAAGAACTGGAGGAATTAGTGATAATTGCAATACCCTTTGATTTATCTGCAGTGAAGAAATGATAAATATTGTGAGTATCTGCAAACCTGTTGGATGTTATTTGCTGAATGTCTGCCAGAGTCGCTTAGGAAGAAGTAGCTGTTTTTCTTATGGCCTTTTTTAAAGGAGAGTAAATAAGATGCAAGATAAGGCTCATCAAGTTCCTCTTCTAAGGGGAGAAGGCCAATCTACAACAGGGCACAATATCGTCTAGCCTTTTCACATGTTTACTACACATGAGAAACCCTTCTTGCTTTTTACATTTCCAACATACATTCAATAAGATCATAACACAAATTGAATTTCAAACCTTTTGATTACATCCCTTCCTACTGTTTCATGTGTATGTTATGTCCAAAATGTCTAGCTTGTTTTATTATGCAAATATACTCTTGTTTGTCTTCTTAAATTTTAACTCCCAACTTATACATTGTATTAATTCCCTATTTAACATTAAAATTGGGCTCAAAATTGGGCTCCAAATTTGACCTCAGTTAATTCACAACTGGATTTTTTTTGCTTAATTTAAATCTTTCAGACCAATGTCAATAATAAAAACCATTGGAATTCATAATCTACCTTTAATACCCATTCTTTCTTTTTCTGTTTTGTTTTGTGATACTATGTGTCTTCTACATAAGCAAGAAATAACCTTAATGGTACTATGTAAAGTATTGTAATAATTTCCAAACAAATTTCATACCACAAAGGCAACACTGTAATTTTACTTTTCAGGTGTTGCAATTTCTCTCCTTCTAGGAGAGGAAAAATAGGTCTCAGTCACCAAATTTTTAAAGCCTTACCAGTGAATCTTTTGTTTAGATCCATCATTTAGTTTAATATTTGATGGCTGCTTTGAAGAAATCACCTTTACTTCACCTTCTTTGGTAAGTCTTTCAGGTTTTGAATATAAAATATCTTTATCTTCTAGTTTTATGATGTTTATATCTCAGTATTATAATAATTCATAGAAAAGGCTTCATTTTAATACTGTGTGGTAGACTAGTACTTCTAAACCTTCCCTATGAACACGAATCGCTTTAGTAAAGACCCAAGTCTTATCTTGAGAAGATAATTTATACATTTACAGGTAAATTTCTCATAAAAAGTAAATTATTTGTACTTACCATGAAACGCCTCCTTCTCAGTTGAACTACTTACATGGCCCCTTCCACACAGCTGTATAAAATCCATATTGAACTGGATTATATGGCAGTGTGAACTCAGATAATCCAGTTCAAATCAGATATTGTGGATTATCTGCCTTGTTATTCTGAGTTATATAGCTGTGTGGAAGGGCCCCGTGTCTCACTCAGTACCACTGGATGAGAACTTTTGTAATAAATGACTTGCTTTTTCACAAGAACAAGTCTAAATCCTGTGCATGTATCCTTGGTTAGTTTGAATGTTTGCTTTAAAAAATAAATGGCGTTTTGGGTTTGGTTTTGCTTTGGAAGGGTTTTGCTCCAACTTACAACCAGCCTCTCTGTTGAGGTTCTTAACATCTGTTTTATGACTTCAGTTATATACAAAAGAAGTGTTTAATTTGGCTAACATGAGTAGTGCTACAGCCCAATCAGTGACAATCTTATCAAAGTGACCTAGTTGAATAATCGTGCTTTTGATAATTTTTTGAAAGTATTAATTTTGTAATCTGTTCTGATTTAGATGAATGTTGCTAGTTACCTTCAGGTTCTCTGCTTGGCTGAGAACCTAAGAACAGACATAAAAGAATTTGCTGCCTTGTTGACTTCAAATAATTGTGACATCAGACAAAGTGTTCTACACTTGCAATTCTGGGTTAAGAGTGGTGGTGGCTATTTGAAAGAAAAAAGAATAGCAACACATGGTGAGTGTGGCCCAGATAAAATAATACTTATTTTAGGGGGAAGAATCGTATCAGGTTTTTCTGAAATATTATCCCATTTGAAATAAGTTTAGGAATTCCAGTTGACACTATTATGGCATTATGCATACTCCGTGGGACTGATGACTTAAAAACTGTAGTGAGTGCGAAGTGCAACAACTGCATTGTTGAATGGAACCCATTAGAAGGAATAGCACTGGCTGCCAATATGCTTCTGGTTGGAATTTCAAAGTGCTGATGAAAATACTTAAAACATGGTTTAGTATCTCAATACTGGAGGGAGCATCTCACTATTTATATGTCTGCCTGAGAATTGCGGACAGTTGAGTGGGCCATCCTCTGAAAGCAATGCACAAAAGAGAGGGTGTTTGTATAAGGTGCCTTGTTGATTTTATTCAGTTTGCACATGTAAACTGGTGGGTTTTCCTAGTATGCCAGGGACAGACCCTCTTCTTGTGCTCATGGGCTGCAACAGTTTCAGAACTTGCTATGGGCTGACAACCAGTGACTTGCAGATTGGAACTAGTTCACCAACCACCATTTTCAATAGTACTGATCAAATTCCTCTGTCTTTAAACAAGTCATGAGACAAGGCATAAGAGAGCCATAAGAACAGAAAGAAACATGTCGAAATGTTGCTATGCTATATAGTGCAGGGGACCTTGGTAAATAACTCCTCCAATCCTAATCTTCTATTCCAGAATACTTACTGTAACCCATAGTGCTGCATAGGTGAATATCTGTCCTTCCTCTAATAAGCTCTGCTATTAAGTCAAATAATTATTCCTGAAATTGCTATTGCGGATTTATTAAACAAAGAAAGCAAAAACACAGAATGGATGGGTAAATCTAGACTGAAGTTTTAATTAAGAGAAATTGGACTACAAAAAGCAAATGATTTTTTTAAAAAACATGTCAGAAGTGACTTGAGAAACTGCAAGTTGCTTGTGGTGTGAGAGAATTGGCCGTCTACAGAGACATTGCCCGGGGACGCCCAGATGTGTTACTATCCTGTGGGAGGCTTCTCTCTTGCCTTTTGTCCCTGCATGGGAAGCTGGAGCTGACAGATGGGAGCTCACCCCACCTTGCGGATTCAATCCACTGTTTTTCAGGTCAGCAGTTTAGCCGGCACAAGGGTTTAACCCATTGCACCACCGCGGGTCCTTTTAAGAAAAGATCAAATGAAAAGGAATAGCATGGGGGAAAATAAAAATCTGAAATTTGTGAAATTATTTGAAATAACACTGAGAAACTTGTTTTGCAAAATAAAGAACTAATTAAGGGGAATGCTGTACAATTTTTATAGGATATCAGTCTTATATCTTTAACTTGAGATTCTTGTGCCTAGGGCAAGGGAAAGAGGCAAGTAGCACAGAACATGGTGCTTCCGTTACAGAATCAACCAAAATCCCGAAATTTGACACTGGCTGCATTGAGAACTTGCTTGGTCTCACAAACATCTTCTTGCCTTCAGAAGATCTACTTTCATTTCTTAAGGTATTTTTAATAGGTTCAGAATATCTGCCTAAAATGAGCTATAATACTTAAAAACAAATGGGACACACAGTAAAATATGATGCCACTATTAAACATTCTCACTATTTCATTCTGTTCCTCTATCTTCATCCTCATTGGATGGAGAGGAGATTGGAGAGGAGATTCCATCTGAACATTAGGAAGAACTTCCTGACTGTGAGAGCCGTTCAGCAGTGGAACTCTCTGCCCCGGAGTGTGGTGGAGGCTCCTTCTCTGAAAGCTTTTAAGCAGAGGCTGGATGGCCATTTGTCAGGGGTGATTTGAATGCAATATTCCTGCTTCTTGGCAGGGGGTTGGACTGGATGGCCCATGAGGTCTCTTCCAACTCTTTGATTCTATGATTCTATGATTCATTGCCCAAGAGTCAGTAGTATCTATTCTTATTTGTTTGTTTGTTTGTTGCATTTCTGTACCACTCATCTCATCCCTGCGGGGACTCAGAGTGATGTACAACATGGTAAAATGGCAAAAATTCAATGCCTAACATACACATAAAAGCACTACATAACGAAATCAATAACATATAAATATGAATTAAAACCATTAAAAACTATACAAAGACACATCATAACATGAACATAAAACCTATTAGACATTCTTGACATTATCTCCTCCCTCAATTTGTTTCTAAATCGTTTAATTTGTTAATATGTCTATTGAGAAGTGGGTAGACTAAAAATCTATTCAAGAAAAAGTAAGTTTTGTCTACTTCATTTTTACAGCATGAAATCACGACAAAAGAAGAGTGGGATAAACTGATACAACTGCTCACAGAATTCCAGAGGAAGGATATAGATTTTATTTATGGCAATCTTGAAAAAATTCTACCTTTACCTGTCAGTAAACTTTCTGAACCAATGCCTGTGCCTCCTCTCTTATGTGAGAACCTTACAAAAACCACTTCAAATAACAAACCCCTTGACAGTGAGAGCTTGGGGAAAGCTAGTCCTGTGGAAAAGGCTAAGCAGACAAAGCGCCTGAGGAAAAACATTGTACTGGATGATAGTGATTTATTTGAGAGTGAGCTGAACTATTCTGGATTCATTACTTTGCCATCTGACACAACTAGCTCATGCTTAGAAGAAAAACCCAAGTTCAAAAGCACAGCAGGCCTGAACGATCAAACAACAGCAAAAGCAGAAGCCTCTGCCCTTACATTCCAGTGCCTGGATTCACTAACTGAATTTGTGGATAATATGTCCTTTTCTGACTGTTGCTTCAGCAGGAGGACTGAGGAATCCACACAGTCTTGTAAATATGAGGAATTTATTTGGACAAAGGGAAAGATCAAAAATGGTCTATCTGACGAGTTCAGTCTGGAGGATACTGACTGGTGGAGCTCCCAGGGCTCTATTGAACTGAAAGCAACCATGGAAGCACTAAATTTTAACAAATGCCTTAAGAATGTTTCAAAAATAATGAAAAATGCATTGAACACTGCTAGAACTTGTGGGAAGAATGATTTTGAAGAACTTCCCCTCCATTTTTCCAAAGACCAATCCAATTTATACTTTTGTCAATCAGCAGCTAATTCAAGGTAAAGTCAACATTCCTTTGAGGTATATTGCATGAAGGGGAGGAGGGTTGAGCAAAGGGGTCAGAAGGAACAAGGCGTTTCTATTTATGTATAAAGAATTGAGGCAAATGGAGGGGGATTTACATAGATATGTAATGTATTCTTTGGTATAGATACAGCATTTTGGCTCAAGATCAAAACTCTTTTGTTTAAATGCGGAGTTTTTACCCAAAAAAATCAATATTTATATTAATTTTTGTTGCTGGAACTGCCAGACGTGGTTATAGCTTAGCTATTGCTACTACTTAAGTAAGATGTGATTATGAAAGTTTTATATGTATATTATACACACAAATTTTCTGCAAGGAATAGTCTTAACAATGAAACATGATGAGTCAACTTTCAGTCACCATGTTCTTCAGTGAATTCCAGTTTTAGCACTTTTTTCTTACTGCGCTAAACTATAGTCTGTCTGAGAGGAAAGATGCATAAGAAGTAGACGTTTTACAGTGATAAGATATGGATGATGTAGATTTAACCACACTCAAGTTGTCTTTGCATTTTAAATGAGACTAATCTCACCCGTGCTTTATATGGGATTCAGAGAAACTTGTATTATTCTGGTTGCATCCAGAAGTCTTATTAATGGAAATTGGCACATGTGATGCTTCCACCAAAGCAGAACTTTTCTCCAGTCCCCCCTTACAGTTTTTTCACTGATTTCTAGAAAGTTTAAAGAGTATGCAGTAAAATGTGTGAGGTGGTCCCTCTTAGTTCAATATCGTAGTCAATATCATTCAGCCTGTATACTGAAGATTAATTAATATATTCACATCAATTTAATATTCAAATATGAATAAGATAATTTTAATGTTTTCAGCGAGGGGGGAAATGTAATTAAATCATTTTTATTAATTATTTATATTGATATTTAACTGTTAACATCTTTAACCAAGAGTTAATTTTAATGTATTTTTAACTGTAAAACTGCTGCTCTTGGCCAACCTGAAAGGTAGCTTCTGGCTCCATTGGTGTTGCCCATTTGTGCTGTAATGTAACTTCAAACTGTTTACTTTTAATGATATGTTTATATAAGACCGGACTCTGCATTCCAAAGGCATGACTTCTGAAACTAGCTTTAGTCTTGGAATTAGGTGCTAGTTAAGCACAACTTAATTTTGGTTGCGCAGTGTTTGAGCTCATCTTTTAAAATTAAACCATCATACGTTTTTTTTTTCTTTTTTGCAGAATTCGCGATAACACACATAAAAGGTTAGATTTAATCAAAACTGTATTTTCCGGTAGAACTCAGTTCAATTTTAGTAATAGACAAGCAAGTGTGATGGAATACTTGCCTGTTCTCCGCACCATCTGCAAGTCAGAGAAGGAGAAAGAACAAGGGAAAACAAAAAGAAGGTAATTTTTCATTTACAGTACTTCCAGGAAAACGTGTATATGATTGTAGTCTTAATGTGTCAAAATGCATTAAATATCATGGCTGGAATTAGTTAAGTGAATGACTTCAGATGTTTTTCATCATCCTACTTCTTTAATCATTAGTTTTGTTTTGTTTTCTAACAGGTTTCTGCACTACCTCGAAGGAATTCATCTTCCCAAAGAAATTTTGAATAGTCTAGCAGCAGACTTTCCTTAATTCTTAATAGTTACTTTGTATATGAACAAATCATTACTGTATATTCAAAGTGTTTGTTTATATTTTGAATTTTTAAGTATTTAAAAAACAGATTGTATATATCTTCTGTCAAGGTGCTTTTCATATTTCATTAGTGCCAGAATCTTATCTGATGAGTTCAAATACAGTCCAATCTTTGAAACACATCCAGCCTGTTATTTGGACAACTGGACTTTTTTTTTTTAGGAAATGGATTCTGTTATCAAGTTGTTGCCACTAATAAATCTATATATTCAACAATTCTTTTTTGAAACCACAGCTCCAATTTCCACCTTTATGTGGTCCTTTCTACAAGAATAATTGAACTGCAAAACTGCTTTAGGGTTTTGTGAATGTGTATACAAACATTTCAGCATGATCAGGCAGCAGAAAGTTCTGCTAGTGCTTCTTTTTAATATGAACAGTACTTTGGAATCTTGTAAGAGTATTTAAATCCAACCCTGTATCTTTTTTACTGTTTTTTTTCTACTGCTTTTCTGAGTGTCTCTTGGCCAAGTTAGTTTTTGTATCTGCAATTAAATAATAAATAATGGAACTGATTTTTTCAACTTCTTACAAGGTGACTCTTTTAGGTGTGAAAGCATGTTGTTTTATTCTGATGAATTGTTCTGACATTGGGAGATGTTATCCATTTAAAGGCAAAAATGTTTACTATATTTCTGGAGTCCAGTCAGAAGGCTTTCCCTTCTGACCTGTAATAATAATAATAATAATAATAATAATAATAATAATAATAATAATACTTTATTGATATACCGCTCTATCTCCCCAAGGAGGACTCAGGGCAGTATCCAAGTAACATCACCAAAACATACAAAGTAAACAGCATAACATAAAATTCAAAAAACAACATAAGCATAAAATTATCACATGTACATTAAAAATAATCCTGCCTATTCAGAGCAATTAAAAAGCTAGTGCAAACTCAAAATATGAGGGGCTGGGAATTAAGTACAGTGCTATAACAGGCTAACGGCAATAGCAGGTACGGGTCTGTGGCTGCTCATTTCCAGGGCCTACTAGAGGGATGACCAGGGTAATAGGTAAGAGTGCAAGGGCATATTCAACACTTTGGGTTGGACTAGAACTGGTCGTTCTCAAAGGCTTGTTGAAACCACCAGGTCTTCAATCTCTTACGAAAGGAGGGGAGGGGTGGGGCCTGTCTTATTTCAGTATTGAGGTATTTTGCCTGGTGGCACAGAAGCTTTAAGCGCTGAGCTGCTGAGCTTGTTGACCGAAAGGTTGCAGGTTTGAATCCAGGGAGTGGTGTAATGTGAGTGAGTAGATCAATAGGTACCGCTCCGGCGGGAAGGTAATGGTGTTTCCTTACGTAGTCCCTGCGATGCATACAATTGATATTCCCTGCGCTCGCGCAGCAGCATTCGGAACCTTCCAAATCAAAAGAATGACAGTTAGATAGGCCACGCCCCCTTCCCCTGGTATAAATAGCCCGTGGGTGGGGCCAACCGTCAGTTCTCTTCATCCGCTCTGAACAAAGCAGCGGAGAACCTTCTATCTCTAGCGAGCTAGGTTTGAACTAAACTAAACAGTCAAGAATATTACCTGTTTTCTGCCTCTGCCATCATGGCAACCAGTTCTTTTAAGAAATGCATTAAATGTCCAAACATATTACCAGATAATGATGGACATGAGCTTTGCCTAGCCTGCCTAGGTGAGGCTCACCTCTACCAATCCTGTTCGGTCTGCCAGGCTTTTACACCTCAGACTAGGAAGAACAGGATTCTGAGATTGAAGGCAGCCCTTTATGAAAGGGCACTTCTGCCTTCATCTGATCCGATAAAAATTGACTTGCCTGAGGCAAACGCTGTTACGGCACCTAAGAAGAAGGTGAAGAAATTGAGGGATAAAATTCCTCAAGATGGCCGCTTAACCGCGGGCAAGAAAACTGCCGCTTTGGAGACAAAGGGCAGCTCGTTGACTGCCCATCAGGCTAAAATCTCATCCTCGAGGCCGAGGGATAGTGAATTGAGTCTCCCTCCCTCTGTTGGCTCCCTCTGTTACAGCCACTCCGATACCGGAAAGGCGCGAGGGGGAAGCGAGACCATTTGGACTTACCCCTCCTATGCCAATACTGTCACCCAGCCAACCACCATCCATGGTGGAGGAAAGTACCTCAGCGTCGGGAGCAGCCTTGCCTCGCTCACTGCCCCCACGTCGACTGGTGGAGGGCCAGAAAGAGACTCCTACCGCTATCGGCAGCCTCCCTGCATACCGAGCGGTTAGCTCCGATGTCGAGGCTGGGAAAAACACTGAGCGCACATGCGCAACTGAGCGCGCATGCGCATTTCAGCCCGAAGCAGCCGGGCAGAATTTGGAGGTGGAGCGCGCTGTTTTAACTCCACCTGCCGGCATCGAGAGCGCCGAAGAGGGAGGACGCTCGAGCATCGCTCCTCCCATAGGGGGGAGCGATCAGCTGTTGGAGCCCACTGCTCCGATACGGAGCGAAGCAGAGCAAGGCTTTGAAGAGCCTGTTCACGGGCGCGCCTCCAAAAGGGGCAGCAAGCGCCCGAGGCGTTCGAGATCCCCCTCCAGACTGAGCTCACGATCTCGCCGCCGCAGGGATCGAGGGGACTCCAGACGAAACCGTAGACGCTCCCCATCGTCGTCTTCATCTACTTCATCATCATCATCCTCTAGCTCTCCTTCCCCGCGGTCAAGACGATCGAGACGACAGAAGCGTCATAGACGCCACTTTTATCCATATCCGCCTCCTTGGGGAAGACACCCTATGGATTACTTCCCTTACCCTAGATGTTATTGTGACAGTTGCATGGAACAAGGCGTACCTGTCCACACTCCTCATGCCTCAGGGAGTAGACAAGGGGATGCTTTGCCCCATGGAAGGGCCCATGGATTGAGAGTGCACCCAGCGGACGTTGAGGGCCCCTCCACATCAGCGGCTGCTGATTTCAGGCCTCATCATATTTCCCATGCTGCACAGATTCAGTCTCCATCCCCACCTACTGTGTTGGCTACTCAGCAATCTGCTAGTGGGGAGACCGCTGCAAATAGCAGCTCATTGCCAATACAGATGCCAATTGGATCTGATAACAACTTATAAGGTGATGACCCTGCATCCACTCTGGCACGGGTGGTGTCAACCCCTCAATGCTATGATTCTGCATCTCAAATTGAGGGAATGCAACAAGTGTCTGGGCACATAAACAGTGCTTCGGAGGACTCCGACATGCCAGACTATCTGTGTCAGGGAGACAATGATACAGCTGCAGTCATACAATCTGCTGAATTTAATAAATTTAATGCCCTCATAGGGTGAATGATAAAAGCCTTGGATCTCCCTGCTCCTAAGGCACCTGAACACGTGGATGATCCAATGTTCCCTTCAGATGAACAGATTTCATCCCCTGCTACTGTCCTGCCTGTATTGCCATATTTGTTAAAATTGGCACGCATAGTTGATATATCACCCGCACTAGTGCCTGCTGTTCCAAAAAGGCTTGATGTATTGTACAAAATTGATATTTCATGTCATAAGTGGGTAGTTGCTCCTCCAAAACCCAACACAGTAGTGGCGGAGGTTGCAAAAACAAAACGCCCTAAAAATACTCTTACTGCCCCACCAGATAGGGAAGGGAAGAAAGTTGACACCTTAGGTAAAAAGGCACATCTCTGCGCAGGCCTACTCACGCGCATGGCGCATTATGCCACCTACCTCAGTGGTTATCAGAATTTCTTATGGGCTAAGATACTGCCATATATTGAGATGTTACCAGTTGAGAGACAACGTTTTCCTAAAGCTTTGCAAGCTGAGGCTATTGTTTTATCTAAAACACAGAAGGATTTTGCAAAGCACCTTGCAGAGATGGCAGGAAATTTATATTCGACAGCTACCTCAATTCGACGCCATGCCTGGCTACGCTCCTCGAATTTGTCCGAGGAGGGAAGGGCTTTAGCTGAGGATTTACCCTTCCATGAGGAGGGTCTTTTTAACCCTGACACAGACGTCAGGATTAAAGAGAAACAAGATGTACGACAGGCAGCTAATAAATTTGGATTTACATGGCAGCCTTATTCCCAGCAGAAGCAGCGGTGGCACCCTTATAATTCGAACTTCCGGAGGAATTCCGGAAACCCTTTCTCTGGATCAAATAGGGGCCGTAATTACTCTTCTAATCGTTTTCAGTCCAATAGGAGAAACCCCTTTTTTTCCAGAGGAAGGTCCCAAAATTGGACAAACAAGGAGAAGCCACAGGGGAATCCAAAGAAGCGTCTTTGACGAATTGGTCACTGACATGTCATCTCTTGGGTCTGAAGCCATGGTTTCTGCTGACATTTCCAGAATTACTACTGTTTCTGTTTCGACTACTTCGCAGTTGTGTATGTTTGGTGACAGGTTGTCATCATTTTATAACATGTGAGCCCTGATTACCACAGATAAGTGGGTCCTATCTATTGTTGACCATGGTTATGTCATTGAATTTCTGGACCTCCCCAGGGTAGGTCATGTTCGTAGAACTCCCTTCTCCAAACCGTTAGGGGATGAAATTAAGATGTTGTTAAGCAAGGGAGCCATATCTCCCGTTAATGAGATTGATGTTTCGCGTTGCTTTTTCTCACGTTATTTTCTCATTAAAAAACGCAATGGTGGCTTAAGACCCATTTTGGACCTCAGATCGTTAAATAAACACGTTCAACCAAAAAAATTTCGCATGGTCACTCTAAATACCATTTTGCCCTTGCTATTCAAGGGAGCATGGTTTGCAACCATAGATTTGAGAGACGCCTATTTCCACTTGTCCATTGCAAAACACCACCGAAGATACCTCTCCTTTATGGTGGGAAATGACCCATATTGTTTCAATGTACTACCTTTTGGGTTGTCCTCTGCCCCTAGGGTATTTACTAAATGTATGTCTGTTGTGTCTGCCTACCTACACACAAGGGGCGTGTCCTTATTCCCCTATATTGATGATTGGTTAGTGGTGGCCGACTCGCGTGCCCTGATTGAGTCGCATCTTTCTATTGTTTTGTCTCTTATGCAGTCCTTAGGTCTGATGATCAACGTGGAAAAGTCAGCTCTGACCCCAACTCAACAAATCCACTTCATAGGCGCCCTTTTGGACTCCACGACCGAGAGGGCTTACCTTCCGGACGACCGTTTTGTCAAACTTCAGGCCTTGGTCCATCAAGCAATTTCTGCTCCATGCCTTACTGCCAAACAAATCCAGACACTCCTAGGTCACATGGCCTCTGCTACTGCGGTGGTGCCATATGCCAGACTGCGTATGCGCCCACTTCAATACTGGTTCATATCGGTATACAACCCGCTACTGGACAAACAGAACACCCGACTATCAATTCCCGAATCTGTCCGTCATTCCCTCCGGTGCTGGGGGGACAAGGAGTGGGTGTGCAGAGGCTACCCCTTTCATGCTCCCAAGGCTACCTGCATAGTTACAACAGACTCTTCCCTTTCGGGGTGGGGTGCTCACACACAAGGTCTCACCGCTCAAGGCGAGTGGACAGAGGAAGAAAGAGCGTCACATATAAATCTTCTCGAACTGCTCGCAGTGGACAGAGCGCTAAAGTCCTTCGAGAAGTTCGTAAAGGGTCAGACCGTCCACATTCTAACAGACAACACCACGGTCATGTTTTATTTAAACAAACAGGGCGGAACTCACTCCCTCCCCCTGTTGGATCTCACTCTCCGGATTTGGGAATGGTGCTTGGAGAGAGACATTCACCTGGTGACTACACATGTTCCGGGGGAGGACAATACACTGGCAGACTCGCTCAGCCGGAATCCTCTGGCAAATCACGAGTGGGCCCTCAATCACGAGGAGACAACCAGGCTCTTCAAAGCTTGGGGCTATCCAGAAGTGGACCTCTTCGCGTCCACGGCCAACACAAAATGCGCCCTTTTCTGCGCACGGCGTCGCATTTGCCTGCAGGAGGGGTATCTGGGGGACGCGTTCCTACAGAACTGGTCGGGTCGTCTGATGTATGCTTTCCCACCCTTTCCCCTATTGCTGAAAGTGGTGGCGAAAATGCAGAGGGAGAACACGAGCTGCATCCTGGTGACCCCGTGGTGGCCACGGCAGCCCTGGTTCGCCCCCCTGCTTCGGATGTCCAGAAGAATTTTCTTCAGGTTCCCCAGCAGGGCAGACCTACTGTCGACACAAGGAGGCAAGGTGTTTTACCCAGATGTAAAAGACCTACGTCTGACGGCTTGGAAAATACAGCCGAACCAGTAATCCCAATTTCAAATTTATCAAAAAATATCCAGGTTATTTTGGAGGCGGCCCACAAAGCCTCAACAAGGAAATCCTATGTGTATAAATGGTCAAGATTTAGTACGTTTGCGGAAAAGAACGGTGTAAGTCCCACAACAGCTCCAATTGAATTAGTGTTAGATTTCCTTATGTCTCTAGCGGATGCGGGGTTGTCCCACTCATCTCTCAAATGTTACCTGGCAGCAATCTCCTGGTTCCGTAGGAAGGACGGTCGCCCGTCTTGCTTCACTCACCCCCTAGTTAGACTTTTCCTCCGAGGAATGGCAAACACTAGGCCTCCTGTTGCCCCGATAGCTCCATCATGGAGCCTTGAATTAGTGCTTTCATACTTGACCAAACCGCCTTTCGAACCTTTAGCTACCACGCACATCTCTTACCTATCCTGGAAAACGGCGTTCTTGGTAGCCATCACGTCGGCAAGACGTGCTAGTGAGTTGTGTGCTTTACGGGTGGACCCCCCTTACTTGAGAATACATAAAGACAAGGTGGTGCTTAGAACAGATGTTGCCTTTTTGCCCAAGGTCTCTTCTTTTTTCCATATGTCTCAGGACATAGTGCTCCCTTCATTTTTCCAAAATCCCTCTACACCTATGGAGCGGACACTGCACCTCCTAGATGTCAGAAGGGCCATAGCTTATTATGCTGACAGAACGGCAACACTAAGGAAAACACCACATCTCTTTATTAAGTACCGCAAGGACATGGAGGGCTTATTATTTATTTATTTATTTATTATTTGCACTTGTTAACCGCCACTCTCAGCCCGAGGGCGACTCGTGGCGGTGTACAGAACATAGAACATAAAGACAACAGTTTACAATAGATCACGACCATAACACAGGCCCTTGTCGTCTCACAGATTTTCCTCTTGGATTGTCTCTACTATTAAATTATGCTACAAATTGGCTGGCAAGAACTTACCGTTACAGGTCAAGGGCCATTCCACCAGAGCCATGTCAACTACTACGGCCTTCATGAGAGGAGTGCCTTTAGATGCCATCTGCCGGGCGGCCATCTGGACGAATCCGCTGTTTTTCGTCTCACACTACAAGCTGGATGTCGCTTCAAAGAAGGATGCCGAGTTCGGCAGGGCGGTGCTGTTTTCGGCGGTGGCATGACTCCCACCAACCACGGTCAGTAGCTCGCTAATCTATCAATTGTATGCATCGCAGGGACTACGTAAGGAAATTATAAGTTGCTTACCTGTAACTGTAGCTTCCTTAGTAGTCACCTGCGAATGCATACACACCCACCCTCCTCCCCTCAGGTGTCATGCCGCGCCTTCCAGCTGCTTTGCGGCGGAAGAGAACTGACGGTTGGCCCCGCCCACGGGCTATTTATACCAGGGGAAGGGGCGTGGCCTATCTAACTGTCATTCTTTTGATTTGGAAGGTTCCGAATGCTGCTGCGCGAGCGCAGGGAATATCAATTGTATGCATTCGCAGGTGACTACTAAGGAAACTACAGTTACAGGTAAGCAACTTATAATTCCATGCAGTCATGCTGGCCACATGACCTTGGTGGTGTCTATGGACAATGCCAGCTCTTCGGCTTAGAAATGGAGATGAGCACCACACCCCAGAATTGGACACGACTGGACTTAATGTTAGGGGACAAACTTTACCTTTACTTTAGTACTGAGCAGCTCCTAAATATATTTTTTCAGTACCATATACTTGTGTAACAACCCACTTCTGAATGTAACAATGTACCTGCATATACACAGTTTTTCCAAAAATATATTGTACACTACAAAGATCATATACACCAACACATTTAATTAAATCAAGTAAGAATTAAGCAGTGTCATTCAACAATAAAAGCTCATAAAAGGCTACTGCCTGTAGCAGTGAGTCACATAGCTCTTCATCTCGCCTTTGTTTGTTTGATGACAATATGTTTCTATAATGAACCAATTTGTCTCTTGGAAAGCTCACACGGGGCTCAGCTTGTGTAACAGATTCTGAGAGGAACTGCTTTACAAGATCTATGCCACTTGTTCGGGCATCCCCCACCATTAGGTCAAAGTATTTTCCTACAGCACTTCGAGCCATGCTTAGTACTTTGTGCTGGCCATCCTGTGCAAACGTTTTGTGTAGCAATGCATACAGCATAGCTTCCACTGTACGAAGATGTAAGGTTACTGGAAATAAATTTGCATTCAGAACAGAAATACCACTTTTTTCTAAAATGTAAAAATCTGCTTCTGGAATCTTCGACACAACAGAAGAAATCTGAAATAAAAATGACAAAGATTTGGTATTAACCCATCAAAAGTATAACATCACAGATCCTAAAATGGGCTTTAGGAAATATTTTTCTTTCAAACCATTCAATATCTGCAATTATGCTATGTAACATGATTTTGGTTCCTGGGTCATAAACGTAATTTTCTAATTAGTTCTATCATAAAAACATGGAAAAGTTTATTAAACTGCAAAACCTTTGTTTTTGTGGGACATCCTTCAGCACATTTTTCTATAGTTTTTCAATAAATATCTAATCGATTATCAACCTATTCAAAATAGTTTGCGGCAGCCATAAAAATGAAGTTTCTGGAGTATAACAAGTACTTTCAAAGTAACTACAACACAATTAAGAAAGAGTAACGCTTTCAAATCAGGAACATATTTTTTCAAATTTTGTTGCATAGTGTTAAATAGTTATATATTTGGAATGTTTTTCTCCATCCATAAAACAGGGACTTGATCTAACACAGAAAGGGAATTTCTGTTTACCATCAAAAGCCAACAAAGTCAATGCACATAATAGGTTTGAGCTGTTATAAAGTATCTTCCAAATAAAATGAGAAGACAGTTATGATTCAGGAAAGCTTTTCTGCTGGCTAAATAAGGCAAGGAAGCGATTTCCAATTATTCTTCCCACCTATAGTCTCCAGAAAACCTCCAGGGGACTGGGGAATCCTTTGAATAGGATTGAAATACCAGTGTTTTACACAGGGAACTGTCAAAAATTGATTCTCCTTTCTACCTGCAGAAGCCTTTTCATCAGGCCTTTGCTCAGAGATTCTCCAACCAATTTAACTAAATTAATTCATTGCCGGTGGGGTGGAGGTGGCTCTTCTGTATCAGCTATCAAAATGCTTTCAGACATTGCTTACATTGTATTGTCGAAGGGTTTCATGGCCGGAATCACTCAGTTCTTGTGGGTTTTTTCGGGCTATATGGCCATGTTCTAGAGGCATAAGAACATGGCCATATAGCCCGAAAAAACCCACAAGAACTGATTGCTTACATTTCTATTCTAAGAGGCCCGACACACATTCAAAATAAGGCTACCGACACTCTGAGTCAGAAATTGACAGAAAGTCTCCAATACAAAAACAACAGCTAAAATCCTAGTATTTTCAAGACAATGCAAAGACCTTAATAGGTAGCACACAGTCATGCTATTCCTAGAATGAATACACTGAAAAATGGGCATTGAGACTCAGTGTTGCTTACCTCTTCAAAATACATTGCTGGAATATAAGATCCTTTCATAAATACTGTACATTCTTCTTGCTGCCAATCCTGAACGGCCAAGTGTCTATTAACATGAGCCCATGCAATTTTGCGGGTGCCGAAAACAATAGAGACAATGCTGTTGGCTGTCTAAAAGAGGAATATAGGAAATGTTTATCATTATTTGCAATATATTTTTCCTAGCAGAGATTAACTTCAACTCTCTACCCCTTGGAGCATGACATAAAATCTAGAATGAGGAATATAAATCTCAAAAACACTTATTACTTCAGTTTGAGAAAACAATACTGACAAACAGCCTATAATGGTTGAAAACATTAAGGGACTCTTTTTCATATTAAAGCAGAGAGCTTTGGGAAAGTATAAGGGATCAAAGAAGCCTGAGGCAATGACACCAATCAGATTTTGATCTCATGCTCTCCACCAGTCATGGAATTAGTGGCCTTTGGGGGTCGGGGTATAACATCACAACAATTAATCCTGAGGTTTTGGTTGTTGCAAAGAATAAAAGGGATTGTCATCCCCTACAATTGGCAAAAATTGATAAGACACGCAAGTATAAAGTGGATTAATGCTTGTGTATGCCACTTAATGGCATGGTGGTCCAAATGTGACATAGTCTTGAGCTTTAAACTTATTCACCATTTCTGAAAATAGCATTTTTTGTACATAAACATGATGAGAGCATAAACATGAAGAGTTTACATGAGACAGCTCCTACTTTTAAATCCCTTTGTCACAAAAAGTAGATGGATGAGTTGGATCAGCTGGCTTGCATCAGTACTTAGGGAGATAGTACCATACAAGGGTAGAGTATGAAGGGGCCTATGGTCCATCAAGTCCAACTCAATACAGGATCTCTAGCTAAAGCATCCCTGATAGGCAGTTGCCCAGCCTCTCTGAAAACGTTCACCACTTCTCTGGGCAATTGGATCCACTGCTGAACCACTCTTATCAAGAAGTTCCTTCTCATGCTCAGCTGAAATCTAGCTTTCTGTATCTCAAAACCATGAGATTTAATTCTACCCTTTGGTGTCCTTCCACACAGCCATATAACCCAGAATATCAAGGCGGAAAATCCCACAATATCTGCTTTGAACTGGGTAATCTGAGTCCACATTGCCACATATTCAGCTGTGTAGAAGGGGCCTAGGTGATTCCTAAGCTCCCCCTGCTCGTCCTGTTACTATAAGCAGCAATTTCAGTAGGCAGCAACAAAATGATATGAGGTGGGCAGCCGGGCCATTCCACTAGTATAAAGAGAAAAGTATTGTTTTTTTAAAGGCAGAACTCCTCCCATTCCCCAAAAATAAAAACTTACCTCCAATCGCTTTCTTTCTATTTCAGGTTTGATATATTTCATTACAGATATTGGATTGCTCGTTTTTCTCTCTTTCTTTTCTTTTGCAAGGGGATTGAGTATAAAGTCGCATATTTTAATGGCTGTTTTATATTGAAAGAGAGGCACTTCTAGTAAACTTTGTAAATCCTGAAATGGCCCATGCTTGTCCCTGTATGCTATTAGATTAGCAGACTTTCTTCCTCGCATGAGTTTCACAGCTGAAAGTTCTTCTTCAGAGGCTGAATTGAGTAGCTGTAAAACAGCAGATTTCTGTTCAGAGGAGTACAAGTCATTGATTTCACATTTTGCTTGCTTCAAATTCTCAGCTTCTGATGCAGAGTCTTGTTGAGTGGCAGATGTTGACTTCTTGTAACACCACAGAAGCCGAGAAGAACCAACTGGAACCTGAAGAAAGCATCTTTGCCCTGCAAGGGAAAAGGAAGTCCATTGCAAGTGAATCATATCCAGCATCAGTAACTAAGGGTCCTTCTACACAGCCATATAACCCAGAATAATAAGGCAGATAATCCACAATATTTGCTTTGAACTGGGTTATCTGAGGCCACACTGCCATATAATCCAGTTCAATGTGAATTTTATACAGCTCTGTGGAATGGGCTAGAATTAGCTCAAGCCTTCAAATCAAAACACACCATAAAAGGTATATCTCAAAAGGCTTCCCTGTCTGGAACGTCTATAAATTCTTCTCCAAGACCTCCCAAATAGTGATTATCTTTTGAATTCACAGTAACTGTTCTTTCAACAGGCAGGAAGCATGCAGCCATTTCCTATAAAACCCCAGGATACTACAACATTGAGCCACGGCAGTTCAAGTGGGATCAAACTGCATGAATTTTACAGAGTAGACACACCCAGTGTGACTCTGTTGGCTCCACCACGAATGAAAACACAAAGAAGCAATCTGTATCAACTCAATTCTAGCAATACCTGCTATGAAAAACTTAAGTGGGAAAAAGTGCATTATCTGAGGGCCTTTCCACACAGCCATATAACCCAGAATATCAAGGCAGAAAATCCCACAATATCTGCTTTGAACTGGGTTAACTGAGTCTACACTGCCATATATTGCAGTTCAAAACAGATAATGTAGGATTCCATTCAACTGTGTGGAAGGAGCGTGAGGGCCCTTCCACACAGCCCCATATCCCAAGGCAGAAAATCCGACATTATCTGAGTGTGGACTCAGATAAGCCAGTTCAAAGCAGTTATTGTGGGATTTTCTACCTTGATATTCTGGAATAGAGGGCTGTGTGGAAGGGCCTTGACAGGTTCCTTCCACACAGCTGTATAAAACCCCACATTATCTGCTTTGAACTGGGTTATATGGCTGTGTGGACTCAGATAGCCCAGTACAAAGCAGATATTGTGGCTTATCTGCCTTGATATTCTGAATTATATGGCTATGTGCCAAAAAAAACTCAGCTAAGAGACAACCACATCTTGAGACTGAGGTCCCTTTCACACAGCCCTATATCCCAGAATATCAAGGCAGAAAATCCCACGTTATCTCAGTGTGGACACAGATAACCCAGTTCAAAGCCGATATTGTGGGATTTTCTGCCTTGATATTCTGGGTTATATGGCTGTGTGGAAGGGCCTGAGTTTCTATGATTGAACTATCCACTCCTTTCCCTCCCAGTACAGTCTCTCCCTACCTGTCCGGAGAAGGCCGTAGAGTCCTTTCATCTTCCACCTTTTCCCAGGCGGTGTCACACTTTTCTGGGTCCCCCAGCCCTGCTCCGTGTCACAGCGAAATCCTTCCCCGAGGCGCAAAGCTGCTGCGATTGGTTCCAGCGGAATAGTGAGGGCTCCCCCTAGCGGCCTCTTGGGAATGGAAAGCTCAGCCTCCTCCGCTGAAACTCTTTTTTGTGTGTTTGTTGCTTAATGTTCCGAAGGATAAAAGAAACTGAAAGTCCACCGCAGAGCTTGCCTCCTGGGGCCATGGCAGATGCGGCTGCTCTCCACCTGGATAAGAACTTGCAGGATGAGTTGACTTGTTGTCTTTGCTTGGACTTCTTCAGGAGCCCAGTGCTGATCCCCAGGTGTTCGCACAGCTTCTGCAGAGAATGCATCTCTCAACACTGCCAGAAGATGACAGGCAAGGCCTCCTGCCCCGAGTGCAGGGGGAAGCTCCACCCCAGGGACTTGGTGGACAACCGGTCCCTTGCCAACATCGTGGAGATCGTCCAGCAGATGAAGAAGGCCCCAAGGATTTGGCCAAGAAAGGCCGGCTATGGCCAGGAAGGGATGGCTCCCACCTTGAGAGAAGGCCAAGGAAGCAATGGATCAGCTGGGCCTCTCTGCCAGCTCAAGGTGGGTGCCTTCTTGATCAACAAAACATGGAAAAAATATGTTCCTGGTTTGAAAGTGTTATTTCCTGTTTAATTGTCCAGTACTGTCTTTGAAAGTAATCATTATGCCCCAGAAACTTTGTTTTTGTGGCTGCCACAAACTATATTGAATCGGTTGAGACTCCATGAGATATTCGTTGACAAACTATAGCAAAGTGTGCTGCAGGATGTCCCGCAAAAATAAAGCTTTTGCAGTTTAATAAACTTTGTCCATGTTTATAGAACTAATTAGGAAGTTACTCTTATTAGAACCAATTAGGAAGTGACATTTATAACCCAGGAACAAAAATAGTGTTACAAATTGCCAGTATCCACTGGATAATGGAGGATAGTTATCCACTGGATAATGGAGGAAGGCAGGGAGTTTCAGAAAGATGTCTATTTCTGTTTTATTCACTATTCTAAAGTCTTTGACTGTGTGGATCATAATAAATTGTGGCAAGTTCTTGGTAGTACAGGGATACCAAGTTACCGTGTCTCTCTCTTAAGGAATCTGTATAAGGACCAAGTAGCAACAATAAGAACAGTAATACAGAGTAACCAAAATATAGGCATAAAATTATTAACACCAACATATTCCTTGTCTCTTTCCTGAGGAATCTGTATAAGGACCAAGTAGCAACAGTACGAACAGACCACGGAATAACAGACTGGTTCAAGATTGGGAAAGGCGTACGGCAAGGCTGCATCCTCTCACCCAGCCTATTCAACTTGTATGCGGAACACATCATGCAACATGCAGGGCTTGACAAATCCAAGGCTGGGGTTAAAATTGCTGGAAGAAATATTAACAACCTTAGATATGCAGATGATACCACTTTGATGGCTGAAAGCTAGGAGGAGCTGAGGGGCCTTCTAACCAAGGTGAAAGAAGAAAGTGCAAAAGCTGGGTTTTAGTTAAACTTCGAAAAAACCAAGATTATGGCAGCCAGACTGATTGATAACTGGGAAATAAATAGAAGAAGAAAATGTGGAGGCAGTGACAGGCTTTGTATTTCTAGGTGCAAAGATTACTGCAGACGCAGACCGCAGCCAGGAAATCAGGAGACGCTTACTTCTTGGGAGGAGAGAAATGGCAGCGAAGATCCACATAATTAAAGCAATGGTATTCCTATGGATACAAGAGATGGACTCTAAGGAAGGCTGAGTGAAGGAAGATAGATACTTTTGAACTGTGGTGCTGGAGGAAAATTTGGAGAGTGCCTTGAACCACAGAAGATCAAACCAGTCCATACTCCAGGAAATAAAGCCTGACTTCTCACTGGAGGGAAGGATATTAGAGGCCAAGATGAAGTACATTAATGCTTTTCCAGGAAACGGAATCCAATAGTACCTACATCAGTACAGGACTTCGTCCTTCATTTCAAATACCACATGTGTTAAACTTACACTACTTATAAAACACAACATGCAATCTTTCATATTTACATCTTCTACACATTACTTGACTGTAATTGTATACAACACTTTTAATAATGTGCATGAAATCAGGTTTGTGTACAGAGCCATGTGGTGCTGTATTTTATGTAGTTTGATAGAGTTTGAATGATTTTATTGATTTTAGCTATGTATTTTAGTAATTAAATAATATTTAAATATTTTATTCTAGCTTAATGTTTATATGCTTTAGGTTTTAATTTGTACATTGTATGATTTTTAGTGTTAGCTGCTTTGAGTCCCTTTCGAGAAAGGAACAGCAGGCTATAAATACCAATATTACTGTTAATAATAATACTTGAACCATCGGAAAGCAAACGTGTTGCTATCTCCACCATCCATTGACAGTAAAAAAAACCATCCAGTAAATATTTTTGATATTTCGGAGTTAAAAGGTTAATATAATGTTTTTTCTTCCTTTTCCACCCTTCAGGATACAGTGAAACTAAACGAACTCACCCAAGAAATAGAAAAGACCCTTGAAGCAATTGCCAGCTGGAATAAAGATAGTGCTGAAATGATGGTTGGTACAAAGACGAGTTAGTATGAAAAACTTGATAATAATAAGAAAAGTAATAATGTTATTTCTTGTCTCCCTCTTCCCATGGATTTCTTTTTTCTACTCACTTCAGGATTGTATGGAAATTTTTTATGCAGAAGATGCTCCGTTTTAATCAGACTGCTTCCCTTCTTGGTTCCTTAGGTCCCTGGCACCAGGGAGAATACCTAAACCTAATTACAGCTCATCCATTGACATTTGGAGCATTACAAGAGGTTCTGCACCCTCTTGTGGGTGCATAAGTAATTTAGTAGGGTCAATAGGACGAAATTGTTCTGTAGGATCAAATTATACAGTGGTGCTTAGATGGTCCTCATATTGGTCAGAAATCATGTAGTAATCAATAAAAAGTCACAAACCACAGGTTCCTTACTCCTAGTTTTAGCCTTCCCTTCCAATGTGCAATGACCCTGACTCAATTATATTTACCCATATACTTACTCTGAAGCAAAATAATAATAATCAAGGCTTATGTGCACACTATATATTTTAACACAGTATGTGGTTTTAACCAGCAGATCCCTCCTGATCAACTTTGTGTGATCTACCTACCTACCTATCTATCTATCTATCTATCTATCTATCTATCTATCACTACTTCCTCCTTATCTGCTGCTCTGCTTTGTTGGGCAGCAGTTCCTATCCCTACTCGTTGGCATAACTAGTGATAAGGAATGATGGGAACTTTCATCTCTCTTGTGATAGCTGAAATAAAAGATCTGAATAAAAGAGAGCTAGGATTGGTATGTTTAATTTTAAATGAACAGATGTTCCTAGAAGCAATATAGTTTTGTTCCAAAAATAATTTCTGAAAGTTAAATTATAAGGGTCTAGTCAAGAAGTTTTTAAGATTTGTAGTATTCCATTCAAGAGGAAATGATCTGAATATTTTTTTCCAAATAAGTCTTTAAGCAGCATCTCTTTCTGTCTCTTGATTGTAGGATTATGTATCTCTTGTCAAGAGTTCAATAGTAGAAGCCTTCAACTTTGTGAAGACATATATCAACGACCAAGAAAGAATGGTGCTGAATGTTTTTGAGAAAGAATATGTTGCAGCTCAGCAAAAAAGAGACACAATGAATGAACAGCTCACTGTCAGAATTGACCAGCTTCTTGTTTTGCAAAAAGATATGATGGAGGTAAAACAAACAAACAAACAGATATATAGAAGTGGCATTAATAATGCAGTCTTAAATACACTTTCTATGTGAGTAGAATACTCTGAACAAACTAGAACTTGCTTCAGATCAAATAAGCATAAGATTAGGCTTGTAGCCATCCAGTGCAAAAGTAAGTTCTATTGATTTCTACGGTGCTTATTCATGGGTATGCCAGCTAAGAGGCCAGAAGTGTCAGGTTTATAGGAAGTCATGTATGAGATTTGTACCTTGATTCTTTTGTTTTCCTTAAGTGAGCTCAAAATACATAAAATGGTTTGCAGATCATAGTAATGAGAAGTAGCACCTCCTACCTCCAAAAATATTGGAAATCCAGATTCCAATATTGGAAATCCAGATTCTACAGCTAATTGCCATAGCTGCTAAAATTTATTGGTATGTGTTTTGTTATGGAGCTTCTTTCTAAGAGAACCATCAGGTTTGGTGAAGCTCAAAACATAGTTTTGCTCTACCACTCTTATGAAATTATTTTAAGCTTTGGCTTCTATTTTTTGACACTTTTAACAATTTTAAAAAAATGTGATTTTTTGATTATTTTTGATTTCTCATATTAAAGGATGCCCTTAGAAATATGAATTTTCCATGAGCTTGACTGGGGTTTGACAACAGCAGTCTGTGAGAATAAATATGTGGGGTGAAACTGGAAGGTTTCAAAAAATTTATTTATTTAATTGGAGCCCCTGAATTAAAATGCCTTATTTGCTTTATGTATGTCTATCTAGTGCAATACTTCAAATCCGTAAGCGTCTAATTACACAGTCATTACAGATACTGATGGAAATTTTGTTGTTTCTTCTCTTGTTTTTTTTATTGTAATTAGAATACCTCGTTGGAAGAAAAAGTTACCATTGGTGATCCTATCAAAGTGAATGAAGTTACTGTTTCTGTTCAGAAAATTAATAACATTGCATGCACTGTAGAAGAGTTCAAAAGAAATCTGGAAAAGTTAGTTGTGGGGAATAATAACCCAGCACGGCCAAATGGTGAGTAAGATTTCAATTTTTATCTTAAGTAGTAGTCATTAGGAATGGGCTGTTCTGTTACAAAGCCGAATCTTATACATTACAGAGACTTTGGTCTTGCAGTCCACAGGAAGTTGTTCTAGGGGCATATCTTTACTGGAGATGGTAGTGGAAGGAGAAAGGAAGGGGGGGAGGGGAAAAGGGAGGGAATAGATAGATCCTCTTCTAAGGGGCAAAATCCACAATTTTATTGCACCAACTAAAAAGCACCAAGTACATCATGCAGGCATTTGAAGCATCACTAGCTTCATCAGGCAAAGATATTAAAAATCACACAGGAGAAAAAAAGTGACAGTGTTAGAGTCACAGGCCTTTATTTTGGTTGCAGACTAGAACCATTGATAGATTATCCTAGGGAGAGTTGCACATCAGGTGCTATCCAAACAAGCGCCCTGCCTCAATGAATAACCAAATGTGCCTCTTTTTGCTACAGAATATATGCCAGGAACGAGCCAGAGCCAAATGGACATAGCAGAGGATGAGGCAGCCACCACGAGTGGTTCCTGTAAGTAATTTATTTAGTGAAGTTTTTACAGGCCTCTGCTGTTCTCATGTGTGAGCAGAAGTTTTACAACATTAAGCATTTAGATAAAATATATGGGCTGGGGATCAATAAAAAATGGGGAAATGTGTTCTGAGGAAAATTTTCCAAGTCTTCTTCAGTTTTAGGATGCAGTCTCAAGGAGACTTCAAAAGAGAGAGACTGAGAGAGAAGAACACCTAATCTAAGCTACTAAGTTTTCAGGCAAATGTGTGTGATCATTGGGTGAATCTGTATTTGCAAAAACCACAGTAGCTCTGTGAATTGACTTTTACCGTTTTGTTTTAAGTTTACTTTCATACACATATTCTAATGTATATAGCAAGCAAAAAAGAGGGCAGAAGAGCAAGTACAAAAAACCTGATCTCTAAAGAGCTTCTAAACCAAGATGTGAAATGCCTTGTAGTCAGTAGAAAAATTGATGCTTGGCATGCAAAACATCCTAGATTAAATTCCTAGCATCTTGAGATCCACCTGCGAAAGTATCTGTCTGTTATCCCCAAGAGTCATTGCCAGTCAAGCTACACCAGACCTGGGCAAACTGTTGTCCTCGGTGCCTCCAACCCTGGTAAATTCACTCATCTCAGTGTAATCCACACCCTGACTGTTCTAGCCAGAAAAAAAGTAATGTCCAGTAACTTCCTGGGTTTTTTTTTAAAGTTCTGGTTAAAAGCAGGCCCAGGGGATATTCCCCCTAAATGGTGAGTCACATTATTTCTGGAGAACATCTTACAATGTGAGAATCGTGTCCTGTGTGGCCTATTGCAATGAGTAGCTCAAATGTTAGACCATTTTAAAGCCCCCCATGTTTTCCAATAAAGGTCATACTTTAAATAGATATCTGCTGCTATGCACTTTAAGAAATAGCACAGCCTTGGAAAGGGCTTCTGGAATGAAAATATGGTATATGTTATTAGCTGATAGGATCCCTCTGTTTTATGTTCAGAATTTCCTTGCTTTCCACTGAATTAAAAAATAACAAGGCAGCTCTCTTTTGCTTCATTAGCACAGAGCCAAAATTCACTTCCGGGATCTGTCTGCTGTTCTCCTGTAATGCCTACAGACAAACCACTGCCAATTGTTTCAAGTCAGTTTTCTCAATGTAAGTATATACAAGATGGTGCAAGATTGTGTGGATAATATGTTCATCACTTTACTTTCAAGAAAAAAAATCAGACATTGAACTGTTATCACACAAGCTCTAAATGAGCCCTCTCTCTGCAACGGATCAGTCAATTTATGTGAAATTTAAGAGTAAATCCTTTATTTTGAATAGAGGACTTTCTTTTTGAAAATCTGTCACGTACAGTGTTACCTAACTTATACAAATGGCCATTTATTTTCATAGCTTGTCTCCATGGATACATTTGATAGATTGCGAGGGTATTTTTAAACTTTTAAAATTATGTGGGATTTCCCAGCTTTAATAATAATAATAATAATAATAATAATAATAATATACTTTATTAAATAATAATAATAATACACTTTATTAAAGCACAGTATGTCACAGCAAACGAAATCCAGCATATAGATCTCATTTGCTGTGACATACTGTGCTTTTGTGTCAGTAAAATAATAATAATAATACACTTTATTTATATTCCGCTCTTTTCCCCTAGGGGACTCACAGCATTTACATACATAGGCAAACATTCAATGCCTTTACAATCATATACGGTGGGACTGACAAACAGAAACAGTGGCTGAGGCTTCTCTTTTCATTTCCGGCTTCTGAGGGTGGTCCTTTCGCAGGCTCTGGGGAAGTGTTTTTTTCTCCATTTTAAAGCCGAGGAGCCTGCGTTGTTACCTTTGAGCGTCTCTTTGCCTTTCCCTGCCAAAGCAGTGTTTGTTTATCTACTCACATTTGCATGTTTTTGAACTGCTAGGATTGGCAGGAGCTGGAGCTTATGGGAGCATCCCATATTGCGGATTCAAAATGCCAACCTTCAGGTCAGCAGTTCAGTGGCACAAGGGTTTAACCCATTGCACCACCGCATCCACTTTTTGTTTGAGTATTCATAAATGGACTTTCGTAAACAGATACCATGATAAATCTTGATTTCTAACTCTTCCTGGTTGAGAACATTTCCATTTTCTTCATACAGGGGCAGCTGATGTGGCTTTTGATCTCCAGAGAATCAATACCAGACTAGAACTTTCAGAGGATAGAAGGACGGTGATGGTTTCCCGTTTCCCTCCAAACTACGAACCTTCTGCAAAGAGATTCCGCACCAGCCAGGTGATGGGATCCCCAGGATTTTCAGAAAGGTGCCATTATTGGGAAGTCAGCACCAGAGACGCTACTGGATGGGCCATTGGTCTTGCCCATGAAGAAATTGGGAGCAACGACAAACTGGGGAGAACGGGGCTGTCCTGGTGCATAGAATGGTCCAATAAGCGGCTCTCAGCATGGCATGGGAACCGAGAGACACACATTTGCCAAGAGAAACCTCTGCAGGTTGGAGTTTTCCTTGACATTCCAAGAAGCTGTGCATCCTTTTACTCTCTCACACATGAGGAAACTTGCTTACACACTTTTGAAATCAATGTGGCAAGGACTGTCTACCCTGCTTTTTGGATATTTGGTGTGGATGTAGGTGGATCCTTAACTATAAACAATATCAGACAGTGTTGAGACAGAATGGCTGTTTTCACACATGCTCCTTCTACCCTAAGTAATCTTTCCCTACTGCAAGCAACAGTTCCCTTAAAGAAGGTGACTTAAACCATCTTAATTAAGGCTGGAATTGTTGGGATGCCTATTTTACCCTGAAAATTAATACACTCTGTACAATACAAAATATACAATAGATTTAAATACTTTACCAATGTTTACATTTGTCAGAATCTTACATTTCCAAGTACTGAAAAGCTGTTTAAAATCTGAATACAAGTTAATTTAGGAAATCAGTAATAATGTTGGCAAGAACAACAATTTCATATAGGTTTTTTTTCATTCTTCTACGGTAAAAAATAACGTTCTTGAAATCAGGGTCAGCCAGCTTACCGGCTGTTGGGAATTCTGGGAGTTGAAGTCCAGAACACCCGAGGGGCAAAGTTTTTCCATGGCTGGCTGATAATACAATCATCAGAATTTCTCATATTGCTCAGCATTCCAAACTATTTTGACAGTGACAAGCAAGGTCACTCCAACTCTATCGTGAAGTAAAGAGATCTCCTTTATTAGTAGTTAAAAGCCAACAGTTCATCCAGAACTTCCCATATGACCTCACATTTTATTTTCTTGGTTATAATAAATAAGAGTCTTCAGCCACACAAGTCTTACTGTAGGGAGCCAATCATATATCTGTCATTCCATAACAATATCACTAAAAGGAAATAGGGTCTTTTGAAAGACATCAACTTGAAGGTGGGCTTGGATGCTACATTTTAGACCACATTGACCTTAAATAGTCTGGCCAATGGCCATAGCTGTAGTTCAATACTAACCAGGCCGCAGGTTCCCCACCTAAGGGATTTTTGAATAATTGATTTTTTTTCAAAATTCTGTATGCTGAATTATTTGGTGAAGATATACTCTGTAAATGGAGCCCCCAGTGGCACAGCGGGTTAAACCACTGAGCTGCTGAACTTGCTGACTGAAGTTTGGTGGTTTGAATCTGGGGAGCTCCGACTGTTAGCCCCAACTTCTGCCAACGTAGCAGTTCAAAAACATGCAAATGTGAGTAGATCAATAGGTACTGCTTTGGCGGGAAGTTAACGGTGCTCGATGCAGTCATGCTGGTCACATGATCTTGCTTAGAAATGGAGATGAGCATCACCCCCCAGTCGGACACGGTTAGACTTAATGTCAAGGGGAAACCTTTACCTTTATTATACTTGGCAAGCATGCATTAAGTATCCAGTTAAAATATATTTCCATATTCTATGCCTAGCTTTTATGCTTTGCTGTTACATCTGGGGCAGAAATCGTGGTGGCCTCCTAGTGTTATTCAACTGAACATCCCAGTAGTCTTGCCCAGTATAGTCAGTGGTGAGAAATGCTGGGATCTGTTATCTAACAACAAATGGAGGGGCACATGAGTTCCATCTGTTCTGAAGAAGTGCACTCAATCTATAGAATCAATACAGTTTGACACCACTGTAACTACCATGTCTCAATGCTATGGAATCATGAGAGTTGTAAAATCAAGAACTTTGGCCTTTTCTTTTCTAATAGTGCTACATTTCCCAAGATTTCATAGCATTGAGCCATGGCCATTACAGCGGTGTCAAACTGCATTAATTCTACAGTGAAGATGCACCCAAGGTGGTGTTTTATAGTCTCTGATGCTGTTTTTTATACCAAGAGCTATAACACTTTTCTTTAGAAATGGAAAAATATACTGATACATTATTGAGGTTTATGAGGTTTGTGTCTATGTGCTGTCAAGTTGCCTATAAGGTTCGTGGGTTTTTCTTAAGCCAATATTCCTCGGTGCCATTCTCCCACTGCAAATTTTAGCCTGCAGCACTTGGAATTTCTTGGTGGTCTCCTATCAAACAAAGTACCAATCCCAATTGACCCTTATGTTCCAAGATCAAATGTGATCTGGTACCTTCAACATATTTAGTTGTGAATTACTTGACTTTATATGCAGTATTACAGCTGCAATCAGTATTAGACCTCAGGTATGCTGAAAAATAGTAAGACCTTTGAAGGTTTCAGAGATCTTCTGAAGTGATAAATAAAAGTGTGGAATGTGGGTCAGGACTGAGTAAATGAATTTTTGCTTCAGCATGTTTACACTGCTTTTGTCCTGTTTCTGTCATAAGTGATTTCAAAGCAGCCGGCTAACACAAAATCTTTTGCAAATTCCATCAATAAAACTGCTTTATTTTTTTCTTTGTGTCTTTATTCAATATATCTGTCTTATGCAGCAATATGACCTAATATAGTTGATAAGTCCCATACCTGGGCAACTCAGCTTGCTCACCCTAAATATTGCAGTGTTTATATGTTCCATTTCTTGATTTAAGATGTCTAGCTTCCACTGATTCATTCTTCTTGATGGCCGATATTAACCTTGTATGCCCATATATTGTTGGACTCCAGCTTCCAAAACAGCTATCACAGCTGATGCTGCCCAGTTATGACATTTGACATAAAATGCAAATATCAGTAAACCTAACAAAAGAGTGTGCATATAAGGAGGTCTCTGCTTCTCAGTGGATAGTAAGTAACAGAGCTCTCAAGTGATGGTCAATCTGTGGACTGGCAGAGCGAATCCAGAAACAAAACTGTAGTGAGGTCCTTATGTTTGTGTTTATGTTTTTATAGGAATACACAGTGGAATTAATATAGCTAGAGACCACCTTAACTGCAATGGAGTTGTCATTTCACAAGGCCTTTAACTCCTCTGCCTCGCCCAACTACAGATCCCATGCTTCTATAGCACTGAGCCTGGGCAGCTAAAGTAGTGTCAAACAACAGCATCCTTACTTACTTAGGTGAGCCCTCATTGTCTGACTATGATAGTCTTCCAGGATTAGTGTACTGGCGCTAAGTAGGTGACTGTGGAGCCCTATTCTTGATCTGCATCTTCTCCCACAGTGAGGGCATTGGTTTCCAGGAGGAAGGTGTTCTTGGTCAGGGTTGGCCTGACGTGCCTTACTCTTGGCACGTTTCTCTCTTTTGCCCTCCATTCGTGCCTCTTCAAATTCTACAGCACTGCTGGTCACAGCTGACCTCCAAATGGAGCGCTCAAGGGCCAGGGCTTTGCGTCTTCTGCTGGAACAAGAAGGAAGCCGTGGCGCTCTACACCACGCACATCCTGACATTGACACAGTTCAATGCAAGTCTATGCAAGAGTTTTTAAGGTTGGCTTTGAGCCCATCTTCAAATCTCTTTTCCTGCCCACCAACATTCCATTTTCCATTCGTGAGTTCGGAGTAGTAGAGCAACTGCTTTGGGAGACGGTGGTCGGGCATCCGGACAACGTGGCCGGTCCAGCAGAGTTGATGGCGGAGGATCATCACTTCAGTGCTGGTGGTTTTTGCTTCTTCCAGCACTCTGACATTTGTCCGCTTGTCTTCCCAAGAGATTTGCAGGATTTTCCGGAGACAACGCTGATGGAATCGTTCCAGGAGTTGCATGTGACGTTTTGAGACAGTCCACATTTCGCTGGCGTATAGCAGGCTTGGAAGGACAATAGCTTTATAGACAAGCACCTTGGTCTCCCTACAGATGTCCTGGTCTTCAAACACTCTCTGCTTCATTCGGAAAAATGCTGCACTCGCAGAGCTCAGGCAGTGTTGTATTTCAGTGTCAATGTTGACTTTTGTGGAGAGGTGGCTGCCAAGGTAGCGGAAATGGTCAACATTTCCTAATGTCACACCATTAAGCTGTATTTCTGGTATTGGAGAAGGATTGGCTGGTGACTGCTGGAAGAGCACCTTGGTTTTCTCAATGTTCAGTGACAGGCCGAGTTTCTCATAATCTTCTGCGAAAGTGTTTAGAATGGCTTCCATTCTGACAGTGGGAGACATGGGAGGAGCAGGCTTCCTGTAGAACTCGGAAAATCAGTCCACGCGCCGTCCGCCTCGCTAGAGGGCGCCACTTTCCCCATGGAGCGGTGGAGGGATAGATAAGCCGGCAGGGAAGGCTCCGGAAGTTCCCGTCGAGCGGGTTGTGTCTATCTGCTCCTGTCTCTGTGGTCGGGGCCGGGAAAGGTTGGAGGGCGGGCGGGCGGGCGCGCGGGCGGGGGTGCTGTTGGAGGCGGCGGCGCGCGCCAGCGAGTGAGCGAGGCTGCAGGCCCAGGCGGCTCCCCTCCTTCCCGATGTGAAGCCATGAAGAAGGACGTGAGGATCCTGCTGGTGGGCGAACGTGAGTGCAGAGAAGGAAGGTCAATGGGGAGGAAGAGGGGAAGGGGAAGGAGCGCGGGGTCTCTCAGCAGGAGGAGGGGCCGTGTGAAGGGAAGTAGGGGACTCTACACGTGTTTTTGAACTGAGGGCGGCCTGAGGTGCTGGGCACGTGTTTGGTGTTTTGAAAGGAGGGCAGGGTCAGCAAGGAGGGGACCCATGTGGCGGAGGCAAGTTCTGGGAGAAGCAAGAAGGGAGTAGGCCTGACAGGGAAAGGGAGCAATCGCGGGGTGTGAAGCTGAGGCGCCCCAGACAGAACAACCCACAATATCTGCTTTGAACTGGATTATCTGAGTCTACACTGCCATGTATCCCAGTTCAAAGCAGATAATGTGGGATTTTACTCAGCTGTGTAGAAGGGGCCTCAGTCAGTCTGGAGAGGCTGAAACTTGAGGAAGAAAAGGGGGGTTCCTACGTCATAAATCAGGCATGGGCAAATTTCGGCCCACATTCCAGGTATTTTGGATTCCCAACTCCCGCAGTTCCTAACAGCTGATAGGCAGTTTGGAATTTTGGGAGTTGAAGTCCAAAACACATGGAGGGCCAAAGTTTGCCCATGCCTGCCATAGAATGAATGCAGTTCAACACTACCTTGTTTACTTTTTACTTTTTTGTGTTTTTAACCATGTAATTTATTGTATATATTTTATTTTATGTTAATACATTTTTTATTTTGTTGTACACCTCGAGCCATTAGGAGAGGCCGATAATATAATTTATTATTATTATTATTATTATTATTATTATTCATTTGGTAATGCACCAGCACTCTTTGGCAGCTAAAGACCTTGTGAAGCTATCACCCATATTTATTTATCATGTCAGGAGTGAACCAAAACAGTTATATTGCATAAACAAACACACAAACAAAACACAAAGTTTGCAGGCTTGGTAATCTATTAAATGTCCTTTGACCAGTATCTGGCCACTTGGAGTGCCTCTGGTGTTTCTGCAAGAAGGTCCTCCATTGTGCATGTGGCAGGGCTCAGGTTGCATTGCAGCAGGTCTGTGGTTTGCGCTTCTCCACACTCACATGTCATGGATTCCACTTTGTAGCCCAATTTCTTAAGGTTGGCTCTGCATCTCATGATGCCAGAGCGCAGTCTGTTCAGTGCCTTCCAAGTTGCCCAGTCTTATGTGTGCCCAGGGGGGAGTCTCTTATTTGGTATTAGCCATTGATTGAGGTTCTGGGTTTGAGCCTGCCACTTTTGGACTCTCACTTGCTGAGGTGTTCCAGCGAGTGTCTCTGTAGATCTTAGAAAACTATTTCTTGATTTAAGTCATTGACATGCTGGCTGATACCCAAACGGGGTGGGTCGGAGATGTCACTGCCTTGGTCCTTTCACTATTGGTTGACGGATGTCAGGTGGTGCAATACTGGCTAAACAGTGTAATTTCTCCAGTGGTGTAGGGTGCAGACACCCCATGATAATGTGGCATGTCTCATTAAGAGCCACATCCTCTGTTTTAGCGTGGTGAGATGTGTTCCACACTGGGCATGCGTACTCAGCAGCAGAGTAGCACAGCGCAAGGGCAGATGTCACCCATTATTCCATAGCATTCAGCCATGGTAGGTAAAGTGGGATCAAACTACATTCATTCTACAAACTCAGGGCCCTTCCACACAGCTGAATAAAATCCCACATTATCTGCTTTGAATTGGAATATATGGCAGTTTGGACTCAGATAACCCAGGGCTCTTCCACACAGCCATATAACCCAGAACATCAAGGCAGAAAATCCCATAAAATCTGCTTTGTACTGGGTTATCTGGGTCCACACTGCTATGTATTTCAGTTCAAAGCAGATAATGTGGGAATTTCTTCCACTGTGTGTCAGGGGTCTAAGTTATTCTTTGACAAAGTGCTGTGACAGTTCTTTGACAAAGATGATGCAGGGGATTGCTGTGGGTTTTCCAGGCTGTATGGCCATGTTCCATAAGCATTCTCTCCTGATTTTTTGCCCACATCTATGGCAGGCATCCTCTGAGGTTGTGAGGTCTGTTGGAAACTGGCAAGTGAGGTTTATCCATCTGTGGAATGTTAAGAGTGGGAGAAAGAACTCTGTTTGAGGCAAGTGTGAATATTGCAATTGGCCACATTGACTGTATTAATATTACTTTACTCACCTAAGAAATGTAACAGTCTTTGCAAATAATTGCAAAGTTTGCTGTAAAGTAAATTCTATCCCAATTCTTCATGTTAACTACTCAGAGAAGTAAACTCAGTAGATTACTTCCACATGCCTACACTTTGACCTGGATTGAGTCAATAGTTTAGGCAGTTATCAATACATAGAATAGGCTGAAACTCCATTTAAGCAACTCTTAGATCAATATTTTCTTCAGAGTCATTGCCACAGGAAAAGAAACTTGGTGCCTTCATGCTGTTCAGAACTGCACCTGTCTGGGCTCCTTGCAGGAACAAATCATGGTCTAAAAGTAGGTGACTTATATTAACAGCAAGAAAAAGAAAACAGAAGTCTGTAGCCATTCACTTTGCAGGTTGTATAAGCTTAGATACTTCAAGCGAGATTTCTGAAAGTATACAGAAGGCAGCATAACTGTTTACTCATTGCTTAAGCCTGTCTGATAGGATATCTGTCTCCCAATTACCATTATTTGCATGTATGTTTTACTGTAATCTATTATGGTTGCTGTGCACTTAAATATGTTTAGGATAGGCGAGATCATTAGGTGACTGAAGGAACATAATAGATGGGTCTTCTGACTGATTTGCCAGCAGATTTCATAATAAATAAAATCCGTAACACACAGTAAAGCCAGGATTAACATCACATATAGTAATACACTTGGGAAACTGAATGTTTATCCTTTTAAATGCTTATTATTAAAAATTTTATTATATATTCTGAATGATTTTGCCATGAACTTCTTCAGTCATGTGCTCTGGCCAAACCAGTGTTATTGGTTTTCATTGACATGGCCATGTTAGTCTGGAATATCAGTATGTAAAGGATCTTGTGGCACCTTAAACTCTGAGAGATTGAGGTTGGTAGCATAAACTTTCATAGACTCTAGATGCAACTATACCATACAATGAATTCTGTTTTACATCACCTTATCTGTCATGGTTCCTTTGGACCCATGGCTGCATGGTATAATGGTTTCGCCATTGAATGATGACCCTGAACACCCAAGATTTGACTCCCCATTCTGCCATGGAAATTCACTGGGTGAACTTGGGTAAGTCACAGTCTCTCGGCCTCAGAGGAAGGCGATAGCAAACCTTTCTGAATGAATCTTGCCAAGAAACTCCTGTGATGAGTTTGTCTTAGGTCCACCATAGATTTGAAATGACTTGAATGCACGTAACAACAACTCAGTGCTCATAAAAACTTGAAGTTTTAAACCATATTTTTTTTAAAAATATATTATTTTAACTGGATGAGAATGCTTAATAGTTTTTCAAAAGAATATATCAAGTTTTTTGTAAATTAGCGGGAGAAATGCAGAATTTTTAAACTGACAGGATTACAAATGAGATATTGCATCTTCCTGTATTGTATTTGAAATGCAAATGGCAAACGTGTTTTTCCTTGCCAAAATAAGATGGGTAGAATACTTGAGAATAAGAAGCTTTGCATTTCCATTAGTTTATTATCATTATCCATTTGTAAGAAGACTCACTTCATACTGTGACGGTTGTGGGTATCCGTCATGCTAAGAACAGTATGACTATTTCTAACAGGCTCCAACCACAAGAGGTCCTTTGAGTTTCCTGTTCAGACAGTAGCCCTTTTGTCTGAGTGCTTATGCCCATATCATACGCATATCATATATTCCATGGCTCACAAAGGCCTCTGTCTGAGAATAGTGTTCTGTATGTATCAGGTGAATTTCAAGGGCCTTGAATACTAGGTTACAACTAGTCTCAGGCTCACGTGCATCTGCATCGTATTGGAAATAGTGGGCAGTTGTGGATTTGATGTAGTCTGTGCCTTAACATATGATAATTTTAAAGAATGTATTTCTGTCTAGGGCCAAAGAAGGACAACAAACTTCTGTTTGTAAAGGTGCTTAAGAAATGCGTACATTACTTTTCCGAAGGAGAGAAAGGTCTAGTTTCTTCAAATGCTGGTGTGTGCATGTGTCTTCAAGTTGCCTGTTGACATGAATTTCATAGGGTTTTCTTAGGCAAGGAATATTCAGGGATGTTTTGCCAGTTCCTTCCTCTAGTAATTTCCCATCCAAGTGTATTCAAAGGCTGATCCTGCTTAGCTTTCCAGATCAGACAGGATTGGGTGTCTTTAGGCTATTTTAAACCATGCAAATGCTACCCACTGGTTTAATTTCAGGAGCCCTTCAAGGAGGTTTGGTAGTGAAGTCTTGATTTTGGTAGAGGAAAGGAAAAGAGAAATCACTACACAAATAATTTATAGATAAATGCCAAAATCTCATACATCAAAATGAACTACTTTTACTTTGGGGAATAACAAAGTCCACAGTGGAGACAGTAGTTTCAAAAATGGTACAATCCTGAACACTGTTAGAAGAAATTAGTTTTGGCAAAATCTGAATTAGTCAAGTGAATTTAGCTGGAAGTGGATGGTAAGCTGCTCTCTTTCCATTAATGTAATATGCCTGGTTCTGTTCTAGTCTAGCTTGTATCCACTTACACTTGACAAATATGGTAGGGAAGTTTTGGTAGCTGTGGTTGTGTTTTACTAGCTCATGATTGGTGTTTATGTTAGAGGCATAACTTCTGACAGGATCAAAAGACTTATACTTAGTCTGCTGTGCTTTATTCCCATAAGTAGTCTTTTGTGCATTTGACAGAGTTTGCTATTCCTTTGCAAATGATTTCTGTGTCTTGTGTGATGTACTCCTTTCTTGAAAAATAGCAATAGTTGTTCATGTTGTTGAATTTAACTGTCACCAAGTTGATTTTGACTTACGGCAACCCTGTGAATGAGAAACCTCAAAGTCACCCTTTTATTGACAGCTCTGTTCACTTGGCAAAGACTTCTATGATCAAACTTATCCATCTGGAATGTGATCTTCCCCATTTTCCAGTGCCTTCTGCATTATCAAGCATTATTCTCACATGTGTTCAAATTATAACGGTCTCGGTTTAGTCATCTTGGCTTCTCATTTATTTGACTTTTTAGCAGTCCACAGTATCTGTAGAAGTCTTGTCCCACACCACATTTCAGTCTCCACGGTTCAGGGTATGAACAATAAACTAATTTTGTGGAAAGCTAGCTCTTGGTCAGATGAAGACTGTAACAAGGGTTTGACACCCTGCTCCTCTTCATAATCTCTCATCTTCTGTAGAAAGCAGTTTTAAAATGGAAAGGGGGGGGGGTATCCCAATGGCTTTTACACACACCATTTTAATCTTGGGCAAATAATTATTATGATCTTTCTGTTTGATTACTTATTTTTCTTTGCAGCAGAAAAAAATAAGTACGTGAAATCAATGACTCATGCTACTTTTCTAAAAATATGACAGATTTTCTAGGGCATGCACAAATTCATCTCATTCTCTTAGTACTTATTTCATAATATGGAGCTACCTTATACACTATTTGGCTCATATTTTTAGATCTTCTGCTTTCTGGTTCTTAATAAGTATCTCAGAGCATCATTGGAAGGAAATCTAGAATGGGGTGCAAATTAGACAGTGGGTTGAGAAACAGGGTGTCTTCTAATCCATCTCTTAATAAAGAGACATATTTTTTGGAAAAGTATAAGGAGGTGTTTTTAAAAGGTGTGAAAAGGGACTCAAATGGTGCAGCACCTGGCAAAGCAACAGAGAAAAAGGTTTCTAATGCCCAATGTCCAACGTTTATGAGATGGGTTACAGTTTTTGTGAAATTGGCACAGTAACATTTTAAAATAAATAATTGTATCAATCTTCTTCAGTTTTGGGGAGAGGAGGTGTTATATCATGTTTTTTTAGATTTCCATTTCATCAAATGTTTGATGTCAGCATTTTGGCTATTAACCTGTTTTGGCCTACAACTTCCAGAAATCCCAGCCAGTTTACCAGCTGTTAGGATTTCTGGCAGTTGAAGGCCAAAACATCTGGGGACACAGACTGAGAACCACTACTATAACATATTGTTAATCTTTGAAAAAAAAAAGTGTTCCACGAAGAAGCATTTATCCTGTTTTCTACAGTTAAAGCATAAACTTAGAGCCATCATAAGTTACTGTACCTGTGCAATAGTCAAATAGATGTCAAAACTGTCAGTCAGTAAGAAAATCATTATTTACCTGTTAAATTAAATGCAGAATCCCTTGTATTCTGCATCTGTTTTTCTGTTTTGTTTTCATCTTAGCAGCTGCCAGCAATACTATGACAACTATGTAGTCAACAAGTGGCATGGAGATCCAAGGATTGGATTAGTGTTTGGTTTGAGGCTCCTCATGTTTTCCTGGACCACACAATTTATTTTATAAATTTTCTGGTTTAAAAAAAACTTCCATCCCTGTTCCCAGAAACCAAAACAACTCAATGGAGAAATAGCATTCCCAGGGGAAAAACACCAGGAATGAAAATTGGAAATGGCAGTAATGTGGTCCTTGTACCCAATTCAGGACCCACACCTGTTTTATGTTCTTGTACTTTTCATTCCTCTCTTGATGCCTTGATTATTTGAAGTGTTCTAAGACTTCATTTTATGCTGGTTTGCAGAGTGACTGCCAAAAATAATACCCACAGTTATAAATATTATTACCTAATTTGTATATCTGTTACATTTCACAGCAAGAGTTGGAAAGACATCACTTATTATGTCTCTTGTCAGTGAAGAATTTCCAGAAGAGGTATGTTTTCATGCTGTTTGAATAATTTATGTCAAAAGTAGATGGGTTTTTAAAACCATTTTAAAAAGTAGGTAGACCACAAAAAAACAAAACAAAACCAAGAATGCACAGTGAAATAATTTTAAAAGAACATTTATTGGGTTTTCCTATGTAGAAACACTTGAAAAGTCTTTCTAGCATATATAAAGTGATCTAAAAATATATAAGAAGAATAATGTGAGGTATTTTACAAGTTGAAACAAAGCAACATTCCAAGTTAGGTTCTTGTGGGTTTTTTCGGGCTATAGAGCCATGTTCTAGAGGCATTTCTCCTGACCTTCTCAACCTCTGAGGATGCTTGCCATAGATGCAGGCGAAACGTCAGGAGAAATGCCTCTAGAACATGGCTCTATAGCCCGAAAAAACCCACAAGAACCTAGTGATTCCAGCCATGAAAGCCTTCGACAATACATTGAACATTCCAAGTGTTTAAATTTGGGGACATTTTAAATCTTGGTAGTTTTCACAATTTGATGTGTGTTGGGTTGACCTTAGATAGTAATATGGATATAATATGTAGCTCTTCAGTGGGATTTCATTGCATGACAATTCATTATGGTTTTCATTGATTAGGCAGATGTATAGGATAATAATTCAGGCTGCTGGTGTAGTCACTACAAAATGAATTTAAAGGGTACTCAACTATTAATTGCAAGGCACTCAGTTACAAGACTTTCAAAAAAATATGAAAGGATTGCTTTTTGGAGTCTATACAATCAGGGGCAGAAGCATTGATTATGAACCTAAAATATTTTCTCAACTTGAATTGATTTATTATCCTTGCTGATAGAATAACATATAACTAGTTTCTAAAATACTCCTTTTTCTTATCAAGGTTCCTCCACGAGCAGAAGAAATCACTATTCCTGCTGATGTTACCCCAGAGAGAGTGCCAACCCATATAGTCGACTATTCAGGTAAAGGATGTATTGAGGGTTTTTTGGCTATTTATTTGTTTTCTTTATAGTCCATCTTCATTTGAACATGGGATTCAAAACAGCTTACAACAAGTCAAAGGAAATACAATAGGAAAAACCTATTGCTATAAATTTAAAAAGAATAAACAATTCAATAAAAACAAAAACAGTATTAAAAGATTTAAATATATATTAAATATAATTATTAATATAGTAAAATAATAATGACACAACACATCTAATTTAAAGTGCTCTCTTGAAAAGAGTAAAAACATACAGGCTTTCTAGAGGAAGATGTGGATACTACACTGTTGGGTAAACAGAAGCCACAAAATTTCTTCTCCTTGCCCAACACTTAATAAATATTCAAAAAGTGAGTCTGTTTGCCTATCTTGAGTCCGTCAGTATTTTATTTGTTCATATTAATATTCCAAGATATGGAAAAAGGACGGGAATAATTTAAGATTTAGAAAGTCTATATTAGATCAGCGGAGATCATTGTTTTCCCCCCACCCCTGAGGATTCCCTCGAACTAGTACCATTGTACTAGTTTGTGCCCATTGTCTACAAGTACCACATTTTATTACATAAAAGTAACTTTTTATTTATTTATTTATTATTACTGGTGCTTTTACCCCGCCCTTCTCAACCCCCGGAGGGGGACTCAGGGCGGCTTACAAAAAAGGCAGAATTCGATGCCTATACATAATAATACATAGTATACAAAAATATAAAAGAACGATATACAAAATGTAATTAAAAACGATTATCACAATAAAACATCAGCAACTGGTACCTAATCATCATATAAAAACATCATATAAAAGTCATTCTTATAATCAGCGTTTCGTTTCCAGAGTTCCACATAACCAATCCGTTAGTCATTTCCTAGCCATCAATGGAGTTCTTCTTTATTTACCCACTTGTCCAAATGCCTGGTCCCAGATTCATGTTTTTAGTTTTTTCCTGAAAGAAAGGAGCATAGTTGCAGATCTGATTTCCCCGGGGAGAGAATTCCATAGGCGGGGGGCCACCACCGAGAAGGCCCTGCTCCCTGTCCCCGCCAATCTCACCTGTGATAGAGGCGGGGTCGAGAGCAGGACCTCCCCAGAAGATCTTAGGCTCCGGGGTGGGACGTAGAGGGAGATCCGTTCGGACAGATACACTGGGCCAGAACTGTATAGGGTTTTATAGGTCAAAACCAGCACCTTGAATTATCCTTTTTTTGCCCCCCCCCCCCCAAAAGGGAGGGGGAAGTCTTTTATCAGCTACTAGTCTGGTTGCTGAGTGAAGCCCCGTAGATATTTGGAGGCCAGGCGCATGGTCAGGTGACTTACCCATGCATTTGTCCTCTTTCCTTCCCTTTGATCTCTAAGGGGTGTCTGTGAGTGAATAAAGCTTTACTGCCCGCCCGCCCCCAATCAGCTGCTAGCTGAGTGAAGCCCTGTAGCTTCAAGGGGGAGGTGCATGGATGAAAGCAAAAAAAATACCATGGGGGGGGAGCAAAAAAGGGAGGGTGCAACTTTTAGGCTGTGGTGATTAATATGCAGTGAAATATGAGTAGTTCTTTCATTTCCATATGTTGTAGAATCACAGTATCCGTTACACTTGGCTACTGCCCATACTGATTTGGCTTAGTTAAACTGGAGCATGGAAGGACCAAAGAGGATCCAGTTCTTTTGGGATCATGTTAGTTGAGATGAAAATGATTAGGTAGAAAAATTATTATAAGACTGATAATATCGGTCGGAACTTCTACCAAGTATGAAAATGGCTGATACTCTACTGTCTTTTTTTAGCTTCAAGGCACATGACATTTCAGTTGATCTAGTTTGTAGCCAGTGCCAAATCACACTAACTTCTGCCAAATGTGATGTGGAAGATTAATATAATTTTAACTGATATAGAATAGCCTCATTTGCAACTGTTACAGATGCATTCATGCAATATAACATAGTGCTCTGTGTGCATCTGATAATTATCCTGTTTGAGAACAAAAAAAACTTACATCCCACACTTTCATTTATATCAGATGTCATAGATGCTTTTGTCCGGCTACCTGTCTGAGATCTAGGAAAAACAGATGATGCCTCTTTGAGTCAAATTGTTCTTGAGTTGTTATTCAGAAAAAATGTATATCAGTGTCTTCAATGCTTCTTCCCAATTTTTTTCTGTTCACTATTGTGATGTGCTTTCCCATGACATCTTCCCCTATTCGCCTTTGAAATATTTCCTGCTTTAATATGACTCCCCTTGGGAGCTAAGTACATCATTTCTTCTGTATCCAGATGTTTAGACTTTCTGAATGCTCTTGTTTATCTAGCAGAAATAGCATCAACAGGCTTGAAGGAACCTCAGCTTCTGAAAAAATTAAGGAGGCCCCGTTAAGAAAAGGAGATGCATCATGGCAAGGGAATACTGACTGAGTATTTGGGGTGGGGAACAGAAATCTGGGTAGGAAATGGAACTGAATAAAGGAGAACATGGCTGGCTGAATGGAATGGTAAACTAAGCACTCCATGCTGTAGATTTTTTTTTTTTACAAATCCCATTTGTTTTTAATGGGTATTACATTTTGCATGAGTTTCACATGTCAGGGATTGAGCTTTGGAAAGGAACAACACCATACCTGACCATGCTTGCTGAAAATGGCAGTTTTCTGAAAAATTCGTCTCTTGCAGGCATTGTAAAATCTGTAGAATTGTCTTTTTAGCAAAAGTGTTTCAAAATAGAGGCATACTTCCATTGTTCACCCTACACAGTTTGGGCCCATTATATTGATGGGACTAGAGTTAACTATAACTAATATGTTCCATTCATTTCAGTAGGTTTTGCTCTGGATCGGATTAACACTAGATTTAGTTCAGTATTTCCACACATCTTTATGCCATTGCAAATTCTTATAGTAAGAAACCTTGCAAGATTAGAATTCAATACCTCTGATTCCCACTTCTGGATTAAAGGAAATTAACTTCTGCTGAAATGTTGTTGTGCTAGTATTGCTTCTCTGTAATACTTTTCTCTTTTGGATTCAATACAAAATATAATAAAAATAAACAAGTCAGCACTTGAGAGAATGCTTTTCTAGCTGAAAGTTTGGGTGAATGTTCTTCTTACTTGATATATAGGTTTGATGCAATGGTTTTAAACAGAGAGTTATTGTTACCTTTTCCTTTTTCCTTTTTAGAAGCTGAACAAAGTGATGAACAACTCCATCATGAAATATCACAAGTGAGTGTCGTGTCCCTTATTTTGAAATGGCATTTCTTAAAACCTGCCCTCTAAAACTCAGTGTCTGAGAGTTATTTCAGTATAAGAAAAGTTAGGCTCACTTGGATACTCCTGTCCCTCAAGATGCACCAGTAGCTGAGTAGAGGTGTATGGAATGGATGCCACCTATAAAATAATAAGATTTCAGTTTCTGCAAAAAAAAAAGCTGATTTCCAATAAGTCCTCAGAGCAATACATACTATATTCTCACTTTCAGCTCTACTTATTTTGCTAGTAACTGAAATGCCATAATTATGGCTTTATACATGTAGTCCCCCAGATTTATAGATTGGTGAGCAGAATCATTTGGCAGAGAAGGCTAAAGATCTTAAAAACTACAGACCCCAGCATTGCATAGCCTTGCACCAAGGCAGATAGAGTGGCATCAAGCTGCATTCATTCTGCATTATAGATGCACCTCAAGGAATCTGAATCGGGATAAACATGGGAGGCTCCATGAGGGAAGGGTTACAAATTTCTCTGGTTTTCCTTTCCATTGCTGGATGATTTGGTGTTTGAAAACTTTTGTTTTGAAGGAATTCTAAGCGCGCAGCAACTTTAATGTGCACCATTTTTGGCCAAATTACAAAGAGTGCATTTTTTGTTGCTTCATATTACACCCCGGTGAGTGAGGGTGTTCTCTCGTGCACCAGGCAACAGCATGTGTCAAGCTGATTCCGATTTACATACAAATTCAACTTTAAAACAAACTTTCAGAAGGTATGTTGTTCGTAACCCAGGCACTGTCTGTATTTGATCAAAAAAGTCAAGTCCTTAAAATTCTGTAATTGAAATTTAGCAAGGAAAAAGCCATTTGAATCTCTGTGAGCAAAGCAATACAAAAAGCAATCCTTAGCCAAATTGATTTTCCTTTTCCAAAGGTAATGTTACAATTGTTTTCCTCAGGAAACCTTACCGTTATAATCAAATTGTTTTCTTCTGTATTGCAGGCGAATGTAATTTGCATAGTATATGCTGTGAACAACAAAAATTCAATTGAAAAGGTATGAGAGCAACATTTCTTGTTCAATTTCAGTTGTCATTAACATCCTTTCAGATATCCTGAGTAGGGATGCACAACCGGTATTGAAAGATAATTTATCTGCCTATGCTCCCATACTTTATCTGCCTGCTTATATGGCCTTTTCTCAATTAGTCTTGAAAATAGTATGAGAACATTTTTGCCTTGGTGGACTCTTTTGGGGAGAGAGCTGTTTTATTTCCACATGATGTATTTAGGAAAGATGGATGGTAGACAGACTGAATGTGCTGCATTAGTAGCATTTGCCTTTTAGTTATTGAATTGGGAGAATGAACTGGCTAACTCAAAATTTCTGAAAAAGTCCTATCTGCAGTGACTGGAACTGCACTTACTTCAAAAAGTAGATTGTAACTCCAGAGCATGTTTGTGATGCAGATGGACTCTTCTCCATAACAAATGAGTAGTAAGTTTAAATCTATTATATGTGAAATCATTGTGCAAACAGATATTCTGTTTTTCATTCTCCTGCATGACACCATTTCTGGTGACATGTCAGTGAGCAGGAGATATATTTCAGTAAGATGCTAACCTAACTTTTATGCACTCACTATAAATATTGAAAATCTTGTCTATTTGCTCATCTTAGAATCTGGGGTGTTGGAAATGTCACTATCTAAACTTAGTGGACTATAGATAGTGCAAACATACATTCAAGTTGGGTGGAAGGAGTTTTGTGAACTAGTTTTAATAATTACTCTTAACTTGTTGGTTTAGGTAACAAGCCGATGGATTCCTCTCATCAACGAAAGGACAGACAAAGATAGCAGGTATATTGAAAATGCAAATTGATTAAATACAAAATTATGGACGCTGACTATGCAGGATTTGCTGAAAACAATCCATTTCAGTGAACTATTCCATGTGGAATGTATACAATAGTTGGCTGCTTATTATTTGGAGTAATCACTAAAGCATAAGATCATCCCTCTGTGATCTCCAGTATAGGATATGTTTCTCTCAAGATAGCTGCCTCAACTTGTTAATTACACATATGGGCTCCCAATTTGTTTCAGATGAAGCAGTTTAGTGATTATTCGCTCCGGGAGAATTTTGTTTGGAAGCAAAAAATTACAACTTGGTTTCAAAGACATTTTCTAAATGTTTTTTTTTTTTGGTCCAAATTAGATCCTAACTAGTGCACTCTTGGATACCTTAAATATCCTAAACTCTATTTGAAGGAAGATTCTTTTGGTTCCTTCCAGACCTACTTCTTTCCGTAGAATTAGAACCTAGATCTGCTAATATTATAAATCAGCAGCTTTTGTCAGTCATGGTGAACATGCCTGGTGACATGTCAGTGAGCAGGAGATATATTTTTTTACTGTGACTTCTTCTCTGATTTTCAGATTGCCTCTTATACTAGTAGGCAACAAATCCGATCTGGTGGAATACAGTAGCATGGAGACCATCCTTCCCATCATGAACCAATACACAGAGATAGAAACTTGTGTAGAGGTAAAAAAAACTTCGGCAAATAAACTGGTTGAATATAGATGCAAGGACTATCTGGTTGACTTCGAATAGACCGAAATGGGCCACTGGAATGTTTTGTCCCTTTTGTGCTTGAAATAATATGATCTGGGAGAAATGAGTTTGACTGAGTACAGCAATCAATCCCTGAAAGAACTGACTGTGAGGCACTTGCTCCCCCTCCCTCCAAGAAAGAACTCTGTCCCAGCCGGCAGTTTCTTTGCCATTCTTACTTTGTCAAACTGATCTTCCCCTTCTCCTCTTTCTTCTTGTATAATACTTTTTTGAGAGCTTAAAGGACGTTCCTTTGTTTTTACTTGTGATGTGAGCTGCTTAGGGAACAGATTTTTGCATGAATTTGAGATTAAAATGCAATTGAATGAAATAATACCAGTGTGTATATTTGAATTGCATTTATGCTATTTCTAGTACCTAGGAATCCTTATAAAGACCATTTAATTATGTTTATTTGTTAATAATAAGTATTTAAATCTTGCTTTATATTAAACTTCCAAAGCCACATCTATGGTTTAAAACAAACGGAACAGCAATAATAATAAAAATAATTTTAAAAAACTTTATTTATAGACCGCCCTATCTCCCCAGATTGACTCAGGGAAGTTTCCAGCATGTATGAGCAAACATTCAATGCCAACCCCCCCCCCCCCCCAAAAAAAAACAAAACAACAACATTCAAACAAAATTATATCAGGACAAACCATACTGAACATTATAAAAGCAACCTAACTCTAAACTTAATAACAAACAAAATAACTGACAATATCATGATTAAGCTTTCCACACTTGCTCACCATTTCATTTTTCTCTAGTGCTCCGCCAAGAACTTGAAGAATATATCTGAATTGTTTTATTATGCACAGAAAGCTGTTCTGCATCCTACAGGGCCCCTCTATTGTCCAGAGGAAAAAGAGGTATTTTCATATTTTGGTCTCATACAATCAGCCTTGCAAATGATTTGTCCCAATGCCTACATATCTGTAAGAAAGAAGAAACATTTGTTAAGAGAAAATAGAGTTGTTGCTGATTCCCTCCACTTGAATCATCAATGGAAAATAGAAGATGCATGCAAAGAACATATGCTGATTGCTAAATCATTATCTTAGAGGGCAGAAGTATTCTTTCTTGTTGAAGCTTCAGTGATAAAAATGTCATATTAAGTGCCGGAGCCCAAACTTGTGGTCTAATGTTAGTATGAAAGTGATCTCATGATAATGACATTAAAGGTATAAATAATTAAGAGTAATGAACCTAATCTGTAAAACATGTTTATATCTTCTGAATGTTAATTGTTTGATTGCCAGATATCATGGCACAGACTTATTGACTATCAGGTGTTCTTGGTAGCAAATTCTGAAGTGAGGTGTCATTCCTAGTAAAACAGAAATTGAATTGGAATATTGAAAACATCACCTTGTAAATTCCTCACTGTTGTGCTGACCTGTCCCTGTCCTTCTGCCAAGAGTTTTCCTGACATTATATAACAACAACAATAACAACAACAGCCCTGTTCTATTTTCAATGCAGGAAATATGGAACAAGTAGTGTAAAGATTCTTTATTAGAATTCTGTTGGTTGATGGCTTGTGTGGTTTTGCATTTCATGTTGAAGCAAAAATGCAGAATACTTAGAATAAAACAATCATATCTCCTTACTGTCCTTTGATCTACAGATGAAACCTGCCTGTATAAAAGCACTAACTCGGATCTTCAGGATTTCAGATCAGGATAATGATGGCACCCTTAATGATGTAGAACTCAACTTCTTTCAGGTATATTTTAATGCATTGGCCAAGATCCACCACCAAGTCTCAGTGCAAAGGCCCAGAGTGTTTCTGTCCAGTTCCTACCATTTCTGTGTCTCTCAATAGAGGAGGTAGGCATTTGGATAGGGAGAGTGCCTGGTTACAGGAAGGATGAGCTGAAATCTGCAACACTTTGAATCCTGACTTTCTCTCTTGTTATCATCAGTCTTCGTTAGCTTGGTCAGTGGTGGGGGATCATGGGAGCTGATATCTAAAAACATTTGGAGGGCTGCCATTGCCCACCCTTTTGTTAGAGAGGGGGAGACTGAGAGAAATGATGCCAATAAAATGAGTAATCATGCTGCACTATTAAGGTTTCACAGATGACCATTTGAGAAATGGAAATTGGAGGGAGCATTCAGCCGGTGTACCATTAGAAATGTCCCTTGGAACTCTGACCTAATGTCCATAGAGTATGTGCTTTGGCTCCAATGTCCTAAACAAGTGCATAATGACAAGACTGACTTAGGAGTGATGCTCTGGTTTCTGGATATTCTTTTTGCCATTGTCACCACAATATATTTTGCCAGCATCAAAACTGGGGGCTTGTTGGAGTTATTTTGGTGTGAAATTTGTATCCAGTGAACTGTGTATGGTTTTCTATTTCCAAGGTCAATTTGAAATATTTTTATATTTCTTTTGTCTCTTTTTTTAGAGAATTTGTTTTAACACACCACTGGCACCTCAGGCACTAGAAGATGTAAAGAATGTAGTCAGAAAAAATCTAAGTGATGGAGTTGCAGATAATGGATTAACGTTGAAGGGTAAGGTGCTCCATATCTTTACATTACAACAGAAAGATGAGATTGGGCCTGCTAAGTAAGAAAAATGGCAGCAAAGCCAAACATTATTAGCAGATTCTTGATGTTATACATCAACATGACACTGATACTGTGCTGGATATATTTGAAGTTGTTGATAAAGATTCACAGAACCTGATACCCTAATATTGCAACTTCTTGTTCTATTTGTTTGCCTATTCAGTGGATATTTTCAGAACTGGAACAAAAATACAAAACAATTAGCAACATTTTCCTCACCCTCCTGACATGTCAGAATTCTCTGTCTGCATGTATGAAATGGGATCAGTAATTTGGTAGTGATGGGGTCTCTTATTCCATAAACCTCTTTTTGTTTGATTAGAACCACAGTATTTTGTTAGATATGCACATGTGTTTTTGCAAGAAAGGACCCTTCTGCAATTTCTTTTTTTAAGGAGTCTTTACCCATATTACCGATGTGCACCCAAGCGCATAACCCAGAACATTCTCTTTCCAGGTTTTCTTTTTCTACACACACTATTTATTCAGCGTGGGAGACACGAAACAACGTGGACAGTACTGCGGCGCTTTGGATATGATGATGATCTGGAGCTCACGCCCGAATATTTATTCCCTTTGTAAGTATCTCCAACCCTTGCTTTTATTTAATTCAAGTATAGTTTGTGTTTTATATTTATAAGAGGGATCCCTCAGTTCCAATGGCTGTGGGCACTTTATCTCTGCTGGACTGAACCACAAGTCATTGCTTCAAGTGTTGTGTTATAAAACACATATATTTTAATATGCTTATGTTTTAATATATCCTTTTAAACTATGTTTTAATATATGATTTTATGGATGTATCTAACTGTGTTGTTCCATGCCTTGAGCTGAAACAAGAAGCGGGTAATAAATAAAAGTGTATTGCTGTTACTATTGTTACTGTTCCCAATAAGAGCCAAGCCAATACTTCTGGAATATAACTGGCATTCATAATCATATAAATGTTATCTAATTCTGTAATCCAGATTACTGAGTTTACAATATTTTGTAAAGCAGGGCTGCGGCTATGGGTAGTCCTTTGCAGCACATGGCCATCAAGGAGATTTCTTTAAAGGAACCCCTGATCCTTGCTCGCCTCCCCAACATTTTGGCAGTTCCCAGAGTTCACATTATATGTTCATGTCAATTCGGTGCAGCACATTTTTAAAACGGGAGGGAAGAAAGAAGGGAAAACAGTCAGTGAAAAAAAAATAACTAAACATTACTCCCATGTTGGTTTGTTTGTTTTTTTACATTTTTAGCTTGGGGAATATTTTAGTCTCTCCCACTGAAACAAGGTGGAATTAAAAATGTCAACTGGCCTATAATCTTTCTGCTCACTTCTCAGCTCTTACCCCTTTTTAATGTATACATAAAACATAATTCACAAGACTATAATAAAAATAATAATTATCAAAAAGTTTTTTCACAAGGCTTCTTATTGACAAAAAAAAATTCTTTCCTCTAGTTGCATAGTCTCCATGTAAATCCCCATAATCTGATGGAGCACTTAGAGAATAATGACTGGTAGTCCTGACACATGATATACAATCATGAGGAGTAGATAACAATTGCTGGAGAACACGTAGAGTAGAGGCTATTACTTTTTGTTCTTTTGGAGGTCTTCTCATGGGGAGAATGAGTGTGTTTACAGCATAATAAATAATGGAAGCCTGGTAAGGGGGTAATCAGGAACAAACGGATGCCTAGAGGCTTTTTCAACAAAGCATCTTTTTCTTTTACCAGGTTAAAAATCCCTTCCGACTGTACAACAGAGTTGAATCACCATGCCTATTTGTTCCTCCAAAGCATTTTTGATAAGCATGATTTGGTAAGCTTTTAACCTTATTTAGAGGATATTTTTATAAGGAATGTTTGAAATGTCGTTCTATAGTACATGTAGTAAAACTGTTGGGAGAGGGAGACTTGTCAAACATTTAAACATATTTATTTTCATTTTTAATTTATTTCAGCACCTCACATCAGAAATGATTGTATTCCAGAACAAATATTCCCCTGACCCAAACCACTCCTATTTTAAACTATTAGAGAGCTCAAAAGAGTCAGGAATCAAAAAGAGTGTTGGTTTTTCAGCCTGTTCCTGGAGTTCTTTGGGGCACTGATTCAGAGGATTGCATTGGATAGTTCTAGTTTCTAAGATATATGGTTCATATCAATTTCTGTGGGCAGTCAGATGAAGACTGGTAGATTGCATAAGTTCTGTCTCAAAAACTAGAACTGATAGATGGGAATCAGGATAGATGGGATCAGGAGGTTGAATGTACCCAGAAACAGGCGTCAAAATGTATGTTAGCCAGTGTGGTTGTTCAGTATGGTTACTGTATATACTCGAGTATAAACCTAGTTTTTCACCCCGTTTTTAAGGCTGAAAAAGCCCCCCTCAGCTTGTACTCAGGTGAGGGTCCTGGTGGGAAGGCGTGGAGCTGAAAGTAGGGCTTCTTTCAGCCCCACGTCTTCCCGCCAGGACCGTCATCTTTCCGCACAGCAACCCAGCTCTCCTTCCTTTCCTCCTCTCTCACACAGCTCGCACCTTCCTCTTCTCCTTTCTTGGCACCAGTCTTTCCCAGTTTTCCTTATTCATATACACACAGCATTTCCCCCCAAATGTATCGTTAAAATAAACTATGCTGATTATCGGAAGGATACATAAGCACATTTACTTTGAAGAAGTATAGAATAATGATTTAACGAGAATTGGACAGTCTTATCTTAAATTACAGTTTTATGTAAATATTCAAAAACATTTAACGTACTGAAGCCTCAATTAATGTAATTTTGGTATCTATTTTTATTTTGAAATTTAGCAGTAGCTGCTGCATTTCCCACCCTTGGCTTATACTTGAGTCAATACGTTTTCCCAGTTTTTGTTGTAAAATTAGGTGCCTTGGCTTATATTCGGGTCGGCTTATATTCGAGTATATACAGTATTTTCTTGAATCAGAGGTGAAGTAATCTTAGTTTCTTCAGTATGAAAAGGAAACAAGTCACACCTTAAAAGTGAACTTATTTCAATATTATCTTTCATGCTGAGCAACTGAGTTGTAATCCTTAAAAGCTGAAATATCTCTAAATTGCTACAAAACTTCTTTATTTGCTTCCAGTGTTTAAATTTTACTTTTGCTCCTTTACCCACTTAACAGCAAGGCTGTTTGTGTAGCTGGAATTAAATTTCATTTTTATCATTTTTAGCAGTGTGGTTTTAAGTACAAATGCTATGAGTATTCATTTAATCTGTTTCCAGGACCGAGATTGTGCTTTGTCTCCTGATGAACTCAAAGATTTATTCAAAATATTCCCTTATATGCCATGGGGACCAGATGTCAACAATACTGTCTGCACCAATGAAAGGGGTTGGATAACTTATCAGGGATTTCTGTCTCAGTGGACGTATGTACATACCTGAAATACTCATTTTGCTTTTGGAGAGGCTTGCACCGTTCCACTATTTTGTTTTCAAAGGCATCAGATGTTGTCAAGGGCACCAGGAATTTAGGAAGGTTGAAGGCTCGTACAACTTGTCAGGTTTTTTGGCACTTAACTATTAAAGCTGCTTGTGTGAATATGATCAAAAGGTCCCCAAAGTGCTGAGAACAAAAATATCTGAGGGAGAGGCTAGGTGATGTCTTCCTTAAAATTTTATTTTTCTACAGGAAGGTATTTTTCGAGAAGGGATGTATGTCACGTTTTTTACCCTGCAGTTGACTTTACTGTATTTAAAGTTGGCAGGTCTTTTTGAAGTGCTTTCAATAAATTTCTTCCCTCAGCAGTGTGAAATTGCTGTATGGACATACTGCACGTATTAAACACAGCAGGCTGCATGTCTAAAGGACATTAGTTAATGCAACTGAAAGAAGGAAATGGATACCATTCTGGGGTTTCTGTGTCTATTCTCTATATTTTGATGTTGTCCCTTTGAGAGACGGAATACAAAATAATATATCTGTCATTTATATCCTTCTTTCTTTAAGCCTTTTAAAGTGATTAGGGGTTTATGTTCAAGCACAGATCAGAAGTGGTTTACTGGAAATGAACATTTTTTTCTTTGCTAGACTTACTACTTACTTGGATGTACAGCGCTGCCTTGAATATTTGGGATATTTGGGATATTCTATATTGACCGAACAGGAATCCCAGGCCTCAGCAATTACAGGTAACTGCTCACTGTGTTCTGGTATGTTTTGGAAGAGAGAAAAGCTTGATTCATCTTAGCTTCCTGGCATTGATTTGCATTTTGAAGCAAAGCAGTATGAAAAGACAGCAGAAATTCTACTTAGTATTTTGTGTGCAGTCGGTCATGCAAACTTATTTTTGTAGCAATCCAGACTGAAGATCTGGAAGAAATTGAGTACTGGGTTGTGTTTTGTTTTTTAAAAAAGTACAATCCCATGCTTTTTCTGTTCTGTTGAGCACATGAAACATCATGGTCACAGAACCAAGACGTATCTGAATGGGTGGAGCAGAGCAAGCAGTGAGGAAATATATGTGAAGCCAGAGCTCTAAATGAAATGCCAGGGAGAGAGGAATGCAAATATTATTAACTTGTGAACCCTTCAGCATTTTGTCCCTTGTTATTTATGCATAACAATGTCCGCATCATGTGTTTTTTCTTCATTGATTGTCATTTGGGGTTGGGTGGGTAAACAATGCATTGCTGGGGAGATCAGAGTCAGCAGCACACATGCAGTTCTCTGTAGTGTCTGGAAAAGGGCAGTAGGGAAAGGCACATCGGGAGTCGGGATCTTGAATTGTGAGCTCTGAAATAAGATTTTAAAGTCTTGGCCCAATTTACATTGAAGTCTTCTGTCACCTGTTGCTTTTGTCAAGCTTAAGAGAGTAGGGGAGGCAAAGAAGTGAAGAAACAGATTTTGAATTCCACACACAATTTAATTTACCATAATTTGTATTTAAAAAACATTTTTCTTCATGAAGCTGCTTATTTCACTAATGTGGACCAGCAGCTAATACTGGACTATGCTTGTAGCAGTCACACAACCATGCCATAGTGCTTGCTCTTCTCTATTCCCCTATCTTGATTGGCACAATATACAGTTTTTGTTGTGTGGAGGAGTTAAATCATATTGCTTAAAGAGCCCAACTATCTGCCATGCAAGAATACATATCATTCCTGACAGATGACCATTCAGGCTCTGCTTAAAAACCTCCAACAAAGGTGACTGTGTTCCCATTGTCATTCAGAAACTTCAGACAATCTTGCCGGGAAGTTCTGAGAATTTACTTTTATCTTCCCTTTGTAACACTATATCCATGTCTGTTTCCAAGGCAATTTTGGTGACTGAGCAGGCAGTTTGATAATGAACTTCTGATCTCTAAAAGGAGTAAATGATACTAGAAGTTTTCTTTATTACATAATGTTTTTGTTTTATTTCCCTGTAATGTGTACATCTGCATGCCTTCTTTCTTTTTAAAGTTACAAGAGATAAAAAGATTGATCTCCAGAAAAAACAGACTCAGAGGAATGTGTTCAGGTGTAATTTAATTGGAGTAAAAGGCTGTGGAAAAAGTGGAATCCTTCAGTCGTTGCTTGGAAGAAACCTAATGGTACGAATCTTTATGTGTAAAATCTATGACATGAATACAGTTAAGAATGGCCTGCCTGCCTGTTCAAGGCTCCCGGAAATGGCAGGAACAAGTGCAGCCCTAAAATTATGCTACCTTTTTGTGTCCCACCCTCATTTATATGGCCCCTCTTTCTTTGATGTGGAAGAAATGGGTAGTTTAGGTCTGCCACAATATTTATACTTATTTTAGGGTTTGGAAGGGGAAACAAAGATGCTGGAGGTCTGAGTCCTTTATAGCCAGGAGAGAAGGCTCCACCTGCTCTCTTGTCCTTGTCTAGACCAGATAAATACCACTGTAGAGGTGTTCTAGCTTGGCATCGTAAGCCAACATTTACAGACAAAGAAAAAAAAAACATGACTAGAGTGCCATATTGCTTCTCCCCCCCCCCCCCCCCAAGGGAAAGCTTATGTATTGAAAACTTGAATATATTATTAGTATTTTGTAGTTTTTAAAAAAATATATACAGTCTTCAGCTGAGGCATTTGAGAATTTCTATGCATAATACTTTATAATCTTATTGTAGTTAAATCAGCATGTCAGATATGAACATGGTTGCTTTAATATCTGAATTCCTTATGCTTTCAGAGACAGAAGCATATACGTCCAGACCACAAATCTTATTATGCAATTAATACAGTATATGTATATGGGCAAGAAAAATACTTGCTGGTAAGAGTTTACTGATAAATTAACAAGGAAACTTTCCTCTGTGTTGACTGTGAATAGAGTATCAATAATGGCATTATAAAGTTTTGGTATCTCTTGAAAAATCAATAAAATTGTGTAGTCTTTATTTCTCAACCATAGACATTCATGATTCAGATGCATTATGATTAGTTGTGAAACTTGCAGCTCATTCTAGGCAGCTTTCTCTCGTGATGCTTGCTGTTTGTATACTGATTTTTATATTAATTAGTAGTCTAATTAGATTTTAAGTGTAGCATTTAATGGAGTAGAATTAATATTTGTGGTATACCAAGAGGTTTTACAACAGTGAATCCTCCAGGCACACATGCATGGAGACTGGCATCCTATGGAACTGGCATTACTGCATTCTTGATTTGTGCTTGCTTTGCTGTTGCTACATACCTTCCCAGTTATAGCAGTTTGGACATGATTTTCTGACATTTCTTGCTGTAATCCGGTAGGTTTCTTACATGAAAGAATTTAGTGATTGCCTAAAGTACAATGAGATGGCCTAACGATGATAGGCAGCATTAAATTTAGGTATATTTTGAGCCAGTGAAAGTGACATTCCATTTCTAGACTATATGCAATTTGGCGAATAATATTAATGAAGTTATTTATAGAGATTCTACAGTTTAGATATAAGTCCCTGGGTTCTTTATGTAAAATTTTGGTCTCCTGAAGAATAAAAAGAAAACATTCATTGGTTAGATTGCAAATGTACCAGCATTCACACACCACCCATTCATAGTAAAGAGCAATCAGTTTCTACTAAATATATTTGTTGGTTATGTATATTATTCTCTTAAAAGGAAAAAGAACAGCAGAATGTACATACACATATGCTTGTCCTATATTTTTTAATTTTGAAAACTCTTTCTTCTTAGTTGCATAATGTTCAAGATTCTGATTTCTTATGTGACGCTGAGGTCATGTGTGATGCTGTATGCCTAGTGTATGATGTTAGCAACCCAAAATCTTTTGAATACTGTGCCAGGATTTTTAAGGTATGTATCTGTTCTTGCTTTCTAAAAACATTAGAAAATCTAGAGTGATTATTCCTCCCTGCCCAGTATGTGAAACTCTGTAAATTTCTGGTTACTGTGTACGCACTTTTAGACAACGTGGTACAGTGATCACACATAAAGTGTGCAGCTTTATACTTGAGATCCCCAGGTTCAGATTCCCACTAGCCTTGAAGCTGGGTCACTAAGAGCCAGTCTTCCTCTCACAGGCTAACTCATAGAATGGTGACTTTAAACCTCTTGTGGGAATGGAGGTAGAAATCACCAAAAGGAGAGAAAGCGAAGAAAAGTACCCTGAGCTCCATGGAAGCAGGACGAAGTAAAAGTATATATTTTTTATCTTATACATTACTTGAATAGAAGACTTCATCTGATTGCTGCTTCATGTACAGTAAAATTTCTCCAGAGAGGTAAATTCTGCAAAGGAATTTGTAAGTTTCCTGCATGTAGACTGTAAGATGTCCTTAACAGGTGTAACCTACTAAATGTTAATATTTTTTAAAGGTCTGACCAACACATCAATTTATAGTGATCAAGATAATCTGGCATGGACTTCTGATGTACAGTCTTCATTTGCAAATGCAACTTTAGTAGTAAATGCAAGGACATTTCATGCTAAGTGCACATTTCTTCTGCAAAATTGTTGTTTTAATTTGAAGCATTCAAGAAAGTTATTTTGTGAGGAAATGGAAGAGATAGCTGAAGCCTGCACTTAGAACCCTCAGATTTCACAACAAGATTTGAAAGCTGATTTTAAAGCTCATACTGAGAAAAAGTAGATAATATACTAAAGTTGTGCAACCAAATTCAAATCTGAATATCTTGTTACAACCCCATAAACATATTTATTTTATTGACACCTGTTGTCATAATACTAATTTGGAGTACATGCACTGAGGTCTCTGAAATGTAAATAAAACTAAGTATACTTAAGATGCTACATGCTTAGAAAACAGACTGAAGTTTTGTTTAAAAAAGTGTTAGTGGCACCAACAAACCTAAAAACTGTAATACTCAGAATACTTGGATCCATTTGAACTTGGTAGAAATAACACCTGAGTGCTGATTATTATTATTATCTGTAAGTCTTTTAAGTTTTGCCATATGAATACTTTAATTAAGACCAAGCTCCAAAGAGCTACTAAGGTTTGTGCTACCATAGAGCAATTATTAGTTTGTCCTTCACTTTAGTTGGTCTACAGCAGTGGTTGCCAACCTTTTTTTTGACCAGGGACCAGTTTCCAACATTAGTATCAAAAGGGTTACAAATCAGTCTTTGGTCAACTTTAGACTTGGTTTGGTTATTTGGGGTGCTGTTTCAGAAAATTGCATTGGATAGACCACATCTGCTCTAGTTTCTGATACAGACATGCCATCCAGTAGTCACCATCTGCTTGCCCACAGAACATCATATTTAATAATCTAGAGCTGATGTGGTCTATCCAGTACAATTTTCTGAATCAGCAAATAACCCCAGGAACAGGCTTTAAAATGAAGACACCAAGGCACCCCTGCTTCCGCGCTCCACATGGAATGGCTCCACTCAAGGGGAGGGAGGAGGAGAAGCAGCTGTCAGGAGGCTTGTTATCACACCTTTTATGGATAGTCAGTCTCTTCCCTCCTGACATTCTTGTTGCCTCAGCACTATAAGAGAGTTTCACGAAACCAGTTGCTCTTATTGCAACGATGTAGTAACGGTGAGACCGCGGACCATATTTTAGTTTTTGCGGACCACTGGTGGTCCATGGACCACAGGTTGGGAACCACTGGTCTACAGATTATACTACCATGCGTTCAAAACTCATGTCAATGTCAAAAGCTACTTCTCTGTGCTAGAAGTAGGGTAAACAACACCATAAGTTTTTGGGTTCATACAATTAGAGCTGCAGTTCTATACCATTCTGTATTTTGCACTGAAACGCTCTTTCTTCTTTCTTAACATACGTAGCAACACTTCATGGACAGCAGAATACCTTGTTTAGTGATAGCTGCCAAGTCAGACCTGCATGATGTTAAACAGGAATACAGCCTTTCCCCTGCTGACTTCTGCAAAAAACACAAAATGCCTCCACCACAAGCCTTTTCTTGCAACACAGCTGATGCACCAAGTAAGGACATCTTTGTGAAGCTTACAATGATGGCCATGTATCCGTAAGTATCCAGAGCACCTCAGAATTCATGCTGCATGGTTCACAACAACCTTGCATGTTGTAAATACCATAAGGATGGAACTCTGTGCCTCACTGAAATTATGTTTCGCAACAGAGGGAGATGTAAGTGATGCAACTAAAAGTAAAGATGTATCACTGAATTGGCAAAGAAATATGAAATAAATTGTCTGGAAATGCCTGTGTGCTAGCTATTACTGCACATAGTGTATTTTTGAGAAACAGTTTTGCCTAATTTAATTAAGGTTTAGACATGGAGTTCGATTCCCTCCATGTATGCATGCATTGCATTGCTCATTGTCATTATTCATTCATTAACAAAAGAGTTGTATATCCCAAGGAAAATAGGCTTCAATTTACTGAAAAAAAGCCATACGTAATTAAAATATCTAAAAGAAGCTAGCACTTGTTTTTTGGAAATCATTGATGTGGAATCACACATTTTCAGAAAGGCATACAAGGCTAACACACAGAATGTTTGGCTCTCAAGATAGCATCTGATTACCTGTCTCCTGTATTAGCCAGAATATGGACATCTTTTCAACCAGCCCCTTGGCATATGTGCTGTGGGCCAAAGAACTGTGATACTGACTCCATGAGCCCAAGGAAGCTTTGGGTATAATAGCATCTCTCCATGCCACACAAGAAAATTAATCTGAAGTAGTGGTGGGTAAGCATCTTTTGGGATGTAGCATAGTGGAACAAAATTCAAAGGAGGATAAAAAGTCACAAATCCTACTGGACCTTGACCTTGTGTTTAGGCGAATCTATACCAGCTATTTGTATGTCTATTACATACTATGTAGATTTTGAAACCAATGTGGGGCAACACATACAAACAGTTTCTTAGTCTAGATGTAATTTTCCAAAGAGAGCCAAATGCTATTCCACACATTAGCCAGCGCAAGAAGTTTCATAAATTAAGCTGAGAGCTTCTGGGGCCTGAGCAAAAGCCTGCTGCTTCTTCTGACTATTCCACCTGCTTTCGTCTGATGAACATTCCAGCAAGCTGAAGGTGAACATGCTACAGCAAAACAGAAGTGAACACAGCTATAGTGTTCTCTTTCAATTGTCACTACCTAAATAACATGGAACAAATGTTCTATCTGTAGTGCTTAAACTAAAGCAGCAAAAAGCTTCATAAATGATACAATGATACCATAATATTGATAGGTATTATTTTGATTACAAAACATGCTTTAACTGTCCATATGATTGTTACAAGTCTGTGCTCAGTTACCTAAATAAATGTAAAACAGTGACGTAACTAGTGATTTTAAAGGCTTCAGAGCACTTTGTATTATCTCAGTATATTGATGTGAAAAAATAGAACTATTTTAGCAACATCACTATAATTATTCAATGGTCTGCAAATATTATTAGGCTAGGATATAATCTTCTGTGATACCTAATTATTTCCTAATAGCAGCATTGCTGAAATATGCTTCATGAAAGTTCTCTTGCTTATTATTTCTGAATAGGTCACATGTAACTGCTAAAATGTAATAGCTCTCCTCTGTTTCTTGTATTTTTATAGACTTTCCTCAGGCTTGAGGATTAGCATGTTTTAAGGTTGCTGTCTCTCACTAAGCATCTCGCTCTGTTGCCAAGCAAATGTAGTATGTGACCTAGAGTTTATAACCCAGATCCTAATCTGAGCTAGAGTAGACCTGTTGTATTGATGGGATTTAGGTAAGTGTTTAGTTATGGTTATTTAGCAGTTAATACAGTGGATCTAGTGTAGTTGGGACTGACAAATGGATTTAGGCCTTCATTTTTAGTAGGCTAGTCCTTTTCTACAACATTAAGTCACACAACACTTAAAATAACAGGTTATGTACAGTAGAGATTTCTAAATATTTCATGTTGGTGACACACTTTTAGACGTGCATCATTTCTTGACGCAGTCATTCAGTAATTTCACTAGATAAAATGAAGTTAAACCTACCCTTTATGAGAGAGATGGACACATGCATACATTGTAATAGCAAAATATATGGGGACACAACATATATCATGAAAACTTCTCCTTTTTATATCATATCATACATTTCTAAGATTTTTGTCATTTTTCATTATTTTTGTGTGACACGCCTACGCGTTGCAGCCAATACACTAACTTGTCATGAAACAGAATTTGGAAAGCTCAGATATATAATGAAATAGCTGATATTCAGCTAGGACTCAACATACACGTGAAGAGCTGGTGGAAAAACAGATGTCTCCCTCCCTTTATTTAATGCTGGGACTTCAAATGTGTGTTATTATTTTTCCTCTTCTGCAAAGCAACATGCTTGTACTGGGATTCCCTTTTCAGGGCTAGCTACTTTCTCTTTAAAGCTTTGAAGGACATTAAGATGATAGTAAACTTCACCTGCTTTGTCCTTACAGTGGGTAATCTGACATACATACCGTCTTGGGCTCTCCATCTCTTCAGTCAATGATTTCTGATAGATAGATATAGTCATGGATGATAGGTCTAATTTGTTGTCAAAGGCTTTCATGGCTGGAATCACTAGGTTGCTGTGAATTTTTCAGGCTGTATGGCCATGCTCCAGAAGTCTTCTCTCCTGATGTTTTGCTCACAACTATGGCAGCCATCCTCAGGGGTTGTGAGGTCTGTTGGAAAAAAAGACCCCACAACCTCTGAGGATGCCTGCCATAAATGTGGGTGAAACATGGCGACTCAGCCCGGAAAACTCACAGCAATCCATAGATCTAATTCTTTCTCACATCATTTTAATGTTTCTGGGATATTGTAGAGCACAGGGAAGTGTTTAAAGGTAGAAGCACCAATGCTGCAGGATTGTATTTTTCAGCTATTCTGTGGAAAGTCTAGTTATGGAGGGCAAGGGACTTACATGCAGATTTCCTCCCCCTCCCTGTAATGCATTTGGCCAATGTGAAATATGCAATAGTATACCTAATTTTCTTCTCTTTCCTTGATCTTTCCCTGATATTAAGCATGTGTGTGTTGGTTGGGATAGAAGAGGTAAGGGTAGCTGGCTTTTAAAGACCTTGTTCTGTTTTGAGAATGCAACTTAATTCCATTTTTATTCCATAGCTTAAGGAGAAGTTCCATTCTACTTCTCTTTCTAAGCTAGTTTTAAAATAAAAGTTGTTTTTTTCTCTCTTGCAATCACATCTGCGCAATGCATTTCTCTTTAAAAGTCTCCTGACAATCTGCATAGTGTTAGCCTACCCTTGCCTCAGTCCCAGCCTCCCCCATGTTCCCAAGGTATTCCCTCTTTTCTTGGTTTTGGCTCAGCTCTGGTTTCTGCCTGAGATCTCAACTCCTGTCCTTCTGTGTGTTTTCGCAGCCATGCCCGGTTACGCTGTATGTGCGCCTGCAACAGGTGTACATTTTGCATCTGTCAGAACCTCCTCAACTCAGACTTGCTGCAATCTGTAAAGAACAAACTCTTCACTGCAGTTCTTAACAGGTCTTTGATTTTATTTACTAGGTACCAGGCGTGCTTTAAGATTACTTTTTAAAAAAACAAATTGTTGCACTTTGTATTTGGGGCAGACCCTTCACTCCACATCCATTGCGCCGGCACATGCTGCTGACAATGTTAGAAATGTTACTTTTCATCTTAAAACATTTCTGTCCCAAAGGTGATTATTTTAACTGTCATATTGAATCACAGCAGTTAGCAATGCAAAGGTTGCCTTTAAAATAGCTACTAAAATCAATAAATCCTTTGTAGTTTCTTCATTTAGCTGCATAATTGGAGATATACGTCATTTTGATATAGATCTTGGAAATAACTTTCTTGGAAAAGGTGACAGCTAGATTAAGCAATGAAAAAATTATTTACAGTCTTGAGAATCACTTGTTTTCCATAGGGCAATTTTGAGAAAGGGATAAAGAATAGTGGACCAATGATCCTTTTATCTACCCATAAAAGCTCATTTGCCATCATGTTCTATTACTGATGAAGTTATGTTCACCATATTTTGACTCTTGCTTGGTACCCATGTGGCTAGATGGCATAATTTGGAAGCTAGACTTCTCCAAAAACCTTCACTTGCCGATTCTAGTATTAATCTGTTTAAGTGGGTTTATACAATATTTTGGATAGTTGTCAAATTTACTTCTAGTGTTTGGAATACATGTGTTTTGTTAATTAGTACCAGACATATTCATTAAAGATTTCTAAGTGATGCAAATAGTGCTCCACCATTCATACAGCTCTGTGTATGTCTGTCAAATTCCTTTGCACATATGTAAAAAGGACTTAATAGACCTATAATAGTAAACAGATATTTCAGAAAATGACATTTAGAATAGATTCTGAAGTCTGATTTGGAAAAGTTTATGTACATTGCTTAATTTAAATATAAAAAATAGTTATATGAATAAGATGGAAGAAAGCCATTGTGACAAAATGTCCATTTTAAAATATGAGTGTTCAACAGTATTGTACAGAGCTTTTCAACCATATATTGTAATAATGAAATGTATGGGACACAATATATCTCATGAAAACCTTTCATTTATATTTTTAAAATATGCGATTCCTTGGTTATTTCTCTAAGGCACAATTTGGAAAGCTCTGGTATAATAGGAAACAAAAATGAAAGTGTTTGTAGGGTAGAACCCCACACCTTATATTTCTGTCATGGGCTCAGTCCAGCTCCAAAGTAATTTACTGGTGTTGGGAAATTTTAAGAAGGAAGAAAGCCTCTTAGGTTTACTCAGAAAGTCTCCTTGATAGTTCACTCTGTAGTTTAGCTTCGGATTAGTCGGGTCTTCTAAAACTAAGACAGGAAGGTTGAGGTTATTATCTTGACCTCTAACTCTCTCAAGTGAAGAAGAAAAAAACTAAGCATTGTATTGGTGCCATGTCTGAAGTCTTATCATTCCTGCAATGGACACCCAAAGAAAATGTATTCTTTTCTTGAGGTCAAGAGGGCGGTCAGGCTGGACAAAGGTCCTTCTGCCAGAGCTGTATAGATGGCACCCAAACTTCAGAACAAGATTGGAGCAGATTTTTCTCCTCTAACCCTGGCAGATTTATTGTTTTCACTATGGGAAGCAGTAGCCTCCAAAAGTTTATTTTCCAAATATGAGAACTTTTTCATTCTCAGAAGAAGATGATCCTGGCAGGTTAAGCGAGTGGAGTTTAGAGGGTAAATGTACATCTGAAGTGACGTTTTTCCAACTGTAGGTGAGCTGTCTTGTGACTGAATTGCCTCTCCCTCTGGTGTCACTAGCCAAGTTGTCTCCCTAGCCTATTCGTTTTCCTAGTGTAAGAGTACTTTCTCTTGGGGAGAGCCCAGTAGAGAGGCAATAGCTCCGTGACAGGTCCTGCTTCAAAAACAGAAAGATCCAGGTCTAATCTCTAGTATCTTTAGTATCTCAAATGGAAATAACTTTCTTGGAAAAGGTGACAGCCAGATTAAGTGAAAAATATGGAGTGAAAAAAAATCTGTATGTAAGATTTTGGAAGCATTTTGGCAGACTAAAGTTGACAGTGCTGAATTTTGTATTGTTCCCATTTTATGAACAAGATAGATTCTGTAGGTTTGTTCATTTGCTAGGATGATGCGTTTGCATGATTTTGTTTCTTGGTCATTGTGCAAACAAGACCTTAGCAAGAGGCCCTGCTTCTAGTTTTTGGATTGGTAATTTGGTTCTTGTTGACAGAGAGCTTAATAGCTGGGAGACTGAGGGGAAAAAAAACTACTTTCTCATCCAGTTTGTCAATTACTGCATCAGCCCCAGAAGAAGGCATTTTCCAAAGCTAAATGCCCTTGCTTAGAAAAACAGATTCACAGGCAATTATAGACTTGGCATTTACTGTTGAATAATGCATGTTCGTTTTGCTATTGCCCAATAGAATGGTTTCATGCTGTTATGGAGATGAAAGACCTCATGTTGTGGAAGGTTTACAAGGGAGCTCCTTCAGTGTACTTTTCATGTGTGTTACCTAATGTAGTTGTAAAGCAGGGGTGGGCAACCGTGGCCCTCTAGATGACATTGGATTGCGTCTCACATCAGCTCTATGAAGCAACAGCCAGTGTTAGCAGTTGATGTTAACTGATGAATAGGGAATGCCAACACTGAAGTTAGGAATCTCCTTATCACATGGAGAATAAAAGGGTGGTGGATCCTCATGACATTTGAATATGTAATTCTTTTTATAGAAATACATTGTCTTCCTATCATGGGATGCAATACCGATGGCCAAAACTGTCTTAAAACCGCTGTCCATAACATGTAGCCTTCCAGATGTTGCTGACTGACTGTGCTGACTGTGATTGGTAGGAGCTGTAATCCAAAGCTGTGAAGGACCATACATTCTCATTTTCATCTTAGAAAAATTAGCTAATATTTGTTTATATATTTCATTTGTTTGTTTTCTTTAGGTGTTCACTTTCATTTACCTGGCTGGCACTTACTCTTCTCTTACTGCATTCTTGTGCTTCATTTTAAAAATGTTATTTCTGAGTATGCCATCTAATTTATTACATGTTTACAACTCATCGGCTTGATTTTTCTGGTCACTTGCATGCCTTGTTGGTGTTAGGGGCTGATCTTGTGTGTCCATCTCCTTTGCTTGAAATATCGAATTGATCCAGATGTGTAGTTTACAGCACTCTGGTGTGAATCTCAGAATGAATAAAGTTGAGTCTCAGTTCAAAATTAGTTTCCCACCAATTCCTTGATACAAAGAAAATGAAATTATCCTAATGGAAAAACATTTTTTTTCTTCATTGAAAACGTTCAGGAGAATGTTAATATCTTGAGCTTCACGAAAAAGAGTAGTATGATAAAAGAATGTTATGGTATAAAATTCAAAATACATGAAATCAGGAATTTGATAAATTGTACTGTTTGACTTCATGAAGAATTTGCATTTGCAGCTAAATGATCTTACAAAGCCAGTTGTCTCTCAGTTGATATAAACAGCATTATAGCTCTTTTGTTTCCTCCTATAATTGAAGCTTCAAAAGAGACCTTTTAAAAAAGCTTTAACTTTCTGATATTGTGTGGAAATAATCATTGGCTCCTATTTAAAGGTGTATATTATTACATAGGTTTGGTACTGCACAGTTGGCCCATTGATCTTGTAAGTGCCAGTCCACTCTGGTGTAGGTGGGTTGTCTTCGAGTTATCTGGGGAAGCATGATATACTATTCCTTTTAAATTTTGATGAGACTAAAAGCACATGCGGTTATTACAGGCTTGTGCTAGAAGTGTGGATAGCATGATGAATGGTATTCTCCCTCTGAGGATGAGATATATAGCTGAGGGCTAATGGAACCACAAGGCATTCAATCTCTGCTTTACTTCCTTCTAGTCAGATCCTATTTATTATTTGGGTGTGTCTCTAGAAAAAAAGTCACTGTTATGGTAGCTTCAGTGTTGTACCTACATACCTATGCAAAACATTGGCAAAACAGGTAAAGTAACCTAATCCCAGGCAAACCTTCTCCTCTTCTTAATATTTCCTTTCCTCTCAAAATGATTCTGCCCCTTTATCCCAACTGATGTTTAAACCTTTTTTTAATTAGAAAAGCATTCTTGAGAAATGTGGTTGGTATAAAAAAATTACCAGGGAGACAGGAAAGCACAGTTCCCTGTCTTTGAGAGACTGCAGGATCAAAATTACAAATAGTGGGTCTTTGAAAAAACACCTTGGGAGAAAACCAATTGATATCAATTGAAAGCAATTCTCCTTCTATAGTGTAATTAAGACAGGTTAATTTATGGTGGCTGCCATCATATAAGTTACTTTACAATTGTGATAGAACCCTACCTCATGTTTGTCCACCTGAACTGTTGCTTACTATACATGTGGCTAATTTGGTGGCTTAATTGCAAATTAATGGTGCTGTTTAAAATGTTCCCCATTGAAAGAATTAAGCAATTTTGGAGTCTTGCTGTAAATCTTGCTTCTATTTCGTTTTTATTAACACCTCTGAAATGTTGATAAGGACCGAACAGTGCATTAAATTGCTTTTTATGCTTTCTATATGTTTCTGCCTTGTATCGAATGGTGGGAGATCCACATGCAAAACTAATAGTTATGCTCAAGTAACATTTTTGTTTCTGTGTAACTGGTCTTATTCATTCTTGTAACTGGTTGCAAAATAACAAATGACTAAAAGCTGAAGGAATAAAAGTAGAACTTAGCTCAAAGTTTCTTTCCAAAGCAGAGCTGTCTGTGTTTTACTTGGAAAACACATCTTGCATTTATTAACATACAATACTTTGTGTTGAAAAAAAGATCCAAAATCTTGATAAACCTTTGTGCATCTGCTCATTAAAACATTCAGAACAGACTGATACTTTACTTATATCATCTAAGAGTTCTTACTGCTTGATAAAATTGTATTATCCTCAAATTTGAAAAAAAAAATCCTACTAAATTCTGCATAGGTTCAAATCATTCTTTGTGAATCAGAAAACAGTACTCATATTGCTTTACATCTCCCCTTTGGCTTTCCCCCCACAAAGACTATACACTGGTTATTTTATGGTGTTTAAATATATTCCTTCACAGTGTTTTCTTCAGGCAGTTCAAATGCATATTTGCATTGACATGTTGGACAGCAGTTAGCCTTAGGCAGGCATTGCTTGCCTGGTTTGATGCAATAGGGAAATAGTGATGGGCCTGGTACCCTATCCCATCATCTCTTCCCATGTAGAGATCAAGAGCTTTGAAGAGGAAATGATTTTTTTCTGTGAAAATTGTTCACAATATCAAAGATGCTGCAAAATCGGAAGTCTTGCCCTTCTCTTTTTCAGACTTGTCAGTTTCTAAGTTAGGAAAACAACAATGGATGGCTCAGTTCTTCCACATTGATTCAAACCCTACATGTGCTTCTTTTTTCGTGTCTAATTCTATAATCTATTAATTTTTGGATTATCCCATTAGGGACCCGGTTCACAAAAGTGCAAAACAAAGCTTGGGACTAAAATTTAAACTAAAGGCCCTTCCACACAGCCCTATATTGCAGAATATCAAGGCAGAAAATCCTACAATATCCGAGTGTGGACTCAGATAACCCAGTTCAAAGCAGATATTGTGGGATTTTCTGCCTTGATATTCTGGGATATAGGGCTGTGTGGAAGGGCCCTAAGTGCCCTTCTACACTGCCATATAATTCAGATTATCAAATCAAATAATCCACATCTGCTTTGAACTGGATTATGTGACTACACTGCCAGATAATCCAGTTCAAAACAGAAAATCAGGATTTTATATGGCAGTGTAGAAGGGGCCTAAGTAATAGAGAAGATGGTTAAATGTCCTTCATAATCTAAAAATATTCTCCTGGTTATTTGTTTTTATTTATTGTGTTATAAGTTGAGGGTACAGTTAAAATGCTTTAAAAAACACAGAAACATCTTCCTGGCACAATGTCCCTTTAAACAGATTCCTTATTACATTTTGTGAAGAAATACATATAAGAGAAGCAAGACCATATCCCTTTAAGTATCTTTAGGTGCTTTTTCAAAAACTCAAGATATTAAAATATAAAGTGCTTTCTTTGTGAATAGAATTTAACCTTTTACAAGTTCTTGGGATATGAATACCTAAATATGCCACAGCTGTATTTGTACAATACACTAATCCATTGTTTTTAGCAGGGTGACCCTTTATGGCACACTGTCTCTGTCACACAACCCTGTATCTGCAAAGAGCTCAGAAGCTTCCCCCCTGCATTTGGTAATCTGTTATGTGTTGGGTCCTCCAGACTGCTCAGTGTTATTTTTAAACAAGATTGCTTCATATTGTGATTTTTGTAGTCAGAGTGTTGGTCATTTTTTAAAAAGAACCTGGAAAACAGTGTGCTTCAAACACATTTATTTTAGAGCAAAATGATAGGTTTAAAAGGGAGCACAGGGTCCTAGGGCTGATGCTTGCTTTATAATGCTGTAGGGGTCATATAACAACCCCTGTCTCCCTGCTGATGCCTTACAACATAATGTTTTCTAAGAACTAAAAGAGCAGTCAAGTATCCCATCAAATACGCCTTCATTTGCCTATGCATTAAAAATCAGTGTTGGCTAATACAATATTCTCATTGTAAATTCAACACAGTACTTCCTTTTTGTATTCACAAAAATATATTTCATTACAGACACAATTTTAAAACACTGTGGACTAAAGAAGAGTTTTAAGGGGAAAATCCTCCTTAAATTTACAGTGTAAATTAGTTTGAGAAAGTATTTCACGTTATGTTTAACAAGACAACCTGAGAAGATAAATTGCCATGTCACGTCACCAGTATTCAAGACTTTATTTAGACTACATCTGCACACCGTTTGAATCCATCAATAATTTACATCTACTCTTTTATTAAATAGCTGTTCAGCAGTGGAACTCTCTGCCTTGGAGTGTGGTGGAGGCTCCTCCTTGGGAGGCTTTTAAACAGAGACTGGATGGCATCTATTGGGAGTGCTTTGATTGTGCTTTTCCTGCATGGCAGGGGGTTGGACTGGATGGCTCATGTGGTCTCTTCCAACCCTATGATTCTATTATTAACCTTCGCACAAGAGCAATTACTTTCCTATTAAAAAGAGATGGATATCTATTATAAGCTGTGTTGGTATGTAACATGTTGTTTTGAGCAATGCTATGAACTGCCAACTATGTGCATGTGTGTAAAAAGGTTAAGAACCCATATAGATGAGTTGGGTGCCATTCTGTTATCGGATGGGGAGAGCAGTGTTGTTCACCAAGTACACGCCGTCCGCTCTGTTGAAGAGTCCATCTTCATGGAGTCATCTCTTGATCCACAGTTACTTGAACACAGGTAACAGGGTTCTGACCCAGTCTTTCCCTAGAGGAAACCCCCAACAAATGCCTTGCTTTTCAAGACCTGGCAAATACTAACTCATACTAGACATTTGTTTTTAATCTGTTTCAAGAATATGTCAAACAAAAATAACAATATGAAGATCCATTGCAGGTGTATTTTTTTATACCTAGCTTCACAGGTTTCCTGACTATAAACTTACAAAGCCATTGACGTTGCATGGCTTGTAAGAATGATTTATTTCGTGTTGCCTGTAAAATAACAATCTGTTTGTGACAGCCTGTAACTATGATCAATCATTTTACCCAGGCCGATCTCCGAACTCCAGCCCGTAGGAATCCTGCCACTCATCCTGTTTTTGTTCCACTATTTAAATCCCTTTCTTGGGTGGGTTACTGGGCTTCAGACTGACCCCTTTAAATGTGGCTGCATTGGTCATTTAGTTTTTGGTATGCAGGACTTGACTGTAATTCAGGGAGCCAAAGACATGTTTAACGCAAGAATAGATTTATTAACACAACAGAAAAATGAATTAAATGGTAATATTCTTTAGCCAAAGCTTCTTCAAGTGGGTGTTGGAGGTTGCAAAAATTGACCAAAAGGCCTATGGACAAAGAGGAAGAATTGGGCTGCTCACTGGGAAAAGGGGAAAGTGGTACATTAGAACTTAGAAAGAGAAGGGATTGGTGCATTTGTACACCAGTTTTATATACCTATACATAGTCGTGTAAATATTTCTCAAGTGGAAAGGATGGTGAGTGAAAAAAGTTGAAGAGGTCCATAGCTAGTTCTGCCTCTATCAGCTGTCCATGTGAGATCAGTACCCTCTCAGCTTCAAGCCCTGTCTGAACCTTCTCAGAGGCAAGCGTCTACCTTTTGATCCATTCTGTCCCCCCGCAGCTCCCTTCACAGCCTTGATTGGTTTGCTAGAAGCCATGTCTGCCCAACATGGCCTTCAATGGCACAATCCCTGTGTTTCTGAAGGAACCTGGCAGTTCCTTAACTTGTACTTCACATTTTGCTCTGCTTGAAGTGTGAATATGTACAGGTTCTTTGTGTCCTGTACCTTTGTAGTCATCCCATTAGTTCTAATTTGGATTTGAAAGTATCTTGGCTGGAGAATTCTTTCTAGTCTTCAGTGCTATGGCACATCGTAATTCTGTTCAGGAACACTCAGTTTGAGAACCAGTGTGCCATGACTTAAGGTCATTACAATAACCTTGGCATGAAAATGTTTTGTGTTATCAGATTATGGTAAGGCACATGTGATCTGGCTGAGCATGTTCACAAATGTGTGGGGAGATTTGGGCCACTGGTGTTATGTCTTGTCAAGCTTGCTATGGCTTTCTTTCATCCACCATTCTCATGCTGTTCTGTCCCATTGTGTTTCTTTTTGCTAATATCAGTGCCTGTTTTACTAACATTTAAACCTACATAACAGATTTAGTTTAATGGCGTGAATGATTAAATATTACACATAGGCCCTGCCATCGGACTTAAGCTTCATGTCAAAGGTGCAGACATGAAGAAGTACTTATGGGCACACCTGCCATTCTGTCTAGGACAGGGGAAGGGAAACGGCCACCTTGTAGGTGTCGTTGAACTCCAACTCCCATCAGGCCATCAACGTTGGTAGTCAGGGATGGAGGGCCACTGCTTCCCCAGCCTTCTAGGAACTGAACAGTGGTTAGTCTATTTTCTCTCTAGTCTTCTGTCCCCGTCCCCCCCTAAAGGTCTGCTATTAATATATTTAAATCAGTAGTTTACATCAGGGTTAAAACATGTTGACATAAAATTCCAGTAAGTCCCAAGCGGTGCAGTATTCAGTCTAGATGATATGGGAGGTCAGTCATTTTCTAGCTATGCTCTATGCCATTATAAAGATCATAGGGACTGTGTGGAGGCCATCTAGAAGCACTGCTTCTCCTTACTCACCATATCTATTTTTATAACATTGATGATAAAAAGGCATGGACAAATTTTAATTAGTAATGTAGAAACATCCATATTAGTTAGGCGCATGGGTTGTAAAGATGTGGATGAGGGAAGGATGGTGCTAGCGCTTAGGAGACATAAAATGCCAATGGCCAGCCTTGAGTGTGTGTTCTTCAAATACGACTAAGACATTTGTCACCATAGTACTGTTCTTGTTCATGGGAAAATATTACACACATCAGTTCACAGTGGAATGAACATTGAGGAATGACCACTGTTTCACAATGTTGAGAGGTTGAAACACAATGTTGAAACACAGACATATCTAAAGCACAAGGCCTTAAAAGTTATCCTACTAATAATTCAGCAATTCTGTTACAGCTTTCTGCAGCAAAGTTATTTATGCAGTCTAATCCCAGCCAACAAAGAGTGATAGTGTGAGATGGTTTAAACCTGTGGGTCCCCAGATGTTTTGGCCTTCAACTCCCAGAAATGCAAACAGCTGATAAACTGACTGGGATTTCTGCGAGTTGTAGGCCAAAACACCTGGGGACCCATAGGTTGAGAACCACTGGTTTAAACAATTTCTTTGAAATTGGTTGACCAAGTAACCAAGTAAATACACCAGTGCTCTCAACAGTTACTGCAAAAAGGCCATTTGCCAAGAAATAATTGAGCTTCTCCAACTGGCTTAAAACTGACAGGTGCAGTAGTTTCCCAAGAGCAAGTGTGTACATTGTGTGTGTGTTGGATGTTACCATTCAGAGGTTATTTCATTTTCTTTTAAATGCTCTTTGTATTGCAGGCACGTGACGCAAGCTGACCTCAAGAGCTCTACCTTTTGGCTTCGAGCAAGTTTTGGTGCTACAGTCTTTGCTGTTTTGGGCTTCGCCATGTACAGAGCATTACTAAAGCAGCGATGATCTGGAGGAAAGCACCTTTCTTGGGAAGGGAGGGACCTACCAAAAGGGGGCGGGGGGAACTTTTATGTACATTCTAAATCTGCTAGAAATATTTATATATGCGAGTTACTTTATTTGTAATCCATGGATAAGATTATTTTAAATGATAGTTCTAAACTTGCAGAATGCATAGCTTCCGGAAAAGAGATTTTGCATTACAGTGGCTACCATTGGCTATATTTGTAAGGCCAAAAGGGAATTATTGTAAAATAACTTGTACATATTAAGGCAGTGAGGCATAGTGTCCCCCTAGAATAGCCGAAGTCCCGTTGTTATGGAGTGAGAGAGTGTAATTAGAATTTATTTTCAGCAATGTAGGTTCAAGTCCAGGATCACTCTTCCTTTATTTATTTATTTCACTGGCATCTGAACTTCTCTTTTTGAGAACTCTGTATGGGGGTTGGGGAGGAAGGACTCTTCTACTTTTTTAAAAAATAATTGCTCATTAACCCACTAGTTGTAATTTACAAAAGTATTCTACTGTGGCCTATTTTCCCGGACTTGGACTTTTTTTCTCTGTGTGTGTCCTACATTGTATAGCTAAATGTGCCACAGCTCAAGGAGAAGCAGAGAAAGAATGGCTCAATTTTTCTTCACTGAGTAACAAGTACCACCAGCCACTTGTCAACATCTGGCGCAATGTGCCACTCAGTGGCTCTCTCATTTCCCAGTTGATGTTTTGTAGCCTTTTCCAGTCCATTGGGCAGTCAGTTTGTATAACTGTTTATAATTCACCAAAAGTGTTTGCTTCATCCCTTCACTTTTGCAAGTCCTTCTGAACACTGTGTATGAATAGAACTGAAATACTACACAGCGCTTTATTCTACTCTGTAGTAGACTAGTTGCATGGTTTGCACTGCATTCTAAACTTGACTGGAATTACCTGTCAGTGACAATTTTTCAAACCACACAAAACAAAGACAAGATTAAATGAAATTCCTCCTGTCAACCCTGTTTTTGCCATCACTGGCCTTTTCAAGTATTTCAATAAATAAGTGTACTGTGCTTTGTTTTCAATATTCATTCTTTGAGAGGCAATGTCAATCACATGTGAATTATTATTATTCCTGACCATATAATGTAGCTCTAAGATGCAATATGGGGACAGGGGAGGCACCTGACATTTGAAAATGGGACTATATTAATTTCCTAGTTAAAATCTAGTTGAGTTCAAAATCTCAATGGTTGGATTTGACTTATCTTGCCTTGGAAAGCCCTGAGCCTTAACATGGGAAAAGAAGGAGCACAGAGCTGCTTATAGTCCTAAGACACTTAGTAACCATCAAGCTGCTCTACGTACTTATGCAGTCCCCACAACTCTTCATGAACAAATATCTGTTTTAGCCGTCCCATGTGATAGTGGCAGAGTGAGTGGTTACAGCTTTCTAGCACTCCAAATTCATAGTGTTAAATAGGTAGAAAAAGCAGTCACAAAGTAAGACCTCATCATTTGTCATTGCCTTTTGAATGTCATATAGTTTAAGTTCCATAGCTACAAAAGAAGTAAATTGTCATTATAAAGCTATTGGGTGAGGCTTTTTTTACTGCTGCTTCTCCCCACTGAAAAAGTGGATATCCCCAGGATCGACTGAAGTGTAACCAGTAGAGAATCACCACTGAATGCGCTTACTTCAGGTTGCGGAAAGGACTGAGCAGCTTCTGTGCATATTGGGAGCTAAAATGTAGCCATGGAGGACAAGTGTATTCCAAGTAGACTGGAATGTACTTAGTCCTAATCTTTTTTTATACTGGTTTTAAACCATCTCATTGGATGTGCTGCAATAGCAGATTCCCAGATTCGTTTAGTGTTTGTTTCCACATTTTATTTTTTCAGTTATTTAATATTTAATGTTTATTTTACTTAAGTGATATTTGTCTTTACTGTTCTAATGTAGCACAAAATCATATGTAAAATCATGTTATGTATTTTTGACATTAGTATTGAAATCTGAAATATATACAGAAAATCTATTAATATTGAAATCTGAAATATATACAGAAAGTCTACTTGGAATACAATGTATGACTCATTTTTGGTGAAAATAAGACCAGTTGGACACATGAAGTTCTAATAACCTTGTCTGCACTACGGTTAACCTCCCAAACATAAATGGTGCCTCTTGTTTAAAGTCAGTTTTTGACCAGGTTGTGGTAGAAATGGCCATTGGAAGGCCACCAAAACAGATGGAGACCACATGGTGCTCCCTCCAGCTCAGAAAGTTGGGCAAGATAGTTTTGGAGGTTCATGTTACAGAATGTGTTCGGTTCTGATAGATTTGTTTAAGAAAGCTTCTGTAGCTCAGGTTGCATCTGGTCTTCCCACACACCAGCTGTTAGCAGTGCTGTGAGACTTGGAAGCTGGTATTCAGGAAACATAAACCACCGGTTAAGAGCTTGAGCTTAGCCTGGATTTCTACACCATTACCATAATTACCAGGAAGATGCTGATTATAGAGCTGCTCTTTGGAGAAGTCACTTTTGTAGTTTGCAGGCATTCCTTTTAATTTTTTGGCATTTTTTTCATAATAATAATGATTGTGGTAAATGTAGAGTTACAAGAAGGGCCACAGAATCCCTGAGGCTGGCATTGTAAAGAAAGTAGTAATTACAGAAAAATAAATGGTGCCAAACTCAAGCAATAATGATTCTAGTTGGGTTTCGTAATTAAATATTGTCGTATTAAACAACATGAATACATACACAATAAATGTGAGTGTGTATTTAAAAATCTGTCTATTACACTGTTTGATTATACAAATTGGACAGCAGTGAATGTGAATGCATATATGAGAATGTATAGGTGCACCCCTTGTGGCGCGGCAGGCTAAACCACTAAGCAGCTGAACTTGCTGACTGAAAGGTCGGCAGTTGGAATCCAGGAAGCAGGGTGAGCTCTCACTCTTAGCCCCAGTTTCTGCCAATCTAGCAGTTCGAAAACATGCAAATGTGAGTAGATCAATAGGTACCTCTTCAGTAGGAAGGTAACGGCACTTCATGCAGTCATGACGGCCCCATGACCTTGGAGGCGTCTATGGACCATGCTGGCTCTTTGGCTTAGAAATTGAGATGAGCACTACCCCCCCTCCCCGAGTAGGACACGACTAGACTTAATGTCAAGGGGAAACCTTTACCTTATAGGCACCAGGTGAATGCTAGTAATGGAAGGCAAACAGCACTAGACCATAAAAGGGGGGGGGGGGCATCAAATTGAGAAAGTTATAAGCAAGAAATACCACGATCTGTCCCCAGCCTGCTACACAAAAAGCTTTAAACGGGATGCTTCAGCTTTGATTTAAACTAAGCTTAATGGGACTGTCAACTGAAAATTACAGGCTGAAATTCTGGGGTCTGATTAATCTGACATTGGCCTCATGTCAGTTTTCTAGCGAGTTTCAATCGCTCTCATATGTTGTTGTGAAAAGTTCATACAAGTATATGGCACTTTTGAAGGGTGTACATGTTACACTTGACCACTATATAAAAATAGACTACTTGGTTGCCTTTGCTACATCAATTTTTAGGGGAAATGAGAAAAAATAGAGATGTTAGGATAGGTTATCCCCATCAGGTGTTCTATTTTTCCTTTTTTTAAATCTGCCAATTTTTTATCTTTATGCCTAACACATGTTTTCAATTTTGTATGCTATCTGCTGACTTTACTTTCAACAAGAACCCAGGAAAGGAAGCAGATTGCCATGGCAATGTATGAAAATAGCTTCCTCTATCACCTGATTGCTATATTTGGCGTTGCCAGATGGGAACATAGTAGCTGATCAGTACTTAGAAAATCACAGAGACCTGCGTGTTCTGCTTATTTAGCTACCTGCTTGGCAGATTAGATTTTCAACCACTGATTCTGTTGTGTCTTTTCTCAGCCTTACTCCATTTGACCTAACATGGCCAATGACTTGGAATTAAGCCATTAAGCAATCCAGACTGACAAAGTTTTGGAACACAATACACCAGACATCACAATTTGTGGAAAAGAAAAAAGTTTGGATTATTGATGTCACCATACCACCTGACAGTCATATTAAGGGGAAAAAACAGAAAAAACTCAACCGTTATTAGGACCTCAAAATTGAACTGCAAAGGCTCTGGCATAAATCAGTACAGGTGGTCCCAATGGTAATTGGCACACTGGGTGCCATGCCAAAAGATCTCAGCTGGCATTTGGAAACAATAAACATTGACAAAATCACGATCTGTCAACTGCAAAAGGCTACCTTACTTGGATCTGCACGCATCATTCAAAAATACATCACACAGTCCTAGATGCTTGGGAACTTGTGATTTTCTGATACGAACTTGTGATTTTCTGATACGAAATCCAGCATATAGATCTGATTTGCTGTGACATACTGTGTTTTTGTGCCAGTGAAATAACAACAACAAAGGCTGACACAAACAAGTCAAGGTGGTCCGAGTGGTGATCGGCACACTGGGAGCAGTGCTTAAAGACTTTGACCTGCACTTAAACACAATTGGCACTGACAAAATTGCCATGCTCAGCTGCAAAAGGCCACCCTACTGGGATCTGCACACATTATTTGCCGATACATCACACAGTCCTAGACACTTGGGAAGTGTCCAACATGTGATCCAATACAACAGCCAGCAGAGTGACCTTGTTTGCTGTGGACTCAGCTTGTGTTTCAAATAATAATAATAATAATAATAATAATAATAATAATTGGTGAATCTTACGAAGCCCCTTTAGCAAGCTCATTTCCGAAGCCCCTTTAACAGGAAAAAAGTGTGCCTTAGATTTGATGAAATACTGTAAACACTTGGAGCATGATCTTGACTTGCGTTTTTGACACAAAAAAAAGTATAATTAAAACTTGAAACAAGACTTGATAATAGAAAACATAAATTAAAGAGACCATTAAAAGCATTTTGATGTTGTTAAAACACATCGCTATACAAAAATATATCAAGTTAAATGTCTAAACTTTTGGAAGGTGACCAAAGGCCTATCAGAATTTTTGAAAATCTCTTACCCTTTCAGCAAGGAGGCAGCCAATCTCAGCTACCTCTGAGCATTCACAAGACTTAGAGTGGTCATTGCAAACCTTAGAAGACCATTTGTGCCCACGGTGCCCTAGGAAACAAAGCAACAATCCTTTGTGGGAAAACTATATATATTTTCCACTTTGGATTTTTATTATTCTGATTACTCTCATTCTGTCCCTTGTGTATGCCTGCTGTTGCATCTCATTTTTTCCACAGAATGCAGCTGTCTTGAAAGAAGAAGAGGGAAGGGTGTTTTATCCTGTCCTGTTGTACTTGAGTAGTTCTTCAGTGACATGCAAAAGTGCCAGGGGGTGGGATGGGAGCAGGCAAAGTTTCCAGAGTTAAGCAGCAGGCTCTTGCACTCAAAAATGTCATTGATGTTCAGGAAGTGTCTATGCTGTAATTACAAGCGAACAATTTGTGAAATGCGCAATATTAATAAAGCTTGAAATAAAGTTTTAAAACAGAAATAATTTATGGTAGTAGCAGCCGGTTGCCACCAAGGGGCAGTGCAGTTTGAAGACATTTTTGAGTTCTTTTGGCTTCTGTTTAGGTCCTGTGGCTTTGTGTAATGATAATAACGGCTGTTTTAAAATGATGGACCCAATTTCAAAATAGCATATTTTGTGATGGCAACATGCTACCATGTCACAAAAAGTAACAAAACATTTCTATTTCGCCCTTCTCACCCTGCGGGGGACTCAGAGCAGAACACAACATAAATACGGCAAACATTCAATGCTTGGACATAAAACCATAAATATATTGTTGTTGTTCATTCGTTCAGTCGTCTCCGACTCTTCGTGATCTCATGGACCAGCCCACGCCAGAGCTCCCTGTCGGCCGTCACCACCTCCAGCTCCTTCAAAGTCAGTCCAGTCACTTCAAGGATGCCATCCATCCATCTTGCCCTTGGTCGACCCCTCTTCCTTTTACCTTCCACTTTCCCCAGCATAATTGTCTTCTCTAAGCTTTGCTGTCTCCTCATGATGTGACCAAAGTACTTCGACTTTGTCTCTGGTATCCTTCCCTCCAGTGAGCAGTCAGGCTTATATCCACTTTAAAATCAGTTGCTTAAAACCATCTCAAGGCACCATTCTATTATTGCCTCATTGCACTGCCCCAAAGGCTTGGTCCCACAGCCAGGTCTTTACTATTCTTCTGAAGGACAGGAGGGAGGGGGCTGATCTAATCTTGCCAGGAAGGGAGTTCCATGACCAGAGGGCAATCACCGAGAAGGCCCTGTCTCTTGTTCGGTCTTGTGGGGTTGCCATCACTGATGCCATGGGCTATTTCTGTGCTGGGAGAGGCATCTAGTGCCAATCCTTTGAAATTCTGTGCCCCATCCTTTCAAGTGGTAAGGGTTTCCATTCAGGGGCTGTTCATGGTTACGGAGATACAGCAATTTCAAATCAGCTCCATTGTTTTGAAAAACTCTGTATTATTTGCAGTCTGATTTAATACCATGTGTAGTGTTCTCATACTACTTTCAATTACTTCTTTTTTAAAAAATTATTTCATCAGCGGTAAGCTTTTCATCAAGAGAATAGCTTTCTTTGGTCCAGGCAATCTCATCATGCATACTTGAAGCAAAATGAGCCTCCAGCCGCAGACAGGAAAATGCATGGATAAGCATCTTCTGTCACAGAGCTGTCCTGCCACCAGTTTGCCCATCCGCCCTCCTTCTTTTGGTAGCAAGTCATAGTGGCCTCTCAGATGTTATTGGACAACAACTCCCATTAGCTGTTGTCCAGAACAGCCAATGAAGGAGGATATTGGGAGTTGCAGTCCAGTGACATAGAGAGCCTCAGTCAATCACTGTGTTAGAGGTACCATTCATACCACAATTGGTTCTAGGTGATTTACAAGTGAGCCAAGCTGGGAATATTTCTTTTCAAACCTTTGAAGTACTTGACTTTGATTGGATCCAACTCATGGCTTTGAAAATGATTTGAAATAAATCCAAGCTCCCCACCCTACAATTTGTTTTCATGTATTTAGTCTGCATAGTAGAGTCCCTGTCATCTGATATTTTAAAATTATAATGCGTCCTCAGCTCAAGATCTAATCCAGGGTTTTTCTACAAGAGTCCCTTGAGAGGTTAGGGTTCTATGAAAGATTGCTAGGGGTTCTTTGAGATACTGCGATTGGGAAATAATAAACTTTTTGCAGCTGTGGTTTATTTATGTATTTACTCTATTTATACCCTGCCTTTTTATACCCCGAAGGGGACTCAAGGCGACTTCCATAGAGGCAAGTATTCAATGCCTTAAATGACATATGATTTAAAAAAATGAAATTAGATCAACAAAATTTTAAAAAATATTAAACATTTAAAAACATTACATTCCATATTAAAATCACCCCATCCATAGTTGTAGTCCAAGCCACTCCATAGTCATTCCAGATCTGTTAATTGCATTGCACTATTCTCTGAAAGCCTGGTCCCACAGCCAAGTTTTTCCTTTCCTCTGAAGGCTAGGAGGGAGCGGGCTGGTCTGATGTCTCTGGTGAGAGAGTTCCACAGCTGAGGGGCCACCATTGAGAAGGCCCTGTCTCTCGTTCTCACCAGTCACACCTGTGAAGGAGGCGGGCCTGAGAGCAGGGCCTCCCCGGGCGATCTTAATCTCCGAGATGGTTCACAGGGGAAGATACATTGAGACAGGTAAGCTGGGCCACAATAGTTTAGGACTTTATAGGCTAAACCCAGCACTTTGAATTGTGCTCAGTAGCAGACTGGCAGCTAGTGGAGCTGACGAAACAGGGGTGTTGTATGTTCCCCGTACATTGCTCTGGTGAGCAATCTGGCTGCCACCCATTGGACCATTTGGAGCTTCCGAGCAGTCTTCAAAAGCAATCCTTTGCAGTTCAATGTATGGGTTCTCTTAGAGCTGATAATTACTTAAGGATCCCTCCACATTTGAGAAAGGCTGGATTAACCAACATTTCCCTTAAAATGTGATGACTGGGGTTTCTCCTCTACACAAGGTTCCATTCAGTTTGCACATCTAGAATTGCTGCCCCATCCTTTACTATTTCCATTACTTCATTTTGCTGTATTATAAATTGCTGCAGAGGTAGGGGTGTGCCTGTGAAGAAATCTCCTACTAAATCAACCCTGTTTCTCACACGCCTATGCAAATCCCACCAATCAATGGGCAAAGCCATATTCAAGCAATGTCACGCTGCATTGGATTATTCTTATTATTTTAAGTTGTGCCGCATCCGTTTTTTCCTCTCAGTTCGTTGCGGCTGCTGTTTCAATTAATGAGGCCACTTGAAGAAGGGTGGGAAATTAATTTTGGAGTTGAATTAAAACCGAGACTGAGCAAAGGAAGACAATTTTTAACAGCAAGTTGTCCTTCACAAGGAGGAAAGAAGGCCAATCCATTAAACTTGACATGGAATTTGGATTCCTTTTGAAAAAGGGGGAGCCGAGCAGACATATTACGAACCATCAAAATGTACAGGCACCTGCATTGGTCCAAATAGGGGGGAAATTGAACAGCAATAGTAACATACTCATTTATTTTATGTTTGTAGGCTGGACCCAGCAAATAACCCCACAGAGTAGTGAAGGAGCTTTGAGACTCAACAACATTTTTTGGTAAGAGGACAGAAAAAGGAGGAAATAACATTACTTAGCATGTTGCAATGGATGTCTGAAATTTGCAATGATTTTATAGTGGGACAAAAAGGGAGGACCTTGAGACCAGGACTGGAAAACCTCTAACCTTCTAGGAGCTGATGTACACAGTTGATGTTTTATAGTTTTTAACTTTGAATATGTTTTAATTGTTTTTAACTGGGAGTTTAAAAAAATACTGTTTATATTTAATCCTGCTTTAATGTTTTAATATTTGCATATTTTAAATTGCATGCTGATGATTATATGTTAAGCCACTTTGAGTCTTCTGCAGAAGAGATAAAGTGGGGTATAAATAAAGACAATTGTAATAATAATAATAATAATAATAATAATTTAATCCCCATTAGCATGGTCACTGGACAAGTGTAATAAAAGCAGTGGAGGGCTAAAGGTTTTTCCTCCGTGGATTAGACCAGTGGTTCTCAACCTGTGGGTCCTCAGGTGTTTTGGCCTCCAACTCCCAGAAATCCCAGCCAGTTTATCAGCTCTTAGGATTTCTGGGAGAAGGCCAAAACATCTGGGAACCCACATGTTGAGAACTACTGGATTAGACCATGCTTGCTGCAGAAGGATCTCAGGCTGCAGCAAGAAAAATGATAGTTATTCCTCCTATGAAAACAGATAGTGCCATGCTCTTTTGGTTGGTTGTCTAGCTTGGAGTATTACCAGGTTGAACCATCCCAGAGTGGATTGCTCTTCAATCAATCAATACTAGCTATCCAATGTGACTTCTGTATCTAGTCCATTAATGTTAATGTCCCACTTGACTAACAGAAGTGCTTATCGGGTTTTTATTTAAAATAACTCCACATTCACCGAGGATAGGAACACAGGGCCCTTGTGAATGTGGAAAACTGTGAATAAAGACATTTTTGAACATGAGAAAATGCCTTTCTAGGAATTTCTACATCCTCCAACATGACTCTGTGGTCAACTTCTGCTAGAAGCTGACCATAGACTCACATTAGAGGACTTAAGAGATTCTCAGAGAGGTATTTCAGCATGACTAGAAGAAGCAGACTATAGGGTCACATTGGAGAATCTAGAGATTGCTAGAGAGAAGATTTTAAATCTTAAAAATGTAGAGGAATGACATTAAAATACATGCTTCCCTTCAAAAGGTATCTCAGTTATATGCAATAATGTTCCAGAGTAACATAAGTCAGTAACCTACGGATGTGAGAGCTGGACCTTAGGGAAGGCTGAGCGAAGGAAGATAGATGCTTTTGAGCTGTGGTATTGGAGGAAAGTGCTGAGAGTGCCTTGTACTGCGAGAAGATCCAACCAGTCCATCCTCCAGGAAATAAAGCCCGACTGCTCATTGGAGGGAAGGATACTAGAGACAAAGTTGAAGTACTTTGGCCACATCATGAGGAAACAGCAAAGCCTAGAGAAGACAATTATGCTGGGAAAGTGGAAGGCAAAAGGAAGAGGGGCCGACCAAGGGCAAGATGGATGGATGGCATCCTTGAAGTGACTGGACTGACCTTGAAGGAGCTGGGGGTGGTGACGGCCGACAGGGAGTTCTTGGGTGGGCTGGTCCATGAGGTCACAAAGAGTCGGAGACAACTGAACGAATGAACAACAACAAACATAAGTTATAAAATAAAAACACGAAAGGAGCTAAAATAACCACATTAGTTGGTAGTCTCTATAAAAGCTGACCAAACGTCCAAATATGGTGGAGGCTCCATCTTTGGAGGCTTTTAAACAGAAGCTGGATGGCCATCTGTTGGGGTGCTTTGAATTCTATTTTCCTGCTTCTTGACAAGGGGTTGGTCTCTTCCAACTCTATGATTCCAGGTCCATTTATAAATTTCAGCTATACTTTCAGATCTTGCAAACATTATTAGATGTTCTATCCATTTGATCATAGATGGGGAAATATGATTTTTTTCAGTAACAAAATAGCAACTAAAAGAGCACCAAAATCTACTTTTAGCTATAATTTCCAAGATACAGGTAAATAATTCAAAGGAACATGCTCATCCCTGACATTCCAAAACCAAATTTACTTCTGTGATTACTTCTTTCCAAAATGTAGTTCCTCCAAAACATATTCACTGGGGTTAGAGCAGGCATGGGGAACCTTCGGCCCTCCAGGTGTGGTGGACTTCAACTCCCACAATTCCTTGAGGCCAAGGTAAGCCTTTGGGGCGAATGCCGAGCCTCAAGGAATTGTGGGAGTTGAAGTCCACCACACCTGGAGGGCCGAAGGTTCCTGACCCCTGGGTTAGAGGCATAGGACACTTATTCAAGTAAAGTTAAGGAAGTATTAGCAGTATTGTATCTCCCAAAATTCGCTGACTTTTCCTGTCTTGAATAGATATGATAACCCATTTTTGTGAAAGAGCAATTTCTGTTGTCTACGGTGTACTGTAAATGCTCATGCATGTTTAGAACACAGACCCTAGAAACCTGGGTTTGCTTATTCACAGGTCAATGTAAGTACTGTTTCAATGTAAAAAAGAATTAGAAAATTGGTCATAACCTGTACTCTCACTACAGAAAGTAAAACATTTCAATAATATTTTAGGAGACCCAGAATTAACCAGTGCTATTCTACCTGTAATATAGCTGTGGGTACGTCTCCACTGCATCCATGAGGGCATCTGGACCTGATTTTTGTATCTAGCCTAGGCCATGGCCCAGTCAAATGATGACTTTGCTGCAAAAGTTCTTACCAGAGAAAGAGTGTATGCCATTGCCATGATCTATATTTTCCAGAGAAATATTTTTGATCCCCAATTTGGCATTAAACTACTAGTAAAGTACTGCTGTTAATAACCATACCAAACAGACGCTGTCAGTGTAGTAAGTTCTCAGATGACTGAAAAGATTGTAAACATGCAGCCACCACAAATTAAAGCATCCATAGCAATATCCTGACATAGAAAATATTTTCAATGGCAATTTATGTGAAACCAGCTCCTAGATCTGAATGTGATCCCACTCAAATGTTGTTACGATGCAAAACAGGCAGACGAGAGGGAGGAAATCTGCAGTGACTGCAATTGTCACAGTAGCTTCTGAGCACAAATGTGCCTGCTTCAGCTTTTCCCATCTGCTAATTTCCAAATGGTGATGCTTGTGGACTTGTGTGATTCTGTTTGCTTAGTAAATTCAGATTTTTGGTCCCCTGGTATGATGATGATGATGATGATGATGATGATGATGATGATGATGATGATGGTGCCACAATGCAAGAGCAAGTTTTGTATTAACCCTGGTTTTTCAGTATGATGTCATGCACAAATAGTGCAATTTGGATTGTTTCTTTAAAAAACCCATTTTGAAAGATGAGCAAAGTCATCCTTTCAGGGCAATAAAACAGGCAAGTATCCCTGTCATAACGTAAAGGCGGATCTCTGTAACCTGGTGCCCTTGAGCTGCATTGTTTCCAGCTGGCTTATGAAGTCCAATACATTTGGAAGGCTGCTTTCAAGTGTGCGGAGGAGATGCAGCAGGGTGAAGAGGGAAGGAAGAATGGTACAAAGCAAGCCGGTGATTGACAGCAGAAAGCCAGTTAGCATGCAAGAAACAACATGACCTACAGCTGCTCTGAAGTTACAAGACTTTATCTGCAGTGCTACCGGGTGCCCTGATCCAGAGTGATGCCCGCAAGCACAGGCTTCTCTATAATTTGCCACAGCATTATGTCATCTATTGCAGGGAATGCAGAGGAACTTTGCAGGCAGCGTTGTGCTCTCTGCTTGCAAAAGATCACAAGGCAGGTGCATCTGACAGCCATTTATCTAGATTAAACAAACATGGGGTACATCACCAATTAAAAGGGATAGGGTTGCTCCTATGCTGCAAACCATATATAAATTCAGCAATAAACACATAGCTTTTTTTAATTATTGCTTTCTCTGCACGAGCAGTGTGTGCCTTGTATCTTCAGCAAAACTGGGGATAATAAGTGTGCTATGCCTTTCTCTTACTTAGGGGGTCAGATAATAAGAAAGCCCTGTCTGAGTGACAGAGAAAGAGTCTATTTTGCTAAAGGCTATTCTGTTAAATTGGAACGTAAATCTCTACTTGGTTGGACCACACCTGGAATACTGTGTCCAATTCTGGGAACCACAATTAAAAAGAGATATTGACAAGCTAGAAGTGTCCAGAGGAGGGCAACTAAAACGATCAAGGGTCTGGAGAACAAGCCCTATGAGGAGAAGAGAAGACTGAGAGGAGACATGATGGCCATGTATCACGATGTGAGGGGAAGTCATAGCGAGGAGGGGGCAAGCTTGTTTTTTTGCTGCCCTGAAGACTAGGCCGTGGAGCAATGGTTTCAAACTACAGAAAAGGAGATTCCACCTGAATATTAGGAAGAACTTTCTCACCGTGAGAGCTGTTCAGCAGTGGAAACCTCTACCCGAAAGTGTGGTGGAGGCTCCTACTTTGGAGGCTTTTAAACAGAAGCTGGATGGCCATCTGTTGGGGGTGCTTAGAACGTAATTTTCCTGCTTCTTGGCAGGGGGTTGGACTAGATGGCCCACGAGGTCATCTAGATTTTACCCCACAGTCATTTCCGACTCAAGGAAAGCAAAAATAGAAGCTTCAAAAATATCCATCAGTAGGGTTGTTGTAGGTCCTCTCACAACCTCCGAGGATGCCTGACATAGATGCAGGCAAAATGTCAGGAGAGAATACTTCAAGAACATGGCTATAAAGCCCAAAAAACCTACAACAACCCAGTGATTCCGGCAAACATGACACATGAAGCTGTAGATCAAAGTCAGGCAGCATTTGAAAGTACCTTTACAAAAGAGAGAAACTAACCCAGGGCAAGTAAAGTTCTTTCTAGAACATTCCTTCTACTTACATGCACCTAAGTGTACATCCCGCTGGGGAGTCAGCTGATAGGACTGGAAGCACTGAAGAGAAATGTCTCTGATTCCCAAACCCTTCAGGTTTTCCAAAAGGATAGCTTGGTTGATGGCATCAACTACTCCTTGAGAGCCCAAAAAGCACCAGCCAGAACATACTCCCCTTATCAATGTTCAGGTGAAGACCGTCAGCCTGCATTGAATCCAGTTTGAAATGGGTCAAGAAAGAGTATGTCATCCAAGACTGCCTGGAATTGGAAGGCAACTGCCCTCTCAATTTAACTTACCTAGGTGATCCCTTATTGTCCGAGTATGATGGCCCTCCAAGTGTAGTGTCCTAGTGGTAATACATAGGTGACTGTAGAGCACTATTCTTGATCCACATGTTCTTCCACAGTGAGGCTATCAGTTTCCAGGTGGAAGGTGGTCCTGTTCAGGGTTGGCTTGATGTGTCTTCCTCTTGGCAAATTTCTCCCTTTCGTGCCTCTTCAAATTCCACAGCACTGCTGGTCACAGCTGAATTCCAGCTACAGCGCTCAAGGGCCAGTGCTTCCCAGTTCTCAGTGTCTAGCTATAGTTTTTAATGTTGGCTTTAAGTCCATCTTTAAATCTCTTTTCCTGTCCACCAACATTACGTTTCCCGTCCATGAGTTGGGAGTATAGTAATTGCTTTGGGAGACAGTGATTGGGCACTTGGACAATGTAGTCAGTCCAGTGGAGTTGATGGCATAGGAGCATTGCTTCAATGCTAGTGGTCTTTGCTTCTTCCAGCATGCAGACATTTGTCCCCCTGTCCTTCCAAGAGATTTTCAGGATTTTCTGGAAATGGAATTGTTCCAGGAGTTGTATGTGACATCTGTAGACAGTCCACGTTTCACAGGTGTATAGCAGGGTTGGTAGGACAATAGCTTTGTAAACAAGCATCTTGGTATCCCTAAGGATACTAATTTTATAATTGAGGTTTACTCGTCTCCTCCGTGGTGACCAGTGAAGAAGTATGTGGATCAAGAGGACAAATGGTTTTCCTTACTTTCCCTAGCAGCTTGTCCCCATCAGCAGTACTCACTAACCAAAACGGGACCAGTGTAATCCTATTCATAGAACTGCTGGATAACCAACCGTCAACTTCTGTTATAACAATGGCATCTAAGTGTATTTTTATCCGAGAGAGTTTTATGTGTAAAGTGATCATTAAGAGTATCACAGCAAATGGCTAAGATCTAAAAGTGGATTAAGTGGGAAGGGTGTCTGAGTTAAATCCCTCACCACCTGAATAGTTCAGCTGGACACAAATTCACAGATATAATACGTTCAGAGAAGACTTTCATTACTTTCATTTTATGTATTTCAACTATAGGAACAAGGATAGTCTCTAAATCATGTCTTGTTGATAATAAGTCGAGTTTAACAACATCTGTTCTCCAGTCATCCTTCCTGTTTCAGCTCCCTGAGGTCCTCTGATTAATTTTTTGTCAGTTTTTACAATTGCACCATTTTTTTTCTCCTGAAAGGTGCCAAATTTACACGAGCGGTAGACTAAAACAGGCTGCTAATTTACAAATATTAGTATGCCTACCGAGTTGTACTAATTTTCCTATTTGAGCAAGCTGCAGCGTTCAGTGAAGCGTGTGAAACTCATGCATCAGATTGACACCACTTGTTAGATTCAGGTGCTCAGCCTGAACGAAATCTTGAACCTGAAGAATGATACATGAGAGAGAGAGAGAAACAACATTATTCTTCTGCCTCTCATAAACAAGAAATCAAACAACTATCTCCTACAGGTGGGAAAGAGAACATATTTCACATCTATGATGATAAAGAGGAATTTGTGGGCTCAAAGAGGAAAGGAAAACCCTAAGCAACTCTAACTGGACCTTTATTTTGGCAGAAAATGGTATCAAAAGGAACCCTTCAGCTAAAGTGAAGGAAAGCAACTATTTGCAGTTGCTTCCTTTCACTCTGGGAAGAAGCTGTGGAGATGCCTTTGAGAAACCCAGTTAACAGCATTTGCACAAAGCTTCAAATGTGAAAAGAATCCATTTATTATTTTCCAAGGCCCACAAAGGGACAAAAGAAACCCGAGTGTGACTTGGAGAGAGGATGAAGTCAGGGTCAGCTTGCAGAGAAAGAAAGGTAAGCAGGACACAAATTGGTTGACAACAATTCAGGAAAACAACAGCATGTGCCTATAAAGATGTTGATACACACAAACCAGCAGACGGAGTTCTCTAATGGCACCGAGATGAACATGATTTTCATCACCAACCTGTGTTTATATTTACTGCAGTGGAACCTGCTCTTAAGTAGAAAGCCACATGGGCTGGGTCAAGTGTTAGTAACCACAGCATTTGCCCTTGGATATGTGTTCAATTGTCTTTCCCTCCCTGGTGTACTGATGAAATTTAAAGCACTCTGTGGCAGGTTTGACCAAAGGTTACCCTAGAACAGGGCTTCTTAAACTTTTCCCACTTGTGACCCCTTTCTGTCTGAGAAATCTTTATGTGACTCCAGGTATATAAGTATGTAAAATAGGATAGAAATAAAACATTATTGATAATAAATCAGCATTTGCAAGACTTACTAATATTCTGCAAAGTCCACTGTAAACACTGTACATTATTGCTAACAGATTTGTGTAAATGGGTGGTGTTCAGAAACCTTTTACTGTTGACAATTTTTTCATGACCCCAACATCGAGCTATGGAGACCCCATTTGAAGTTGGGACCCACAGTTTAAGCAGCAGCACCCTAGACTGCATGTGGAGCTTTATGTATTTTGAGTGTACCAACCCTCTCAGTGACTGCCACCAGATTTCAAAAGAATCCTGAAATGCCTACCTCTGCACATTTCTACATTTTAAAAAAACCATAATGGGATCGCATGTGAGGGCAATCACACACTTCGAAGTCTCCATAAAGTATGATTTGACTCACTGAGAACATGTTGTACATTCACCACAAATCTTGTTTTCTTGCAGAATCATACAATGTTAGAGGTGGGGGAAGCAGGCTACCCAGTCCAACCCTCTGCTATGCAGGAATATACAACAAAAGGACTTCTGAAAGATGCCCATCCAACTTCTGTTTAAACACTTCCAAAAGAAAGGGATCCACCACTGTTTGAGACAGTTTATTTTACTGTTAAAGATTCTTACAGTAAGGACCTTCTTCCTAGAGTTCAGAAGGAACATATTTTCTTGTAATTTGAATCCACTGATGTATACCCTAGCCTCTTGTCCACCAGATAACAACCAGTTCTACCTTGTACATTACATCTTGTCAGTTATTTGAAGATCATATGGTCACTTTTCTCTGGTCACATTCCAGCTTATCAATATCCTTCTTGAATTATGGTGCCAAGAACTGGACAGAATATTTCAGATGTCTGACCAAAGTATAATAGAATGGCATTATTACTTCACTTGATCTGGACACTTTATTCCTACTGAGGCGACCCAGAATTGCATTGATGTTTTTTTTTTCTTTTGAGCTGGCACATTGCACAGTTGACTAATGTTCAACGTGCAGCCTACTAAGATGCTTAGTTCCTCTTTCCGTACACTGCTTTCAAACCAAGTGTCACCCATACTACATTTATGCATTTCAATTTTTTTTGCACAAATGTAGTACCTTATATTTATTCCTTTTGAATTTCCTTCTGTTCATTTTGGCCTAACAATTCATCCATCAATATGATTTGAAATTCTGATTCTGTCATTTGATTCTGTCATCTGAGGTATTTCCCTACCACCACCGCCCCCACAAATTGCTGAGATCTGCAAAGTGGATAAGCATGCCTTTATCATCAATGTCATTCATAAATATGTGGGTGTTTTTTTGCCATATAATTTTTATTGCAAAGATATGAGGAATGGGGAAGGGATACAAGAGTGGATATAGAACAGGGGCTTTTTAAACATGTTGCATCTTTGTCTTCTTCCATTGCTATCAAATACAAAAAGGGTTTCTATGATGTTAATAAAAGAGAAAAAAATAAATGTATTTTCTAATCTAAAACAGAAGGATAGAAAAGTGGGTGTACAGTGTTTTGAAACAATGGAGATTGAAAAGTTGAGAAACAGAAAATTGGAATCCCTAACTAATGCTTCCTACCCTGTCTCTGCTCTATTCTTCATTATCAAAAAAAATCTATCGTTTTTGTCATAAATCTTCTTGTCTCTGGTAGATTAACTTTCCAGTATCCCTTAAATATAATTGGGGATCCTGTTATTCTTGTCACTAACATCTCTATTTTTTTATTTTCTTGTAATTCCTGCATTTCTGCACTACTAATTTTCCCTTAATGCTGAACCCCCCCCCCCCCAATTCTTTCAATTTTCCTTCTTTTAAATAGTAAAAAGGCTGCCATTCTTTTCCAATGTGGAAGGATCTGGCGATTGTATAAGCCTAGTCAGTTTGTCTGTCTCTGTCATGTCCAACACTTTTGTAATCTATACATCTGGGGTGGGAAATTCTTCTTGTTTCCAATAGTAAGCATAAACAATCCTTGCTGCAGTCACCATGTATAGAAATAGTATCAGAATTCTTTTTGGTAGTGTTGAATTTGTAAGGCCCAACAGAAAAGCTGATGGTTCTAGTGATGAGCTGGGCTGGGGCTTTAGCACAGATGATAAATCACCACCAATGATAAGATCAACCAACCAAAAGGTTGCCAGTTTGAAGCTCTGGGACGACGTGAGCTGCTGACTATTAAGCCCAGCTTACTGTTGATCTAGGCAGTTCGAAAACAGTTTGTACTGTAATTAGAGAAATTAGGTACTGCTAAAACAAGTGGGTGGGGGGGGGGCAGTATTTTATGACACCATAAAAGAAAAAGATCAGAGAATGCTAGGGACCAGGAGGAAGGAGAAAGTCCTGGTGACTTTTCGTCATAGAGGATGGAGAAACAGCACCCCCCTGGGGCCAGATTTCGAGCACAACCTTCCAAGGTGCTGATGACAACACAACACACCTCCTTCTGTTCTGTCTATCTCTGTATTGTCTGTCCCAAAATGGCATTAAATGTTTGCCTTGTATGTGTACTCTGATCCACCCTGAGTCCCCTTAGGAAGATACGGCAGAATTTAAATAAAGTGTTGTTGTTGTTGTTGTTGTTGTTGTTGTTATATAGTACTTCAATTTTTAAAATGTTTTCAATGTTCTTATGAAGTGTAATCTTTTTTGTTTTGTTTTAGGACATGTCCACCATATATGGTAAAAAGTTCCTTCTTTTTGATGACATTTCCAACAAACAATTTTGCTAATCTTTCCAGCGTCATGTACCATCTATAAATTTGTATCATCCATAAATATGTTAAATAACACAAGGCCCATAGGAAAATTATCAAGGTCTGCAGCCTTTCTTCCAAAGCACGGTCAGAGGCAATCTGAGATTCAAGTTGTAGTCTGTCCAAGAAAAAGGGGCAAGCAAAGCAAAACCCAATGTTGTTCCAGAAGGTCAAATACACAGAGACTCACCAAAACGTCCAAGTCCAAAATCCAAAGAGCATGGTCTGAGGTTCAAGGCACATGGTAACCAAAGATTTTCCAGCAGTGAGCTGTTACAAACGCCAGCCCTTTATACTGCTCCTTTTTGCTGTTATAAGGAAGAGCACTCCTCCCCATCTTCCTCATCTTGCCCCAAGATCCTGACAGAAATGCACTTTTCTCCAAGATGAAGAGCAACCACTGATGAACACCCTCTGGATTTGGTAGGTCAGCCAATTACAGATTCACCTAACAATAGCACAATCTAGCACACAGTTTACAAGTTTGCCTGCAAGAATATTATGGATATGAAGTTATGCATAGTGTGAAGAAAGAGGCAATCTGTCTCTTAGCTTTCAAGGGTCATCCATCCACTAAAGGGCAAATGATTTAGGGTAGATAAAAGGAAGAAAAGCAGTAATTAAAGACTTGAGATACTTTTTAAATTCACAGATTGTCTTAAGACTCAGTTAAAATATGTCTGAGCCCTTTCCAGTTCTAGTGCTAAACACACACACACATCCAATTCCTAGAACTTGGGTATTTTACTATTTCTATCCCTTTTGTCTCAAGCTTGATTTGGTAGATCCCAGGATTCCAGTAGACCACATCAAAGTAGATCCCATCAGTCTGAGATTTATTTATTATATGGCATGTACAGAATCATATAATGCAGTTCAGTGCAGTTAAGCTGCATTATATGAGTCCACATTGGCCATGTAATGCAGTTTCAAACTACCTCATATGATAGTGTAGATGGGACCCCAGTTAAAGAGAATGGGTAGGTGTGGCATGGGAAGAAATGGTGGTCTGAAGCATGGGGTGAAAAGAGCAACAGATAACTGATAGCACATAGTGTGTGATCTCGTTTCATGGATTTGATCTTAAAAGCTAAGCAAGATGTGATCTAGTCAGGAATGCTATGAATTGTAGACTATATTTCACAGGAAGGCCACTGTTTATCTCCAATTAAACACTATTTATAGATAAATCAGTGTTAGAATCAAAATCTTTAAAGGAAACAGCTGTCAAGGGGAAATATCCAGTGCTCTCCCTATGCATATTTTCTGGTACTTCAAGAGTCTGCAGTCAAATAAAGCACAACAAACAGAATTTCGGAATCTTTAGTCATGGAAATTAGTGTTCCCATTTGAGTACATCCCCATACTGCTTATGTGGCAGATGTTGGCCAGCTTCTGCCCTCATGTTTGGTATTCCATATTCATCAACTGACCTTTTTGCATTAGCAGATGAGACAGATCTATAGTCTTTTAGAATAATAAGAAATGTTGCCATTTCAGTTAATTTTAAAAGAAGGCAGAACTTGGCTCACGTTCTCAAAGCATCCCTTGCATCTCATGGAAATGACCTACCTACACATTTAAGGTCCAAAGTTCCAACATTCTTGCGTCAATTACTGTTTTACAAAGCTGAGCTGTTCGGGACATAAATGCAGAGGAAAACAAGGTCATTCTAAATAGAAGGCTCTCAAAAGTGCCAAAAGGTCATTATGTACTTGCAACAAAGCCTTAATTAAAAGCGTGCCATTTCCCTTGTAGATGTCAATAGCATCAAGGCACTCGTTAACACATCTTTACTGAAGTGTGCTGCTATAAATAATCAGAGCTGTTGATTTCACATTTGCAACTATGGAGCGTGATAATTGTCGGATCAAAAATGGCTGATAAAAATTAATCAACGTGGATTTTACCTCCTGAGCTAAGAACTCAATAATTAAAAGAGTTGTTTTGTCAGCCCAGCCGCATGGTAGCTACTCTTTTTTGTTCAGCACAAAAAAGAAATGATGCATAGGTGCATGAAGTGGCAAAGTTGTGGGGTTTCTGTCTTAGATGTCACAAATGGTAGGGTATTCTGTGTACCCAAGCACAGTGGGATGTATATTTTTCAACTCAACACTCAGAGCAAAGTATGGAAGAAATTAGTTAAAACAGGTAGTTGTTTGTAACTGATGGCCTTTTTCAGTAACTAAGGCATACCCAAATTAATGTGGTAACTTTAAAAGGGAATAACTTCACTCTTAATGCAGCTTCTAACTTTTCAAGGTGTTGTTCCAGAGATACTGGGTCTCAGAGTTTCAGATGGTCCCATGGCACAGGCCAAGCTTTCCAGGCACCTTGCATCCCAAGGCCCCACTAGAAACAGGTATGAAAACAGGCTGCTCATGGTGAACCTGCAAAAATAATACCAAGCAATGATGACATTGCACACAGACTCTGGACTAAAATGATGCATGTAACTCCCTTCTGATTGTGCTGAGTAGAGCTTATTCCCAAGTAGATGTGCACAGAATGAATGATAGCCTTGGTTTTCAAAGGATTTCATGGCTGGAATCACTGGGTTGCTGTGCGTTTTCTGGGCTGTATGGCTATGTTCCAGAACATTCTCTCCTGACGTTTCACCCACATCTCTGGCAGGCATCCTCAGAGCTTGTGAGATCTGTTGGAAACTAGACAAGTGGGGTTTATATATCTCCTCCTTCCTCCTCTCTGCCTTTATTACCTTTATTACACTTGGAGCTAGGAGCCCTGGTGGCGCAATGGGTTAAGCACCTCATCTACATTGTCATAGGAAATCCAGATTATTTCCTTTGAACTGGATTATATGGCAGTGTAGATTAATACAATCCAGTTCAAAGCAGATAATCTGGATTTTATATGGAAGTATAGATGGTACCTTGGTCTCATGTTATTTGTTAATTTTAAAGGGAAATTCTGCCTATATACCTTATTCTGCCGTGTTGGCCAGTTACATTGGATCAGGATCCCTATTCATGCTACTTTTCTCTACTAGTATGGGAACACGGAGCAAGAAATCCAAATTGTAGGGGAAAAGATCCCACCTGAACATTTGGAAGAACTTCTTGTTGGTAAGAACTATTTGATGTAGAATATGCTGCTGCCTTGCAGTGGGATGGAGTTCCTTCTCTGGAGATTTTTAAGCTTCTTCCAGGGGTGCTTTGATTGTGTATTCCTGCTTGGCAGAAGGAGATTGGACTAGATGGGCCTTATTCTCTCTTCCGACTCTGATTCTAAAGCAAGAAGAAGATAGATAGGAGAAATAGCATTTAGATGTATGTGTTTTTAAAATAACAATCTAATTGCTTTCAATGACTTCTATATATTATAGCTATAGTGATAGCTATCAATATCCCCCAAGGAACTATAACAGTAGTGTGTTACTGGGTTGCTGTGAGTTTTCCAGGCTGTATGGTCATGTTCCAGAAGCATTCCCTCCTGCTTTTTATGTGTTACTTTTTAAAAAGTACCTTTCTAAGCTCTGGTTCATACATCCTTTACCCAACTTCAGTTGCTGGACCAGTTGTGCCTCTTTTTGAAGAGTGTAATATTTGTTCTAGGTTAGAGTTCTGTTGATGTTTTAAAAGCATTCAGGGATTGCTTTTATACCACGCATCAGCCGTCAGCCTCTGGATGGTCAGTACTCACTGATAACATATTTAATGCTGTTAAAATGAAACAGCAATGGCACCACATAAATCTGCTACAAAATGACTAGAAGCAACAGTAATAGTCGTAATATAATGAAGCAATGACTGATCTTTAACTGTCAAGACAGACTGACATCCTGTTGGGCTGAACTTTGGGGGTACTACTTTTGGATGTAGCTGACTTAATGGGGCGGCAAAGCAGCCTTGTAGGGAAACTATCGGCTGCCTCACAATTAACAAAGATTGTGAATGTACAGTCTGTTCTCAGGTGTATAATGCAGTGTTTTGACTGTTTTGAAAGTATCTCTGAGCCAAGACCTTTTCCTGAAAATTACCTCAGAAGAATGGTCTGGATCAGGCATGGGCAAACTTTGGCCCTCCAGGTGTTTTGGACTTCAAAACTGAAATCCAAAACACCTGGAGGGCCAAAGTTTGCCTATGCCTAGTCTGGAAACTGTAAATAAAAAAAAGTATTAGCTTCTAGTTTTAAAAAATCAGTTCATACACCAGGGCAACCAAAGTCTTATAAATAAGGTTAAATGGCTATAAAGTAGATTAGATAAACATAGGGAGAAGTTTAGCTACAGTTGTTAGACACAATATCCAAACTGAGCTTCTAGATATAGAAGAATATCAGATGCCAAGACTACAACCTTTATGCTCTACTTATGAGCTCCCAGGGGCAGCTGGATGTCAGCAAACTGAACTAAATGAGATTTAATTTAAATTGGGTTGCTCATGTGAGATAAGGAAAAAACCTAGCCTCATAAATGTAATTCTGGTTTATATAGTAGACAATAACATATGAGTCACTAAGAGTAAAGAAGTTTTGCCTGTGCAGATATTCTGACATAGACCTTCTACAGTCCTTTACAAACATTGGTCTGAGCTTCTGGGAACTAAAGTCCAAAACATTTGGAGGGCCAAAGTTCCCCCAGTCCAAACCAAAGGAAGAAAGAACCATATTTAATTCTTGTGCAAAGGTGAGTATAGTTGTTTTTTCTCATCTGGGAAGGTAAGTCACGATGAATCATAAACCAAAAGCTTGTTTTCTCTCTAACGTTGACACATCATTGAAATACACAACCCAGGTGTGAAATAGATGGTGATGGCTGATATCAAAATAGAAACACATTTCTATGAAGCACTTTTTTAAAAGCCAAAGGTTAACTTTAAACAAATTTATTAAATTACAGCTTGCCATCTGTTTTCTCACACTCAATAAAACAATCGTAAACATTCTCAGCATGTGCGGTACAGATTTCAAAAGGAGTAGAAATTGTATTCTTGAGCTTTCCACCACTCAATCATTAACTATTGCTACATCACTTTGGGAAAAACATAATTTGAATTAAACAAAACATCATCCAGGTTTTGATAATGCTGGAATAATAAGAGAGGATGCAGATGAAACTACTGGGAAATCCAGATGGGTGGTAATAGTGGAACTTTCCTGGGATGATGCAGTTTGCTCTGAAGTGAACCAGCTGATGTGTGTATCCTTCCATGGTGTCCCAGCATGTTTCCTGTCCTTGATTGTCATCCTCCCGGCAAACATTTGACATAATCTAATCAGTGGATTTGTAGACAACAGTCATGCCCGTCCCCCTTTTTGGATACAATTCCCATCTCCTTTTTCCCCATTTGCATGTGGTAAGAGGATATTCTCCAGTGCACTGGTTTCGATGTTGGAGAAGGACTCTGGAGACTGGGGTTCATATCTCAGCTCAGGGAACTCACTGGGTGACCTTGGGCCACTCACACTCCCTCAAACTCAGAAGAAGACAATGGCAAACTCCTGTGAAAAAACATTGCCAAGAAACCCCTGCAATTGGTTCACTTTAGTGTCACCATAAACCATAAATTACTTGAAGGCATACAAATGCAACAACGGTGTTGGGGGTATTTATGATGACATGATTGTGGGTGGCTCCTTTCTCTCTTTTCCCATTTTAATTTCCAGTGGCCACCCAAGTGTGAGTTCCTCTGCTGACTGTGTTTGGTAATGATAAGTTCATTTCTCTCTTTGCTATTCTCACACTAATTCTTGATCATCTTGATCATGGGGTAGTCTGAAGTTCACGCGCTCAATGACATTCCAAGCTTATACAAGGGCTATGTGTGTCCTTCTAGATTTTTTTTTTTGGGGGGGGGGCTATATTCCAATGTATCTTGCTCCATACACCTATTTCCCCTCCAGTCCCCCAGCCCCCTCCCTGTCAGTTAACTGGCACACTGCGTTTTGTTGTTAGCTGCTGTCAGGTTGACCCAGACTTATTGCAGTACTATGAATAAGAGACCTCCAAGTCACCTTATCATCAGATCTTGCAGAGTCCTGACAGCGATGGCTTCTCTGATTGAATCTATCCTCCAGGAATGTGGCCTTCCTCTTTTCCTAATGCTTTATACCTTACTGAGCATTATCATCTCTTTTTTTTAAAGCGAGCCATGCCATTTCCTGATATGGCCAAAGAACAACAGTTTCAGTTTAGTCATCTTGGCTCTAATCACCACTTATTTTTTCTTTTCACCAGTCCATGGTGTCCACATTGCTGTTACCTCTCAGCTGTGCACTTCTGTCTATATTGTGTGTAGGGGATTTGTGGTTTTTACCATCATCATAGGCAATCCCTCGTGGTTGAGTATGATTGTCTTCCAAGGGTAGAGTCTTGGTGTGGATCCATAAATGACTATAGAGACCGATTCTGGATTGGCGTGGTTTTTCACAATGAGGACATTGATTTCCAGATGGATGGTGGTCATAATAAAGGTTTGCTTGATGTGTCTTCATTTTGACATGTTTTTCCCTTTCATCCTCCATGCTTGCCTCTTCAAAATCCATAGCGCTGTTGGTAACAGTTTACCTCCAGTTACATTGCTCACGGGCAAGGGACTCTGAGTTTTTTGTGTTTGTTGCACATGTTTTCAGGTTAGCTTTCAGCCCATCATTTATTCTCTGTTGTTGTCCACATTTCTTAGCAAAAGCTGTGTAGGTGATGCACTTTGAAACCCATAAACTACCCTCCTGCCCCTAGGCACTCTAGACGATGCTGTCCTCCCATCAGTATTGAACTTAGACTTGTTGCTTTTGTATATAGTGCAATAAGATAGAAGACATATGTGGATGTGTAGATGTGTGTGTAAACACACATAAAGTGTCCTTTTGTCACATGAGCAGAATGACTTGTGGAGAATGCTCCATACAGGCTGTGTATTCAGAAGCAACTGTGTCAAAACCTACAAAATAGCAATCCCTTTATTGGGATTTATGCTCCAAAGCATAAAATACATCAAGAAGACTTCTGAACCTCCACTGGCTTCTAAATCAGGCAAAAGTGTTAAAACACAGGAGAAGAAAAGTGATGACATGAGAGTCACGTTTCTTCTCTTGCTAGGCCAACTTAGCTGACAACAAAAGTAACAACAGAAGCAAAATTGTCGGCCTGTGACTCGTAATTTTTCTACTCCTGTAGGATTTCAAGCATTTTTGCCTGATGCCATCAAAGAACCCACCAGTTCCAAAAGCCTGCACAATGCATTTTATGCAGGGTCAGGAGATGTATCTTTGTTGAATTGATTTTGGATTTTTTGTTATCACACCAGTGGGTGCCCTCTTTGCAACTGAGCACCTCCTCTGTGCTCTGAAGGGCCCACGACTCCCATTGTGGATGCTGGACAGAGGACAAAGCAATTTCACTGTGTGGATGACTACATGTGAGGTCCTGGGACCAGTTCAAGGCCAGAATGATGCTTATTCACCCTGGAGAGTTTGGCTCTCACTTGGTTCCAGGATCTGCTGTGTCTGCAGCTTCATGGCCATGAAAGATCTGTTTTTGTTTTCACCTCCCTCCATTGCAATGAATGTTTTTGGATTGTGGGAGCACCTTTCCCTTCATCGATTTCACCATGAGGTTCACACTTAGGAATGCTGATGCAGATTATGGGCTCTGTTTTGAAGTATTCCTCAGTTCATGGCATGTGTCATCTAAACGTCATCAAACTATCTTCAAACTACATTAAGTGGTCAGTCTAGATGTGCTCAGCTCACAGATACTATGGAAGATCCAAGACAAAGCCAACCTCTCTGGTGTGTATAATAAGTACCACCAAGGCCTTTACCTGGTTCCTGCGCTTGACCCTGTGATCAGATACATTTTTTGCTTCACTTCCTCCTTTGAACACCTTTTTCCCACTTTCCATGGGGTACATCTTTGCCCCTCCAGGTGTTTTGGACTTCAGCTCCCAGAAATCAAGCCAGCTTTGTGGGGCTTGAAGTCTAAAGCACCCAGAACGTTGAAGTTTGACCATGCCTGCTCTACACTGTGGAATGAAGATAGTTTGGCACTACTTTAACTGCCATGGGTCCATGATATGGAATCTTAGAAGTCGCCGTTTTTCAAGAGTGCAGGTGCCTCACCAGACTACAACACTCATAATTCCATAGCATGAAGCCAGGGCAGTTTTTTTGGGTGTGTCAGGAGCGAATTGTGAAACTGCAAGTCACTTCTGGTGTGAGAGAACTGGCTGTCTGCAAGGATGCTGCCCAGGGGACTCCTGGATGTTTCAATGCTTTACCATCCTTGGGGGAGGCTTCTCTCAAGTCCCCGCGTGGGGAGCTGGAGAGGGAGCTCAACCCACTCTCCCCAGATTCCAACTGCTGACCTGTCAATCAGCAGTCCTGCAGGCACAAGGGTTTAACCCATTGCACCAACTGGGGCTCTAGGCAGGGCAGTTAAAGTGGTGTCAAACTGCATTCATTCTATAGCAGGCATGGGCAAACTTGGGCCCTCCAGGTGTTTGGGACTCCAACTCCCACAATTCCTAACAGCCTGGAGGGCTGAAGTTTGCCCATGCCTGTTCTACAGCCTAGATGCAGCCAGGCGCTGTGTAGTTGTGCCCCAGGCCTGTAGCGAGGGAGTGGTTTTAGGGTTTTCACCCCCCCCCCGAAATGTTTCAGATTTTTTTAAAAAACCTGTTTTACTCATGAATTTTAATTGGTTAACCAAATCCCCATGCTAAGTCTATGAGATGCAAAAAATTAAGAGTCCCTCCAGAACTGCAAGCACTATCTCAGGCAAATATTGACAATTTATTCACACTGTCATTACTTGCAGCAGTAGCCGATGTAGTGAAGCAACCAAGTTGGGGATGTGTGTGTTGAATGCTCTCATTAAGGAGGCCAGACTTGGTGGAGGTGGTTGACAGGGGCGGAGCTGCAGGTTACTGAAGGCTGCTCTGCCCCCTGCTGTGCTCTTTGTTTCAGCGTGAGCTAGGAGGAAGGTTTCAACCCCCCCCCCCCCTAAAATTTCAACCCCTCCCGAAATTTTTTTCTGGCTACGGCCCTGGTGCCCTATGTTGTATTGATTTCGGATTTTGCTTTATCAAATGGCTGGTAGCTCCCTGTCCCTAAGAGAGGTCAGGGCTCAACCTACCCATTCTCAATTTGAGGAGGATGAGCTTTGGGAACCGGGGAGCCTTGCAGCTGCTGCTCATCACTGTGGAGCTCCCACCCACAGGCTCAGCAGACTGTGGGTGAGAAACCAGCACTCCTCTTTGGCTGGATCTAGTTCGAATTGCATTAGATGGCTCTACTACACTGACTGGGGCCCGCGGTGACGCAGCGGGTTAAACCGCTAAGCTGCAGAACTTGCTGACCGGAAGGTCGTCGGGGTTAGAAATGGAGAGGAGCACCACCCCCCTGAGGTGGACTCGGCTGGACTTCATGTCAAGGGGAAACCTTTACCTTTACACTTTATTTTTCCGTGTCAGGAGCGACTTGGTGTGAGAGAATTGGCCGTCTGCAAGGAAGGAGTTGCCCAAGGGACGCCTGAATGTTTTGATGTTTTACCTTCCTTGTGGGAGGCTTCTCTCATGTCCCCGCATGGGGAGCTGGAGCTGACAGAGGGAGCTCATTCCCATTCTCCACGGATTCAAACCTCCGACCTGTCAGTCTTCAGTCCTGCCGGCACAAGGGTTTAACCCATTGCGCTCCGCCTTGAAACCTGACTGGCGAGATCATGCAGCTCCAATGCATGGTGGAGGCTCCTCTCTCACCACTGCTGTGGGCATTCCGCCGCTGGCGCATTGGCCACGTGCGCCCTGCAACGCGTCACCCTTCTATGTAAACAAGGGGGCGGGGCTATGCCCAGCGAGGCCACGCCCCCTCCCTTTCTGGGAAAGTCAGGAGTCCCCCCTCCCTTCCCTTTTCCTCGTGGGAGGGAGAGTAGGAGGGAAGCCCTGCGGAGGAGGAAACTTCTTCACCTCCTTCCCGGCTCACTCTCTATATCTTAAGAGGACTCCAGTCCGGCCAGGAAGGGCTCGCTGCTTCCCATCCCATCCCATCCTCCGGTCCTGACCCTAGCAAGGCGCTTCGTAAGTGCGCCAGTCTCTGAGCGGACGTGCTGCGTTTCACCAGGAGAGCTCCACTGGGCAGGGAAACGACGGGAGTGGAGACCCACGTGGAGGAGGAGGGGGAGGCGGAAGAGGAGGAGGAGAAGCCGGTCGCTGCAGCGGATCCCTGGGCGCCCGGCACTGGGAGCGAGTCCTCTCTCTCTGTCTCTCCTTCTCCCTCTCTGCCCCCCCCCCCCCCGCTCCTTCCAAGGCTTTGCCCTTGAGGAGGAGTTCCTTTCCCGGCCTGGAGAAGCAGAGGGAGCCGCGGAGGAGGAGAAGGAGTGAAAGGGGCGGCAGAGGTTGCTGAGCCGGGGAGAAGCGCACTTGCCTCTCTCTCTCCCGAGACTTTTGCAAGGTCATCATCCCTGGAGGGAGAAGAGGAGGAGGAAGAGAAGAGGAGGAGAACTCTTCGCTCTCTTGGCTTCTTCTCTTTCTGTGAGATTTTGCCTCTCCTCCTCCTCCTCCACCCGGATGGGCCCTTGACCGACCCGCAGCAGCAACAGTCTTCTTCGCAGCTGCACCCTCCCTTCTCGGCCTCTTCCCGGGCGAGGGGCCCCTCCGCCGTCTCCCCATGAGGCCCCTGGGCTTCGCGGGGCGGCGGGGCTCCGAAGAGGGGCCCCCATGAGCAAGCGGAGGCGGCGGAGGAGGAAGAAGAGGAAGAAAAAGAAGAGCGGGTGCCTCCTCTGCTCCCAGCGCCACAGGGAGGAGGATGCCGAGCCAGGCGGGACGAGGAGGAGGAGCGGAGGGGCGGCCTCGGGGGCCCCTTCGGGCAGGACTTAGCCGACCCCTCGGCACCACACACTCGCACTGAGAGAGGCACGGAGAGGGAAGGCGTTTGGGGGGCCAGTCGACCTGGATTGGGCCCCCCGCACAAGGCTTCGATTGGCGCGCGCTCGGGAAAGAACTTGGCTCCCTCAGGCCGAGCATTTGGCACACCCTGGATATTATTGATCCCGTCCCCACAGGGAAAATATATACCAACTCGGCTGGGTAGTTTGGCCAACCCTGGGTCTTGCTGGTGTGCCCTCAACGACGCGCGTGAGAGGACTTGAAGCGCCCGCCTCACCCCACGAGGACGGCTTGGAATAGTGGGTTTCCTCCCTCGCGCCCTTCAAGCCCGCCCGCCTTTTTCTCTGAGGGGAGCTTTCCCTCAAGACAGAGCTACACAGAGAGAGACTGTCGATCAATACATATATTGGTGTATACAAGAACTTGGGCAGGAAGAGGGGAGGGCTTTCATTGCCAAGCCTGGATTGTTTTGGATAGAGATATTGGTGAACCCAACTTGACTTCAGCACGGAGAAGCTGATAGATAGATATATTGATCTATCAATCAATACCTATATTGGTCTGTTAAAGAACTTGGGCAGGAAGAGGGGAGAGCTTGACCTGGATAGTATTGGATAGAGATATTGGTGAACTCAACTTGACTTCAGCACAGAGAAGCTTTCCCTCAAGAGAGATATATAGATATAGATAGATACATTGATCTATCTATCAATACATATATTGGTGTATACAAGAACTTGGGCAGGAAGAGACGAGAGCATTCATTGCCAAGCCTGGATTGGTTTGGATAGAGATATTGGTGAACCCAACTTGACTTCAGCACGGAGAAGCTGATAGATAGATATATTGATCTATCAATCAATACCTATATTGGTCTGTTAAAGAACTTGATCAGGAAGAGGGGAGGGCTTTCATTGCCAAGCTGGGATAGAGATATTGGTGAACTCAACTTGACTTCAGCACAGAGAAGCTTTCCTTCAAGACAGAAATAGATATAGATAGATACATTGATCTATCTATCAATACATATATTGATTTATTAAAGAACTTGATCAGGAAGAGGGGAGGGCTTTCATTGCCAAGCCTGGATTGTTTTGGATAGAGATATTGGTGAACTCAACTTGACTTCAGCACAGAGAAGCTTTCCCTCAAGACAGATATATATAGATAGATAGATCTATCTATCAATACCTATATTGGTCTATTAAAGAACTTGACCTGGATTGTTTTGGATAGAGATATTGGTGAACTCAACTTGACTTCAGCACGGAGAAGCTTTCCTTCAAGACAGACATATATAGATAGATACATTGATCTATCCATCAGTGCATATATTGCTCTATTAAAGAACTTGGGCAGGAAGAGAGATTGTTTTGGAGAGATATTGGTGAACTCAACTTGACTTCAGCACGGAGAAGCTTTTCCTCAAGACAGAAATAGATATAGATACATTGATCTATCTATCTATCTATCTATCTATCTATCTATCAATACATATCTTGATGTATTAAAGAACTTGGGCAGAAAGAGGGGAGAGCTTTCATTGCCAAGCTTGTTTTGGATAGAGATATTGGTGAACTCGACTTCAGCACGGAGAAGGCAGAAGTTTGACCAAGATTGTGTGTCCCCTCAACAACAACATCTCTTTTGGTTTGTGTCCCCTCAACGACGTGTCTTTATTTCCACAACTTGGTCGGAGAGCTGAATAGAGAGGGCAGAGGTTTGGCCAAGGCTGGGGACTGATCCCTCAAAGGAGGTGGATACTGAAGGACTGGAAGCGCCTTGGGAGTTGGGTGGCCATGGCAGCAGCAGGAGCAAGGAAGCCCTTCCCGCCTTTTTCTCCTCGCCTTGACTGAGAGCAATCCACGCACGAGAAGTCCCTTCCTTCCCCTCAGAGTCACAGGAGCGGCCGCCTTTGGGAAAGTTTCCCCCTTCTCTCCCTCCGCCCGAAAGAGGAGAGGCAAAGGAAGGAGGGAGGGAGGGAGGAGTGTGTCCTCGGGCTGCCCAGCATGGGAGACGGCTCTCCGCCGGAGCCCAGCCGAGCCAGCCACCCCTCTCCCGCCGTGGCCGCCTCCGCAGAAGCCGAAGCCATCGAGGTCCTGGGCGCCGAGGATGGGCTGCCCATGGCTGCTGAGGACGTAAGTGGCCCTCCCTTCCCTCCATCCTTTCCCTCTCCGGCTCCCCGGTAGACTTTAATCGGATCAAGCTATTTAAAAATAAACTTTGGTATTAAAAGTGCGGGTGGGGAAGGGAGGGAGGAACGAGGAAGCCAGGAGGAGAGGCTCCAGTCTTTCGAGGAAGAGAAAGGGCTTCCCCTTCAGGGGCTTCCCTCCAGAGCCTTCCTCTCAGAAGTCAACTCCATTGAGTTTCACTGGCTCTTCTTCTAGGAAGTAGACATGGGTGCATTGCAGTTTGACCTCACTTTAACTGCTATGGGAATCATCTATATAAACAAAAATGTAATGTTCATTTGTAGGATTAACATAACTCAAAAACCACTGGACGAATTGACACCAAATTTGGACACTACACCCCTAATAGACCAACAAGCGACCATCACTCATAAATCCCTCCCAAATTAACAGCAGAGAGGACTTAAAAACCCCAAAAAGCTAAGTGATGATACAACACATGCAGGAAAACGTCAGCTCCCAGCATCCCAGGCCCTTTAGGGGAGGAGGATGCTCCAAATACACTGCTTCCAAGCTGCAAGCTTGCTTCTTTTTGGATTTCTTTGAGAGCATCCCAATCCCTGCATATTTCCCATTCTCTACCTCTTTCCTTCCTTCCCCTCCCTTTTTCTTTCTTTCTTTTCTTCCTTCTCTATCTATTCTTGGACTGTAAGTCCCAGCAATCCTCCAGATAGATAAGATATATAGATTAGATAGAGATAGTAGGTAGACACATCATAGAATCATAGAGTTGGAAGAGACCTCATGGGCCATCCAGTCCAACCTCCTTCCAAGAAGCAGGAATATTGCATTCAAAGCACCCCTGACAGATGGCCATCCAGCCTCTGTTTAAAAACCTCCAAAGACGGAGCCTCCACCACATTCTTTGGAGGACTGCTGGGAGTCACAGTCCAAGAATAGACAGAGAGGGAAGAAAAAGAAAGAAAGAAAAAGGGAGGGTAAGGAAGGAAAGAGGTAGAGAAGGAAGGAAGGAGAGAGGGAGGGAAGGAGAGAAAGAAAGGAGGAAAGAAAGAGGGAGGAAAGATTGGCCACAGCAATGTGTGGTGGGTACAGCAAGTTGGAGATATAGTTGTAGCTTTGGGTTGCTGTGATTTTTCCGGGAGAGAGAGGGAATATTGAGGCCCCACAATAAATAGCTCCTGTTTGCAAATTCTACTCAAAGCACATTGGATGAAATTAAATCCACATTGTAAAGTTAATGCAGTTTGACAGAGTCATGGGAGTTGTGGTTTACAAGGTATTTAGCCTTGTCTGCTCATGAGGGCTGTTTCCTCGCCAAACTACAGCCCCCAGGATTGCATAGGATTGATCCATGGCAGTTAGAGCTGTATCAGATTGCATTTCTTCTACAGTGTAGGTGCACCCCTAGAGCCAGAGCCATTGCCCACAAGGTTGGCATGAGGTTAAAATGGATTATTGCGGAAGGGTTCGATATGAATGTAAAATTTAAAAATCTAGTAGCAACATAGAGGGAAGGGCTTTACTTATTGTTCAGACTCTCTTCACTGCTGACTTCTAATTTCTTTCCACTACTTTGCCACTCTGCCGCCTTCTTTTGAACACTGGCTTTTTGCTGTGCGCTGCAGTGGCGCATAAGTGTCCTTAGCCTACCACCCACTTCCTGACGTAGTTGTGCCGACACGTGGGAGGTAATTTGTGGTAAGGCGCTACGTCGTCTATCTGCAATGACTTGGTTTATAGTTGAATGTGTCCCAAGTGTAGAGATGCCCCCATTCAATGTCTGTCAGCTCCTGGGAGCTTTCAGTCTGTTCCCTTTCCACAAAATACTGCTTGACTTTTACTGCAAGCTATATGGATACATAATTGTCATTGGCTCATCCCTCTTCGTATTTGTACCCTTCAGTGCTTTTTAAATGGCTAGCGATGATAGAATGATTTTGTGCTTACCCTTTGGTAAGTGTGTAAATTGCCACACTGACATAATGTGAGTTAGGGGATGGGGATTTGTTTTAAGCAGAGAGATTTTTGTGAGATCGACTGCTTTTTCTAGTCACTTCAAGCAATGGTTTTGCAAGAAAACATACTTGGATCTGAATCTCTCAGCCCATTTGGGATGTGAACACATGTACTTTCATTTTCATTAAGTGTGGTTACAATACTTTAAACGTGAACCTCCAGCCTTGCTAAGCTGCCTAACTTAGTTGTAAGCCCTAATCTCTAAAGATTCTTAAACAGTGAACCTTATTAGTTCACCAGTACAGCCATCTTCCTCAGAGGATGTTTCTCTCCATCCGGCTATGTGGCAGAAGGGAGCGGGTGGGGTTGCTCTTAGCCCAGAGCTGCTGCAAGATTTAATCACTAAATGACAACAAGAGTGCCTTGGATGGCAAATTCCAACATTTATGCACAGCAGGTGATTCCCCTGCCATTCTGTGGCTCACACATTGAGTTTAGACTATCCTGGACTGTGTGTCTTGCTCTCTGAAGGTTTACTGGCAGAAAAGTCCAAATACTCTAGTTGGTTTGTTTTTGTGTGTGTCAGGAGTGACTTGAGAAACTGTAAGTCGCTTCTGGTGTGAGAGAATTGGCCACCTGCAAGGACATTGCCCAGGGGACGCCCAGATGTTTTGCCATCCTGTGGGAGGCTTATGTCCCCGCATTAGGAGCTAGAGCTGACAATTGGGAGCTTACCCCACTCTCTGGATTTGAACCAGTGACCTTTTGGTCAGCAGTCCTGCCAGCACAAGGGTTTAACCCATTGTGCCATCGGGGGTTCAAGTACTCTAAGGCTTGAATAATTCTCATAATACTTCTCCACAGAAGAACCTATTCCAGCATTTATAATGAGATGCTAGTATGCAAACACATACAAATACCTACTTGAGTAACTGCCCTCAAAAATTAAAGACCTCATGAAATGTATCTGGAATGCATCGGAAGACAGTCTCATCCAGTGAATTTTCAAACCAAGTTTCAGGAAAGAATAGCATGCCTTGTTAGTGTTTATCTGGAGGTGTCTCACTCTGATAGGTCATCTGATAATGAGTTTCATGAAAGGGCAGCTAATGGTAGGATTTGTAGAGGTCATCTGCAATTTGTGTCCTGTTGGTAGAAGGTCAATCATCCCAGAAGGTATCTCCATCTGATCTGAGGGGTATACCTTCCCTATTTAGCATTAAGATCCTCACCACAAAGGGGGCTGGTTGGAAAATCTGGTTCCACCACCATTAAATCTGTATCTGTGGTAATAAAGAGAAGAGTTGCTTATGGAGTTTTTTTTTGCCTCAGACAATAAAATAATTTAACCAGCTTTACCTGATAAGCATATATAAGTGATGGCAGAGAGCAGAAATTATAAGGTAGGGTGGACAAGTGTGGCCTTTCAGATGTTGTTGGACAGCAGTTTCCCAGAAGTCCACACACCCAAGAAGGGTGAGGGATACAAGGAATTGCAGTCCCATAACATCTAGGAAGCCACCTGTGATGTAACTGTTCCTCAGTAGAGTGTAAAGGGAGTCCATTTCTATAGTATGGATTCCCTTTACTAAGAAATGTATGACACTGCTGTGAAAAGATCCCTGTGAAAACAGACATTTTGGAAACTATGGATCAAGGTGTGCCAAATCATCCATGTCCTTCAACTACCATTCCATAGCACAGCACAAGAATGGTTTATGTGCTCTAGCTCTTAAATCTCACCCAGAGCTGACATACACAGTAGATGCAGAGAAGGTGAGGCAAGTCAGGTTGAAAGAGAGCGGCTGGTTCAAGTTCATCCAGGGAGTTTCATGACTTAGTGGAGACTTGAGGGCAGGCCTTCCACATCCCAGTGCATCGCTCGAATCATTGTGGCACACTGACTCACATGCACTTTACTAGTATTGTTAAATATATTGCTTTCCTTACAAAATCTTAGGGAGATATTTTTCTCTATGACCCCATATCTTGAAGATGTGGTTACCTAGTGGTTATACAGTATGGTCTTTGTATTTGCATGACCAGTACCAGTTTCATTTACTTGTGTCTGACATTTTCCCGGTCCTCTATGTGATTGTATGGTATGCCTCTGCTGGAAGTTGACTACAGAGTCACACTGGAGGACTTAGCAGTGCTCAGGCAGGTATCCTCACTAGGTATTTCCTAGCTCTTCCATTTTCCTATGGTTTTATGTATCCACCTGTGCATTAACTGTGGATATAGGGGTCATGCTATATATGCAACTGTATGTCAGCATCTTATTTATTTCATTTTATAATATTGATGTGTTCTGTTAGGTTAGTGTTTTATCCCTAGTTGATGCCAGAGAATTGGTAGAATGTATTCCACTTGCCATTTCTTGCCTGCTTCCTATCCACACGTTCCCGTTACTTCCTGCTTTATAGAATGATAGAGTTGGAAGGAACCAAAGTTCATCTTCTCCAACCTGCTGCCCAAAGGCAAAGCTGCCCAACCACCAACCCCTCACAGAGCAACCTTTGCTGTCCAGAACACTATGTGACACAAGCAGAGGGCAGAAGCACACAAGAAAGGTATGTTCAGGAAGTAGCTCTGTGTGGCATAGCTCTGCTTCTCCGTATGGTGATGTATGTGAGTTGTGAGGTGTGTTTCTGTACCAGTGCTACATTTGTTTGCTTGACTGTTTGGGACATAGGAATGGGAATTGCTGGGGAGGGAGGAAGGCTGCAGCAACATCTACAGCATAGACTCTCTTTACCCAGAAATGTATGATATTGAATCAAGGATTAGGAGAAGGTTATGGCAGCTGTTACCAATGAGAACATGCAGCACTATGCGTATTAGCTGAAACTTTAATGGAGTCATCCTAGCTGGGCATAGGGCTGTGCATCCTCTTAAAATTCAGACTAAAGCTCAGAATGAATTCAGTAGCCCACTGATGTGAAAATCAGTTGCCATCCATGGGTTGAGTCAATTTAGAGAAATGATTCATAGTCATTTATGTGAACCTTGATCTACTGGGCTCTGTCTAGATAGAAGGGTTTCATTTTGTATTTTGTTTCCAACCAAGATCAGCAGTGGGCCATAGAAACTGCCAAGTAGACAGAAAACTAAAGTGGAAGTAAGAGTAGGTGAGGAACCTAAATAAACTAAAGGCACCAGATCTCATCTGATATTGGAAGCTAAGAAGGGTCAGCTCCAGTTAATACTTGGATGGGATACTGCTGACAAATACTAGGTGCTGTAATCTATATTTCAGAGGGCGGAACTGGCAAAACAACCTCTGAGTATTCCCTGCTTTAGATAATAGTTTAAAATTCATGAGGTCACCATATGTCGACAGGCAACTTGAAGGCACACACATTATCAATTTCAAAAGGCTGAGGGGAGAGGGAAGTCTGAGATGAGGATGCTGAAGATCAAGGTGCTCTACAGTGAGGGAAAGAGATAGGACAGGAGTCCTGGACCAAATGAAGATATTACACAATTAGTGTCTGGTTGTTGCCCATGTGAAGAATAAACATGGCAGTGTGTATAACTAACCCAGGGGAGAAACAACTCAAAAGCCGCCTGGAAAATATAGGAAGAGAGCCTTGATGGGATATTGCCAGTCCTTCTTTCACTCCCGTCTCACCCATAAGGGATACCAACACATTGTTCTGGTATCTCCTGAATGGAATCCTAATTGATTATGTCAATGGACTTATTGGTGAAACTCGTCCCTAATTGTAATAATATTAATATTTCTTGTCAACCTCTCCTCATGGTTCATTGTAAAACACACATTCACCTAAAAACATTCTCTAAAATAAAATATTAAAACAAATTTCCATAGGATACATATTAAAATACACAAAACAGGGATTAAACATGAGGTGCAATTTTGAAATTCATCATTAGTGAAGGAGTGGAGGCATGAACTGCTTTATCTGAAACTGAATGTCCCAAGTGATTCTCCTGGCTTTTGTTAAACATTATGAATTTGTTTATTTAAAAATATGTACATAGTTTTAAATAGTCGTTCTCAACATTTTTTTGATCAGGTACCACTTTGACCAGGAACCACTCTCCAACATTAGTACCAAAAGGGTTACGAATCAGTTTTTGATCAACTTTAGATTTGGTTTGGTTATTTGGGGTGCTGATTCAGAAAATTACACTGGAAAAACCACATCAGCTCTAGTTTCTGATACAGAACATATTCCATCCATTAGTTGACATCTTTTGGCCCACAGAAAACCAGAGCTGATGTGGTCTATCCAATGCAATTTTCTGAATTGGCACTCCCAATAACCCCAGCAACAGTCTTAAAAATGAAGACAAGTTGCCCCCGCTTCCAAGCATCACATGGAACGGCTCCAATCAGGAGGTAGGACAGTGGTTCTCAACCTGGGGTCCCCAGATGTTTTTAGCCTTCAATTCCCAGAAATCCTAACAGCTGGTAAACTGGCTAGGATTTCTGGGAGTTGTAGGCCAAAAACATCTGGGGACCCCAGGTTGAGAACCACTGAGGTAGGAGGAGAAGCAGCAGCAGTCAGGAGGCTTGTTGTACCTTTTGTGGGTAGTCAGCCTCTCCTCTCCCAACATCTTCGTTGTCTGGGCACTATAAGAGAATTTCACAATACCAGTCGCTCTCGTTGCAATGGTGTAGTAATGGTGAGGCTGTGGATCTTATTTGAGTTCTTGGGGACCACTGGTGGTCCATGGACCACAGGTTGGGAACCGCTGATTTTAAAGCTTAATTAATGAGTGTTTCTTCGGATGTTGGATTGCACCTCCCATTAATTCTAACCATCACTCCTAACAAGGAATGATGGGAGTTATAGGCCAACAACATCTGGTGGACACACATACTTAAATGAAACGAAAGGATCACAGTTTATCCTCAGAACAGAGTGAGGGCTTTTAGGAGAATGAGAAAACCTTTCGCTCCATTTAGGGTATATCTTTGTGGAGTCCAGAGCCTAAACTTCAGAAATGTGTGGCGTGTTTACAAGAAAAGACCTCAAAGAGAATGATCAAATTCCTTAATGCTTTAACCCACCCATAATATTGAAATACATTCATCTTGTTGAATTTGTTTCCCAGGGAGCAATAATAAACCTCTTATTATTACCTGGGAAAGCTATGTTTAACAATACATGTAATTAGAGAAGAGAAGCTGCATTTAATATTACACAAGAGAACGGAACCCCTCATTCAAAAGGAAGCAGGCTTTCAGCTCTCCATAATTATGGCACCTTCAAATGTCTAAAATATCTTAGATCTTGGTTTTAACTCCTTATTGTAAATTGTTTGGCTAGCATTGCCGGATAGGTTTCTCGTCTACCTTGAAGCCATTAAAAGCAAACCATTACATTTGAGCTGCTGCAACTAACTGTAGAATTAAGTCATTAACTGGACCTGTTTTGCAAAAGCATCCATCAATCATCAGGCTTAACAATTAACCAGAAAAAAATGCCCAGGTCTGTTGCGACTTTTAAAAACGTAAAGCAACAAGAGGGTAATTTCAAAGCATGCAAGCAAATCCCACTAATAACTTGTAGGTTATTAGCAAAGCAATTAACAGCTGCTTTGCAAAAGACTGAGTGGTTGGCATTTATACTAAGTGGGTTGGGATGAGAACAATATGTTCCATCAGTGGTGTTAACTCTTGAGCAAAATTCTGCTCAGAATACTTCTACTGGCAGAAAATTGTGTGATGTGATGTTTACCTGTTTTCTTTTTCATTGCAGTTCCTATCACTATCACTGCCTCCAGATTTTTGGGCTACAAAAGGATAGTTGACAATAATTGTTGCCATCCCTTCCCATTCCTCTTGCACAGTGGTTCCCAAACTGGTCTGTGGACCACCAGTGGTCCGCAAGAACTAAAATATGGTCCATAGTCTCACCGCTGCTACACCATTGTAACAATAGCAACTGGTCTCGCAAAACGCTCTTATAGTGCTGAGGCAAAGGGGATGTTGGAAGGGGAGAGGCTGACTACTCACGAAAGGCGTGACAACAAGCCTCCTGACTGCTGCTTCTCCTCTTCCTCCTGAGCAGAGCGAGGACACCTTGTTGTCTTCATTTTTAGGCCTGTTCCTGGGGTTATTGGGGGTGCTGATTCAGAAAATTGCATTGGATGGACCGTATCAGCTCTAGATTATTAAATATGGTTTTTTATGGGCAAGCATATAGCAACTACTGGATGGCATATGTTCTGTGTCAGAAACTGGAGCTGATGTGGTCTATACAGTGCATTTTTTAAATCAGCACCCCAAATAATCAAACTGAATCTACAGTTGACCAAAAACTGATTCATAACCCTTTTGGTATTAATGTTGGAGAGTGGTTCCTGGTCAAAGTGGTTCCTGGTCAATGAAAGGTTGGAACCACTGTTCAAGCAGGATTCCTGTGCTGGGTCAGAAATGTCCCATGAATGATAGGAACCCTTCCAACTGTGGGATGCATACTCCCAAAAGTGTCCCCACTCCCAAAAGTGTTCTAACAGATGGCAGTTTTGTTTTTTGAACATACCTTAAAGAGAAAAATTTAGCCATTGATTTTGACACAACAATTGCAGTCAAGCATATTTTGCAAAGGATTACCCCTGGAATTTGTGAAGGTATAGAGAAACTAGTGGCATTGAACAGGGATATGAAGCATTTCCCCATCAACTATGAAAAAGGTGTCTTGACACTAGAGAAGTCCTGGAAAGGGAAAGGAAAACAGCCAGGAATCTGGGGAAATGTATTTATCAAACCATATGCATGTTTTTTTCTGCTAAAAAATACATTTTGGAGATATTCTCCCAGATTATTTGCTAGTACCTAAATAACCTAAAGGCACCAGATCCCACCTGATCTTGGAAGCTAAGCAAGATCAGCCCTCATTACTGTTTCAGTGGAAGACCATCAATGAATACCAGGTGCTGTAGGCTGCATATTAGAGGAAGAAACTGGCAAAACCACCTCTGAGCATGAATTGCCTAGGAAAACCCTATCAAATCCATGGAGTTACAACAAGCTGACAGTTGACCTGAAGGCACATATACACAGACTTCATTTTCTGCCCATTAGCAGCACTGCAGATGACCTGAGAGGGCAGAGCTTAGCTTCCAGTGCAGGAGACGCAAAGAGCCGATGAGGTTCTATTTAGTCCTAAGAAAGCTCCTGACTCCAGTTATTTGTCTCTGCTAGAATTTGGGACAGCAAGATGCCCTGCCTCTTTTCCATCTCAGATACATGCCTTGTTAATTCTTTCTTGACTTTGTGTCATCAACTATAACATCTGTATAGCCCCTAGGAATATTACTATTTAAATTGTTATTACTGTAATTACCAAGTACCATTGGTGACCAGCTGGAGAATACAAACTGAAACTTCACTGGGTTTAATATATTGTCGAAGCTTTCATGGCTGGAATCACTGGGTTGTTGTAGGTTTTTCGGGCTGGATGACCATGTTCTAGAAGCATTCTCTCCCGACGTTTTGCCTGCATCTATGGCAGGCATCATCGGAGGCTGTGAGAAGACCTTGGAAAATTACCAGAAACAGGGGAATACTGGGAACTTTAATCCAAGAAAGTAGCTCTTCCAACCTATGTGTTTGCAGCATTGGCTGCTGATTTTTAAAAACAAATAGACTGGTGCAAAGCATGAAACCAGACCCATTGTGTAACAAAGATGATTTCTGCAATTCTTTTTTCCTGCAGGCTTTACTTGCTGAAGTTTCATCTTCTGTGTAACAAGAACCCTGTCCTCTACTTTTCTACATGCTTGTTGTAGAAAAAAAGAATAACATGTGTGGTTGTCTCCCTTCTTACAGGTTGGGAATAGTCAGTGTATTGAAGCTTTGCATCAATATTGGGCAGCTGTCTGAGTTTGAGAAATTAATCTTGCCTATCTGAATAATGTCATAGTCATCAGGATCATAGGTTGCACTTACAACTCAGTTGTAACTCTGCAGCGTCTACACCAGTGGTTCCCAGCATTTGGTCCTCCAGGTGTTCTGGGCTTTAACTCCCAGAAATCCAGCTGTTGGGAATTGTGGGAGCTGAAGTCCAAAATATGTGGAGTACTAAAGGTTGGGAACCACTGCTCTACACAGAACTATCCCATGTATCTGGGGGCAATGGGTTAGGGCTATCCCGCTACTCCACTTCCTGACACTAAGCTTCCTAACAAAATAAATACAAGACTGTGCAGTGGTTAGGGAAAATGTGGGCAAACTTCGGCTTTTCAGATGCTTTGGACTTCAACTCCCACAATGATAGGCTGTTAGGAATTGTGGGAGTTGAAGTCCAAAATACCTGGATGGCCAAAGCTTGCCCATGCCAGGGTTAGGGCATCCTACCATTTAGTGATTAAAGATGTTATTGCTGGCCCCGAATGCATGGATACATTTATATTAACATTAATTAATTAATTAATTTAACTATGTTATATTAACATTAATTAATTTATTTAACTACCAAATAAGCCCAAGATGACAGTGCTAGGGGTCATTTCAATATAAATGCCATATTTCAGATTATTAGATTATTAGGATGACTCTTGCTTTTCAATGTGTAGTGATGTTGGTAGTTCTAGTAGTGGTAGTAAGATGAAGAGCACATTCATGGTTAGAAAGAAAACAGGGCCTAACTATTGCAACAGAAGGTTCGTCATCCTGAAGCTCAGCTATCAGAGATGTGGCATTGTTGCCGTGCTGCTTGGTAGCATCTGCAATTATATTAAACAAATCTAGGATTGAACATTAAATTGCTGAATATATTTACATTAGTTAGTGAGAGTACTATATAAATGAATATTCACTCAAACAATGGTTTGATTGTTTCTGCAGGATTTCAGGGAGCTAACAATAAAACTCTCCAAGCACTTGGCTAGGGTGCTCCTGTGATGTATAGAGAGATAAGATTCACAGATGTGATACACTGATTGTACGATGCTTATCTTGACAAGATGCTGGCCTTCCTATACATTTGTTCTGAATATAATTCTTATTCTTGTCCTTGAAACTGGGCATCCTTATTTATATTTATTCATATATACATAATAAGGTCTCCTTCTGATTTGATATGAAGATGCAAAATGTGACCAGTTTGAGAATTGAGCAGGTTAGAGAGAGAGAGAGACTCAACCAATACTGTCAAAATAAATGGTAATGCTAGACCAAGGGTTCATTGTGTTTCTATGTTTAGAGAATGCAGGAATGGGCCGGCATGTACACTTTCATATAGAGGAGGTCTAACAAAAAGATGGCCCTCCAAATGCATTAGAGTCCAACTCACATCAGATCCAGTCATCATGGTAGATGAACAGAGATGATTGTGGAGTGGTAGTATTGAAAATTAGGGAAGGCTGTAGGTTTCCCACTCTTGATTGGGCACATACTGGCGTGTATTCTAACACATATTTACTCTTCCCTCATAACCCATCTAGAGTTGTGTTTGTGTGCAAGCAAATGTGTGTGATAGATGGACTGTGTGGATGGCGTATGTATGTTGAAGCACATGCTTGTGAGGCAGCATGCTTAATCCTTAGGCATGATATTGTGTGTCACTGCATGAAGACTGAGCTATAAAGTTTCCCAAAGTATTTATTTCTATGTTCATTCTAGTCAAAGTTATGGTAAAACTGGATGTGTTTTAGAACAACAATTCCTAAACTTTGATTTCAAATCAGTATGACCAATAGTAATACATTCTGGGATTTGAAATCCAACATTTGAATATCTGAGTTTGGCCTAATGGGTGATCTAGAACTATGGAGACCACCTGTAATATCATGGTGTAACATGGGCAAACGACACACTCTTGGTTTCAGTTCCCCATGACTGCACCCCACAAAACCTTTGTGAGAACAAGCTGAGGTAATGAACAAAAAACTTTCTTCACACAGTAAAGTATTATGTCATTTGGTTATTATGTGGCATGGCTTATAATTTTATGTCATGAGGATTGAGAGTTGTTCTGAGAAACAGAAAGCCTAGAGAAATAAATAGCCAATCTGTAATATGGATGACACAGTTTGGTGTAGATGCAAGATGCTGAGGACATTATGTGTCCTGGGGAAAGACTGTATCTCAGTGGTGTATTACATCTGCTTTGTATGCTTAGGAATTGTGGGAGTTGAAGTCCAAAAACATGGATGGCCAAAGCTTGCCCATGCCTGGGTTAGGGCATCCTAATATTTAGTGACTAAAGATCTTATTGCAGGCCCCCAATGCATGGATACATCTAGGAGGCCTGATGGACCATGCACAATAACTGAAGTTTAAATTTAGAGGTGCTGGAGAACCTAGATTTGGTTCTCCAGCACCTCCAGGTCAGTCTGGGAAAAGCTGACATCACGTCTGCAGTCCAGGAGAGCTTTTGCCAATGGCACCTATTGCTTCCATGTTAGTGGGGTAGTGGATGTGCTCAGGGTTCAGTCTGAACATTAAAGGAGGCATCTCAGGCTTGGGCAAACTTCAGCCCTCCAGGCGTTTTGGACTTCAACTCCCACAATTCCTAACAAACTGTTAGGAATTTTGGGAGCTGAAGTACAAAACACTTGAAGGACTGAAGTTTGCCTAAGCCTGAGATATCTGAAAAAAAATGGATTCTTATTTGGGAAGGTAAGGTTTGGCACTTTGAATAGTTCCTTCAAAGCAGTGGTTCTCAAACTGTGCTCCTCCAGGTATTTTGGACTTTACCTCCCAGAAATCACAGCCAGCTTACCAGCTGTTAAGAATTGTAGGAGCTGAAGTCCAAAACATCTGGAGGAACACAGTTTGAGAACCACTGCTTTAAAATATGGAGTGGATTCATTGACTTATTGATATAAGAGTCACCACCTGACAACTGTTTCCAAGCCATGGAGACATTCCTGACCTAAAGGGACCAGTGGCCTTACATGGGACAAAGCGGCTGCCTGTATTCTTGGTTTTTAGCCATGTCTGTGCTGCAGAGAAGTCACACTGTGATCTACAAACCCAATGTAAATGGGCTACAAGAAAGGTTGGCAAAACCTGTACTTCTGAACATATTGAATTTTAGTACTGAACCAGCAAGAATTTCACATAATAATGACCAAACAAACAAACGTTCTAATAATAAAGCCTCATGCAAATGTATTCTCTGCTGAAGTGCTACTCAAGTGGTGGTCTATGGACTAGTGATTGTTCCCCAAGCTATTGGCTACTGGTCATTGGCTGCAGTTTCTAAAAAGAAAGAAAGAACTAGAGACAATGAATACAAACAGTGGTTCTCAACCTGTGGGTCCCCAAATATTTTGGTATTCAACTCCCAGAAATCCTAACAGGTGGTAAACTGGCCAAAACACCTGGGGACCCACAGGTTGAAAACATCTGTACTGGGCCCTGGCACACTGAAAGAAAGTAACTACAGATTCTCTCAGTTCCTGTGGGTTTTTTCGGGCTATATGGCCATGTTCTAGAGGCATTTCTCCTGACGTTTCGCCTGCATCTATGGCAGGCATCCTCAGAGGGTGAGGTCTGGAGCTGGGAAAAAAGAGGGTTTATATATCTGTGGAAAGACCAGGGTGAGACAAAAGGCTTTTGTAAGATGGGCTAGGTGTGAATCTTTTCAATTGACCACCTTGATTAGCATACAATGGGCTGACTGTGCCTGGAGCAAACTCTTAATGAAAGGTGATTAGATGTCCCTGCCTGTTTTTCTCTCTGTTGTTTTAATTTTAGAATTTTTTAAAACTGGTAGCCAAATTTTGTTCATTTTCATGGTTTCTTCCTTTCTGTTGAAATTGTCCACATGTTTGTGGATTTCAATGGCTTCTCTGTGTAGCCTGACATGGTGGTTGTGAGAGTGGTCCAGCATTTTTGTGTTCTCAAATAAAATGCTGTGTCCAGGTTGGTTCATCAGGTGCTCTGCTATGGCTGATTTCTCTGGTTGGAGTAGTCTGCAGTGCCTTTCGTGTTCCTGGATTCTTGTTTGGGCGCTGCGTTTGGTGGTCCCTATGTAGACTTGTCCACAGCTGCATGGTACACGGTAGACTCCTGCAGAGGTGAGAGGATCCCTCTTGTCCTTTGCTGAACGTAGCATTTGTTGAATTTTCTTGGTGGGTTTGTAGATAGTTTGTATGTTGTGTTTCCTCATCAGCTTCCCTATGCGGTCAGTGGTTCCCTTGATATATGGCAGGAACATCAAGGGAACCACTGACCGCATAGGGAAGCTGATGAGGAAACACAACATACAAACTATCTACAAACCCACCAAGAAAATTCAACAAATGCTACGTTCAGCAAAGGACAAGAGGGATCCTCTCACCTCTGCAGGAGTCTACCGTGTACCATGCAGCTGTGGACAAGTCTACATAGGGACCACCAAACGCAGCGCCCAAACAAGAATCCAGGAACACGAAAGGCACTGCAGACTACTCCAACCAGAGAAATCAGCCATAGCAGAGCACCTGATGAACCAACCTGGACACAGCATTTTATTTGAGAACACAAAAATGCTGGACCACTCTCACAACCACCATGTCAGGCTACACAGAGAAGCCATTGAAATCCACAAACATGTGGACAATTTCAACAGAAAGGAAGAAACCATGAAAATGAACAAAATTTGGCTACCAGTTTTAAAAAATTCTAAAATTAAAACAACAGAGAGAAAAACAGGCAGGGACATCTAATCACCTTTCATTAAGAGTTTGCTCCAGGCACAGTCAGCCCATTGTATGCTAATCAAGGTGGTCAATTGAAAAGATTCACACCTAGCCCATCTTACAAAAGCCTTTTGTCTCACCCTGGTCTTTCCACAGATATATAAACCCTCTTTTTTCCCAGCTCCAGACCTCACCCTCTGAGGATGCCTGCCATAGATGCAGGCGAAACGTCAGGAGAAATGCCTCTAGAACATGGCCATATAGCCCGAAAAAACCCACAAGAACTGAGTGATTCCGGCCATGAAAGCCTTCGACAATAACTACAGATTATTGGGCAAACCAATCAGTCAGCAAACAAACCTGAATATAACCATGATGGTGTTTCCAGTGGGGTGAGAAAAATAACTGTCCCAAATTGAGAGCTATAGATGCCTTGTACCTTGACATGTTCAAGGCCTCATACTAAGTTCTTGCCAAAGGAAGCATGAAAAAGCAGCCATTCCTTTCCATATATCCTCCATTTGATTATTTGCTCTTAAAAGACGTATTTTTGGACCGAAGTACATTTCTGTGCTCTTACACTTTCCCCCTTTTTCCTTCTTCTTTCTTTTATGCATTGCCTCTTACCTCTCAGCATTGGAAAGCTCTGTTTGATCAGGTACGTGAATAATTCAGACGTTTATACTCTAACACCTTTTAACAATGGAAATCTATTGACGTTTATTTTCATCTGTGTCTTATAACACGTAACTGATATGTTGTTGGTATCATGTTGCTATGGTTTCACTAGCTTTGGGTGTGCTCTCAACTATCAGTCTTATCTTTACACATTCTTAACTAAGTTATTTTAGTCCATTGATTGACACCCTACAACACACAAAGCAAGGAGATTAGTGTGATCCAATGTGTGTTTTGCCCTTTGCTTAGACAGTCACAGCGACAGAACTGTCAGTGCCTCAGAATGAAGTCCACCTTCTTTCCCTTTGTGTTAGGTTCCCAGGAAGGGTGCACTTGTGCCAAAATTACCTTGACCTTATTGGTATTTTGTACCTACAAGTTGTTTCTGACTTGTTGTGACCATAGGGGGAACCTATCATAGTGTTTTCTTGGCAAGATTTGTTCAGATGGGAGCAGTCAAGCCACTTTCAGCTGCTGGCATGCTCGCTTATCCATAGTAAGCCAGTATTGCTCAGTATTTCTGTTTTACGGCATGGAGTGGCCCATTTAGTCACAATGTGACAAGAAGATTTCACTTCTGTCCATCCATGGTAAGGTCTCTTTATTCACCAGAGGCTACAGGATGTCAAGGACCCAGCAGATTCAGGAAGGCCTTTGGGGCTCAGTTTTGAAATTAGGTCAGCATTTAGCATTTAAGCTAAAGCATTTAGCAGTTTAGCATTTAGGTTAAAAATTAAAAGTCCAAACATTTTCTGGTAAAACAACCATGTGCTTCTGGCCATGTCTGAGGGGATGGAGAAGTCAAAACATTTGATATTGGTTGTACTCAGAACCTCTTAGGATGCCTGCCACAGATGTGGGCAAAACATCAGAAGAGAATGCTTCTGAAACATGGCCATACTGCCCAGAAAACGCACAGCAACCCATTTGATATTGGCTTCCAAAATCCACCAGTGCCATTTTAAAGTATTTTTTGCTGATTTACTCCAGCCAAGGAGCATGATCCTTCGTTTTGAAGGAAATGTACTGTTGTTTAGCATCTTCTAAGAGCATCCAATGCAACAGAAACATCCACTACATGCAGGTAAGCTTAAAACATGCATCTTGATATTCTGCACTGGTCCTGTTTGAGGCACTTTTCTTGGGATCTGAATTATGACAGATTTAGTGCTTCTGATGATTTTGCTTGTTGATTAATGCTGCTTTCTGTGTTTTCATGTCAAACTCAATGACAATATTTTTTTTAAAAAAACAGCAAGTAGGCTGGGTCAGCTGATGTTGGTTCAGAGTTCTGTTGCCAGTTATGTTTTGCTTATTTGCTTTGATATATTCAATTGTGCATTCTGTTTAATGTGTTTCACCTGTGGATCTGAAGGTGTGCCACAGTTTGCAAGCATTCAAGTGGTATTTGTGGGTGTTTTCACACATGGATATTAAAATGCATATGTGAGGGAAAGTAACATTTTGAAGTTGAAATTCTTCTGATTAACTTTTTAAAAAAGCTTTCTATTTGCCTTTAAAAATAGGAAAGTATATTTGGAAGGAACATAGGGAGGGCTGTTCATGAGTGGATACATTTCCCCTGTGACTCAGTTTTGGCATACAGCATTAATATGATTTGTCTATTTCTGTGTGAGTGTCAATATATTCCTTCATGCAAGTACACCATTGTATTACTTTTCTTGGCCCTGATGACAGGAGCATATGAAGCTTTACAAGTCAATATAACAGTTTAAGGTTCCCGTGTGGTTCAAACTACAGTTGGAACGTCTTGCCCTGTGAATGAGCGGCTCCCCTTGTCCCAGAGATGGCTTATTATCATTCCCTCAGTAATCTTCCTGCTCATGGCGAAGAGTGTCTGTTTATAACCTAGTAAGCTGGGCTCTATATTTAGCCCATAAATCTGGGGTGAGCAGTGTTCCTCATTGTGCACAGTTTGCATCTGGGGTGAGGTGGGATCATGGGAACATATTGCTGTAATGACAAGTCAGATGAGCCAATTTTGTAATGTATTGTGGCAAATTGCTCTCATTTTTGTTTGTAATTAATCGTTTTCTTGTGAGGTGGAGAAAGGAGTGGCGATTCTGCTTCAGTCTATCTTGACATGCTGAATTCCCCGCCTTTCCAAAGGCCTTGGGGAATTCCAGGAATGGTAGTCTACAACAAAACAGTAACTTTCCCAAGTTTCAATGGGAAGAGAATGGAAACTGGGCCTTTGAGAAGGTGTGTCTTATGGTATGTGTATTTAAAAGCTCAGCTCCCTTTGTTCCAAGAGAATTCATTAAGTAGCACGGAGAGAGAGGAGGGCATATTAGCTAGGAGCAGGAACCGGGGTCCAATGCTGCTTGATTCATACCCCCCCCCCCGGTGCCCTGATTGCCAAGCCCCCTTCCCTTTTCTGCTTCTGAGATCCTAAATAGGCAAAAAGCCGCAATGTGCTGCCTTCTGCTAAGACATTTCCCAGCTGAGGCCTCAACAGTTGTATTGGTGAGTCAAAAGAACACGGACTCCTTGAGTATGACACAAAGATAAGTATTTGCCTGCTCTCCACTTCTTTGCCAGTTTTGTGTTCTTTCTCTTCCTTGTGATGGCTTTGGAGAGAGTCTGTCTTTCCTCCACTTCCCCAAAGTAATGCTTGTGAGAGGAGGTGAATGTCAGGTTATCCAAGCCCAAAATTGATAGCATGGGAGCCTATTCAGAACCGAAGGAGACTTAACTTTCCCTTTTCTCTAGGAGGAGGTGGAAGGGTCATTTCTACAAGTTCTGTAATGGGCTGCTATTCAGATCTTTTTGAATACACTCTCAGGTTCCCTCAGCAATCATGCTTTCCAAAATAATTATTAATTTTCAACATTCTTCTTTCATGAAAAAGACAATCCTGCTGGCAGCAGTTGGCAGTGCCCAAGTACTCACCCATACACCCAGTGGGCAGGTAAAAGACAATGTATGAAGAGGGAATCAAGCTCAAAGGATTCCTAACATTTTGTTGTCAGATGGTTCATGCTAGGAGGGGAAGCTGAATTTACACAGTTCCCCCATTTATACAACGCAGTGTAATCAGTGGAACTTAAAGCTGTACGGCTGAAATGCAGTCCATGGATCTGATTTTTGCCAGTGAAAGGGCTGGTGGTTGATACCTAACTGTGCAAATTTCAGTTTTTGGTAGTGAGACAGACAAGATTAGACATGTAATCCAGGCAGCTTACTAGTACTGGCTAAGAACTGACTAATGTGCAGTTGGAATGTACTACTAGGTAGCTGACATCTGGAAAATTAACACCTCCTGAAATGGGAGTCAGTGCTGAAATTTAATCTGTCTCTGGGGCATTGTTTCCAAAGAGAGCTCGGCTCTTGAAAACTAGACCCCATTTTTTTAGTGAATTCACATAGCTTTTATTGCCTGCAGGCAAAAGTAGATGTACTTCTTTTAGATATTAGCAGCTAAGGTAGAAAACTCATGGGATTTGCTCTATGCAATGAAATACTGTTTGTTATAACTAAAAATGTACACTTCCTTGTGGAGTTGCTGACATCAGCCTTTGGTATGTCCTTATTTAACACATTGGTGTCCCACTGTCGAAGCCTGGCATGAAGGCATTTCTCTACTTTTATTCTTGTACAACCCTGTGAGCTGGAATAGGTTAGTAACTGTTCTCATAGGAAGCCATTGTAGAGAAACCAGGAACTGTGCCAAGGAACCCAAGCTGACAGACACATCACAGCCAGAAGAACTGCGATTATTTTAGCAACATCCTAGGCCAGGCAGGGAGTCAGGTGTAGCCCTTTATATATGCCAATAGTCATCTTGAGGGGACAAGACCATTCCAAAGTCAGAGCCAAATCAGTGGTTCACAAAACAGGGAAGTCGTGCACAGAGCCAAGAATTGCTGGTTCAAGCTACATCCGCTCCTGCTCCACTTACTGCCTCCTACACAAAAATCATTTTTGAAATGGTATGGTGAAAATCATACAAACACATGAATCTGCCTGCGCTGAGACATCATTTGGTTGCAACATTGCAGTTCCCTTGAAATAGAAATGTCAGAGACTGAGGCTGGGACTACTTATAGACTTCCTCTGTCTTATTGTGCCATGATTACAAGTGAGAGCTGCCTGTGGGCACAACCAATGCCTAATAAGGCACTTGGTATTGTGAAATTGGTGTTGCAGGACCTTGGACAGCTCCAAGCAGACAGTTCACTTTGGGCCTTCCAGACAGGCAAAATACCCAAGAGGAACTGGGATTTTAAATCCCACTTCCTCTTGGGATAGAGGCCATACATCTGGCCTAAACTCCAGGATTTTGATGGGGTGGGGGGATGTCCAGATATTCACCCCTGCTGATCTCGGATCAGCAGGGGTGGGCATTGTGCTACCAGCCTCCCCCTCCCTTCCTCTCATTTTCCCCTGCACTTACTTGGAGAAAACTTCACTTGGACAAGCCCTGAACCCCCCGCTCCTTTGGAAGAGCAGAAGGAGGACTTTGGGTAGGGGAGGGGGATTCCTGCTTCAAGGTTGGATCTTCTGTTGGAAGAAGAAAGGCAAAGGCTGCAGGCCTGCATGGAAGGCTTCCTCCGGTAAATTGAGAGAGAAATGGAGGGCAGGAGAGAGTCCAGAAAGGGAAGAAGGAAGTAACACACACGTTTTCCATGCCTGCAAGTTTACACAGGCATAGAAAAATGTATGTTTTCAGGAAGAACTGGGTTTAAAGGGCAACTTTTAAACACGTGTTTTCCAGACTTTAACGCAATTCCGCCTGCATTTTGGCTAAACCTCCCCTTTAACCCGGTTTAACTTGGGTTATAATGCATGTGTGAAAGAGCCCTTTGGAAAAACCTGGAACACAATGAAGACCTTCAGGCCAGCTTGGACCAGAGTGCCAGTTTCTGCACAGTGAAGAAACTTAAAGTGCTAGTTCTTAGGCTTGGAGCTTAGTATTCTGTTGCCTCTCAGTCAGCTCCTCCCTCATCCCTTGCTGGTGCCTATGAACAGGCCTTGGGGGCTGTGAGGTTCCAGATATAGAATGAGAATCATATTGTTGGAAGGATGGAGGACGGAACAATGTTTTATATGTTCTGTAGACTCAGTTGAATCCTGAGTCTAGGTTAGTGTTCCTGTAGTTTGGATTGTTGACACAAAAGTCCATGGACTAACTTCCCAGTTGGACCATTGCAAAGGATTCTGTGCAGAATTTCCCTTAAAGCAGGTTTGCACAACCTGTGTCTACCCCAATGTTTGGGGCTCCAAATCCCAGAAGCCCTAGTCAGCTTGTCTACTGGTCAGGAATTCTGGGAAGGCCACAGGTTGTGCAGTCCTGCCTTTAAAACTTCTAGTAGTCTGCAACTAGTGCACATTTCAGCTGCCCAGATGTTATCAGGAACAGCAAAAAGTGAAATCCTTGCTCCTAGTCAGCCACTGGTGTTAGTGGAGAAAATCCTAAAACAGGCGTCCTCAAGCTCTGGTCCTCCAGCTTTTTGGACCTCAAACTACCAGAAGTCCTGACCATTGAAAAAGCTGGCTAGGACTTCTGGGCTTGGAGGCCCAAGCAGCTGGAGAATCAGAGTTTGAGAATGCATGCTCTAAACAGTTGATGACAAAATAATTTGATAACTTCTTCTCTCAGTACTAAACTGCCCAGGCTTATAATAAACCAGAATATTGCTGCTCATGCTCCAGATGACATGACACACAGGTGTGTTACATCTGGAAAGAGCTTATTTGTGGCAGAACACTGGTTATGAAACTCTCATGTGTTAGACATCTGGTTCTCCCATACAATGTTTGCATTTCAGACATGAATTAAAATAATTGTACAAACTCTTTGTGAATTAGAACATGGGTGTCTTCTGCTGCTGGTAGTCTGTATTGCTTTTATGTTATTTTAGAAGCAAATTTTAATTCTTATATTTCAGATATTTGCAATTTGTGATATTTGAGCTTGGAAATTTGTAATGGTATGTATTTATATAGTTTTTAACTGCTGTGAACTCTTATGAAAAAGAGTGTGATGTAAATTAAATGAGTAATAATAACATAGCCCAACAAAGAAAAACTTTCCTTGGTGTCTTGGTTTTTTAGGCCTGTTCCTGGGGTTATTTGGAGCACCGAACCAAAAAATTGCATTGGATAGACTGCATCACCTCTAGTTCCTTAGATGTAGTTATCATGATTTTCTATGGGCAAGTAGATGATGACTTTTATATGGCATATGTTCTGTATCTCAAAAACTAGAGATGATAGGGGGAAACTGGTGCCATTTTTGGAATTAGCAGGTCAAATATACCCAGAAACAGGTTTAATGTTTGAGACACCAAAATGTGTGTTGGCCTTATCCAGTGTACATTTGTGTGATATGTTTTGACATGTTAGCTAAGTAGGATGGGGGATTATACTTTAACACACCTGGGGGGGACACCAAATTGGAAAGGCTGTTTTTATTTATTCAGGTATTTCCTCCTCCTCCTCCTTGTCTGTGGTCGCGAGATGCAAAAAAAAAAAAACAGGACTTGAGCACCTTTCATGATTGTGCAAAACAGGGATTCAGCAGGGTTAGCCTCAGTGACAAGTTAAATTTCCCTAGCACAGACAACCTTTAAAAGTAAAAAGATCCTTACCTTCTTTTTCGTCTTGATGGTTTGGGTTCTCCTCCAGATTAGCATCTTTACACTCCTTTGTGGGCAGTCTCATTTTTCATTGTTGCAAGGGTGATACTCTGACCCAATGCCAGTGATTTTGCAGCTGAGTTCCATAATGTATTTATATGGTTTCTTGTGGTATCAAATCGCATATGTAGTATTTTGGCTCCATATCTGTGGTTTGTCATGAGATTAGATATGGGCAGGGGCCATGATAAGTGCTTTATATCAAATTTTTGATTCAGAAGCACAGTTCTGAATGAACATTTGTGTCTTATCTATGCCTCACACCCTCATGTGCAAAGGAGTCGTGGTAGTGCGGTAGGTCAGACCCTTGTGCTGGCTGAACTGCTGACCTGAATGTCGGTGGTTCGAATCCATGAGCCGGGGAAAGCTCCCATCTGTCAGCCCCAGCTTCCCATGAGGGGACATGAGAGAAACCTCCCACAGGATAGTAACACATCTGGGTGTCCCCTGGGCAACGTTTTTGTAGACAACGATTCTCTCACACCAGAAGCGACTTGCAGTATGTTTGCTTCTGACATGATTAAAAAAAACCTTGTGTGCAGAGCAGGTTCTTTCCATTTTAAAGCTTGTTTTTATGTCCACTTCAGAAATTTGTGAGAAATAGAAAGAATGGCACCTCGTGCAATATGGATTGAGGCTGTTAGAAGTATAATATATGTGTGCAGTCCATGTATTTTTATTTTGTTTAGAAAACTGTGTCCAGCTCTCCCTTGCACATGTTTGCTACTGAAAATCACTATGCCTTGTTTATTCAGAATTGGCTTACATGCAGCATTTGGCTTAGCTATACCTGCAGCAAATCCAAAAAAAATCTCCAGGTGGTCAGGTTGAGGCAGCCTCTGTAAACAAGAAATACTGACATCTTTAGGACCATGTTTGTGTCAAAACTACACAAAGTATGCAAAGGTTACTTTGCCTTTTGAATTGTGGCATATTCTAGGCATTTTGTTGGTTCGTGGTTCTTTGTTCTACGGGTTTATGAGAAAAACTAATGTTCTGATGTGGCATTGCTGGCTGGATCTTGGTGGCACTGGCTAATGGGTTCCCATTGTTAGAAAAGGAGTCTGGCGAGTATTGTTAAGCTATGGTGTCCATCATTCTTGAAGACTGATTAGAAACTAACAGCTGGGAAGATCTGGTGCACATATCTCACTGAGTAACCATCGCCAAATCATACGCCCCCATCTTAGTGTACTTCACAACATTGTTGTGAAAATAAAAATGTGTCTGAGGGAGAGTCATGTATGTCATCTCAAACTCCTTGGAGAAAGGATGGGATTTTAACAGTTCAGTGAATGATACATGTAATAAAGTTAACCAAAGGACTAATGTTGGATTTTGTTCTTTGCATTTCTCCCAGTCTGTATGGTGCAGAAGAAAAGGGCATATCTTGATTACAGAATATAGTGTTACCTCAACTTAAGATTGTCCCAATTGCAGAGCATTTTGAGTTAAGAGCCATCACTCAGACCAAGTTTCTTTTTGACATATGAGCAGCATTTTGAGTTAAGAGCTAGCGTCAGAGGGAATGCTAACACAATAGTACAGGGCTTTAGGACTTCAAGGGAGCAGTTTCAGTGCTTCATGTTTCATGCACTTGTCCACTTTGAGACATTGCTGTCCGCTTTGCTCTTGTCCGCTTTGAGGAACTTTGGGTTAGTCAATTTTGTGTGGTTTTTATTCCTGGTATGTTTGGCTTCATGAAGGGGAAGAGAGAAAGAGAGCAAGAGAGGGAGGGAGGCTGGAATGAGTACAGTATGAAGAAAATGATGCTTCTGCCTCTACATTTTGTGCTTTGTGCTTCCTTGCCACGAGTTTGTGCTTCTGCCATTTTAAAGTTGATCCTTCTTTTTTTATTTTTTCATGTGAAATGTACATTTCTGCATTATTTGTTATTTATAAAGTACATTTTTATTTTTAAAAAACATGTAACAAAATGGGGGAGGGAGAGAACAGATTAAGAGCATTTCAATGGGAAAATTGCTTTGAGATAAGAGTGCTTTGAAATAAGAGTGCTTTGAGTTAAGAGCACAGTCATGGACCAAATCAAACTCTTAAGTTAAGGCAGCACTGTAGGAGGCTTGGAGATCAGTCCACCCTGAACCTAGACATTGTCATTATAATTGTAATTAAATGCTACAGTCAGGTTACCACATTTGCTAGGGTTAGGGGTACAGGCTCCCCATGAAAATGAAAACTACAAATAAAGAAATCACTATTTTTTACCTATGAGAATTCCTCGTTAGGAATTTCTAGGTCTTCCAGCATGACTGTATGGCTGATTTTCATTGGAAGGTGAACACAGAATTGCAGTGGAAGATCGAGAGATTCCTAGAAAGGTATTCTATAGAAATCTCTAGGTCTTTCACCATGACTGGAAGATATTGATCATAGAGTCACACTAGACCAGATGGGCTTTAGTACAGCAAGTTAATTACCAGCTGAAGCAGCAGTAAATCTTGCCAACTGAAAGGTTGACAGTTCGAAGCCGGCTTAGGGTGAGCTCCTAACCTTCAGCCCAGCTCCTGCCCACCTAGCGGCTCGAAAACAGCAGTGTGAGTAGTTGAATAGGAATTGCATTAAGTGGGGAGGTATTTTAGGCATAGTATTTTGGAGGAAAATTTACAAACATAAAAGCTCTTCGGCAAGGAGGTGGACCGACAGCACCCCTGTGGCCCGAACAGAGCACAGCCTCCAAAATATGCTGAATGATGAGAAAAAGCCTAAATATACCTCTATCTTCTGTCTGTCTTGCCATTGTATAATCAGCATTGAATGTTGGCCGTATATGTGTTCTGTGATCCGCCCTGAGTCTCTTTCAGGGTAAGAAGGGACGAATGCAAGAACAATAGATAGATAGATAGATAGATAGATAGATAGATAGATAGATAGATGATAGATAAAAGAGCCAGATATCCCTAGAGAGAATATTGTAATCAAGCCATGAATAAATCTGCAAATGTTGAAACCACAAATGTGGAGGGATTTTATAGCTATTTTTTTCTCTTGATTTTACAGGCTTTGTTACATCTTTAAAATCCAGGGAATTTCCCATTTCTGAAAAAAGTAAAAACAGATTAACTTTTAATTAGGAAAGTGTTGTTGTGCTTTATGATTACTTGATTTCAAATATGTTCTGTCAATAATGAAAGAAAATTTAAAAAACCAGCAACATTACTTTTTATTTTTCTGGAGCTTCAAATGCAAAGAAAGGACATTTCAGGAAAGAAGAAATACAGCCTCCTGTTCCCATTCTCCTCTCTCTGTGCTGCCTCATTTGGACTTGATATTAAGCTGCATGATACTTGTGAAAGGAACATATTGACAGAGAAAAGCACAATACACTGGCTGTGAAATCACAGGAAAGTGAATGGTCGAGGTGACTAGGAGAAATCTAAATCACTTGCAAGTATTTTGCTTAATAAGCACATTGGCTTGCTTTCACGTTTCTCCGGTCCCTTCAGTGCCAGAAGTCCCTCCAGCTAATTATAATCCTGTCTGTCTACTCTCAAGTGCAGTTTTGCTGCCAGCAGAGCCTCCAAAGAAGGCTGCTCTAGCAATCATTACGCCCTAGCCACAAACCTGCTTCCTTGCTTTGTTTTGCTTTCAGTTTGTGATCTCAGGACCAAGGGTAGCCTCATCGTTCGCTTAATATCCCATTTTACATTCTATGTCAGGCCTTAGGGCAGCGCACAACCTAAAAACAGCTACCAAAGCGCAGTTTTTAGTGTTATGTTTTCTCTCACAAGAGTCTTGCTTTTTTGTTTGTTTTCAGTCCATTGAGTGAGATACACCGAAGGCATTATAAAAGGGTTTTCACTCCTTCCTATGCCCATCCCTTTATCTTTTCCTCCAAAATGAGAAGGTAGCTAAAAATTGAAGTATTGGGAATACAAGGACCTGAAAGATGATGTTTCTTCCAGCAATTTTTACCCCAGTCTTGCATTCGTCAAGCCCCGCACATCGCATGATGTGTTCTGCATACAAGTTGAATAGGTTGGGGGAGAGTATACAACTCTGCCATACACCTTTCCCAATCTTGAACCAGTCTGTTGTTCCAAGGTCTTTTCTTACTCTTGCTACTTGGTCCTTATACAGATTCCTCAGGAGAGAGACAAGGTATAAGTTTGTGTTAATAATTTTATGCCTATATTTTGGTTACTCTGTATGTTTTCTGTGTTATTTTGCCTACATGGAAACTGCCCTGAGCCCTCTTGGGGAGATAGAGTGGTATATAAATATAGTTTTATTATTTATGATGATGATGTGTGTGGCCAAGGCTAAGGGTTAATAAGAGGGATAGTGGGCTGCTTGCATCTGTCCCAGATCTTAATCCCATTTGCAGTTGTCAGTATGGCCTGCCAAAGAGTCTGATAGCAGAAGGGACCTATGGGCTGTGTGGGAGGATTGGCGCAGACCACCTTCCCCCCTAGAATGATGGAACAGGTTAAAAGTGCCTGTCCCAGGCTGCTATTATCTTTGATAAGTATGAGGATGACAGGTGGGCCACTGTTGGAGCAAATGCCCCTTTTTGCTGTCTAAGGCACTCTGTCTGTGGAACACACGATTAAGGAGTCAAGAAGGGAGGCCTATTGTAAACCACAAAAGTCCAGGGGCTTTAAATTGGGCTGTCTGTCTTCACCCTTTTTTTTCTTCAGTATCCACCACTGCATTACCTTTCTCAAGCAGAGTTTGAAGGAAACATTGAGACAGATGTCTGTGAGAACCACAACGCCTCTCTTTCTCATTCCTCCCCTAAACTGTGCCTCACCTTTGTTCTGCAGCTTTAACCCCTTTGACTTTTCCAGTTTAGGCCCTGGGGTTGAAAAAATAAATCCCTTTTATATGATTCGTCATGCCTCTAGATCTGAAGAAAATATGCCTTGTAAAATATAGGAATGTGAGAGGGAGTAACTATAGCTGAAAGGAGAAAACCCTTGGTTCAAGGACTTCAACATGGAAGGAATAACTTATCTACATAATTTATGATGTTGTTGTGTGGATTCAGGCTATTCCCTATCATGGGGTTTTCCTGGCAAGATTTGTTGAGATATTTACCTTTGCTTTTTTCAGAGGCTGAGAAAGTGTGACTTGCTCATGGCTACCCAGGGAGTTTCCATGTCCGACTGGATATTTGAACTCTGTTGTCCAGAATACTAGTCCAGTGCTCAAGCCATTACGTCATACTGGCTTTCCAAAGCTTGGAAAGCTTTCATAGCAGCTTACATAGCAAATTTAAAAACCTTAAGCTTATATTATAATTCATTTGTTTATTTAATACATACATGTGTCTCTTGGCAATGCACTCCTGAGCAGGTTACAAAATGTTGAAAACATCACCTAGCAAAAATTGATTTTTAAAAGTGAAAAAGCAATTAAAGCATTTAAAAAGTGAATGAGGAGGGAAAAGGAAAACAAGAAAATTAATATTGTAGTCCCCTGAGCCTGGTGGGTGGCTGCTGGATATCTACAGCTCTAGTTTCATTTTCTTCCCCCTCCCCCCACCCTTTCCCCCCCCTGGTGGAATTATTATCCCTTATTTAACATGTTTGTTTCAGCTTCTAAGTTTGGAAGTTTTGGAAGAATACTTTCACAGAAGAAAGTAAGTGGAAACTGTATGGCTAGTTGTGCGTAACTTTATGCTGATCCCTTGCTTCCCTCAAGAAGAACAAAAAGAGTTCACTGTTTGATTTGTGCTATAAAGTGATTATTTGGGGGGGGGGGTTGCAATACTTCCCCCACACTCCCTGCAAAGGTGATGCTCACTCTTTAATAATTCACACAGCTGTCTCCAACTAGTGGTGTAACTCTTTCCCCCTTTTGCTTTCTTGTAATATGTAGGCCAGGTATCCCCCGCAGAAGAAGCAGCAGTAGTATTTCTGCTGCAGGCCAAGGGAATGCGGCACCATTAATGCTTTGCCTGCTGTGGACTGCATCTATAGAAATTTCTAATATACAATGTTCAGGCTTACAATAAGAGGTGTGTGGGACAACAGACAATTCGGGGAAATGGAGAGGATATTCATACACTGTCTGAGATATGCTTTCCCTCTACCTTAGCATGGAATACTTGATATTTTGGACTGCAGATCCTAGCATCCCCTAACAAAAAAAAGTGTTACTGCATTCTTAGAATTTTTCTTTAAAAACAAAAGTTTTCCAATTCCAAAGCTTCCAGCAATGGAAAGTAAAATCTTGGGGTGGATCTATGCTGTAGAACGAATCCACTTTAATCGCCCTGGTTCAGTGCTATGGGATCCTTGGGGCTGTAGTTGTGACAAAGTGTGGAGCCTTCTCTGCCAAAGAATGCTGATGCCTCACCGAACTACAAATCCCAGGATGGCATAGCATTGAGACATGGCAATTAAATCAGAGATGACAACCCTCAAATAAGAGCTCAAAGTGCTTCTGAAGCAGATTCCCTTTTTACTTTGGTTAAGCACTAAGATTACCATGTTACACTAATTTAATGTGCACCAGGGTTTGAATCCCCGTTCAGCCATGGAAACCCATTCGGTAACTTTGGGCAAGTCACATTTTCTCAACCTCAATAAAAGGTAAAGCCAATAATTTCTGACTCAATCTTGCAAAGAAAATCCCATGCCATAGGGTTGCCGTAAGTCAAAAATGACTGAAAGGAACAGAAGAACATATATTTAGGAGGAGTTGTTATTATTATGTGTCATCAGGTTAATTCTAAGTCATGCTGATCTTGTTCAGAGGCATTTGTCATTGCTGTCCTTTAAGGCTGAAAAAGTGTGACTTGCCCAAGATCATCCTGTGGGCTTATATTGATTCATCATATTATCTGGTGTGTGTGTCTGTGTGTGTGTGTGTGTGTTTATCTCCACATAATGAAAAGTCAGGATAGCTTGGAGAAGACAATGATGCTGGGGGAAATGGAAGGAAAAAGGACGAGGGGCCAACCAAGGGCAAGATGGGTAGATGTTATTCTTGAAGTGACTTCCTTGACCTTGAAGGAGCTGGGGGTGGCCACGGCCGACAGGGAGCTCTGGCATGGGCTGGTCCATGAGGTCATGAAGAGTTGGAAATGACTGAATGAATAAACAAAAAAAATATTCATTGTATTTATTTATGTTGTGAGTAGCCCCAAGCCGTTTCAGGGAGAATGGGTGAGGTATAAATAAAGATGATGATGATAATGATTCCATGACTGATTGTGGATTCAAACCCTTGTCTGCTGGAGGGTTAGTCCAACACTAGAACCACTACATGACATTGGCTCAACAGACTTTAGAGACATAATCTTAATTTGTTCCATTGCAATTTTTCTGATTGGGTAAATAATCTCTACTTCCTTTATCCTATATACTCATGTATAAGTCTAGAAATTCTAGACCAAAAAAAAAATCAATCCAAACAACTAGGTCAACTTATCTGTGGGCTGTACCTTAACTCTTATCAAAAGGTGGTGTATCTTAACTATTATTTAAAAAGGAACCATTTTCTTATCTGAGTGTAGGAGTGAAGGGCAAGAGCTTCGTCAGTCCTGGAATAACTTAAAAGAAGCACTGTCCCCCTCTATTTTCTCTGCTATGGTGGCACTACTGGCTTTTTTGAATGTCTAGGCAGAGAAATGGCAATGGCCAACAAGAGTGGCTGGCCCCTTGGAGTGGAACTGGAACTTTCCCCTCTCTGCAGATTAACCCTCGACTTATCCATGGGTCATATCAAACCCCATAATTTTGGCCCTAAAACGTGCCCATGACTTGTACGTGAAGTCAACTTACACGTGAATGTAGTTTTTTGGAAGGATTCTTTTTAAAAAGCTCCTCTTTCTAATAGAAGTTCATGCTACACTCCAATGTGTAGGGTAGCTTTGATGTTTCCCTTTCTGTTTGTAATGCACATACAACTTGCCTATAAAGGAATGCTAGAGAGAGATGCAGTCAGGCTTAAGCTAAACAGCTTTGAGTCATTCATCTGTGTGCTGCAATTCTAAGGTTGTAAAACTTTCAGGGTCTTTCCTGCTATTATTAAAATATATGTATCTGGACTCCTTCTGCCTCCAAAATGCTTGGGACTAAATACCATGTGAGGAATAGGTCTGCAGGAACAGAATGAACGGCAGTAGATGTGAGTGAAGTAACATTGCACTTGATAATATTGCTTTCATTCTGACTCAATTTCTTGGTGTTTGTTACGTGCAGGGATTGACGTTTGTGTGTTCCTGAAAGCACACGGTGTACTGATGTTCCATTTTAGATTAATATGGCAAGGGCTTTTTTCCCCTCCTGGTGCAAGAGTTGTTACTAATGCATCGTAGAGTACCACATCCTCTGCGTGCGAGTCCATTAAAACAGTATTAAATTTTAAAGCTTATGCACAGGTGGCGGTGGTGGGGTCACAAATGCTAAATGCATCTTGGCCAAGTATTGCCATGCAAGCCTACTGTTTGTTTAAAGCCTCATTCCTTCTGCCTGCCCTATTGTCTAGGGGAGGGTCTTGTCTCCATGGGAACAGTGCCAGCTGGCCGGCTAGTCAAAACAATGCCAGTCTTTTCTTTTATGGGTCTTGCTTATGCCTGCAGGGGCAGGCTATCACTGGCTTTGAATCTTGTCTTCTTGCCAGAACAACATTGTGCCAAGATAACAACCTTTCTGAGGGAATGAAAACTGTTCTAGAAATACTGTATTTCACAGGACTGTATTTTCCCCTGCTGTTCAGCACCTATCCCTGTTATTAGTTAGGTAAAGGTTTACAGTATCCTGCAGGCACACTGGATTTTATTGGGTTTGTTTGCTTTTTTGACAAGACAATTGGAGTCAGTTTATAGGAGGTCTACTGTTAATAAATGAGACATTTCAGGATTTTATATTGTTTTAAAATTTCTGCTTGTGAAGATGGCAATGAGAAAAAGGAAAAGTGCATATAGGCATATTTACAATGTTGCTTTATTGCAGTGTTTCTCAACCTGGGGATTGCGAGGGGGTCAGAGGGGTCACCAAAGACCATCATAGGGGTTGTGTGGGAAGTTTGTCCCAATTCTATCATTGGAGCGTTTCATAATTCTCTTTGATTGTAGGTGAACTATAAATCCCAACAACTACAACTTCCAAATGTCAAAGTCTATTTTCCCCAAACTCCACCAGTATCCACATTTTGTTATATTGAGTATTCGTGCCACATTTGGTCCAGATCCATCATGGTTTGAGTCCACAGTGTTCTCTGGATGTAGGTGAACTACAACTACTAAACTCACGGTCAATGCCCATCAAACCCTTCCAGTATTTTCTCTTGGTCACAGGGGTTCTGTGTGCCAAGTTTGTTTCAATTCCATTATTGGTTGAGTTCAGAATGCTCTTTGATTGTAGGTGAACTATAAATCCCAGCAATTACAATTCCCAAATGACAAAATCAATCTCCCTCCTAACCCCACCAGTATTCAAATTTGGGCGTATCGGGTATTTGTGTCAAATTTCATCTAGTGAATGAATATGATTTTCAAAAATGTTGCCCTTGTTGTATCCTGGTGTTAAGATGACTTTGCTTCCCTTTCTCTCCAGCTAAACGCCTTCAGTGGATCCCACGAGTAGAAAGATTTCAGACTGTATAATTTCCACATAGAATTTATCTTGTTTTAATCTTATTTTGTTTTAAACTGAACTCTATGCGTATTCTATTGTGGTTCCTAGAGCAGGAACTCTGGCCCAGCTGCATTGATTTATAGTATTATTAAGGATGGTGGGTGACCAAGTTGCAGCTGAAATATACTCATCAATGGCTGATTTATATTCCAAGTAAATAGTTCTGAAAGATGGATTGAGAATTCACTTGCTTTTTTTTGTTCTGTATGGCCACCAGTTATGTTATTCTGCCTTTTTTAAAATAAAAAATGTTAAATAATAGAGTTGATAAAAGCAACTGAGCTTTTGGGCTTATTGTAAATCATGACATTGTGGAGAAAACTGGATAGGAATGGGATTGTGAGTTGTTTACCATTTTCAAACAGCACTGAATCTATGAATGAATAAACCAGCATTTAAGACAAACAATAACTGCCTATACCAACTTGGAACTGCCAAAACTATCCATGAACAGTTGCCAACTTGTTCAAATTTACATTTCATTTTTTACATGTTTTCATGTTGATCTGAATGTTCGTTATTCATCCATATAATTATGGAATATATATATATATATATATATATATATATATCCCATTTTTATACCCATTAGGCTCAAGCCAGCATACATAGCTCTCCTCCTCCCCACTGTATCTTAACAACAACCTGGCAGTAAGTCAGGGTCATTAAGAGTCACAACTCTGTAGAGATTTCAATTTGTATCTCCCCAATATTAGTCTGACAAAATGAATGATGTTTTTGTGGTTTGAGTCTTTTAAATTATTTGATATGGAGTAACTTGGTGGCAGGAACAGAGAAGCAGGTAACTCTGAAGGATGGCATGGCCTGTCCTAGCATGCATGACAATGAATGGAAGTCCATGGAGGTCTGACTCTGGAGGACTTCCTTAGCTAGTAGGTAGCAAATAGGGCTCAGCCTGAATTGTAGGACCTTGGCTAGCTCCAAGCAGTCAATTTCCTATCACAAGCACCAGTGCCTGGGTCTTTTGCAGCACATGTTGCAAGGCTTGTGCTGCTATTATTTCTGAACAAGCAAATGGTTTGTTTTTCCTCATTCCTGCCTGGTTTCTCCTTAAGACTGGGGTGATGACCCTGAGCAATGCTCGGCAAAGAGGTTGGTCCCTCCTTTCTGTCAGCAGTAACCCAAAATGGTTGCTAGCTGGCAGTAGGTGAGGATAGAAGAGAAAGCAAGAGTCATCTTCTACACCTACTCTATTCCACTCCATTGTTTTCTATCCCTTTCCCAGCCCATCCAGTAAGCTCTGACATCAGGAAGTGATAGTTTTCCAGAGGTCTGAATTGCTTCTTTCTCCCCACTCCTGTTGTTCTGTCCATTTTGTTCCTCCCCTCAATCTTTTCCATCCCTCTTTCCTCCTTCTGGACTTCAATTTTCCATCCCTGGCCCATCCAGTGAAAAGTTACTAAAGACCTTGAAAAAAGGATGACAAGTACAGGCCAAAGAGCAGGTGTCATCTCAGGTTTTTTTTTTCCATCAAAAGGAAGGGCTATAAATATTTTACATAATTTTTGAAGAGGTGAAGATTTTCTGAATTACAATTTATATACCAAAGGTAATAATTATTGTATATGCTAATTTTTTTGTTCATGTGGAATTTGTAGAAGTATACAATGTGCATTGTAACTCCCTCTCATATTTTTAGGCTGAAGTAAATTGTAGAGTAGGATGGAAGTGTGTCATATTATATATTTGCAATTAACTGTGCATTACCACTATATGGATATTAATTCTTGTGTTATATAAAATTCCATAATTTCTTATAAGTAAAGGGTGTGTTTGTAGGTGAAGGGAGGGAAAGAGGCTTGACCTCTACAATCCAGCAGATTCATGGCACATGGGATCTTTGTGTTCAGAGGAGTTTTAACTCCCACAGCAGAGGAGTGAGTGAGGATTCAATCTTCTGAAAAACTCTAAGAAAACTAAAAAGATCGACCCATCTGTCTAGAAACATTCTTTAGATAGAATACAGTATGCCCCCCATATCTGCAGGTCCAATATCTATGATTTCATTCATCTGTATCTGATAACATATGTCCTCTAGACATTTCTATGCCTTGCAGTGTGACTCTGTGGTATTCTTGGGCTGGAAATTCTTCATTTCAATAGGGCTTGCTATTACCTGTGTTTTTGCCTATCCACACGAACTTTGGGATACAAGGTTTGTACTGCATACCCAACTTATTTGTGCTTGATGTTTGAGAAGGAGACAAAAGCTTTCTGTACTGGACAACTGTAACAAGGCCCTCTGGAAGGCCTTGTTTTCCTTTATGAGCCTGCTTGAAGTTTTAAGATCATTAGGTGAGATCTTGCCACCTTCAAAGAAATGTTGAGAGTGAGGCTCTTATGCTGCTCCCTAATTGTGGAATTTCTCCTCTGGGTGTCTAACCTGGATCCTACAGTGCTTGAAGGCAGGAAAAGTCCTTTTAATTTATGCAGGGTTGTTGGCTACTGATGAACTATTGACTACAGGTTGACTATTGAGGAAGTTATTTTCAATGCAAGGAGAGTAGTGTACTATTTTAACTGAGGTCCTCTTGAATTTCTTTAGTCTTGTTTATTTTTTAGTTACGTCTTCTAAACATCTTGCTTTGAGCTACCCCTACATCTCAGTTCTGGGCAAAAGGTAGGCATCACATAAATAAATAAACAAATAAATAAATTGAAATAGACAGTACTGTTGTAGATCAATGATTAATCTGAAATGATATAAAGCAGCTTTCTTTATACCTTAACTTGAGAAGTAACAGTACTTGATAGTTTCTTTCTTAAAGGCATTTCGATACCCATTTATGCAGCTCATTTTGCAGCTTTTGCTCCCTGGAGCTGAACAGGGAGCTCTGGTTGTAAAGCGAGGATAGGTTCTCACAAAAAGTAACAAGCAGGTTGCCATACTTAATGGGTCACATGTATCTGCAAATGCATTCTGCTTTGGCATTGTGTTATATCTGGCAGTTCCCTGGCTTTGAAGATCTCAGTACTAGAGACCACACACTATGTTCCCAGGCTGCCGGAGGTTTTCTTTCCCTAGTGAGAAAACCACTTGTGTGTGCCGCTGGGGGTGTGACAGCAAGTGAATGCATGGGAGCAATTCTCGACTTTTAATTTGGGCTTGGCGATGCTCCTTGCCAAGTATGTCGCTAAATAAATAGCGGCAGGGTGAAGAGACCCAGTGGCTTAGATCCGATTAACCTTTATAACATCCTCCCGTGTCTTAGTTGGATTAGCTGCATTTTTTATTAAAAGATGCTTATCTCAATGACATCTGATGCAGGGGAATTGCCCTCCCAGTAATATCTGAGATAAAAAAATATATTATGGAATAGTGCGATTGCTTTTATTCAACATTACTATGACAGTGAAAAGCTCAAGCTTATGAACATTTATGATTAGATGTCAAAAATAATGTCTTACAATTCAGGACTGAAATAGCTGTAATTAACATGAAGCTCAATTAACATGAAACTGGCACCTTGGACATTGCTGTATGCTGATGACATAATGCTTACTTCTGAGGACAAGGAAGAACTTGAACATCAAGTGCAAGCATGGTGTGATAATTTGGCACAATTCAGTCTTTGCCTCAATGCCAAAAAGATAGAGTAGCTAATGACCAACAATGAGGAGACTGGTACCATTGAGGTGGATAGGGTGGATCTTAGAAAAGTCAACACCTTCAAGTATTTTGGATTGACAATAACTTCAGATGGCAACCCCTTTGATGAAGTCACCACATGGATTATCGTGGCTTGGGTGAAATGGCATGCAGTAGCAGGTGTACTCTTCAACAAGAAGATGCCCAATCACCTGAAATCAAAAAGCTATTGAGCTGCTGTAAGGCCTACCATGACATACTGTATGGAGTCGAATGCTGGCTGGCAACAAAGCAGAATGCCACCTCGGTGTTATGAAGATGAGGATGCTACAACTTACAGCTGGCATCACACACCTTGACATCCGGCAATGCTTTGGCATTTCTCCAATTGCTGACAAACTACAAGAATCACACCTCAGATGATATAGTCATACTCTCTGAGGTGAATATGAGTCCATTCACAAGATTGCTCTAGATTTAGAAGTGCCTGGCAAGAGGCCAAAGGGCCGACTAAAGCAACGCTGGCTGGATATGTTTCACAATGCTCTGAAGACTGCTGGCATATACCCTGATCAGGCACACAAAGGATAAAGAGGAGGAGGAGGAGGAAGAGGAAGAGGAAGAGGAAGAAGAAGAGGTGATTTGAATGCAATATTCCTGCTTCTTGGCAGGGGGCTGGACTGGATGGCCCATGAGATCTCTTCCAACTCTTTGATTCTATGATTCTAGAAGAAGGAGAAGGAGAAGGAGAAGAAGCAGCCCATTTGCTGCTAAAGGCACAAGAGTAGTTAGGACTTCACACGCCCAAACAATTGGCAGGCATAGGGGCATTTTGATGAAGACAGGAAGGCAGATTCATTCTCCAGCCCAGGGGCTCCACAGTGTTAAGACCTGTCTGTGTGATCATTACACAGAAATGTCTAGTAGCCTGGGCTTGTTGTATAACAGATGTGAACCTGTCATGTTTGGTTCAGTGAATAAATTACTGTCCATAGATCCCAGAGACTTGGTTTGAAATCCCAGCTCAATTGTGGGAGTGGGGGGTTGTGCCACTTCTGTTATTTCCTATCCTGTTTATTAAACAGACACACATTTGATGGCAGTTTTCATTTTGGGATAAATATATTTAAGCAAATATTGTCCATTGACCATCATGTAGAGAACATTTTGAAGGAAGGTTGGAAGCGAATGTGCTCGTTCATCACAGTGTACCAGATAAAAGCCTGAATCTTCTTCCTCTCCTGTAGGGGAAAACAGGATACCATTTGCTTCCTACAAACAGATTGAATGTTTATAATTCTGTGAAGAAGAACTGGCTTCAAACAGATACTCTGGCATGTACAATATTGCAGGGTGCTGAGAGATACCTTGTGAAGGAAGTAAAGTTTTCCAGTGGGATTATTCTTCTTTTAAGCACAACTAAGAGTTATGCAACACCCTGAAAACTAACAAATGTGTTATAGCATGATCTTTTATAGACTGTAGCTCATTTTATCAGATCTCTAATATGACATTTTATTGTCTTGAAATATATTGCCAATGAAGATCACAAATTATATTCTGGTAAAGCTGTTGTGACAAGTTAAAATGTGAACAGCAACAGAGGGTATGTGACTGGGCAGAAGGAGTTGCAGATGTAGCTGTGTTAGTGTGTTTGAAAGGGAGAGGTGGGGAATTTGCCCCTTGAGCATTGAAAGCAGCTGCTAAAGCGGGGAAGGAAGAAGATAGTGAGTGGGTGGTGTCTGCGTCCATGTAAGAGGGTTAATGAGAGGAGGAGAAAGGAGGTGAAGAAAGGAAGCTTTTAGCAGATCTCCATTAATTTGTTCAAATGGTCCCGGCACTGCTTATTCTCCTCAGGGGTTGCCTATAAGATTATACATTGGGGGCTGGTTTTCACAGTGATCGTTCTAAGAACTTGACTGTTGCACACTGAGGCAGGAACTTCATCAAACCCTCAATGATGATTATATCCGGGGATGGGTAAGTAGGTGGGGCAGCATTGGCTTTCTAAAAGTTTTTTTTTACTTTAATCTCCAGGTTCCCCACTTAATCTGTTCTCAAGTAGGAAGTTGAAAGAATTGCAGTCCAGAACTTCTGGAGGGCTAAATTGTTCCCTTCTATATTGTAAGGCACATTAAGTCTGGTAATTGGAGTTAAGCTATATAAGATGGTCATCATCCTAGGGCGATGAAATAAAAATAAATCAATGTGCTGTATTGAGGGGGGATAATAATAATAATAATAATAATAATAATAATAATAATAATAATAATGGCAAAGGTTTCATCTTGACATTAAGTCTAGTAATGTCCAACTCTGGGGGTTGGAGCTCATCTCCATTTCTAAGCCGAAGAGCCAGCGTTGTCCGTAGACATCTCCAAGGTCATATGGCTGGCGTAACTGCATGGAGTACCAATAATAATAATAATAATAATAATAATAATAATAATAATATACAAATGATAGCTCTCTGCATATTTTTGATGTAACCATTTACAATCCATTTTTGGTTCCATGCTGAGATTGTAAAGGTCTTCTGCTTTGAGAGATTTTGACTAATGTAAGTGTAGTGTGTGACAGGAAAATACCTTTTCCTCCCAATACTAGGAAGAAAGTACCAAGATTGACTTATCCCATCCTGAATTTATTTGCCTCATACATCCCATAGTGAGGCTGCCGCTTGACAAATGAACATCTAACTTCATCAGCCTCAGCTTCTGATTTCCCCCCTTAAAGTGAGCTCAAGGTAGGTATCATACAGGCTAACCTATACAGGGACACCATGAAAAATTATTTCACAACTGACTGGATATGCTTTCACTGAAAAAGGAGTATTTGAAAGGGTGCAAGCAGGGGCAGGGAAGAAAGCAGAAGCAAGCCTTATGCCTGTCTTAAACAAGCCATTTATATCATCTTACAGAATATTCTAATGCACTTTAAAAATGGATTAGTTTCTAATATTTGCTGAAATGTTCTCTACCATTTGGCTGGATGATACAGACTAAACATAGATATCCCGTGTGTGTAAGAGAAGAGCTCCCTCTGGAAGCTCTGTGGTTGTCTGAATGGGATCTGTTCCATTTCTAGAGCCATGGCAGCCCTTGAAGTGTCTGACTTTGGTGGAGTCTTTGCCCCTCACTGCCATTTTGTCCCTCTGAAGGTGCCTACATCTTATTCATGACTGAGCAACCTGCAGATCCAGGCTCTGTCCTCCAGGACCACCCTTTCTCCTCCTTTTTTGCTTCCATTAATTGTCAGTGTCTGACATGGAGTGTTGGTGCCTAATAAGCTGTGCAAGGGGCATTCATTCTTGGCAGATTTTGACTAAAGTGGATTGACGGAGCACACAATGCCTTCACCCTGAGTGGAGAAGGGGGTGTCTCCCATCTGCATTTAAAGTGGCTGCTGTTTGCATCAGGATCCCCAAGGGCCAATCCAAATAGGCTAAAATTGTACATCAGGGTTTTAAAAATTAATACTGGACAGAGGGTCTGTGGGGGCACATGGGGAAGGAAGCTTTGACTGTTGCCTGCCCAGCTGTAGTTTTCATTAGGATTCTGCTTGGAGGTGGGGAAGGTTAAGCTTTTATTCCCAGTGTGGTGCAGAACTGATAAAAATGATCTCCCTGCCCACACACCCAGCACCTGCTATTAATTCATTGAAAGCTTTCCACTGAAACAGTTAGCATCCCGTCCACTGTGGCCCTTCATTCCACTCAGAACTTTTCATACTGCATGAGGTGAGTTCTTGACAGGAATAAGATATTAAGTCTGAGAATAATTTTTACTCTCATTGCCTACCTTATCATGGATAGCTCTGGGGTGATCACAACAACTGAGGGCTTACCATTTTATTAAGAGTATGTTGTTGTTGGTTATTCGTTCAGTCGCTTCCGACTCTTTGTGACCTCACGGACCAGCCCACAGCAGCACTCCCTGTCAGCCATTGCCACCCCCAGTTCCTACAAGGTCAAGCCAGTCACTTCAAGGATAACGTCCATGCACCTTGCCCTTCGTTGACTCCTCTCCTTTTTTCCTTCCATTTTTCCAGCACCATCATCTTCTTCAAGCTTTCCTGTCTTCTCATTATGTGGCCAAATATTTGCTTCTAATATCCTTCCCTCCACGACTTGGGCTTTATTTCTTGGAGTATGGACTGGTTGGATCTTCTTGTGGTCCAAGGCACTCTCAGAATTTTCCTCCAACACCACAGGCAAAAGCATTTATCTTCCTTCACTCAACCTTACCTATGGTCCAGCTCTTGCATCCATAGGTTACTACGGGAAATATGAGGTTACCCTAAAGCAGGGGTCCTCAAACTTTTTAAACAGAGGGCCAGGTCACAGTCCCTCAAACTGTTGGAGCAATGTTTCTCAACCTTCCTAATGCCACGACCCCTTAATCCAGTTCCTCGTGTTGTGGTGACCCCCAACCATCACATTATTTTCGTTGCTACTCCATAACTGTAATTTCGCTACTGTTATGAATCGTAATGTCAATATCTGATATCCAGGCTTTATTTTCAATCACTGAACCAAATTTGGCACAAATACCCGATACCCTCAAATTTGAATACTGGTGAGGTTGGAGGGGGATTGATTTTGTCATTTGGGAGTTGTAGTTGCTGGGATTTTTAGTTTGCTTACAATCAAAGAGTATTCTGAATCTCACCAATGATGGTCTTTGGCAACCCCTCTGACACCCCCTTGCAACCCCCACAGGGGTCCTGACCCCCAGGTTGAGAAACACTGTGTTGGAGGGCCGAATTGTAATTTGGAAAAAAAAACATGAATTAATTCCTATGCGCACTGCACATACCTTATTTGTAGTGCAAAAAAAACCCCCCCACTTAAAACAATACAATAATTAAAATGAAGAACAATTTTAACAAATATAAAATTATTATTATTTCAATGGGAAGTGTGGGCCTGCTTTTGGCTGATAAGATTGTTGTTGTTGTTGTTGTTGTTGTGTACTTTGAAGTGGTTTCAGACTTAGGTTGACCCTGAGCGAGGGCCGGGTAAATGACCTTGGAGGGCCATATCCGGCCCTCAGGCCTTAGTTTGAGGACCCCTTTCCTAAAGGCATCAGGTCCTGTCTGATCTTGGATGTTAAGCAAAGACATCTCTTGTTAATGCTTGGATGGAAAACTGTTAATGAATACCAGGTGCTTCGGCCTATATTTCAGAGAAAGAAGCTGACAAAGCCACCTCTGAAAATTACTTGCCTAAATAAACCCTTTGAAATTCTTGGTGGCATGTGCACACACAACTAATCACTTTGCTTTTGATTCTCAAAAACAGTGTTCAAATTGGACAATGATAATTCAACATCAGTAGCCATCCTCATGTGTTGTTTTTATGTGTATGAAGAGATACTGAGAAATACTTATAGAATCATAGGATCATGGAGTTGGAAGAGACCTTGTGGGCCCTCCAGTCCAACATCCTGCCAAGAAGAAGGAACATCACATCCAAAACACCCCCAACAGATGGCCATCCAGCCTCTGTTTAAAAGCCTCCAAAGAAGGAGCCTCCACCACACTCCAGGGAGGGGAGTTCCACTACTAAACAGCTCTCACAGTCAGGAAGTTCTTCCAAATGTTTAGGTGGAATATCCTTTTCTGTAGTTTGAAGCCATTGTTCCATGTACGAGTCTTCAGGGCAGCAGAAAACAAGCCGTCTTCCTCCTCCCTATGACTTCCCCTCACATATTTATACATGGCATCATGTCTCCCCACAGCCTTCTCTTCTGCAGGCTAAACATGCCCAGCTTGCAGAAGAGAAGGCTGAACGGAGATGTGATGGCCATGTATTAATATGTTTGATTTCTACATATACAGATTTTATTTTCAGCTGCTGTTGCTGTTGCATCCACTCTGCAATGCCACGTTATTCAAAGCAAATCCCTTGGGGGTGGGTTTTTTGGTTGGGTTTTTTTTTTTTTGCAAATTTTTGTTGGCTACAAATTTCCCCTTAAAGAAAAATCTAATTATCCTATATTTTGTCTAATGCTCTGGCACCATTTGATGTCTGAGGTGTCTGTGTACCATATTTGACAGCTTGAGAGTTCCTGGGGAAGCTGAGGAACTGGAATTCTCTTTCAGTAAAAAAACACATCTGCAGCCTCTTTGAAACCCTTTGCCTATTTTGTAACTTATCTATATCCCAGGATTCAAAAAAGCCAGAAGCAGTGGAGAGAGTAGAGGGGTCAGTGCTTATTTTGGGTCTCCCTGAATGGACTAAGCTATTGACTTTTGCCACTCAGAGAAAGAGATGATTCCCTTTTTTTAAAAGGTTAAGGTACAGGACTCACATCAGCTTGTGAATAAGTTGACTCAGTTTTGTGGGGTTGACTTTTTGACTAAAGTTTCTAGACTTATCAATTAATGCATAGGATAGTCTTAATTTAAATTGTTCTGACAGTCAGTTCTTTTATTATTACATTAACCATATATGAAGGTGAAACACCTCCCCCACGCACTTTAAAAATCATAATTGTTTTGTATTTTTCTAATGTAGTGACTGAAGATCTCCATCTGAAAAAAGGATGGATTTCTATATATTTCTTTTGCCACATACACCTTGCAGGGGCTTTTTAGCAGGAAGAAGGGAGAGAAAACCTTTAACATACTTAAACCCACTAGAGAATTATGGAATAGTGCAATGACAATTTGGAATGGCCACGGATTATGATTTTGGATAACATGATTTTAATAAATGTTTTAAGGTTTGATACCCTTTTAATTATTGTATGCATATAATATTAAGTAGCTGTCCCTTCGACGTGTTGCTGTGTCCCAGTCTATGTATATATGCTTTGTGTGTGTATATGTGTGTATATATTTGTGTATATGTGTATATACGTGTGTTTGTGTGTATATATGTGGTTTTGCGCATGCGTTGTAATGTATTTTTTATATATATTTTTGGCTTTTTATGCCTCTTCTGCTGTGTTTGTCAGTGTTTTTATAAGTGATGGTCACTTGTTGGCCTGATATGTGTATTGTGCCCAAATTTGGTGTTAGTTCGTCCAGTGGTTTTTGAGTTATGTTAATCCCACAAACATTACATTTTTATTTATATAAATGTATGTATGTTTGCGTGGCATTGAATTGTTGCCTATATTTTTAATAATTGTTTTAATACATATGCTAATTTTATGATGTATGTATGTTTACATGGTTGAGAAAGGCAGGATATAAATAAGGTAAATAAATAAATAAATAAATAAATAACTTATGTTAACATACAAAAACTTCAGTTAGGACACATGCAAGCTTGTATCCCGAATTTCGGTTCAGTTTTTGCTCCAGAGGACCCTTTATTTTTGTACGCTCTCACCATCTAGGCAAGAGGCATTAAGACCTTCAGCATGCTGAGACCTAGACAGAGTCAGATATGCTGTGGTTTAACATATACCTCCCACAAGCTCTTCCCGTAAAGCTGTTACTGGTGCACTTATATTCTCTTTTTGAATGGTCCTGGGGCTGTGTTGATATGGCAAAGGTCTGAAACAAAAAAGCAACCAGGAGTCCAAGAGGAGGGCTTTCCCCCATAATCTAACTACATTCACAAACTCTGCTGGTGGGTGGGAGAAGGATCTTATTTGCATGACAGGATATAAGAAAAGGTTACTTTGTTTTATTTTAGGGTTTCTCTTTTAGGGCTCTTGTGCCCCGACCCCTGAGGGTACAACAATGCAAAGCCTGCTCGTGAGGTTTCATAGGGACTGGGGCCTGAGGGCAGTAGCAGGGTGAATGGACAGGAATAAATGACAGAAGGAGTCTTTTTCTAGCAGATGTGGCCACTCAAAAGGAAGCCTGTGCCCCATCTATCACTCCTGCAGATGAGGGCTTTCTATGTCCCTCTCCTTTGTATAGCACTAGTTAAAAATTATCGATGTGAGAAGGGAAACATGGATGAGAAATAGAGGGGGGTGGTTTGTGGCCCAAATAAAATATGCTAATTCTTTGCTCTTGTGGTAGATTCTCCTCATTTCCCAACATTTTCTCTTCTTTACCTTCATGGCATGGCATGCACCAGCTAGCTTGTAGGCGTAAAACAATTCGGAAGAACTCTTTAAAAAACAGAGGTTGTCCCTTATGTTTTATGCCTATGGATTCCACTTCATTTCACAGCTACTGCCCTATGCTCTGGAGTTCTCCTTCTGCAATGCAGTGCTTTTGATCTTGTCCAATGCTGCAGAAATGCTGCTGGAATAGAAATACATGGAAAAACTGGGAGGTGCAAGTAAAATTTGATCTAGGCAATCATGTAATAAACTTGTTTGGTCCTTTTTTTGGAGATTAGTTAAGGCAGAGAGACTTCTTTGTCCTGCTCTGTTACAAAGTTCAAGGGCTAGGATCTCTTCTTTGTAACGATTGATGAGTAAGTTCATGAAACCACATATTGGCAGAATCATATAATGTTTTAGCCAGCTTTATGTTCCTAACAAGGTTTGGCAAAGTTAGTTTTTGGGAAGCCAGCCATTCAAATTAACATGGTCACTGGCACATCAATTTTTTCAATTGGATTTTCACCGAATATAGAGATTATGTTTGGGGAAAAAAGTAAAGGTTTCCCGTTGACATGAAGTCTAGTCATGATCAACTCTGGGGGGTGGTGCTCACCTCCATTTCTAATCTGAAGAGCTGGCGTTGTCCATGTACACTTCCAGGTCATATGGCCAGCATGACTGCATGGAGCACTGTTACCTTCCCGCAGTGCTTATTGAGCTACTCACATTTGTATATTTTCAAACTTCTAGATTGGCAGAAGCTGGGGCTAACAGCGGGAGCTTACCCCACTCCCCAGATTTGAACCACTGACCTTTCAGTCAGCAAGTTCTGCAGCTCAGTGGTTTAACCTGCTGTGCCACCGGGGGCTCCTATGTTTGGAAAGGACTAACTTAAAGTAAACATTATATGACACACAGAGAATTTGCTTTATGGTGCCCTATTGGGTCAGGGGAAATCTTAATTATTTTTTCATCCATAGGGTGTAGTATAGCACTTCATTGGATTTTTTTTGTGAGTTGATGTTAAAAGGATTAGATTTCTAAAGTTTGGTCTATTCCTGGCATCATGTCTCCACATAGCAACCCTAACCCCATTCTCACCGGCATCCACTTGTACAGAGAACCTATGAGGGAAGGTTTTCATGCAAAGTCTTGGATGAGATTTAGAAACCTAGTCCTCAGAAATACTGAATTACTTGGAAGAGGCTGAAAGAGTTACTGTATGTATAGAAAGGTTTTTCCACTAAACACAGCCACTCCAGAAACCTGGGTAGATTAGCTATGTAATGAAGGAATAGCAGTGGCAGAGTTTCTTCTCCCCACTGTCCCTGTTTGTATGATGAACTTCAGTGATGCCTGAAAAGGCTATAGCAGGAAAATGCATCCTATGAGTGGCATTTAGCCTGACATCTGAGGTAGAAAACATTTGCCAACAAAACAGGTTCCACAGTTTCTTGCTAAAATGTGAACAGCATTATAATGCAGGACAGTTCACTAACATAGTCAATTGTCTTGTCAATTACCAGTCTAAATGCAAATTACAAAATAAAATTGATTGACAGAGACACTTATGCTGTCAATTATACATTGAACATCCCCCTGTATCAATAAATTGATTTGAAGCTACCAAAGTTTTGTTGTGGTGTGCCTTCAAGTCAGTAACAACTTATGGTGACCCTAAGGTAAAGCTTTCCCAAAGTTTTCTTCAAAATTCAAAGTGGGGTTGTCTTTGTCTTCCTCTGAGGCTTGGAGAGTATGACTTCCCCAAAGTCATTCAGTGGTCTTCCATGGCTAAGCAGGGAATGGAACACTGAACTATGGTCCAAATCTCAGTCAGCTACACCGCAATGGCTCATGACCAAAAGTTTAATAATAATGATGATGATAATAATAATAATAATAATTTATTTATACGCCGCCAACATCTCCCCAAGGGGACTCGGGGCGGCTTACATGAGGCCAAGCCCAACAATACATCAGTAAAACAACAAAGCAAACAAAACAATACAATACAATTAATATAACTCACATATAAGCAATAACACACAAAATTCAAAACCTTATGTCCGGGCCAGATGTAATAAGTTAAAATTTTAAAAATAAACACTGGGCGTGAACAGAGGTAGGATGTATCTAAGCAGGAGGGTTTTAAAAGATAATGTAGGGAGACCAACCCAATGGGTAGTTAAAGTGCTTGTCTGATATTCTTGGGGAGTGAGTTCCAGAGTCGGGGGGCCACCATAGAGAAGGCCCTCTCCCTCGTCCCCACCAATCGCACTTGCGAAGGGGATGGGAGTGAGAGCGGGGCCTCTCCAGATGAACGAAGAGATTGTGTGGGTTCGTAAGCAAAAATGCAGTCATGCAGGTATGGCTGTTATTAATCTTAGTTATAGAGCTTGGAAAATTTTCTTAAGAAAAAAGAATATACCGTAATGACACTAAAGCCGTTTGTAACTGCACAGTGGTGGGATGATGCTCGGGGACTCATCAAATGGATTTATTGTGTCATTGTATTCATTCTTAAAAGTAACTTTCCATGTTCTGTTCAATTAAAGCTAGTTTTAAGTAGGCATATGTTGAATCCAAAGGGAGAATGACTATGTCTGTCTGACTAAATAATTCCTCTTCTTGTATCACATACCAGGACCCTACTTGATATTAAAAGCTCTTATAGGCACGGTTATCACTATCTACCCACATTTCTGTCTTGTTTTGACTTCAGTTACTCCCTCCATCTCAAGTCTCAGTTCAGTTCTTTCATATTTTTATGTTCTTTGGTTGTAGTAATTCTATTACTGTATATTAAACGCCTTTGGGACTTGTCATTCAGAAGAAATCTCACCCTAATTATTCCTTCCCACAGCCTGAATTGTGTTTTCATTCTCTTCATCTCCTTTTATTTTCGAACTCTGTAAATGTTTGCCCACCAATACCCACAAAGCCAAATGTTGTGAAGAGCTTGCTGAAGCTGTCTCAATTATCCCTTGCCTTTTTTGCATAAGAAGATTAGCTGAGCTGTGTGACGTGTGCTGGTCATGATTTCCCATGAACCACCTGATTTTGGAAGTAGAAATGACCTCTAGTTTTCTGATCATCCTATCAAAAAAGGAGCCATAGAGAGCCAGTATAGTGTGCTTTCCCCTCTAAACTCTGGTGCTCCAAGAGGAGATGTGTTACATGCCTTTTTTGTTGTTCTTTCCATTCCATAGACATGGAATGTCATAAAAAGTAGCGTCATATACGTACTGATTTAAAATTGTTCACAGGAAGCACTTCTAGAAGGTACATTGCAGCTTTAAGCTCTATCTGTGGATTGAAGAGTTTGTGTCAACCAGACTTGAAGACTTGGTATCTTGAAGAGTTTGCATCAACCAGAAATTCAAGAAATGTAAATGACTGAATTGAGGTTGTTGTATTTTGGACATATCATCAAAAGGTCATCATGACTCACAAGAAAATACAATCACGTATGGTAAGATAGAAGACTGCAGGAAAAGAACATATTCCAAATGGAAAGGCTTAATCAGAGAAACTGATTTTGCAAGATCTAAGCAGGTCAGGATTGTTGGGTGACTTGGAAACGTCTCATTCATAGGGCTGACGTACGTCCAAGGTCATACGACGAATAACTCAAAGCCTTTCCCATAGTTACATATCTATGAAAACCAAAACAAATGTACCATGTAAATTTATTCTAATTGCTTGGGTCCCACAGGTATAGAAATCTCTGTCAAAAAGAGAAGTGGGAGCTCCTAACTGACCATAACATGTTTGGGGGGGGGGGGGGGTAGTGGTTTATTTTTGTAGCTATTGTTGCACATTTTATCCTATTAACATGGGTCTACTCTTATCCGTTCACATGTAAAGAACCACACAGGGTGTGATTTAAAGTGCAAAGGGTATGTGTGCAGTCAAGAGTGCTGAGCACTTTCTCCTTCTGCCGGTTACTTTCGACTTCTCCATATTGCCTGAGGCAATTCCCTCCAGGTGGGGTTTGATACTATAGTTGAACTTGAAATGGTGAAAAGGATGTGTGACCATTTTGTTTACATGCCCATTTTATGCTTGGACTGCATCCATCCTCAGTTTACATATTGTCACTATATGTGTGTGTGTGCACATGGCTCCTTCTAGTTGTCTTCTGACTTGTGGCAACCCCATTAATTTAATAGAATTTTCTTAGGCAAGGATATAAATTCATAGTTGGTTTTGCCAGTTCCTTCCTCTGAAATGTTGCCTACAACAACTGGAGGTCTTCTACACGGACTCTCCGCATGCCGTGTGATGCCAAATAGAGGAGGAGCCATGATCAGCTGCCACGTGGCAGCCGATCACAAAACATGGTGGCTGAGCCCTTACTGTTACAGCCATCCGAACAAGCTGTATTGGCCGAGAGGAACCGACCAAACCAAATCTGTGCACAAGCCTACTATTTACTCAGTTCTGGTTATTCTGCATTAAGGCTACATGTGTTTCAATTGCATTCCAACCTGTCTTCATCAATTTTGACCACAGATTCTGAACACCAACTGCTAGCACACAGATGATACAACACATTGCATTCCTACCTCCCTTTGCATCCAGGAGAATTTTTGTTCTAAGATATAATTTTACATGGTGTGACTTATCTTGCAATGTTAGAAAGTACCATAAGGCGGAAAGCAAACAAACAAAAGCTTGTTTACAGAGCTGACAATTATTCCTGTTCTGTTTTCTCTAATCTCTCTTCTTCCACCGTGCTTCATGTGTAATGTGGTACGTTTATCCCTGACTGGCAGATGGAAAGCAAGAATGTGTTACATTTGCAATTATGATTCTCTGTATCCTTAGCTTGCTTCTGACCGTTGTCAGTTTTCTACCATGTGTGCCTTCTGGTCCCCTTGTGAGTCCCCATGCCTTTTAGTTTCTCCTTTTTGTAGATCCTTCCCCTCCCAATTAAAATCACCATCATTTGACAAATTATTTCTTGCTTTTTGTCAATACCTTTAGAAACTTGCAAGTAGCCTAGAGGGCATTCTGCTTTATTCTTAGCTTCTTCTGCCACAGCTCAACTTTCAGTTGTTGTTGCCAGCTTTGTATGTTTGGTTTCTGTTTATTACACAGAATTTGTTTTTTTTTTCTGGGAGAAAAGCTGCTTGTGGAAACATTTTGGAAAGAACTGTGGGATGCAAAAGCAAATCGATGTTTCAGAATAACGGCTGATCTTCTGGATACTATAACAAGAACAGGTGGTGTAAATGAACATGGCATGTGTTCTTGATAGGGAAATATTTGAAGTTGTACTTAAGCAAAAAAAAAAAAAATTCAAGCCTACCACTCAAATATTAAAATTAGTACACTTAGTATATTTAATCTCGATTTAGAGTGCCAGGGTCGTGTAGTGGTTTGAGCACTGGTCTGTGGCACTGGAGACCCGGGTTCAAATCCCCACTCACCGACAGGTCACACACTTTCAGCCTGAGAAGAAGGCAAATGCTACCCCACTCTGAAAAAAAATATCTGAAGAAAAGACTCTGATAGGTTTGCTTAGGATTGCCATAAATTAGAAACAACTTGAACGCAAACAACATACACACCATCTTAGATTGCCCCAGCCCTTAGAAAGCAAATAAAGGCAATAAAGGCAAGCATAACTTAATGTAACACAATTTTATAAAAACACATTGCCAGTTGCTTAAGAGTTCCAGTTGCTTGAGAGTTCCAGTTAACTGAAAGTCAATTGCATTGGGATGACTGAAAGTTAACTGGGTCCCATATTGATTTTACCTGAGGCATCCAAATGATGCCTCACGTAAATCCAAATTAATGCAGAGAAAACTTAAACTAAGGTCTGGATCTGTAGGATTGACAGGAATGTGTACGCATAGCCATCCTGATTCTTCGGGCTCCTGAAACCCAAAAGTGCAGGAAGGCATCCACTCCTCATCTCCAGCTCCCATTCCCCCCAAAAAACTTACCAGAGATGCCTTGCCAGGAGGTTGGGGCAAGACGGAGGTTGGGGTGGGGGAGGACTGGAGGGGAACTGGGAGTATCCACATTACATAGTTATAACAGTTTGATCTCATTTTAACTGTTATGACTCCATCCCACTTAGTGTTTGCAACTAATTCAGGGGGATGGATGGACTAGTACTCACCAGCAGGGAAACCTAAGCACTTCACCAAACTAGGAATTCCAGATTTTTTGGGGGAATGAAGTCATGTTACTTATAGCTACTTTTGTAACTATGGCATGAATAAATCCATGTTAGATATGTTTGGTTAGATAATAGATTGGTCTGGCCATATTTCTTCTATTCTAAGATAGCATTTTCAGAACAAATAACGACATTACGGACATTGCTGCCTGCCATCCTGAAGAAATCACCATGTTATTGAAATCCTTACACTGCTATGGTTATCTGATGTATTGGGCTATAGATTAATTTCTTCTGTTTATAATATGTGAGAGTCTTTTGGAGGCAAGGGAGGTGGCTTTGGCTCAAGTGTAACAGTGTGAATGCCATGTGTTTCACCTGCTCATTTCTGCAGAAAGTAAAGAGCAAATTAAGAAGGTAATGTCCTTGTTACACATATGGCAAAGGGCATGCTCTGGAAAAGATGGATGGAAAGAGAAATCCGGTTTTCCATTTTTTGACACTAGCAAACCTGGCTATAATATCAATGTATTTTGATATTCCAGGTACAGAGCATTTGGAGCCAGGAAGAAGCTCACCTGGGATGGTTTCAGTTCAAATATTTTCTCTAAGCAAATTACCTAGGCTAGCCTTAAGCAATCCCTCCCCCTCCCCACCTCCTGGCAGGCCCCTCCGGTAAGTTCTTTTGGGGGGGAATGATGGGGTGGACGGGAGGGGAGGGCACCTTTCCATTCCTTCGGGCTTCAGGAGCCTGAAGAATCAGGATGGCTGTGCGGATGCATTCCCAGGAGTCAATCCCCACAGCACCTGGAAAGATCCAGACCTTAGCTTAAGGTTGGGATCTTTCCAGATGTCAAATTAATGTGGAGCGAACTGGGGAAACCCAGTTTTCTCTGCATTCATTCTTATTTCCTTGCCTCATGTAAAAGAGAGACAGGTCCCACATTTAAGGCCTGTCTGGAAGGGCCCTCAGTCATCCTAATGCAGTTTACTTTCAGCAACTGGCAATGTGTTTTTATAAAATTGTGTTACATTAAGTTATGTTTGCCTTTATTGCCATTATTTACTTTGAATTACTATATTTCAATATTAACATCAAGTCAATACAGAGTTTATAGCATTGTATAGTATGGAGTAAAGTATCATCCTGTTTTTAATAATAGCTTTCAAACAACCGGAAACTACATTTATCCAACATCTACCAATCCCCATGGATTTTGGTCAATAGAGATTCTACTATATAAATATCATGACATTGTGGTTTCTGGGTCAGTTAATCTGCTCTGAGTTTCTGTCCACACTGTGAAGAAGGCATTCATGAGGGTGAGCTTAGAGGAAAAATAGATCAGAACCTTGAATACATTTCAGGCTAAAACCTGTACTCACCTCCCACTGACAAGGAAGTTGCCAAAAACAAAGAGTATCTGGTTGTTTAGTTGGCCCTTCTGATTGTGTGAGCCAAGGGGGAAGTAATTGGGCAGTGTGGATTGTCCCATGAGCCTTGCGCAAGTGAGCCAGATTGTTTTCTTAGAGGTGTCTGAATGGCTGCATTATATGGACCATGTTTATTGCCTTGTGGAAACCTCTGTTTCAGGGCAGACTGGGAGCATCTCCTGGGCCCCTGCCTTTCACTATGTCCAGGTCTTCCCTTGAATATTTGTTACTGTTCTTGTTCTCTAGGTGTATGAGGGGTTTTGCCACAAGTTCACTGGAGCTTGTACTGGCCCAGAGTTCATGAGAACTCGGTGACTAAAGGCGGAGGAGATGCCCAACACAGAGGGATTAAGAAGGGGTCTCTAAGACAGTAACACAGTCTGCGACAGACTGCTTTTCTGAGTTTGAATTAAAGTTCACACTATGTCACTTGCCGCTCTTTTGAAAGCCACCTCGAGTGATGCGGGATGCCATTCTGTCCTTGCAGTTGTACTTAGCACTGTTCTGCTTCCCGTCTGCTTCACTTAGCCACTCTTCTTTAGCCTTCCATTCAAGTGGCATCTCTTACTCTTCCCTCCATTCAGCTTTCCCTTTGCTGTCTGCCCCTTGTAAGACTTTGTTGCCTTCAGCACCATTCATCCCCGTGTCCTCGGCCCATTCAGGTCCCTGCTTTCCTTTGCTCCATTCATATCCCACAGCCGGCCTGGCCAACTAAGGGGCTTCCTTTTTTTACAGGCTTCCCTTTGTCTTCTGCAATCCCCTTACACATCTGACAGTTGATAAGGCATGGTATTTCGAGACAGGTTATTGTTCTTGCCCTCCTTAAAGCCTCCCCATTTCGTCTCTGGGAATACAGGGCTAAATTTAGCATCGTGTATTGAACAACCTGAAAAGATTTCCTAACAATATGTTCCAACATGGCAGGATAAATTTCTAAGTATTTTACAGGCATTTTCCTGGCTTCCAGATGTATGTTATATAAATCTAAGATATAGAGGTGTGGGTGAGAGAGCATATTTCTCTCTCACACATTCTCTTGATGTGAACAGACACTGAGCAATTGCCTTTGTCAGAGGCAAAGAAGGTAGCTTTAATTCTCCGGCAAAGGAAAGTTAAGGTGAAATCATTTGTCTGACAATTGTTAGAAATGTGACCGTGTCAAAATAAGATGTGGGCTCACTTAGGTAAAATCAATGAGGTATATTACATAAAAAAGGAAATAGTCAGGTTTTAAGCCATATTTTGTTAATTATCTGTGGATCTTAAAGGTGGCTTTCAGTAATAAATTGTTTATAAGGCAGGTTATATTGATTTTTATTTCTTTTATCTTCTCCGAATGGTGGTGCACACAGGGAAAAATAGAAGGCAAGTCTTTGATATATTGGTCATTCAAGTGCTCACTTCAGACATACAGCCTGGGGATAATGTAACAAAATGTTGTACTATATTCACTTTGCTTTGCTTTTTGTTGCATGAATTGTCTCAACATGATGGGGTAAATCTGCACTTTCTTTCCAGAGTCACCTTTCCCTTCATTCAAACCAACCTATAATGCATCTTGCAGAACTAATTTTTCAGAACTGGTCCAGTGACAGAAAAATGTGTATTTGTATAGGACATGGGATAAGCTTTTTTTTTCCAAAACAGCCTAATGTCTTATCTGTTTTTGGGGTGGTTGTTTGTTCCATGCATCATGTTTTATTCTGAATAGTCTTAAAAAGTGTTGGGGAAGGGGGGGGAGTGGGTGTATGCAAAATGCCAGCCTGATTTATATGTGGCCTCTTTGATCAAAGGACTTCCTTTCTTGGACAGAGAAGCTGTCCACTCCAATCTGTGTACAGACTGAATACTCCAGCCCCATTTGAAAGGTTGGGGATTGGGAAGAACAAGCAACCAAAAGATGAGAAGCAGCCTATGGGTTTTTTTTTTAATGGCAGGTGGCAGGAAAACTCCATATCAGACCGTTTTCCATATCAATGTGAAGAGCTTAACAAAAGCTGGAAAACTGATTAGCACAGGCAGATTTGCAATAAATAAATAAATAGTGTTCTTAGATATTCAGTTTACAAAACAAAAGCGTATGTTACCAGGGGGACCTTGTGAATTAATTTCTACAGCTGCCCTTTTGGCTTGATGAGGGGTATTTTAAGTCTGAGCAGACTTTTGTAAGGAGCCCTCAATGTCAACAGGAGGGGCTTCCCCATTTAAATGGCTTTAGAAACAGAAGGATCCAAGTGATTTCTCTTTTTTCCTTTCATAATAATAATAAACTTTATTTATAAAGTCAACTTTGAGACACTTTGCACCTGAGCAGAAAATCCACACAAGTGCCTATTTCCATACCTGGCCGTAAAATATAGCAAGGATTCCAATAATTAACTATTTTCTGCCCTTTCCTCTCACCTAAAGTCGCTGAGATATAGGCCTAACCTATACTAATTCAATTTATGGGGAGTCTTTATAGGTCACCAAAGCCTCCTGGTTCTAGCCCTGATGGCGCATAACACTCTTGAGCCAGGATTTTAAGAGTATGATTTAGAAACTGCTATATTCAAATGCTTCTTTACCCACAAGTCCATTCCTGGCATTTGACAAGTTTCTGTATTATGTTCCTAATAGTTTCCTGTTAAGAATAATTGGTAGGCTTACAAATCATACAAATGGTAGGGGTCACCATACTGAGCATTAAGCACAATTCAAATGCTGTATTGCAATGCCGTTATTAGACCAAACAAATAAGGGCAACATTGGTTTTTTTTGGTGCATTTTAGTTGTCCTAATGAAAATACTGCTAACATATGGACTTTGAACTTAGTTAAGGTACATGATGTGTCTTGAACACTGAATTCAGGATCGGAAATCCTTGCTTCATTATGTTGGAATCCTGCCCGAAGTGAGTTATTATCACCCAGCTTTGCTGTGTTTCTACCAGTTTCCTTTACACGCTGTAAGCCACTAAGGTCCAAGGTTAAAGAATAAAGTGCTAAGTTTTGTTTTTTTCTTATGTGGCACAGGTGAAGATGAAAAAAAAAATTCTAAGCTGAAATTTGTTCCAAGTCTCATCCTGTTCCTCTTGCCATTAGTTTTAATGGACTTGTATAAATAATAGAAGAGGAAGTGGTGCAGCTGATAAAGGCGAGGCTGATGTTTTCATCATTTAATCTTAAAACAAATAGCCAAACTGATGGCTTGTCCTATTGCCCTTCAGCTCCATTAAAAAGGTTACATCTTACTTCGTGGACAATTATTCCTAGGGAGAACTGGTTTTAATTTGAATGGAATAGTTTTGTAACTCTGTGTAAATATATATAGTGGCGTGTGTATACATAAATGTAGGTTTGTGTCTGTTTATTTCACCTATATGCTACCTTTTCCCCAGAACTTATGAGCTGCGTTGAATTCCAATTCTGAGAGAAAATCAGGAAATAATAGTAATAATAATAATACTTTATTTATAACCTGCCCTATCTTCCCGAGGGGACTCAGGGTGGTTTCCAATGAGTAATCAAAATGGCAAACATTCAGTGTCTAAAACAGACAAACAACAAATCAAATCAAAGACAATGGTGGGTTTTTTCCATGTGAGAAGTGACTTGAGAAACTACAAGTTGCTTCTGGTGAGAGCGAATTGGCCATCTGCAAGGACATTGCCCAGAGGACACCCAGATTTTTTTGGATGTTTCACCATCCTTGTGGGAGGTTTCTCTCATGTTTCCACATAGGGAGCTGGAGCTGACAGAGGGAGCTCATCCATACTCTCCCCAGATTTGAACCTCTGACCTGTCGATCTTCAGTCCTGCAGGCACAAGGGTTTAACCCATTGTCCAAGACAATGGGTAAACAATCTCAATATAACTTATAAAACACAACATTAAAAACAAACTCTGGAATCCTGCTCGTTAGTCCCAACTAGAATAGATCCATTGAATCAATGGTTGAATTATGAGTTAAATTTCATTAAGTAAATTGGTTTTCTTTAGCCAAGAGTAACACAAATTTGGCCCACAAACGATGATGTTAAAATGCAGTTTGATTGTATTATTAAAGAAGATTATATGGAAGAGCAATTTGAAAACACAAATACAGTACCGATTTCTTACAAGCTTTCATGGATTTTTGTGTGCAAGTATTATGGAGAAAAAGGTTATCTAAGACTATTAGTCATGATGGCTATATTTTGCCCCAATATCAAGGCTGTATGCTTTTTCAGACCAGTCTCTGGGAAATTCAAGTAGGAGAGAGACATTCTTTTTGGACTTCATATTATTTCTCGTTGATGTCCACTGTGGGAAACAAATAAGGATGTGGAGGCCTTGAGTCCTGATATTTCTGTAGCTCAGCTTCCAATAACCTCATGCAACAATACCCAGTGCTGAGGAGTCCTAAAACTGTAGTGCAGTAATACGTGGAGGACTATCTGTTTCCTACCCACACAATAGAGCAATGGATGCTAGCAAGTTGGGTTTAGGAAAAGTGGTTACAGTTTGTTTCTTAAAGGAGAATCACCAGCCATGGAAACAAAAGTCATTGGTTCCAAGCTGGAATGTATTTGAAAGTACTTGCAATGTGGGACTTAATAGTAAGCAGGCAGAAGTAAAATTATCTTGACTGGAAAAGCCTTCCATGGGTCCAGAACCAAACAAACAGAGTGGTGACAGACATCTGCATCCAGGGAAATGTGACCCAACAAGGGATTCCCAGCTATCACCAGGCATTCTTAAATGGAAAGTATTGGTCTTAATCCATTTTGGGTTGGATCTTAAGGCTTTTTTGGCACTGAAACTTCCCTTATTCTTAATGTGCAATAATCTTTGCAAGGAGAAGGAGGGAAACAAACATAGAGCAACCTTGCTGTTTCTTCTGAACTTCTTGGCAGATCAATGGACCTCTTCACACAGCCCTTTTGGGCTGTGCCATTGCACCAGCAATTGCTGGTGAAAGGAAATGCACACAGGGCAGCTCGGGAGATGGGAGAAGATGCACACAGGGATTTATTTATTATTTATTTATTTCGGGCACTTCTACCCCGCCCTTCTCAACCCCCAAGGAGGGACTCAGGGCGGCTTAAAACCGGCACAATTCGATGCCAATAATTCAACAGATAAATTACATAACAGCAATAACCACAATAGTTAAAAACAATCAATTAAAACAATAACAATTAAAAGCCAATCTAGTGGCCAACGTTCACTGAGTTCCGATATCCATAAGTCCATTCAGCATTACCATAGTCCATTCCAATTTCTGGTCGTCATTACCTTGTTAGGATGGGAGAAGATGCACTGGCACTCTTTCTCTCTTATCAAATGACAGAAAGGGTGGCAATGTGGGGCAACAAGTGTTGGCCCACCACCTTTTCTGCCATCACACAGGGAAATAGAAAGTGTGCTTTTTATAATACATTTTAATCATACACTTTCTCCCCGTAGTCATGGAGGAAGCACCTTTCAGTGCTTCCCCCCAACTTTGGGAGGAAAGTGAGTGGGGCCTGCCATGCTGTGATGCCACACGGCAGACCCCATCCTTGTTGTGAAGCAAAGTGGCAAAACGGAGCAAAAATATCCCATGTGAAGAGATGGAAGGCTCTGATTCTCTTTCTGGCGTGGCTGCTTGTTCTGGGTCTGCTCTTTCATCTCCTCACTCCTACTTAGTGATTGAACCCTAAGGTGATAAAGGGAGATTTCTTTTCCATGGCATCTGTCCTTCCTTCTGCCACATCATTCTGCCTTTTTATGTGATAAATATAAATTTGTATGAAACATTTGTGAATATAGATCCGATCTTAGAAAAATATTTGGTTAAGCTGACTGGAAAATTGTACTCCCCCCCCCCAAAAAAAAAACCCTCCCAAGCTTTGTGTTGGAATGTAGCACTATCTTCATGTGGATGACACCTGACTCTATTTCACTTTTTCAAGGAGCTCAGGCCAGGCAGTAAAAATGCTGAAACCCCCACAGTGTCTGCATGCAAAGCATTCCTGCCCTTGTTGAGCTCTACCCTCTCCTCCCCTGCTGCTGCTCTAAACAAATAGGGCTGACTAGAGGGGCAAAGAGGGAGTGTCCTACATTGAGGGGGTGTACAGTAACCTCTTTGATCAGAGCCTACAAGCTGCTGGCAGCCCTCTGTAATTCCTGACTTCTGCCTCTAGTTTGTCCATCCAGATTGTAACCTGGCGTCCTCTACAGAAGAGCAAAACAAACATTTTTCATAACTTATCTGATATTTTAAACTGATTGCATTTCCCAACCCTTAAGAGAAAGTCTGAACTCCTTTTGAGAGCATGTGGCGCCCTTCTCTAGTTCTGGAGCTGTCCAGCATGCTGGATCTGTGATTTACTAGGGGCATTAACTCAGTGCTTGAATGTTATCTGGCTTCTTGTGAACAACAGGGTGATACTTTCAGCCCTTAGGTTCACCCTGGGTCAAAGCAATCTAAAGCACATGAAAGGTAGGACTGGATGGTATTTAATCACGTATGGGTTGTCTGAAGAGTATACTACTGGGAGAGAGCTTTAGTGAAAATAACTGTATGTGTGTGCATACTGCAAGCAGAAGAAGAGTGAGAAAGATTGATTGATTCAAGCAAATCTGTTTTGTGGAGGAACAAGGATGTGAAACAGCCTGCCAAATTGGGTTTCTTAGGTACTTCCCTTTTCCCTCAACCATTTCTTCCTGCTTCTACATTTTCCTTACTTTTCTAGGTTATTATGAAATTAAAGAAAAAGTTATGCTGCATTTCTGCCATGGTGGTTTCCATCAACTCTCCTTTCAAAAGAGTTACTGGTATTATGTTTAGATTATAAAGGGGAGATTCACCCACCCATCCTGCATCCTAAGAATGTCTTTCCAGGAGTGGAAAGCAAAGCACAAACAAGGGCACCATCGCTTGTTGGATTTTGCTGTTTCTTCCCAGAAGCCATGCTAACAGTTGTATTGCTGTTGAATATAGAGCATGCTTCCCAGATAGCCACATGGGGTCTCTGTCTTCAGGTGCTGTTGTGTGCCTTCAAGTTGTTTATCACCTATGGTCTTCCTAAAATGAGCCTATTAGTGGGGTTTTTGGATAGGAATTGTTCAGAAGAGGTTTGCCTTTGCTTTCCTCTGAGGCTGAAAGAATGTGACTTGCCCAAGGCTACTCAATGGGTTTTGTGGCTGAGTGGGGAGTTGAACATTGGTCTTCAGTCGAATTCTCAAATCACACTGGCTCTCCTTCAGGTTTTACTGTATTTACGATAAATATGGAGAGGTGGGTAGTTTTATTATATCTAAATATGGTATAGAGGTTTGAGTGTTGGATAAGGATTCTGGGAAACCAGAGTGAAATCTGTGCTCTGACTTGAGGTCCATTAGATGACCTTGAGCAAATCATGCTGTCTCGGCCTTCGAGGAAGACAAATTCTGCCAAGAAAATTATGTCAAGAAATCTCCCTGATAGGATTACTATAAGTCAGAAATTGCTAAAAGCACAAAACAGTAATAACAAATATCAAACTAGATTCAGCCATAAGTTATTATTTGTCCAGTTAGATAACCAATGGGGTTCCCTAGCAGTCTGTATGGATGGAAAGGATTAGTTGAGTGGGAAGTCATGGGCAAGAGACATTCACTGTGAGAAGAAGAGGCATGATAGAACTATGCTTTTAGGGAAGGTATATAAGTCAGTATTAGAGTGAATCCAAAAGGTTCCAGGTTCCAAATCCCCAACCATTTATAAGTAGTATTTGGGAGAATACTTTTCTGAAACTTTAGCCCTTAACAATAGACCTTAGGCCTGGGGAACATTTGGTCTTCCAGAAGTCTTGAACCTCCCTCCAGAAGTATCAGATAGCATGATTAATGATAAGAAATTATGCAAACTATGGTCCAAAATATCAGATGGACCAGTAGTTCTGCCTGTCATAGAGTGTAAGCTCCATAATATGGTAAGCTTTTGTGTTCTCCAGAGCAATGGAGACAAATACAAGTGGCCATAACTGTACAAACTTGCTGTTTTTAAAAAAAATTATGATGATATTGGTAATTATGTTAGATACAGTAAGCATACTTATCGAAACATGTACATGTGAAATGAACTCTCTCTCTCTCCCTCTCTCTCTCTCTCTCTCTCTCTCTCTCTCTATATATATATATATATATATAGGTGGAGTATTCCTTATTTGGAATTCTGAAACCTGAAATGCTCTAAAATTCAAACTTGTCCATGTGGATAGTTGACATAGTTGATGTGTTTGCTTTCTGATTCAATGCACTCAAACTTTGTTTCATTTAAATATGTAAAAAATGTATAAAATTACCTTCAGGTCATGTGTGTAAGATGTACATGAAACATAAAGGAATTCCATGCTTAGCCTTGGGTCCCATCTCCAAGACATATCATTACGTATATATAAGGATTCCAAAATTAGAAAAAAATACTTCTGTCCACAAGCATTTTGTGTAAGGGATACTGACCCTGCATATATATATAGAGGGGGGGAAGGGAGAAAGGGAGAGAGAGAGAATATGAACAGGACTGAAATAAACATATCAATATATTTAGGGCATCCCCGCCCCCATGAAAGATTTGTTTGTATGCCAGCTAAGTCCTGGAAAGGATTTGGTACTCCCACTTGTTTTCAGCTGGGTAGTGGTCTGTTTTTCTCTTTTTCGTGCTCTGATTGGTCCAAGAGCTGTTTGCCCTCTCACTTGAAATGGGGAAGAAAACATGAGCTGAGCAGTGTTGGGAGGTAGCTATATATCCACTGTTTATAAGGCCATTGTTTAACAGCAGTGCTTTGACCCACCCTATTTGTGAACTCAACCGTGGCTAACGTGCCTTTAATTAAAGCAGCAAAATAATTTGAGATTCAAGATTAATGGGGAGGAAGGAGGATAAAACCTTAAATCTCCACCCTGCTCCTTATTTAAGAAAAGTTCTTGACAATATATTTTTTTTGTCAAAAAATTAAAACCCCAACTTTTTAGATATTATAGGAGATGGGAAGGATTTGGTCTCAGGTCCAGTTGAAATTATATCCATCAACATATTTACATTTTTGCTTAAGAGCCTGGTGGGGGATCAAGGGAATTAAGGGCAATTGTCATTGAAATGCAGAGGAAATCTTGCATGAAATTACCGTTAGTGGCCTATTGTTGAAGTGCTTTCCAGCCGTCCACACCCTCAAGCAGTCTGGTGGCATTTTGCTCATTGATGAATGAAGGTAGAGGCAGGAGTAACACAACTGAACCTAAAAGAGGAAATTATTATATTCACTTGATGATAGCATTCATCTGAAGCTGTGTTCTAAATGGGGCTAAGAACTCAAGGAACTCGAAAGTTAGTCCTGGTGTGACCGCATAATGAAACTGGAGACTTCGCAATCTCTCCCATTCATAGCTAAAAAATGGATAAATACTTCAGGCGTCTCTTTAAGGTCAGTTTTTCTTCTCTTTACTCCCCATCCCTACTCTGCAAATAGGGTGTGTGGGGGGTATCTATTTATCTGTGTTGCTGGAGATTTGTAAAACACAGAGAAAACAATACTATTTGGAGAATTGGTTCCGTTTTTTAAAATTGATATTTGACATTCATTCTTTTAAGGAAGAGCTTGAAACCACTCAAAAATTAATTCTTGATCTGAAGAAATAAGTCTTACTTTAATATACTGTGCAAATTGTGTTTTAACAGAAAACAATTTTAAGTGAAACAACATCCAAATCTGCGAACATAGCAGAAATAGATTCAGGTCCTCAACCTGTTTTTAAAAAGCTATTCAGAGATTCAGAAGAACATTGTAATCTAAATGTTTTGGTAGACATATTTCTGTTCCATGGATTTGTTTTAAGTCCGTTGTGGCAAAATGTGAAGCTGTGTCACAGCCAGGAGCTGTTTAACTAGCACTACTGAAAGTGGTGGTCCATAGCCTAGTGTCAGTTCATGAGACATTGGCTACTAGTCTATAGTAGGTTTCCACAGAAAGAAAGAAACCATTGTCCTCAATCGGCACAGACTTGACACTGCTCTTTGTACATTTGGAAAAAGCCTTACTAATCCCGCACACCAGATACTATATGAAGCATTGAGCCCCCAGTGCAGTGGGCTAAACTCTTGTACTGGCAGGTCTGCTGACTGAAAGGTCAGTGGTTAAAATCTGGGTAGTGGGGTGAGCTCCCATCTGTCAGCTCCAGCTTCCCATGTGGAGACATGAGAGAAGCCTCTCACAGGCATCCCTTGGGCAACGTCCTTGCAGACTGCCAATTGTCTCACACCAGAAGCAACTTGCATTTTCTCAAGTTGCTCCTATCACACAAAAAAAATTCTAAACAGCTATTGTTAGATGCAAGTTCTAAATAAGGTTTTGTGTTTTGTGCAATATTTTTTTTGCCTTGTTACTGACAGTTTATGTGAATTGGCTTTCTGATTCAAAGGGCAAACCATGGTGCTTATATAGAACAGGGCTTCTTAAACCTTTTTCTACTCATGATCCCTTTCTGCCCGATAAAGCTTTACATGGCCCCAGGTATAGAGGCATATAAAATACATATAAAATCAATACATTTGCTGGTAAGCCTGTCAGCATTTGAAAGGCATGTTAAGTAGATTGATTCTTTTTTTTTTTTATTAATCACAGCTGAAGCATTTTCTGCAGAGTCCACTACAAACACTACACGTTGTTGCTAAAAGATCTGTGTAATTGTCTAAAACAGCTACTAATTGGCATTCAGAAAATTTTTACTGTTGCCAAATTTCTTGTGACCCAAACATTGAGCTAAGAAAATCTCATTTGGGGTCAAGACCCACAATTTACAAAGCAGTGATATATATATAAGATACTTATATAGACACTAAAGTAATAATTGTTTTTCACACCAATGTCACCATGTTTGAGGGCCCAATTGGAAAAGAGGCTACTGTGGGACTTCTTCTGACTTCTTCTGCTCTTATTGTTCATCCTATTCTACTTTTTCAAAGATCAGTTAGGCAGTAATGGCAGTGACAGAGTAAAACACCATCTTTCTCCTCTCTGACACAGTCATTGCTGCCAGCATGCCCAGTAAAAGAAGGCAGTTTCCTGCCAATTGCTGGGTTGAATTGAAGCTGGATCAAAGCTGCAGCTATATACCATTTTTAGATTGAAGTATTTTCCAGTCTTCTGGATGGTTGAATTGTTTAGATGTTGCCCTGATAGGGAGACAGGCAATGATGTTTTCAGAGTGGCATGTGGGCATGCTTCCCATGCTTAATTCTCCCACTGGCTGCTAAGGGACACTCTCTCATAGAGTCTTAACATTGAGGAAAATGTGTTTGAATAATTTGACACCCATAAGTTTGGCTATCTTATTGCTTATTCCTATCTCCTGGCCATTTAAGAAGAAGTTGAATACCACAAGTCTAAATATGGAGGCCCTTCTTTCTGACTTGAATATGATCCATTCATTACATGAACACTTGTATTGGATTGTTGAAATGTTATTCATTCTTGTTCTTGCTGCCGCTACCCCATGTAACACATAGTTTGTGTGTGTGTGTGTGTGTGTGTGTTTGGGGGATGTTTGCATTTAAGTAAATGCAAGCATCTTAGACTGGAACAATCATAGGTTGCTGACTTGGGCACGGTGGTCCATGCCTTAGTTACATCCAGATTGGATTACTGCAACGCACTCTACATGGGACTGCCTTGGAAGATGGCCTGGAAACTGCTATTAGTGCAAAGGTCAACAACCAGGCTTCCAACTGGAGCTAATTATAGGGAGCCCATGATGCCCCTACCAAAGCAGCTCCACTGGCTGCTGATAAGTTTCTGGTCCCAATTTAAGGTGCAGGTTATGACCTACAAAGCCCTAAACAGTTCGGGCCCCACCTATCTTGGTAACCGCATCTCCCCCTATTAACTGCTACAGGCTTTAAAATCCGCCGGTGAGGCCCTTCCCTTGCTCCCACGACTGTCACAAGCACAGCTGGTGGGGATGAGGGAGAGGGCCTTCTTCATTGTGGCCCCCTGACTTTAGAACACATTCCCCAGGGAGATTAGGTAAACCCCCACACTGTCCTCCTTTTGTAGGGACCTGAAAACTTGGCTGTTCCAAGAAGCATTTGAGAATGACTAGTCCCTATTTATAAATGCCTAGCCCAATCCCTAGCCCACCAGATAGTACTCTGTTCTCTGAACTTCTTCCAATCCCCTGGCCTTATACTATGCTGTTTTGCACTACCCATTACCTGGTCTTTTTTTATAGTCTGATCATGCCCATATTAGTAATTCTGGCTATTGGTTTTTTGCTGTGCATTAACAGAGTGAGTTCTAAGGCTGTTGTTTTTATACCCCTATGTTTTGCAATGTGTTTTGTCTGATTGTTATGTTTTGCAATGTTTTATTTTAATCATATTTTTAGTTTCAGTGGATTGTTTTTGCTTTGATGTTCTATGGACATTTTGTCCCATGTGTAGACCACCCCAAGTCCCTTCATGGTGATGGTGGTGAGGTATAAAAATAAAGTTGTTGTTGTTGTTGTTAGAATGGTTTAAACTTTCCCATTAGCCAGTTTTCATCCTGATCATATGTAACAGCCAAAGAGTTGGGTGGGTGGGGGACACTTTCCACTGGTATTAATGAATGTTTAATTCCATTGGTGTAATTGAGCACCAGTGGAAACAACATGGAAGCAGGAGTTTTAAGCCAGTCTCACCCATCTGGAATGGTCCCAGTCAACATCAAGACTATATACATTTGCTTGAATGCAAAGAGAAAAAAGAAAGGGAGAGAGAGAGTGAAAGAAAGAAAGAGATTCTAAATGACATAGTAGATATTTAACATAATGTATAGCTTAGGCCTGAAGCCATTGCCACAAAAATATGAGGAAATAATGAAATTATGTCCGTTATGGCCCATGTACATATATTGAGTATCATTTGACATTGTCAGCATGCAATGATAAATGCACAGTGTGATGAATGCATGAGGTGATGAATACCTCCAATGCAAATCAGCTCCAAACAATGCAGGCTAACACTCCAGCAAAATGTAGAGGCACTCTATACTGTTGTTTTAGCTGATCTACTTTATTCCATAGAACAATAAGTAGTACAGGAAGTTGAAGTCATTTGTATACTGTACAAGAATACTAGATTATTCACCTGTCAAGTGCAAGGAGCTGTCAAAACCATGTAATCAGGAAACAGCATCTCATCAGGAAAAAAAATCCAAGGGTCTTTAGCAAGGGGAGTATAGCTTGCCTTATCAAAATAAGAGATTGACAGGTCTCTAATTATACTGCCATGTTTGATTCCAAACTAGAGTTGAAAAAAGCCAGACTGGCCACAATCTACAGTCATTTTAAAAATGTGTCTTTAACTTTTAAAATGGAAGCTTTTATACTTTTAGAACTGTAGCTGATTTAGCATTGGAGGTTAGTGGCTCTGCAGTCTATGGGTCACTGAATCCTCTCTCTGTTTAAGGCAAAACTTTAACCGAACTGAAGGTTGTCCATCCCACCCCAACTTTAGGTTCAGTACCTTGGATAGTTCTTTTGAAGCGCAAGCTAAGAGCTCAGGTGAATTTACTTCCCCATCAGAGCCATTAACCTCCTCTGTTAGTCTTCATTATTTAATGTGTGCTTATTGTACTTGTGAATCACATTATAACTAGGTTCTCATACATCTTGATGACCCTGAATGGGAAGCAAAGAGATACTGGGCTCTTGGCAGCTCAGTACAAATATCAATGCAGTGTGTAGCAGCAGAAGCAACCACTACTACAGCTGTTTGAAAAAGGCCGGTTTCTTGTTTGGGATTGTTAGGAAAGGGGCTGAGAGTACAACTGCTGCGATCATGATGCCTTTATATAAACCCATAGTGTAACCCTATTTGGAATATGGTCCCTTTTAAAGTTCACTTCATCTCAAAAAGGATAGCACAATGGCTTGAAAAAGCGTAACTGAAAGGATGGAGTATTTCTCCCAAAGAAGAAAAGGTTAAAATGTTTCTGGGGTTTTTTTTGTTTTCTTTTGGTTTTTGGTTTTTGCTTATGATCTGCAGAGGTGAGAAGGAAGGAAGAGATTAAAATGAGGAAGAGAACAGGATGGAGACATAAAATTATACAATTTGAATAGAAGGAAAGAAACCCTGCCCATGAACCTGAGGAGCAATAGATGCAGAAGAGACAAAAAGAGTTCATCTCTGGCCTCATATGTGCACACAATGTAATTAACGTACAGAATTCACTGCCTCGGGATGTGGTGATGTTTAATGGCTTTAAAAGGGGATAAGGCAACCTCATGAAGGATAGGCCTACCAACTGCTGTTAGTTGTAATAGCTTAATAGCATTTCTAGCAGCAGCAGGCCTCTGAGTACCCATTGCAGAGAAAGTGGTAGGGAAGGAAAGAAAATGATGAAACGGGGCTTTCATAATGTCTTCCTTGATGGTTTCTTTGGAAACCTCTAGGTGGCCATAGTCTGAGAATTGAAAGGCTGGAATAGAGTCCAATAAACCACACTGGGTGGGAATGATGGGTGTTTTAGTACTGGAGGGCACCCATTGGGTTGCAGGACAGGTTAGGTCTAAGTGGTGGCTGGTGGATTTCTTGTCACATGGGCAGTCATATCATAACTACCTTCTGGAATCTGATTGCCAGCAGTTAATGACTCCAGATAAAAAGTAGAAGGTGGATGCCCAAAAGGATGGGGCAGCAAGCTCTGGATGCACCACCTTCATTTGAAGGCTGCTGAGGAGTTAAGGAGAAGCTTTATAGGTCCCAGTGTTGAACAGTGATTCATTGAGCACCTGGTGTTCAGAAACAGCTGCATATGGATCTCCCAGCAGCTCTCTGGTGTCTTTGTTTCTTACAACCATTCTATCTCTGTGACTGGCACTGCTCTCCATGTTTATTTGCTCTTGAATGTGGAGTGGCTGTGATTGACAACTCTTGTGTCTTCTTCTTGGCTACATTTATCTGGATTACTAGTTTGGTGTGATGACTTCTGGGTCAGCTGATAACCATGTCTTTCAACCAAATGACTTAGAGTCACTTGCCGACTGTACTCAGGGTTTTAGTCTAAGGTGCTAAATCAGGCATGGGCAAAGTTTGGCCCTTCAGGTGTTTTGTACTTCAACTTCCACAATTCCTAGCAGCCTACTGGCTTCTAGGAATTATGGGAGTTCAAGTCCAAAACACCCGGCTGCTAGGAATTGTGGGAGTTGACGTCCAAAACACCTGGAGGGCCTAAAGTTTGCCCATGCCTGTGCTAAATCCTATCCACACTATGTTCAGCACCTTAGACAGAACCTTTATATTTAGAGTAAATCCTTGTTTAGATTCACCATCCCCACTAACATGGGAGCCCCCAGCAAGGCTCTCCTTTCGTTCTTAGAGCTGCTCCCTCCATTTCAAAATATTAGTCAGCAGCAGCCACTGCCAACAATCTCTGATGGTACCTTGGATGTGTATCCTGACTGAAACAGTAGATGTATGCACATGTCGCCTGGGCAAAGAGCATGCCCTGTGCCAGCTTGGGCTATTCTCACCCGATAGACTCCTTTTCAGTTACTCCACTTGGCAGGAGGAGCCCTTTGCCAGATTTAGCTGCTGGTAAGTGACTCTTTTTGCCCCTGCCCTCCCTCCGTCTCCCTGGCCCAAACACCTGGGCTGCCTGCCAAACCAGCTTTTCTTCTGCTGTATCCAATCAATCCTAGCTGAAGGTATAGTCTTTGTTCAGTGTTAGGAACAGCAAGGGTGTCCTCCCCCCCCCCCTTTTTGAAAAAGGTTCTTGTCATTTTTACCAAACTGCCTTTTTCATGTACAAAATGTTTCCATGGAAAGATGCCCTACTGGGCTGCAAATTCTCCCATAAATCCCCACCTCTTTTCTTCTGCCTTTCAATCCATCTGACAAGCTTGATATCATTATTATTGGCAACCAGAGGCCAGCAGGCTAAGTTTCGAAGATCAAAGGCAAATCTCCCTACAGTTGAGATCCAGCCAAGACTAGAGTACATTGGATTTACTGTAAAACCCACTGAGATTCTCCTGGGATTTGAGTTTATGAAAGAAAATGTTTTCAGCCTGCTGCCAGGTTGAGGCTTTCTCTTTTAATGAACACAAAAATATACATTGCACCCTAGCAAATTTTATCTCACCACTAATCATTCCTCATGCTGCTGCAGGAGTGAAAAGCGTTTGCAGAGGAATTATTTTTAGTGTTCAGCTCTCAGTGAATCTTAGAATTATCTTTTTTAAAAGGCAGATTACTTTATCTGGAGCCTGTTCACTTACAAAGGAAGAATACATTACAGAAAGCATTCATTTCAAACATAACTGGCAATTCTCCCTTATATGTTCTTTTTTTCTCCAGGCACCAGAGATCTAATTTATTGAACCCATGAATGTATTACACAATGCATTAAAAACCAGAAGTGCCAAATGACTTTAGGGTTTTTTCCTGTATATCAACTACTAGGGCCAACATATATTAAAAATTGAAATTGTTTTCCCAAGAAGTCATCTTCAAATTGTTATAGGAGGGTGACATGTTGTTTTCAAATGATTACATGTAACAGAGACTAAATGAATCAAGATCTTTTGACAAAATCCATTACTTAATGCTGGATGATTCAGGGATTTGAGGAACTGCAATTGATCACATCAAGTAGGGGAAGACTTGAAATGAATAGCCACTGTTCCTTTGCTAAACCAGTAGAAAGTAATTTATTGCAGGCTGTTTTGAATAGATATCAAACTTCTCATGGTGTCTCAGTGTTTGGTTTCTTTAAAACAACAACAACAACAACAACAACAACAACAACAACAACAACAACAAGGCATAACTTTTGAAACCCTTTGGGGCTTGAAAACCTTTTGCTCAAGAGAAGAAACAAGCAACACAACATCACAGAATTCTTAAATTTCTTTGAGATTGTCAAATGTACTACGCAGATGCATCTTTGATTTCATAAGGTTTGGATGCTGTTCAGTCAAGATTTTTCTGCAGGGAAGCAAACGTATTGTAGAAAGATGAGAGTTGATGGTGATGGAATATTCAGCTGCTGCTACTACCTCACATAGAATCAAATCTATCACAAAGCCAGCTTGAGAATCTTATGACCTCATCACACTAGACTAGAGAATGAATCCACTTTAAATCGGGTTGCTGCCTCCTGCAAAATTCTGGCGTTTGTAGTTGAGGGAGGAGCCTTTAACAGCCTCACCAAACTATAAAACCCAGAATTCTGCAGGAGGCAGAAATCAGATTTAAAGTAGATTCATTCTCTAGTGTGATGAAGTAGTTAGTGCTGTAGTGATTAGCGTTAAGACTAGAACCTTGTTTCGAATAACCCCTTGCTCATGATGCTCTCTGGACAACCTTAGAGCTGTTTCTTTCTCCCCTTTTCCTTTCTGTATTAAAAAGGTCATCCCCGAACCCTCTGTAATAGACAATTATCACCAGTGTCCAACCTTCCATTTCTGGGTAAGGTATTGGATTATGTGGTAGCCTCCCAACTCCAGGCGTTTTTGGATGATACAGATTAAGTGGATCCATTTCAGTCTGGCTTCAGGCCTGATTATGGGAGAGATAGCTTTGGTAGCCTTGGTGGATGACCCACACATAGAACTAAACAGGGGTAGTGTGTCCTTGTCGGTTCTACTGCACCTCTTGGCAGTTTTCAATATCGTGGACCATGATATCATTCTGGGCTGCATCAATAAGACATATATAAAATGCTACAAAATAGTATCAATAGAAATAAACAATTCAAAAACAAGTTTAGTTCTCACTACCATGTTAAAATGGAACCACTTTAACATGGTAGTGAGAACTAAAAATTGTTTTTGAGTTTTTTATTTCTATTGATACCATTCTGGGCTGCCCCACTGAGATGGGACTTGGAGGCACTGTTTTAATCCCTTTAAGGGCAAACTCAGAAGGTGGTGCTGGGAGACTCCTGTTTAACCTCCTGGCCATTGGTTTGTGGGGTCTATCAGGACTCTCCCCTCCCACCCCACTTTTCTGTTTACTATCTACATGAAAGGCTATACTTAACCAGGGCTGGCTATAGTTCCAATAGCTTCCAGTTTGTTTTAGGGCACAATTCAAAGTATGGCTCAGGTCCAGGCTATTTGGGAGGTTGTATCTCCCTGTACAAACCTTCCCAGGCACAGAGATCTTCAGGAGAGGCCCTTCTCTCAGTCTCACCTCCATCTCAAGCTCAGTTGGTGGGCCTCTTCTCTCAGTGACTCCGGTACTCCCTTCATTTTCCCAGGGAAGCCAGAATGGCCCTCCTCCCTGTTGTCCTTTAGGATGCAAGCTAAAATATTTCTTTTCACTTAGGCTTTTAAAGAAGAAAGTTTTTAAGAGCAAGCCTGAGGGTGCTGTGTAATGTTTTAATTATTTTCATAGTTTTTAAAGATTTTAGGTGATTTTAACTATTTATTTTAACTATTGTATTTCTTTGTTTTCATGTTTAATGGTAATTTGTACTGTTTTTAATGTGGTGAGCCAATTTGTGTCTCAATCAAGAGATGCAAGTGGAACATCAATATAATAGTAATACATATGTTGTGAAATGCAGATAAATGAAAATGCAGATACCAGTCCCATGTATATGCAGGTTGTACTGTGTTTACACAGTTGGCATTTAGTTCAGAGGGCTAGCATTGCAGCCTATTATTGAGCAATGTAGTTGTCATTTGCATCTTAGGGACTCTGATAATTGTATTGGAGGGGAAAAGGAGATTGGAGGCGTGTGATTAATATGTATCGTTAATACATGACAGTTAGGCATTCTCTTTGTTTTCTCTCTGTTTTTTAGTTTGACCCTGAAAACACTGGCTATATAAGCACAGAAAAGTTTCGAAACCTTCTCCAAAGATACGGCTCTGAGCTGGATCCACATAAACTGGAAGTGCTTTTGGCCTTGGCAGACAACAATTCTGAAGGGAAGATCTGCTACCAAGATTTTGTCAACTTGGTAAGTGATTCTTTCAAAGGACACATATTGCTGTGGGATTTAGGGTTTCCTGGTCCAAAAAAAAAAAAAAAAACCAACCATGAAGGGCCTCGGTTCTGACATGCTAATGCTCTGCTTCCACTTCATCTAGCATTAGGTATCTTTCCCATCAAAAGTCACATATAAATGAGGTGGTGATGCTTGTTTAAATATAGAAAACCTTACATGTTTTAAGTTATATCTCCAAATCTAAACACTTCTCTTTACCTGCCAACATTTTAAAGTCTAAGGCCTAGGATCTCTTATCACTGGGCAAAATAGCCCTGTTTTGCCACTTTTAGCCACAATTTGCACCGGGCCTGCCGAGCCCTATCCAATGATGCATGGCAGGCACCATCCTCATTCCTTCTGAAGTGGAGGGGAAGCATCAGAAGGCTCCTCCTCCTCCACCACGGGGAGAGGAAAATGTTTTTTGGGTAGCTCCAATGGAGCTATCCACACTTTCCTCCCCCTTTCCCCCATATGATGGGGGAAAGGGTGGTGGGGCAATGCGTGTTGTCGCATGTTGCTACCCTTTCTCCCTTCTGATGACATCCTGTTCTGTCCCTACTATGTGATGGGGAAGGAGGGGAGGCACATGGGGCGCTATAAGGCACTCTATGTGCCTTCCCTTTCACTGGTAACTGCTGGTGCAGTTGCCAGTGTGGGCAGTGTGAAGAGATCCCTAGTCTTAAATTGTGTCTCTTTGTGACAGACATGTTAGCTGGGGAACTTATGTGTACAATGGTTAATGGTTTGAATTGATTTGTAATGCAAAACATCCTTCCAATGGTTTTGTATTTTAAAGTTTTCAGTCTTCAGATACATGGATTGGGGAAAAAATATTTTGGGGTCACAACTCTTGGAATCCATTTGCCAGCATAGCTAAGGGCCATATTTGCTACGAATTCTGGGAGTCAAAGTCTAGAAAATGTAACATTTCTAACCTTTATAATTCTTATTGTGTGTCGAGGTGTGGTTGTTTGTTTGCCAAGCAGGAATGCTAATTCCTCGTTTATCTTGTTTTCACACACAAGGCCAAGAAAAAGCCATTTTTTCTCTCTGAAAATTGAAGTAGTTTTTGTCAGTTTCAATGACAGCTTTTGCAATTGTGTAAATGATTTTTCTGTAAATTGCTCACATTGTGCAAATTATAAAGCAGAACTGGTAGCAGCTGTCTTATTGCATTGGCTTTTAAAAACTGTTTGCATCTTTTTGTGCTTACTTGGTATATGCATGTGTTTGTAAGTGCCTTCTGTCATACAGGAAAAGGACACTAGTTTTGTGTAATCATGCAGCAACTGCAAAAATATCATGTTATATTGTTTTCACATTAGAAGAGAGAAATGCCACCAGATTTTTTTAAAACCTTGAGAAAGTTTTTAATTGATAATTTGTAATTTGGTGACTTTTTTTTTCAATTTCTTGCACTGCTATAAATACTGGAGGAGACATATGCTACCAGGATTAACAAAATGGTTGTCAGTGTTTTTCATTGAAAAATTGGTAATTTAGTGACATCACATTTTATGACTATGATTTCACATTGCATAGTTTTAATTAATGGGTTTTAATGTTTATATTGCTTTTAATTTTGTGTTTTAATGTATATATTTATTTTATTATGTCTGTTTGATATGGCATTGAATTGTTACCTATTGTAAGGCTGCTCTGAGTCCCCTTCGGGGAGAGTAGGGCAGAATATAAATATAGTAAATAAATAAAAAATAAATAATTTAAGCACCAAAAGGTAGGATTGTGTGCCAGCATATATGCTGTACTTGAAGAACCGTTCTTATATTCATGTTTATATGCTTTAATGGGGCCTTGGTGTCCACTCTGGTTTGGATATAAGATTCCCCTGTGAATACCAAAATCCATGAATACTCGTCCCATCATATTGAATGGTAGTAAAATAGTGTCTTTTATATATAACTGAGAAATCAGGGTTTCTTTTTATGATTTTTTTTTTAAATCAAGCCATGGATGGTTGAATCCATGGATGCAGAATCTATGAATATGGTGGGCTAAACTTGGTATGGTTCCCAACACAAATATAAACAGGGACCTTAGACCTTGGTCTTTATGAACCAAAATTTAGTTATGATTTCTCAAACCCTAGGATACCAACATTGCTGCTGCTGCTATTAAACATATTTCTGAAAAGCAGAAACTGAGAAGAGAAAGTTGTACAACAGACAAATAAATCAAGATGGTCTCATGCTGTAGAAGTGATAGCTCAGTCCTGAGTATGAAGAGCTTGACAGTTCAAGGCTTTAAGGCAGCCTCGCTGCTCCAGAATAGTTAAGCACGTATCTTCTGAGCTTATGCTTTAAATATGGGAGCAACGAACAGAGAATACAAGAATCAAAAAGGCTGTGAACATTGCAGAATATGGGGAACACAAGTAAGCTAGTCTGTGATACATAATTTTGGATCATTTGGAAATCTGTACATTTGATTTAGGAAATGGCCTCACTGCTAAAGTAAACTCTCATAAGACATGCATACTTTAAATTTTTACAGTGTGATTTTTACATTTAGGATGCTACAACCATTTGCCATCCTTTCCAAAGAGGGCTGAGTTTCTTATTTAAAGAAAGCTGTTATTTCACTTCACTTTTTCAATGTCTGGCTTTTGCTTTTGCTTCATTTTCAGATTTGATATGTTATAAATATGTGTATGCCCTACAGTTGTAAGAAAAAGGAATTGCTCTTTTGATGGTTAGATTCTCATCACTCCCTGATCCCACAAACACAACCAAGCCACAGTATCCCAAGAATTATCTGTCTCTTTTCTGTAACTTTATCTTCATGTTCTGTCTTTAACTAAATATATGTTCAAGGATTGCACCTAATGTAAAGTTGTTGGTCTTTTTAAGTGCCTACAGACAATTACATGGCTTCGTTTCTACCCTTCAGTCTGCCTGTGTTGGCTGGGGAATTGTGTGGAGGGGGGGGGGGGTGTTTAGTCCAAAGAAGAAACTTTTCCAAACTTTGGGTTGGTTTAGCTGAGTCCACATAATTGTTAGACGATATAATGACCATTCTTGTCATGTCCAACAGAGCCAATGGGAATTTCTTGTAGCAAACTACTTTGGATACTGGCTTGGGTTGCGGATGGTTGTCATAGGTGAAATGGGCTCAAGATCTCCTATGACTTGTACACTGATGATCAATGCTGAAGGTTGCTAAAAGCAGTAGCCCAACAACACTAGGTGCTTATACATTTGATTTGTGTTTTTTTACATGAGCAAAACAGGGACATGTTTATTGTCCCTATAAAGCCTTTTGAACTCTAGTGAACAGATCACTAAGACCCTGTTGCCAACCATGCCAAACTTTGAAGTCATTTTACAAATTAGTTGTAAATTTGTTGTAAATTTGAAAATTGGGGGTGATGAGAGTTGTGGTCCAGCAATCTGTAGGGTCACAAGCTGGGAGAATTTGTGCTAAACAACCAGAACCATCTTCCACTTGGACTATGTGTAGGGAACATATGTACCTTCTAGTGTTGTTGACTGCCACTCCTAGAAAACTTCACAACTGATTTTCAGAAATGACCCGATGAGAATTGCAGTCCATCTTCTGGAGGGTGACAAGATGACATTTATATTGGCTTCACAGTATTGTAAAGTGAGCTTACTTTCTTTTTTGTCAATCTTAACATTAGCTTTTGCCATTGTAAAGGGTTAATAGTTCATAAGTCAAAAGTTTAGTTTGGAGCCAGAGGTCAGGAGGTTTAGCCAAGAAAGAAGAACTGATCAAAGGTCAGTAAGAAAGCAAAATGTTATACAAATCAGCAAAATGATGAAAGGGAACTGGATTTATAGATTGTGGGAGTGGGAATTATACTCCTAATAAATTTAAAATCTTAAATTAACATTTAAAAATGAAAACAATGAAAGCTATGGACAGATAAACGAAAGATCAAAGAAAGATTCATTATGTCCAGAGTCCTGAATGTGGGCAAGTGGGTAGGAAACAGCTGTTGAAGCTAAAGATCTGATTTAGAAGATTGGATGAAGGATAGCAAGATATTGCTTAGATAAGGAACTTGGATAAAGTAAGGACACTGGCTAGTTCACATTATTAGCTACATTTATTCCTCCTGGCTTTTTTGCTGTCCTAGTAGCAAAAGAACCTGTCTTCGTATATGTCAGATGAATAGCCTACATAGTGTGACATAAAAAAGTCTTCAAGCAATACTATGTGGTTGTTGTCAAACTTGGACACATTATGTGGTTGTCAAATTTGGACACATTAATGCTTCCGGAGGTCAAAGGCAATACAAAAGGAGGAAAACTGTATTACAGATGGATAGACTCAATCAAAGAAGTTATGACCTTGAGTCTCCAAGATCTAAACAGTGCTGTTGAGAATAGGGTGCCATTCATAGGATCGCCTTGGGTCGAGGCCAACTTGAAAGCAGCTAACAACAACAAACTTGTCTGAAAGTAAATAGATGGGAGAGTTGCTGACATCTACCTCCCTGCTCACCCTGGCATGTAAGAGGTCATTGAGAGGAGTTTTGAAAGGGAGATATGTCATGAACAGTTTTTGACCCAGATGATGTCTCCTGTATATGAGAATGTATAATTGCACATATTTTGAGGAAATGTAGCAAAGTACAATTGATTTCCTGTCATGTCTGCCACTTTATTCCTATTCACTTACATTTTTTCTCATCTAATCAATCTGTGTGTAAATTGTGACACTTTAAATAATGCCAGGACAACATGCCACCCGGAGGCTGGATGCTGCCCTCATAAGGCTTTGGTGTGGCCCGCAGAGGCTCTGAGTCTAAGCCTTTGAGAGACCAGCATCAACATTACAGCAGAGAAGTATTTGGAACCCATCATTCTCCCCTCCAAATGCTCTACTTCTACACATTTCCTTTCTCTATTTTATTTATTACTATATTTGTATACCGCCTTTCTCTGCCCGAAGGCAACTCAAGGCAGTTTACAGTCAGCAACAATGTAATGCCCAATACCATAAAATAGAATTTAAAAATTAGCATATAATATAAACCATAACAATATCAATAAAAACATATATCATCAGCATCTCCTTGTTAAAACATTGTCCAGTCCCATCATCCAATCTCTATGCACCAAACTTACCAACTAATCTCTGGCAAAGTGGGTGCCACCGGCCAGGACACTGGAAGTGCTGGTCTTGGTTGGAAGCATAGCCTGAGGGATTTGTTGGACACAGGTTAGAGTAGTGGGGAGCTGGGATGAAATTTTATGGGACAGCGGATCTTTTTTGAGGGGAAGGGGGTAGTATCTTGATCTCCAGGTTATGTTAAAATGTATTTAACATTAGATTGACCATTAAAGAGGGGGAGGGAGGTGTTAAAAAAATAAGTGCCTCAGTTCTCAACTCCAACATTCTTTATTTTTCTTTATCTGTCATCTCCTCATCTGGCAACAAAAACAACAGCTCCACGTCATTCATTTTCCTTGGTTATGAGGGAGAAACTTAGCCTCACCATGAAGTTGTTGCAGGGTCTCCTGCCAACATTGAGAAGAGGTTGGAAATTGAAACTATTATTCTTTGTTGCTTCTCTGAAGGAAAGGCACCCTCTCATAAATCCTGAGTGAGGTGTTTAAAACCCATCTGTAGCCTGAAGAGATTTATCTTATTTTAATTTTGGCCCCTTACCACTTTCAAATTGTGCAGGCCTACTTTAGATTATCCCAGAAAAGGGACCCAGTAGTTTATGTAAAACTTTTAAAAATAGGACATTGGAAATCATTTGTTGTTGTTGTTGTTTATTCATTCAGTCACTTCTGACTTTTCGTGACCTCATGGACCAGCCCATGCCAGAACTCCCTGTCGGCCATCACCACCCCCAGATCCTTCAGAGTCAAGCCAGTCACTTCAAGGATAGCATCCATCTTGCCCTTGGTCAGCCCCTCTTCCTTTTCCCTTCCATTTTCCCCAGCATCATTATCATTTCCAAGCTTTTCTGTCTTCTCATTATGTGGCCAAAGTACTTCATCTTTGTCTCTAATATCCTTCCCTGCAATGAGCAGTCGGGCTTTATTTCCTGGAGACTGGACTGGTTGGATCTTCTTGTGGTCCAAGGCACTCTCAGAATTTTCCTCCAACAACAGAATTCAAAAGCATCTATCTTCCTTCGCTCAGCCTTCCTTATGATCCAGCTCTCACTTCCATAGGTTACTACAGGGAATACCATTGCTTTAACTATGTGGATCTTCTTTGCCACTGTGATGTCTCTACTTTTCACTATTTTATCGAGCTTGATCATTGAACTCCTCCCACGAAGTAAGCGTCTTCTGATTTCCTGTCCAGGAGTTGCCTGTTGAATCGTAATGCAGGCCTTCATTGCCCTTCCTCGAGAATGCATCTTTATAACTACATTTTTTGTTGCTTCTGCTGAGTGTGATTAAACTTTTTTTCTTTCGCATCCTGTGATGATCAGACGTGGAGGATTAATCAAAATATATCATTTACTGCATGTGTTCTGTGTGGGTGGTAGTTTATGAGTATGCCTCTGTATCTGCCTATCAGTAGTCATGGAAGAATAACAAGAACCAGCTGTCAACTGTTAAAACGTCATTGATCAGAATTGTTTATAGCTTCTCAAAACTAGTTCACATTGCTGTCCCTTTACTGTTGCAGAACTAGAGGAACAGGGCATAAAGTTCTAAGGACGGATTTATAAATTAAGTTGCAGTGAAATACGTGGAATCATTGGATTGGAAACTGGCTGACATAAGGCAATATTGTATAGAGATGGCTAAGCTGGAGTTAGGTAGGTTAGATAGATGAGGTACTGTTATTATCAGGCCGCATACTCTTTTCCATTGGTTCAGGCAAAAATGAAGGCAACAGAATGTTACCTGTTTGTCTAGCCCTAACCTTAAACCTCTAGCATGAGAAACTGCAAGTCACTTCTGGTCTAAGAGAATTGGCCGTCTGCAGAGACATTGCTCAGGGGACACCTGGATGTGTTACCATCCTGTGGGAGGCTTTTCTCATGTCCCTGCATGAGAAGCTGGAGCTGACAGATCGGGGCTTACTCCACTCCCCGGATTCGAACCGCCAACCTTCAGGTCAGCAGTTCAGCCAGCACAAGGGTTTAACCCATTGTGCCACTTTGTCTCCTTAGCAATATGTGAAAAGCCCACTGGATGATCTGCATTCCTTAGGCCTTCAGTGGGAGGGACGATATCATTGTTAGGGTAATATCTTTTTTTTTCTTTTTTTCTTTTACAATACAGAAAATACATACCTTGCACACACAAAACATTTACAATTCCCACCACCAACATGAGGATTATTATCTTTCACATATTCATTTCTTTTTGAGACAATCATTATTTCTTTATCTTTATACATTTCCATCCTGTATGCTATATAGCATTTGTATCTTATTTCTTATGACCTGATCTCCAGAATGATTCATAATATAGTTCATTACCCTTGTCCATCTATCTTCCATTTTTCTCATTCGATTTTCATTGATTTTTAAATCATTTAATTTCACATTCATAATTTCAAATTCCATTTGCTCCACCATATAGTGGTACCATTTATTTATTGTCCATTTTGATTTATCTTTCCACCCTAATACTATTACTGCTTGTGCACATTCAATTATTGCTTCTTTTATTTCCCTTTTATTTCCCATTTCCTCTCTTTTCCCTAATACCGCTAATTCCTTTGTTATGACCCACTCATTTCCTAATATTTGATTTGACACATTTTGTATAGTCTGCCAAAAATCTTGTACATATTCACATTCCCACATCATGTGCATAAAGTGCCCTTTCTGGTGGCATCCATGCCAGCACTGACTACTCCCCTCTTTATAGTAGTATGCTAATTGGCAGGGTGTGCGATACCATTTGTGCAATATTTTCCTCCTTGTTTCTTGTACTTTAGTATTCCTTTCCATCCCTATTATCTCTACCACATTTCTCATTTCTTGTTCCGAGATTTGTAACTCCGTTTCCCACATAGTTTTCAAGTCCTGTATTGTACATCCATCGGCCTCTATTAGCATTGTATATATTTTGCTGGCCTGAGCCTTCTTTCCTTCCCCCTTTTCTCTTATTATCTTTTCAAAGGCGGTATCTTCTCTCTTAACCATATTGATATTTTCTTTTGTTTTGCAATATGCACAGATTGCTCTTATCTGTAACCAGTTTTCTTGCCCACGCCATTGTTTAATTTTATTCTCCCTTACCTTTCCCTCTCTGTCATATAATTGTTCTACTCTCTCTATTCCTTTTTCCTTCAATATCTGGATATTTCTATTCATATTTGATTCCTTATCCTTGTTAATTATCCATACTGTTGACATTTTGGATTTTAAACTACTTATTCTCCCTTGCCATTTCTTCCACACTTGCATTGTTCCTTTCATTGGTCCTGTTAATTTATCTATATTTCTGTTATCCCATTTTCTAAAAATTATTTCTTCACAATTAACTCCATTCATTTCTTTTTCAAATCTCACCCATTTTTTATTTGTCACTTGTAATTCTATTGCTCTTTCAATTTGGAAGGCATCGCTATATAGCTCTAGGCACGGGCAGCCCCATCCCCCTTTCATTTCTTTTGCAATTCTCAATTTTTTCCTTACTCTTGGTCTTTCCCCCCCTTCAACCCAATAATTTAGTTTCCTATCCCATTCCTTTAATTTTGCCAAGGGAGGGATTCCTGGGAGAGCCTGAAATAGATATATAATTTTTGGAATTATCAATATTTTCAATGCCCTTATCCTAGACATCTGTCTCAAATTTTTATTCTTCCACCTACAGTCTTCCACCTAGGGATTGTTAGGGCAATATCTACCAGAATTTATTCCCATTTCAGAAAACTTCACGATAGTTTCACTTTAGGGTCACCATAAGTTGGAAATGACTATAAAGTACACAACAGCAACAACAAAATCTTGGATTACCTTTGCTAGTCTACTCCTTCACTCTGGAATGCTATATTTTCCAGAAGTGTTGCCATTTGAGCATTTTTGTGTTTTGTTTTTTTTTAAATCCAGGAACTAAAGAAGTCAGGAATTTATCTACCATGTTGTGTGCAATTAATCATTCAGTTAATTTTCTTACAAAAATGCTGTTTGCCCTAAGCCTTGAGTGTAGCCAAGCTATAAATTAAAATAAAACAAGCATGTCACCCAGAAGCAATTTACTTACTTGTTCTCTTCTTCTGAAGCAGAGCCAACAAATCGCTTGGAACTGATTGATAGCTCAAGATATGATATATCTTCTCTTCAAAAGAGATAACGATAACATCATTTCCACTAACAGAACTTGGTAAAATTACTTTTATGGCCTATAACTACCAGAATTTCCCCATCCTGGAGGCTACGGGATTATAGGAGTTGTAGTGAAAAAAGAAATATCCTCTCCTCAGCCCTGTTTAGTGGCAAATTTTAAAAGGCAACAACAACAAAGTAATCGTTTGTCAACTGTTAATAAGGCAGCTCACTAGCATAATGAATTATCTTAATGGTGACTCTAAAATTTTCCATGGGTCCAGAGTGTGTGACTCACCCAAGATCACCCAGTCGGTTTCCATGGCTGAGCACAGAACTGAACCCTGGTCTCCAGGTTTATAGCCCAGTAATCAAACTACTGGCACAACAATTCCTTTCCTTTTGGTTTTGTTATAGATTAGGGCAAACCACTGTGCTAGCACTTAGGGAAAAAGGAGGGTCTAAATTCTAAGACTGAGTGATCAAACCTTTCCTCAAGAAGAACTTTCTGTTTTTAAATTGGTACTGTGTCCTTTTGGGCCAACAAAAACCCTGTGCTTCATGGCCTTGGATTGGATTGCAATTTAATGGATTCTTCTTAGATGGTAGCAGCTGTGCTCTATGGTGATGTCCTCAGAGTAACACTGTGAAGCTTCCCCCCATTAGGTGTGTGTCAGGCAGTGCTAGTCATGTGTGTCTGATATGGACTTCGTAAGTGAGCATCTGCCTAATTAACATAGCCTTTTAGCATGAGCTGATGTCATGGGATCTAATAACATCATAAAAATGCCATCCATTTGTATCACATTTTACAGTTTTGAAATATTTCACATGTATTATCTCAGTGAATTTTACAACACCCGTGTAATCCAATTTTATTCCCATATTGAAAGAACTGAGGGACAAAGAATTGTCTGCCTAAAGCGGTTTTGCAAATTGAGAGTTCAGATAAGATTTAACCGGGGAATTTTCTGGCTCATAGGCTGCACTTTTGCAGAGTGCTCCAATTCCCACTTGGACTGAACTGGACCAGGCCTAAGAAAAGTCACTTCTTGGGCTCCATAGTAACTGGAGGACTCTGGAAGATATGCCCCCCAAAAAAGAAGCCTCTTTACTGGGTAGGAAAGGACCTAAGCAAAGCCCTATTGTCCCATCAGATTTTTGGGATGGTTCCGATAAATGCATTTCCACAAAAATACCTGTGCTTTTTCTGGCAGAAAGCATGTTTTGATCCAGAAAATACATTCTCTGAACAAACCCTAGTATTTTAACACAGAATATAGCATCGTCTTATAATAGTACACTGATTCCTATGCAGAAGATGTGCTTTATGCAGACAGTGTATTTTCTGCCACAAAAATCGTGTTTTCTGCACATGCATATTATGTACAAAATTTATACAGGCTGCAGAAGCACACTGACTTTTTGAGGCAGAAAATATTGTTTTAGTATTTTGTGCAAGTCTATTTGTATTAAATACATTGTCTCCATTTTATTGTGAGCTGCCTTCAGTCATAATTTCTGGAAGACAGGTCAGGCATAAAGCCAATAAACTGCTGTCACCTGCAACTATGTTACGTCCATGTTGACTGGCGCCCGCCCACCTGGGACTCCTGGCTTGCTCTGCCTGCCACCATCCTGAAGCAGCTCTCTCATCTCGTTTTCCTTCGCACGCAATCTCGCCACCAGGTACCAGGAAAATCAGCATGGCAGACTTTTTATAAAGAGCTGAACTGGAAACCTAGATTCTTTCCCTTTTTCCTCTCCTGCCTCTTTCAAACCCTTCCTCTGTGACCTTTTTGTGCACTTCTCTCCTTTACCTTTTAGAGCTTTTATTTCACTTTTCCATTTTACATAGTAAAGCTCTTTAAGGTGTGCATTCTGTCTTACAGATTTCCACTATGAAGAAGTAGCAGTTTCCATGGGAGAAATGTGAATAAAAAGTACAGAGAGTTTTGTAATTATGAGATTTTTTTAAAGAATTTTTTTGATAGGGCATGGCATTTTCTGTATCAACCATAATTAAAAGTGGCCAGATCAGATTTCTTTTAGTGAAAGAAGATGAAGTACAAGCATCCCTCCACATTTCCAGGTCTTAACAATTTGATTAAAATGTTGACTTAGGAATCTTTGGGACTCTGTGGACATCTTCTGCTGGAAGTGGACAAATGAGTCACGCTGGAGAACCTACTGATTCCTAGAGAAACCACTTTTGTTGAAATCTCTAGATCCTCCAGCACAACTCTATTGTCAGCCTCCAGCAGAGGATGTCCACAGTCACAGTGGGGGACCTAGAGATTCTTAGTGGGGGGAGGGGGGTCTCTCAGATAAAATAATAGTAGTTTTTAAATTCATGGTTTTTCTACTTCCACAGGGGTCCAGCGTCTCAAATCACAGTGAATATGGAGAGCTGACTATAATGATTAGCATTCTTCTCTGTTTTTAAAAGACGTGATTGATTTCCCATAGATTTACAATCATTCATGGAGTCGCGGTGGTGCAATGAGTTTAAACCCTTTTGCCGGTTGAACTGCTGACCTGAAGACTTGAAGGTTGGCAGTTCAAATCCGCAAGTCTATCAGCCCCAGCTTACCATGCAGGGATATGAGAGAAGCCTCCCACAGGATGGTAACATACATCCTCACAGACGACCAATTCTCTCACATCAGAAGCAACTTGCAATATAGTCTCAATTTGCTTCTGAAACAATAAAAAGTCTATCAATATAAATAGTGTTGATGTAAAAGAAAACTCTTAATTTAGTATCATTGGAAATTGATAGGTGACAAATTTGGAGTGAGCCCCCATTCATTCATATAATTTGCTCTGAGTCACCAGGAGTCTGTGGATAACTTGCTTGTGTGTTTCTGACTTTGAATGACCCCATCTCCTGATCTTTTATCTCAAGGATGTTCAGATTCTTAAACATTTTTCTGCACATCTCCACCTAATCAAAATAAATGCACAGACATTTGTGCACATATTTAGCATTTTTAAAATTTCACAAGATGGAAACATGTGCATATTGCAAATAGAAAGATGGCAACCGTTAATGAGAAATAAACCACAATCATGATCTTCAACCAACATTAATTGTCATATGAGCTACTTTAAAAACAGAGCTTTGGACAGTTCCTTCTACAAAGGAACTTGTTAATGTAAATTGTTACAAAAACTCAGGATTTGTACATTCTGCCACTGAAGGGCTTTTACTCATTTGCCCTTGTTCGTCCCCTGCATAGTAGCTTATTAGGATGTGTTTTTTACAATCTTGTCATCTATTTAAATTAGTGGTTCTTAACCTTTGGGCCGCGAACCACAAGTGGGCCGTGAGAATCAAAATCTGGTCTACTAGCCTCCTCCCTCTATTTATTTTATTTTTTTGATTTATTTCCACTCCTTTCACTCTGCCTGCCACTCCTTCCCTGTTGGAGAGTGGTCCCTGGTCAAAAATAGGTTGGGGAACCACTGATTTAAATAATATAAATATCCTTTTAAAACCCAATAAACCATTCTTAATTCCTCAAAAGGTGTTAGAAAACTCTCCCCCCTGCCCTCAAAAAAGTAATGGAAAAAAGTACTTTTTTAAAAGGTAATAATATTACTAGGTTTTTTTTAGGAGCAGCTACCACAACTCTCTCAAAATAACTTGCCATACTTTTAGCAGCCTTACTTTCAAAGTGTTGTTTCCAACCTTTGTTTCAAAATTGTATTCAACTCACAAGAATGTAGGAATGTAGATAATGTATAATTTATTTATGATTTACACATCCAACTGAAACTAGCAAATTCCGTGTGAGTTTCTCTCATCATTACTCAACAGCAAGCTGACGCTGTGAATACCAAAGTATTCCTAGGAAATTATTTGTAAGACTTAAATATGGGTTTATTTTTCAAGAAAGCAAACAAACCCAAGGTCTTCTTTCAGTGCTTGGCAGAGGAGAGCAGAAGCATAGTCAGATAAATGTGGCCTTGTGAATTATTTCTCATATATATGCATGAAAACTGCAGTTTGTGAATGTAAAGGATGCTCCTGGCACAATGCCACATGCAATTTAGTTTTATGGAAGGAGGTGCTATAGCAAAAGGGCCTCTTTTCCTTTTCCTCTTGAAGAGTGCTTAAAGATTAACATTTTACTTGAGAAGCTGTAGAAAGAGGGGGAGAGAAGAGAACCTTTACTCCAAAAACAAGTGTGTATTTCTATTAGCATGAAAATTAGCATTTCCATTGTATGCCACGGTTTTGTTGTTGTTGGGATTTTTCTTTCTTTCTCTGCCATAAAAGGAGAGTGATAGGAGGGGGAAATTGCACAGGCTGGCCAGCTCCTTGTATGCAAACAAAAACAGCTGTGGGCAGAGATAAAGCACAAACCTGTTTAAGTAAACTTTTGCTACTGTTGGGTGAGGGGGACACACTGGATCCTCTTTACTGGCAGAGGCATTATTGACTGGGCTCTTCGTTGGGGGTTGCAACTTGCCTTTAGCAGCCCAGGTCACCTTTTTCACACACTGTTTTGCAAAGCCCACAAAGTCTTAGCAGCAGGAAACCAGGATCCCCTGGAGAGACAGAGCCTATGCTTCCAGGTCAAGTGTCCCTCCCTATTCTCTCCCGTAGTAAACAAAGGGTTAGCTTGTTACATGGGCGGGCCACTTGGATGCTGGTGCTGCTTGGGCCCACAAAGGAAGGGAGGCAGAGGCAGCTGGTGCTGCTGAGGCCTCTGTGCAGAGAGCCACCTGCTCGGCTGCCTCCTGATTTGACCCAGGTGAGAAGCAGATGTGATGCAGGAGAGAACACAATGATGTGGCTGTCGGGGGACATGATCTCGGATTATTGTAATCCTCTGACAGGCCCATTGACACCCCAGAGTAGTAACATGAGAATATTCTCCAGGACAGCTCCAATTTCCTCTCTCATCAACAGGAGAAGACTTTAATTGGACTGAGAATGTGGTGTTTTCATGGACACTCGGTGATTGTTTATTGTTTTCCTTTAAACATTTGTAGAAAATTTGAATACTATGCTAGACTTCTGGTATTTTTTTCTTACATAGCAAAAAGCCTTCTTTTATTTAAAAAAAACACCTCAGTGGGCTTGGAGATTGTAAGGACCTACCACTTGGTTGGCTTTAAGACCTCTGGACCTCAAATTTACTCAGCACACAGAACAAAGATATAAAATACTTTTTTATGGTTCAGCAGTTTGTCCCTGTGTTTGAATGGGGGATATCCGCAAAGGGCTTGACTATCCTTGGATTGAGGACATTCTCTTAATGGATGATTTTCCTTGAAGCGGGTCCTCCTTGTCATTGTCCTTATAGCACAACTGTGTGCCCACATCCCACAGGCCCATACCTGATCCCATTCTCTTTGCTGCTGCTTCTGCTACTACTACTGCTACTACTCAAGTGCTTGGAAGGGGCTAGCAAATAGGCAGCTACATCAGTGGGAAAGAAAAGCCAAGCTAGAACCACAAAATTCTAGAAGTTAACAGTAGATTCTCAAATAACAACACCTCCTGAAATTTCCCATTCTGCATTATCATTACAAATACAGGCGTTTTTTCCTTGTTTTGCTCTGGCAAATCTGCTCAGTCTGAACTTTCATTGTCACTTAATTTAATTGAATTCCTTGCCAAAATTCACACTTTCACAGATTTTACAGTACCTAGGAAGTGTGGAAAATGCACAAATGATTGAAAAATGCACTGTATGGGTGGGGTGGAGGTTGCTTGCAAAAGGGCTAACATGTAGATTAGGATATGCATGAGAACGTGCAAACAGGTATTAAAATATACATCTGCATATACCTACATAGACTGAACAAAAAAGAAGATGACATCATTCTTGACGATGTGGATGCAAAGATAAACCACTTTGGGAACCTTGTCACCATGAACTTTGCCGACATTCATCATAAAGTTTTAGTTCTGAAAGGGATATCTCCATTTCAGAAGCCTTAATTGCCTTCTATAATTTGAAAATGTGATTATCCATATATATCCACTGAATATTACAAAAATGGAAATACTATTCCTCCACAATCCCCATTTGGTACATAAGGCATCTGTTTTAAAAAGCTGATGGTTCCTAAAAATTGCAGAGGAAAATACCACCCCTAAAAATACATTAGAAGCCTTGGGCATTTAAAAAATGCTTTCGCCTTGAACATGGAGAGACAAAGTGATGGAAGTGGACAAGAAAAATATAACACAGATTTACAATAAACTATCAGAATGGGCCACTGAGTCAGAATCAGAAAAAAATGTATGATAAAATGTATGGCAAACATAGGAAGGATCATTAGATTCAAAGAATAGGAACTAATGTGGAATAAAAAACTTAAGTATATGTATGCAAGAAACTTAAAGGAAAATTGGTATAAAATGATGTACCGTTAGTACATGACTCCACAAACATTAGGTTTAATGTACAAAAATACACAAAATAAATGTTGGAAGCGTGGAGAAGGTACCCTATTCCATATGTGGTGGATCTGCAAAAAAGTACTGGAATGAAGTTCAAGAGATCGTCAGAAAATATTTCTACTAGGACTAACAGACACTGATTTAACTCTGGATTCAAATAAAGATATTCTCTTTATATACTTTACAACAGCTGCAAGGATTGCATATGCAAAAAAACTGGGAAAAAGAAGAATCTCCCACGAAAGACCAGTGGCTAGACAAAATATGGGACATTATGGATATGGACAGACTTACCTTTTTATGAAAAAACACAATGGAAGACCTATCAAGCCAACTGATTGGCAGTTATTTAGAGACTATATGAATAAGGAGAATTCAGAAGATAAACTTTTGAGAATAGCAGAAGATGACGAGAATTGCGATTTTGCTAGATGAAACGAAAGGAGGAAAGAGAAGGGAATTAATGTAAGATCGTAAGAGGATATATAAAAACTGAGGAAGAAGACTGGAAAACCTGAGAAAGACCCCATCCTTTTTTTAAAAAATTGCTCCACTAGTTTTTTTCTCTATGCCCCCCAACTCTTTCCCCGATATTTTTCCTGGGGTTCTCTTTCCTTCCCTACTCCCCCCCCCCACTCCTCGACCCTTCCCAACACTACCCCAACCCTGTCCCTGCTACAGCTTTTATTAATATCTCCCCCCCACCCCAAAAAAATTCAATAAAGATTATTTTAAAAAAAGAAAATGGAGAGATGTTGTATATTTAAACAGGATTCGGAGTGGGATAAGAAAGAATTATTTTACAGATATGAACTCTGCTTCATTTACCCTTTTCATCTGTGTGTTATTGATGGCTTTTGCTGTTTGGACAAACCCCTTGGTTAGAAACTTTTACCATAAAAAGGAGGGGGTTTTGCTTGTTTGTTTGTTTGTTTTGTGTCAGGAATGACTTGAGAAACTTCAAGCCGCTTACAGTAATAAAAGGAGTGATAAAACAGTCTATTAGCTTCCTATAGCCTTCTTAGGTGCCCACAATAGATGTCAACCCCACCTTGCTATTATTGATGCAGCAAAAGAGTAAATCACATGATTTTGGTGTTAAAAGACATGTCTTGTCTACATACCACTTCATGCTCATTAAGCATCTTCAGAATTGGCCATTTTAGCATTTCCCTCCCATGGATATTATGTCATATTTGCTTCTAGCCATCATGATGTTGTCCTAAAGTGGGGACCCTGAAAATACTGGGGTCAAGAAATGACCACAAGTTACCTTGCTCAGTTCAAAAGACCAAGAGAGGTAACCCACAACTGACTCCATAGCCAATTCCTCATTCTTCTCCCAATGACGTATAAGTACTGACAAGAATGAAACTCCAGCCATTGGCAAAATAGGCTGTGAAAACGTCACCTTCCCATCCTTCTATACAATGTCTATAAAATGTCCATGCCTGTAAACGAGATTTATGTCACATCTGGGAAATTCCCCTGACATCTTGCCTTGGCCAATGAAGCAATAAATCAACTTCTGATCCTTCTCTCGGTCTCTGTGTATTTTCATTGGAGCAGATTTGAAATTGGCACACCGGGAAAGCTTCCGAAATTTTGGACATAATTAAGTCCCTGCATTGGTAGAAAGGAGGGATAAAAATAAGGGAGGGGAATATTTATTTATTTATTTTACACGCATGTCTTTATTTCAAGTTTGGACATGATGTTTGACAGTAAGCTCATCTTTTTTTAATGGCACTTATAACACATGAATGTGCAGAGAATTGCACTTGTAGTGCAATTGGTTTAACTCTGAGTAAAAGGTTTTCTTCTTGCTATTTCTTCCAGGATTGAAAGCTGTCCTTGCTCAAGGACTGGTGTGCCCATTAAAAACAAAATCCCTAGTTTTATTTGCAGCCCCTCTTTCTTACCTGGCATTATTCTCAGACTTTGCGCACATCCTCTGCTCACATTGCCAGAACATTTAATCCAAGAATTGTATTGATCATGCTTGCTGCAGGTCGTTTCTATGCTTCTGTTCTTTCCCAGGAACCTTCTAGTACAATATTGTACTCACTGCTTTTTTTTTTTTTAGTTGCCTCCCCACTCACTTTTAATTCATTGCTGAAGTCTCCCGCAGAAAAGAAGGAGAGTGGCAAAGGAGATATAGCTGATTCCACCTCTAGTGACTCTGCCATTTGCCACTAGGAACCACCCACCACTGTCTGTAGGGCTGAACTATCAAAGCACCTGCCAAGATCTACAAGGGAACTACTCAATAACAGTCATGTCTAAAATCAGGGAAAGCAAGTACATGGATAAAGGGATAGTTAGTTTGTTATGCTTGTCATCTTCTTTAGGTCGTCACTGTTTCTCTCCTTGTCTTTGCTCCCTGGGAAATTGTGGCATTCTGTTAACAGTGCGATGCACCACTGTCCCTATAAAATTCCACCTGCGAAAGCTAGAGATAATTCAGCCTCCTCTCTCCCATCTATAAAAGTCATTGCAAGTAGTAACATTTTTATTCTCCACTGATGAAGTGTCTGCTCTGGGTGGCACTTGCTTGTTATTATGGATATTCTAGCTTGGTTTGGCCTTGTTTTGATGGAAGAGGAAGAAGCTTCTAAACCATTTTTTTTGTTTTACAAACACACAAACAGCATGATAAAGAGGGAAAAACAGTACATTTCATCTCATTCTTCACTTTTATTTTGTGGATTAAATATCACCAGGATAGTTTAATATCTTTTTGTGTAGGGAGGGTTTTTAAGGGGTTACATTCCACGTTCTATCTAAGTTTAATGGCCATGAGGAAAGGGAGAGGAGGACATAAATTTAGAACTTCATTTTTATTTCCACGGTGCTTAGAAATACTTTTGTAGTGCAGGCATAAAAGAGGCATAAATCATAGCTCCACTGTCGTGCTATAAAATTCTGGGGCTATCTTTGGTAAATGTGTGTTTGGCCAAACATGCTGGAAGGAAGAACAGAGGACAAGAAGTGCTTAACGACAGGGACTTTGGAGATTTAACATGGAACTTCACCCAGTATGAAGTGCTGCTTTGCATAGTGAGCTGCTAGGAAGTGCTCCAGTCTGAGAGCACTTTATAGCTAAGGAAGGAAGAATGTGTAATATCTACCCATATGACTGGCAGGCAGTATGACACATCTGGATTGACCAGACACAGTGTGAATATTGGATGCCATATTTCTGCCTATGCTTAGCAAAGCAGTGCACCTGGGGGCTGTGCAGTGGTGGTTGGGGTGTGGAAGGATGGGTGTGTTGTTTTCTGGTGTGTGCTGGGGAAGGCATTTAACTTCGTTGTACAATAGTATAATGACAGTAAAGCTATGCTATTCTATCTTGCACTGGAGGATCCAGTTTCTTTAAGTATACATTATACTGCATATAATGTATACATATTAGGCATGAGCCAGACCAGTGGCAGATAGATGGACAGTATTTGTGTGAACTAATTTACCCAGTGACAAAAAGGAAAGAAAGAGCAATGCAATATTTAAAATGAAAATCAATTTTAACCAACACAAACTTAATGGTTTTTCTGTGGAAGACCCCTGGGGCCATCCAGTCCAACCCCCTTCTGCCATGCAGGAAAAGCACAATCAAAGCACCCCCAACAGAAGAGCAGTGGGAGGGAAGTAGGGTTTTGGAAGCAAGAAAGGTGAGAGGGAAAGGATCTGAATGGCGAGGAAGGTGAAGAAAAAAGGCTTTTGGCAACAAGGGATGCAGATGGAGGGGAGGAGTTCAAAAGAGGAGAGGAAGCTTGGTGGGGAAGAAGGAGGGAGGAAGAGGAATGCTGCTATGAGGGAAATAATAGTGAGAAGCAAAGGACTTGGTATTAGGCCCAGACAATGTTCGTGGGGAGACAATTCTTGAAAGCAAAGGCAGGCAGGTTTTGAGCACATGCACACTGGTCAGGCTGGACTAGAGCAGGGGCGAGGAAGGAAGGAAGGAGGAGGAAAATGCAGAGCCCCTCAATAGGCTTTGTGGAGCCCCAAGGGCTCCACAGAGAACACTTTGGGAACCACTGGTCTGGGGTGTCGTCCTCCAGGTGATCATGTTTGTGGTAATTCTCTTGAATCACCAAAAGCCCAAAGATACAGAAGCATAGTGAATTCTGAAGGAAAGGAAGAATCTTCTAGGCTTTGTTTTCATTTAATAAAGGGATGAATGTTTTAGCGGAAATACGAGAGAGTACTTAATTTTAAGTGTGAGTAGTCTCATTTATTGTTGCTGTTCTATCTTCTAATTATAGTATCCTGGCCCTGAAGTGAAATTATAGGTGTGTCAGCCTCTTACATTTATGACTGTGAATGTGGCTGAGTATTTCTCTGTCATAGGTACAGAGATGTGTTGACTTACAGTGATTAATCAAGCAGGATATAAAGGGGAAAGAGCTCTTTGTCTAGGTTAACCTGCAGTAAACACTGTTAACAATATTTATGGATGGATATTTCTGCAATTTGTCTTGGTGGTTGCTATGTTGCTAAGTACAAGTTTGGTCCTATATTGTCTCAGGGCAGGAAAGGATGTCTGATACGCTACAAATGGGGATTTTGATTTGATGAGACAATATGAATTTTCATTTCATTTTCCATGTTTCATCCAAGAATTGCCTCTGACTTTAATTCAAGTACTTTCTTGTGAATTTAGTACCCCAACCATTGCAATAAAAGGAAGTAAATATCACTACTATTTTATCTTTTTCTTCTTATCTAGAAGCTGCCATATTAATAAAATAAATTATTATTATTATTATTATTATTATTATTATAAATAAGGCATTATTATTAGTAGTATATTCTGAATTAGGTAATTTATCTATATAGCTCAGTACCGTCTATACCAGTGGTTCTCAACCTGGGGTCCCCAGATGTTTTTGGCCTACAACTCCCAGAAATCCTAGCTAGTTTACAAGCTGTTAGGCTTTCTGGGAGTTGTAGGCCAAAAACATCTGGGGACCCCAGGTTGAGAACCACTGGTCTATACTGACTTACAATGGCTTCAAGGTTTCAGGCAAGATTTTCTCTCAACCCAACCCAAAAATGCCAGATATTAAAAGAGAGGCCTTTTGCATGCAAACCATGTCCTCTGTGTTATAGCTCTTTTCTAATCTTATACCATGCCACTTATAACACAGAGAAAATGGAATGAGAGTTGAGCAGTTTCTTTGAGTAGTATCCAGAAATGTAATGTGAGTTACCATCTAATCTTGCTTAGTTTGTTTATCAGGTCTGGCCCGTGTGAAATTGGGTATTGCGCACAGCAGATAGAGTGTTCTCTCTAGTAAAACAGTCATCTAGTTCATCATTGCGCTTGTGAAATGTGGCAATGAAATTTTTACCCACCATTGTGATAGCTCAGCTGTTTCAAATAATTAAAAAAGCTGAATCTCATCAACGAGATAGCAGTTAAAATAACAATTTTAATTATATATATTAAAAACTCTCATTTAAATTAAAAAGCTGTCTTGTGAAAATGAAATCTGGACTTGTGTGGGTTGTAAGAGAATGCATTCCTAACTCTTATTCCTAAATAGAATATCTGAGGCATATGGTGCCTTAAGCATCACAATGTGGTTCTACAAATGAAGTGGTCATGTAAACAAGAAATATAAATCTAGTAGGAAATGTTCCAGTAAACCCTTCCATCATTAATAATACATCTTTAAAAAAACTGAAGTCAGCTTGTCTTGTTTACTGAGATTAGGGACACAGGTTATTGCAAAACTAGCCCCCCCCCCCCTCCCCAAGCAAATAAAATGCTATTTAATGTTACCTGAGATAACACATCTCTGGAAATGTCCAGGATCTCCAGTGTGACTATATGGCCAATTTTCACTAGAATAACATTTTTATCAAATGTACAAATAATCAATCCCACAAATGTAGAGGTCCAACTGTACCAGGAAAATGCAGCAGAAGGATGTGGACACTGGTAGCAGGCATGTAGCCGGGGGGGGGGGGGGGTTGAGGGGCTTCAGCCCCCCCCCCCCCGAAATTCTCATGGTGGTTCGCGAAAAGGCCTTATTGGTGCATTATTTAAACTGTTATGTTTATTCATATCATGATCTGATCACCATACTCAATACATCCCATATGCATGGGGGTGTTGGGGCAATGATACAAAAGGTTTGCTAGGCTAGACCCTCTTTCACTCAGATTCATCCCCCCCCCCGAAACTCAGCCCCCCCCCCGACCCCTTCCTGAAAAAAATTCAGCCCCCCCCCCCCCAAACGAAATCCTGACTTTGGGCCTGACTGGTAGTATGCCTCTTCACAAGTGCTGCTCAGCTAATAGTAGCAATTATTTGCAGGCTACTGAAGACTACATTTTATAGTAGTGATTTAATCAAAGTTACAATTTTCATCTTACATTATAATTTTATTCAAGTTGTTAAAATGACCGTCCCTTCTCAGCATGCACTGCTCACCTTGTCACAGCACAAGGTGAGTGCAACCCTCACTTAAAATTTCTAATTTCGTGATGATTTTCTACTATTAGAATGTTTTATCATGTTAGAAGTGTATACATTTTATTAAAAAATTGCACCCCACGCCTCCTTAAATTATAAACTATTAAATGTATGTAATTTTTCTTTGCACACCCTGTATTTGTGCACATGCCCACTACCTCTCAGTTGTTCAGTACTTTCAAAAAAACACCAAAAACTTGCTACGTGGCAAAAACTAACGGGAGTCACATACTTTTCCTCTTTGGCACACACATCAGAGAACACTGAAAAAGGGAGCTACGAAACTCAGACAAAATTTGCAGCTCCTTTGTTTAGTGTGGCACTCCTATTTATAGCCATACACATATATATGGTTACTTATTGACTGATGAACTTTTCTGAACCTGGTTTGTTTGAATATACCTCTCTGTTCAGAATCCCATTTCATGGGTTGTATCTGGCATCACATTTTAAAGTGATAGCAGTCCTTTTTCAAGTCATAATTGTTTAGATTTTTTTAAAGTCATGCAGGTAATGATTAACTAATCTGTCTACTTTGTTTAAAAAATCACCAGAAGCATTTCAGCAGCACATTTAACTTCAGTAAATATGCTTATTATAGTTGTCAAATTTCATTTCTTTTCCAGGCCTAAATGTGTTTTGGGGAGAAAACAATTGTGTGTTGTTAGAAAGTAATCCGAGCTTCCTTCCTCAGATAACAAGTAATCAAATAACTCGTTTTAGGTAGCTGTCTTTAATGAATGTGAATGTACAATAGTATCTCCCATTTGCTTCCTTTTTATTTTGTCTATTCATCTGCCTTCAGATGAAATAATTTGCTTATTAACTAAGGTAAGCCACAAATCAACTTCATAGGAGAAAAGCAGGTAGTTTTGGAGCTGAAATATTGTGTCAGCTCACAATAGGCTATCTGCCTCTTTCTGCTGACAGTTAAATACTTTAATCATATAGATCAGTAATACAGAATCTAGAAAATATTTTTTTCCATATGGGAGACTTTTTTTGGGTGTAGCAGTGGACAAATAATACACGAACACTAGAGATTGCAAATGAAAATATCTTTGCTGCCTCTGAACAGTCATTTCACATATCACAACAAACCTAGTTTGTCATCATCTGTACATTTGAAAAGGAGCCCCAGCCAATTACAATTCTGAAAAACGTAACTGTCTGTGATATGTTTTTAAAGCATCTCCTTTAATGATTTTAAATAAATAAATAAATAAATAAATAGTGCCTAAAATTAGTGAATAAAAGGTCCCAAAGAAAACACACACTTTAAAGCATTGGTTCATAACCTGTGGACCGTGGATCACGACTGGGCCGTGAGAACGAAAATCTGATTTGTAAGCCTCCTTCCTCTTTATTTATTTTATTTCTGCTCCTTTTGCACCGCCTGCCATTCCTTCCCTGTCGCTGACCAGCCCTGACCCCTTGGATAGACCACATCAGCTCTAGATTATTAAATATGATTTTCTGTGGGCGAGCAGATGGTGACTACTAAATGGCATACGTTCTGTATCAGAAACTAGAGCTGATGTGGTCAATCCAATGCAATTTTCTGAATCAACACCCCAAATAACCAAACCAAATCTAAAGTTGACCAAAGACTGATTTGTAATACTTTTGGTACTAATGTTGGGCAGTGGTCCCTAGTCAAGTTGTCCCTGGTCAAAAAAAAGTTGGGAATCACTTTAAAGAATATAGGCCAATTGACATGAAGTGTTTTTGAGATGGTAACTCATGTGTCGTTTCCTTTCACTAATCTGTGCCCAATTTCATACAACTGAGCCATGGCAGTGAAAGTGGTGTCAAACTGCCAATATTTTAGTATTGGCAGCATACAAAACAAAATAGCAGGATTGCTCTTTCCACAAAAGTAACACGAAACAATATCTTCTGAGAGATATCATTACTCAGCTGTGATAAGCAGGAATCCTTGTCTTCTTCACATGGCTGTGTCTTCGCAAGACATCTGCAGCATAGTCCCCGACTTACACAAGGCAAAGTGACACAAAAGGCATAGAGACACAATGGCAAAAACAAAAACAAAACAAAAAACAAAAAAAACTAAACACACAGTAGCTATCTTTATACACATGAAAATAATGCTCTCAATTAGCTCTTCAATTAACTGAAACAGCTGTAGCACAAACAGCCTTGAACCTTACAATAACTTAAAGTTGTAGCACAAACAACATTGATCCTTACAACAACTTAGATAAAGTACGTTGCAACCTCTTAGTAGCAACACAAACTGCATTCATTCTACAAAGTAGAGGCATCCTGTGAGTCCTATCATCCTCAACTGACACGAGTGTTGAACATAATATCCCAGGAAGGATGGGAAATGAACATACTTTCCAGCATACTTGGAAAGTGACAGATTGGTGAAAACAATCTTAACAGAATTGGACCTAATCCCAGAGATACTTTGATACTTTTTCTACTGAAGGAGCAAGAGAACCTGTGATCCTTACTAAATCACACTTCTTAGGAAAAAGACATGACAGCCAGACTAGCATAGGTTAATGTTGTTGAACTGCTTAACTGAAAAGGAATAGTGGCTCTCATTTTTCCTTCTGAACAGAGTTCTTCTTTGTGTTTGCACATAACCAAGGAGTGCTTCAAACAGTTTGCCACTTTGCTACCCATAACACTTTGGTTGAAAAAAAGGTGTGAGTCTCCACATACAAGTATCACAGTTTCCCCCTACACTGTCTTAAGAAAGCTGAAATGTCTGACATATCCCCAAGTGGCACATTTTTGTGCAATGATGACAGGAAAGAGCATTTGTGGCATCTCATTATAACATCTTTTCAAACAAAAATCCTATTTTGAAAAGTGTAAACCATTAAGGAAGTAGGGAACTGGGCAAGCAGATGACAAAGGAGCTAGAGCAACTCCCTAATAGGGAAGGGTTACAACACATTTTAGTCTACAAAAAAAAAAAAAAACAAAAAAAACAGCAAATCTCTCTGTGAGGAATATAACAGTGTCTAAGAATATGCATGATATGGAGAAGTCAGATTGGCCTCTCATATAATACTAAAGTCCACTGAAGCTGAATAATAGGAGTTTCAGGACAGAAAAAAGGAAATTAAGTCTACAAAGAACACATTTTCAAATTACAGAATTTTCTACCTCAAGAATTGGTGATGAATGCTGAACTGGACAAATTTCGAAGCAGGCTAGGTAAATCCATACAATATATTTTGCTTGTGTTGGCTAGAGATTGCTTCCAGTTTCAGAAGTTGATTGCTTCCTATTTTATGGAGTATCTATGTGAAGTTGCTTATAGGATATCTCTCAACCATCTCCAGGATTCAGGACTAGATAGGCCTTTTGTTTGATCCCACATTTCCCCCCACCTTATGGGACAGAGAGGGCTTAATGAATAAAAAACAAAATAGGCTGAAACTGGCCTTGGTGTGTTTTGAGCTCTGTGTTTTTCAAAATAAATGTTATCCATTGGTAAGACTTGGGTTTCCTAAGAGTTTTAATTTCTCTACTTAATGCCAATACTTACTGCTTTCATAAAATCACAAAAGGTGATTTTTATAGTTGAAATGGCTGTTGGCATTTTATTGCCCCAATGTGATCAGAAACAATTGACATACAACTCTTCTCAAAACTAATGGAACAAGAATGCAACTAGTTTTCAACCCATCTTTACTTTACCAACTAAATATTTCTGTTTCTCCTTCTGGATTGGGCAATGGCATTCTTTAAATGTAAAGAGAAAAATAATAATAGCCTGAAACTTGCCTATTCTTTATAGTAATAGATGCAGACAGTTCGTTCTACCCATGTAATCCTGACCAGTCAGGGATCATATTGCAGCAGCTACTGGGAATGTGGATGGGGAAAAGCTAAGGAGCATTGGAAAAACGCCACCAAATGGCCTCATCAGATGGCCCGCAGCGGGAGATGGCGGCACTCTGCTTTGCCGCAGGGCATGGGAATCCGGCGCCCCAAGCCTTGGGAGGGCGATCACATGGGGAGAAGCATGAGCATGTGTGGAGTGTGCAGCTTTCTCCCATAGGTTAGATGGATACACTCGTGTTGCTGCCACAGTGGTAGTGCACCAATTCCACCCTCCTTCCCCCACAGAGCTGGCACATTGACGTCTGATGGGAGCCAGCCAGCTCCATGGGTGACCAAGGCTAGATCGGCATATGCTGCCAATTTTAGCCCCGTATGATGAGATCGTTGGTTAGCCAGCTGCAATGGAGGATGATGTGGGAAGAATTCGCATTCTACATATTTTTAAAAAACATAATACTGTATTTCTTCTATTGTTAGACACCATCAATTGTAAGATGCACATTTTCAGTACCATTGAAAGAAACACCAGTTTTTAGAGATGCCTGTATGGGGGAAGTTTATGTTAGAATTAAAAATGCAGTAATTAAGAATAATATTTTGCATATTTGTTGATCTATCATAGAGGTCTGCAAAAGGAGGTTAGCATGTCTAAGCAACAGGGGTATCTCATAAATGTAGATGTATCTTGTGCAACGGACTTCTCCTGAGATAGGAGAATTTATAATGACTGTTGGTTTTACTGATGGGTCTATGGACTGTAATAAAATTGTAAGTAAATAAGTAACAGGGGTATCATCTCTGTTGTATCAACACTCTTTTGAAAGTAACAGATTTGATTGTTCTGTTTGTTTGATCCCTGATTGGTAGGCATTGCATGGGCAGCAGGGTGGGATCATAGAACCATAGGATTAGAGAGTTGGAATAGACCTCATGGGCCATCCACTCCAACCACTGCCAAGAAGCAGGAAAATTGCATTCAAAGCACCCCCAACAGATGGCCATCCAGTCTCTGTTTAAATGCCTCCAAAGAAGGAGCCTCCACCACACTCCGGGGAAGAGAGTTCCACTGCTGAACAGGATGAGGAAGAGCACTCTTTTTATTGAGTTTCAAAAAAGCTGAGTCAAATGGTGGAAGTTTCTCTCCCCTTTAAAAAAAAAACAACTCGTATTCTATTTTCTCTCTTCTTTAAAAGCAAACAAAAGCAGTGTTCAACTCTTAGTCTAAAACCATAGATTGGAAAGTTAATTTTTTAAAAAAGTTTGTTGCTGCTGCTTTTTACATTGTACTGTGTACTGTGGTCAATTTCATGTATTTGGTGCAAGGTTGCCTTTATTTGCTGCTATGTTTTTGAAGAAAAAGCCTTTAGATTAAGAAAAGAATTGCATAAAAGCACAAAAAGTGTTGTAGATAGATGTAATATTAGTTTAAGAATAACAGTTGAATGTAACTGTAAATAGTAAAAGTAATTCCAGCCTTCTTCGTTACATTGTTTTGATATGTAGCTGTGTTGTACCCTTTCAAAAAATAACTGGCTGTTGATAGCAGTATTACAGTATTTCCAACTGGTAGTGGTTACTTCCAAGCTCAAATATGATACAGTCCTAAAAGGAGTGTTTATATGTATTGAGAAGAGAAATGTGTTGCTTTTTGGGTTTTACTTTTCAACTACAGAAATATTTCCATCAGGTCTTGTTTTTCAGCATTTGTTTATTGTAATTACCCTTGAATTCTTCTTATGGCATTGCTATAAATGAGAGACACCCTGTTTTCAATAATCTTGTAAAGTTTCATAAACTCAGGGTTTAATCTAGATTGAATCTATCTGCTTATAACGCAGCCTCACTCTTTTTTTACTGCTGTACACTTTGCCAAGCATTACCATCTTTCTACTGTCATGTCATGATATGTTCAAAGTACAGTAGCCTAACTTTGGTCATCTTTGCTTCTCGGGAGAGTTTAGGCTTGATTTGCTCTCAGACTTGTAGAATTTCCCCCGGCACCACATTTCATTTCAAATCAGTTGATTCTGTTCCTGCCAGTTTTCTTTGCTGTCCAGCTGTCACACCCTTTCTTAGAAATGGAAAATAGTATGACATGGATGGATTCAATTATTTATATACCTGAGGATCTTTGTACTCCTTTCAGAGCTCTCCCAAGTCCTAGTTTTCATCTGATATCTTGATAACAGTATTCATTTTGCTATTTGCTTTACGACTGAGTTAAGGTATAGGACATCCAAGGACAACGAATCCATGCATACAAAGTACAGAAATGTATGCTTTTTTCTTACTTTGTACCCAAGAACATCTATGGCTGTTATAAGGAGAACATTCAGCTTCCAACTCTAGTCTTTCATAAATGTCAGGGGATATTTTTAGTTTTCAGCTCTATGCATTTTGAATGATCACAACACATCCTGGGCTTTAGGATGTTATACTTGACAATTAATTGCTGTGTTATTTCATCAAATCCCGGCAAACATTTGCCAGTCTGGGTTTTAAATTAAGTAATGCCGTCATTAGCATAGCTCAGAAAAATTAATTTTTGGACAACAATTCATGTACATGTTTTATCTGGGCTGCTTCCAGAAAGGGATTTTATTATGCAATTGACCTGTTTTATTCATCATGGAAATTTTGCAGGGCTTCCAGATGTTATCACCTCCCATTTCTAACCTTCTCACGGCCCCTCCACACTTGCTTAATCTTTTTTTCCTCACAACATAAACGCCATTAAGAAAAAAAAGATGGAATAGCTCCAAAGTGGCTTTTGACAGGTAGTGCTAGGAGCCTTCCAGTTGAAGCAGCCCTCTGTTTACCAACTATCTGAAGAATACACGCAGACATTTTGTTTATTGAGCATACTTGCTTCCACCTCAAGATGCCATTTTGAATTTGGGTCTGCTCTGTAGACTTAAGGTTCTGGCAAAAAAAAAAAAACCCCAAAGCGCTGCTAGTTCTATGGGGCACACCTGGGCATGGTATGCCACACTGCCCTGTATGTTCCAAAATCACTGTCGGTTTGTTGTACTGACAGATGGTTCCTTTGTAATTTTCTCCCTGTCTCCTGCTTTTGCTGGTTTTAGTGTTTGTGGGGATAGAAAAGGGCTTAATTTTATTGCTACTATTTCTTTTCTTCTATTTTTAAACTTTATGTATTTATTTAATGCTTTCTAAGAAACTACTATTAGGACAACAATCACGTCATTTCCTAGGGAAACAACTGGTGTCATGCATTATGCTACTTGGCTGCCCCCCGTTTTAATCTGGTCATCGACCGTAATAAAGTTTACTACTACTACTACTACTACTACTACTACTACTACTACTTGGCTGCCTTTATACATTGTTTTTAAGGAAAATGTTTTGAGGAGACGAAGAAGAAAAGATTTCCCTTTCTGTTTAGGAAGGAAGAGATGTTAAGGTGGATACCAGAACCACCCTCTTCCTTGTCTGCTCTACTGTCTCATCAAAGGGAAGTGGTTCCATGTTCTATTTTCCTTTTTCAAAAAGGGTGTGATGAAAGATATACTGTCCAATCAAGCACTGGGTGATGGTTTGCTACATAGAATACCCACCACTCCAACATAACCTAATAAGCAAGGGTGAGAGAAATGATAAGGTGAATGGCAGGACCACCCTAGTTGGAGTTTTAAAATATATTGATAAGCAAAAATATATGATGTAAGGCCACACATCAGCTGCTTCTTGGAGGCTGTGAATCTTTATTCATGAGTGTGATTGCTTCAGAGTTGCTTACAGCAACTATCAGTATGTGTTTAAACAACTTGGCTGTGCTTGCAGCAATTACTCAATAAGGATTGTACATCTGAAAGCAGAAGGTTCAGTCTTTGAAATCATGAGGTTGTGTGCCAAAAAGAAAGTGGTCCAAAAACAACAACAGCTCTGGGATGCTAATGCTGTCATGCTTTATGCCATACACTGAATAAGGCCCTGGCAGCCTTCTATGAGCAGGTGTCAGCAGAAAGTTGGGAGCAAAGGGCTCCCAGAATTAGTTTTGGCAATTGCTCAAGAATGTTTATAGTGTGCTTGTAGCTGGAGCATCACATATACTTGCCATACTTTATTATGTGGTAATGTATGAACAGTGAAGAGCACATGCCAAAACAACACATTGTTGTGATTATGTTGGATTCAATATCCATGTCCAGCTTGTTGTCAGCAACTTAACCCTGGAGAATCTATTGACAAAGCTCAATAACAGATTAATGTCCTTTGCTTGAGGCATTTCTAATACTGGGGGGGGGGGGGTGGTATTCTTGTGCCTTTCACAAGTGATATAGAGCAAGGCTTCTTAAACCTTTTCCACTTGTGACTCCTTTCCACCTTAGAAATGTTTATGTGACTCCTGATATATTGTTATATACAATAGATATAGAAAGACACCCAAATTCCTCCTCTTCCTAAATCCAAGCACACTGTTCCCTTCTCAACCAGCACTCCAATCCTCCTCTTCCTTCATGCGGTAGACATCACTTTTTCCCTTTCTCTGGCAACAGTCTAATCACTTCCCCTTCTAAAACCAAAAAAGTTTCACTTTAAGAAACACTGGTATAGAGAATATAATTAAGCATCCATAATTAAGCATGCTGTAGTATGCATCTGTAGCCACAAATGCAACCCATTGTTAGTTTGTGTAACAATGTAGAATCATGTGAAATGTGAAATGATAGTGTAGATAAGGGATGAGCAACTTTTGGATAGTCAAGCAAAAATCAAAAGATATCCAAAGTAAAAAAGTTAAGTCAAGAATTTATTCGCAGTCATTCTGCATATATCCAAATAAACTATAAAACTTAGCACAGACTATTTTAATAGCCATTTTGGATGTAATCGTATATGTGTGTGTGTGTGTGTAAGAACTCTCCCTGTAAGGAACCTTTTCCTTTAGATTTTTTGACTATGAAGACTATTACACTAAATTCAGCATCTCTTTTTCAACATCACATTCCCCCCACAAAATAACTTACTAAATTGCCTGCATCTATATATATAAATCTGTTAGGTTGGTTCAACCGGACAGCAAAACTCACAAACCCCCCAACGAAACTTAACCAAAATTCCCATGCCCATAACACAACCCACAAGGTACAAACATATCTACTCAAAATGAAAAACAACACAACAACACACTCACAAAACGGCAAAACAACAAAACTCAAAAAACCCCAACAAACTTAACCAAAATTCCCATGCCCATAACACAACCCACAAGGTACAAACATATCTACTCAAAATGAAAAACAACACAACAACACACTCACAAAACGGCAAAACAACAAAACTCACAAACCCCCCAACGAAACTTAACCAAAATTCCCATGCCCATAACACAACTCACAAGGTACAAACATATCTACTCAAAATGAAAAACAACACAACAACACACTCACAAAACGGCAAAACAACAAAAATCACAAACCCCCCAACGAAACTTAACCAAAATTCCCATGCCCATAACACAACCCACAAGGTACAAACATATCTACTCAAAATGAAAAACAACACAACACACTCACAAGACGGCAAAACAACAAAACTCACAACCCCCCCCCAACGAAACTTAACCAAAATTCCCATGCCCGTAACACAACCCACAAGGTACAAACATGTCTACTCAAAATGAAACACAACAACACACTCACAAAACGGCAAAACAACAAAACTAAAAAAAAACCCAACGAAACTTAACCAAAATTCCCATGCCCATAACACAGCCCACAAGGTACAAACATATCTACTCAAAATGAAAAACAAAACAACAACACACTCATAAAACGGCAAAACAACTGAGCATGCGCATTGGTGCCCAGCCGCAAGTTCCCTGGTGCACGCACACAGTCTTCCGGCCAATGTTCCCTCTGCGGAAGCCATGCCCACTCCAAGCCCCGCCACGCCGCTTCCCGCACACACACACCCTGCCGCACGCACACACACAACCCCACGCTTCATCACTCCCCCCGCCGCCGCACACACACGCAACCCCACTCCCCCCGCCGCCGCAAACACACACGCAACCCCACGCTCCATCACTCCCCCCCGCCGCCGCACACACACACGCAACCCCACGCTCCATCACTCCCCCCGCCGCCGCACACACACACGCAACCCCACGCTCCATCACTCCCCCCCCCGCCGCCACACACACACACGCAACCCCACGCTCCATCACTCCCCCCGCCGCCGCACACACATACACAACCCCACGCTCCATCACTCCCCCCACCACCCCACACACACACGCAACCCCACTCCCCCCGCCGCCGCACACACACACGCAACCCCATGCTCCATCACTCCCCCCGCCGCCACACACACACACAAAACCCCACGCTTCATCACTCCCCTGCCCCAATCTTACCTCCTTTTACTTCACGCCACCTCCAAACCCCACCCCGCCCCTTCCCACCCTGTCAAAATCCAGGAAAGACAGGAAGGAAGGAAAGAAGGAAGAAAGAGAAAGGGAGGTAAAGAAAAAGGGGGAAGGAAGGAAAGTTAGAGAAAGAAGGAAGAAGAAAAGGAAAGAAAAGGAAAGATGGAAGGAAAGAAAAGAGAGACAGCAGAAGAGAAAGAAAAAGGGGGAAGGAAGGAAAGAGGTAGAGGAAGAAATGAGAGACAGAGGGAGGGAAAGAAAAAGGGGGAAGGAAGGAAGGAGAGAAGGAAAGGAAAAAGGGAATGAAGGAAGGAAAGAGGGAGTGAAGGAAGGGGGAAGATGTAGAGAAAGAGGGAGGGAAGGAAAGAAGGAAAGAGAGAAGGAAGAAAAGAGACCAGAAGAGAAAGAAAAAGGGGGAAGGAAGGAAGGAAGGAAGGAAGGAGAGAAGAAAAAAGGGAATGAAGGAAGGAAAGAGGGAGTGAAGGAAGGGGGAAGATGTAGAGAAAGAGGGAGGGAAGGAAAGAAGGAAAGAGAGAAGGAAGAAAAGAGACCAGAAGAGAAAGAAAAAGGGGGAAGGAAGGAAGGAGAGAAGGAAAGAAAAAAGGGAATGAAGGAAGGAAAGAGGGAGTGAAGGAAGGGGGAAGATGTAGAGAAAGAGGGAGGGAAGGAAAGAAGGAAAGAGAGAAGGAAGAAAAGAGACCAGAAGAGAAAGAAAAAGGGGGGAAGGAAGGAAAGAGATAGAGAAGGAAGAGGAGAAGGAAAGATGGGAGGGAAGGAAGGAAGGAAGGAGGGAAAGAAGGAGAGAAAGTGGGAAGGTTGGCCACAGCAACACGTGGCGGGTAAAGGTTGTTATTTCTATTATTATTATGCTATCATTCCTATGAGACCCTTTTAGGGGGAATGGGAGAGGTGTCAGGTCCCAGAGGCAATGCATTGCATTATTGTTATTGCTATGATGGTGGTGAAATAAAAGGAAATAAAAAGAGAAAGAAGGAAGCAAACAGGGAGGGAAGAAAGGCAAAGGAAGAAAGGGGGAGGGAATGAAGGAAAGAGAGAAGGATGAAACCAAGTAGTGAAAGAAGGAAAGAAAGAAAGAGGTAGAGAAGGAAGAAAGGAGAGAAGGGGGGAGGAAAAGGGGTAAGGAATAGGTAGGTACGTCTCTTTCATAATAGTCCAGATATCTACCTCAACTTTGATAAGTTTTACTATAGGCCACAGCAACGCGTGGCAGGGCACAGCTAGTTTCATAATAAAATTTGAGAGTCACCATTTTGTATTTTCAAATTAGAATAAGATATCAAATCCTGTTATTGTATCAAATTATTTTTCTATATCAGAGATAATGAGATGCTTGGTGTCATTGCTAAGTTTCTGTATTTTATTTTTTGCTTTCCTTTTCTTGTTTTCCTCAGATGAGTAACAAAAGGTCCAACAGCTTTCGCCAAGCCATTTTGCAAGGGAACAGGAGGTTGTGCAGCAAGGCACTGCTGGAGGAGACGGGACTTAGCCTTTCACAGCGGCTCATTCGGCACGTAGCATATGAGACTTTGCCACGTGAGATAGACCGGAAGTGGTACTATGACAGCTACACCTGCTGCCCTCCACCTTGGTTCATGATTGCCATTACCATTGTAGAGGTAAGTATCTTTAGGCAGGACAAGATACAGGGAAGGGATGTTTGCCTGTTGACCTGGAGTCACTTTTTTTGAAAAGATCCGCAATCTGGCAAGAGATGGTCAGGTTACAACTGGGTCTGGGGGAACATTTTATTGGGTATGATAAAGGATGATGACTTGGCCGCATCCATCCCTTGATTACATGACCTTTCTTGTGTAATTCATGCACTGTGTAATTCCACAGAAGGCTTGGAAGGTTCACCTTCTGTAGAACTGTACTGGCAGGTGAGAATACCTGGAAGAAAGAGAGTTAAACAATGTGTGTTTGTATCTTTTCACTCAGATAAGGAACACATATTTCTCCAGGTTTGCAGAACTGTAACCCTGGTCAGTATAGCTACTAGTCAGTTATGATGACAGTACCATTGGCATTCCTATTTTAGCAAAAACAAACAACAAACCCTCATTTGGTATTATAAATCTGTTCAAACAATTACAGAACTCCTACGTGGAAACATGTTGTGCTGGTTGAGAAAACATTGGTTGCAATTGAATTGTATGAAATGCAGTACAATGGCATTTAGTTGAAACTCACAAGTCCCATTGATTTGAATGTGCTTGCTTGCATTTGATGTCAATGTAAACTGTATGAATGTTTTAAAAGAGGACTATTTCTGTATAGATTCATGTGGGAGCAGTGGTTCTCAACCTGTGGGTCCCCAGATGTTTTGGCCTTCAACTCCCAGAAGTCCTAAAAGCTGGTAAACTGGCTGGGATTTCTGGGAGTTGTAGGCCAAAATACCTGGGGATCCACAGGCTGAGAACCACTGCTTACAGGATTGCAAACCATTGCTCATCACGGATCGTACAGAACAGTCTTTGACCTGTGTATGTCCACATGAACTGCTTTTCATGCTGATACTTAATGCATGGTTGCTGATTCATGGCTACAGCTGTATCATTATCATCATCATCACCATCACCATCATCATCATCATCATCATCATCATCATCATCATCAAAGAATCGGGCAATAAAACAACTCCTTTCTCTGCTAGTACAGTGAAGCTTTGAATGTCTAGGTGTGACCAAGCCTTTAGTCACATCTGCTTCTGATTAAGTCTTTTACATCACCTTAAATGCATAAATATATATTTTCAGATGCCTATAACTGAATTAATTGTGGCTAATTGTGGAATTTCTCTTCTTTCCTAGGTTGCCTTCTTTCTTTACAATGGAGTGGTCCTGGACAGGTTTGTGTTGCAAGTCACCCACCCCTTATATCTGAAGAACTCATTGTTATATCATCCTCAGCTCCGTGCTCAGGCCTGGAGGTACCTCACATACATATTCATGCATGCAGGGTGAGTGCTGAAGAACCACCGAATTCCTCCTAGTGGAGGGGAGCGGGAAAGGACAGGGGTGAATATAATGCCGTATTTGGTATCCTCAGGCTGCTTCCAAGCCTGAATCAACTGGCAGGCCCACTGTTGACACCTGTCCTGATTCTCTTTTGAAGCGAGAAAAGAGTCCAGGCAGCATCACCCAATTTGGTTCTGCATTGTGATAGATTAAAAGAGTATCCTGCAGTCATAGAGAATTGCTATTTGCCACTACTGCTAAGAAAGTCTACCATGGCCAAGAAAACGTTTCCTATTGAACAGTGGCCTGGACTATACAATAGTTGTTTCATTTTGTCCAATTATTGCTGAATGCGAAATACTAAGGTTGATTTATCCTTATGGAATCCAGCTTGCTCAAGGCCAGTGATTTTATTATGGTCCAGCCAGGTTTTCAACTTAGCTAATAGGAATTTTGCATAAAGCTTTCCAATTACTGATAGAAGGCTAATTGGCCAGTAATTGGAAGGACTGGTAGGGTCACCCTTTTTGTAGATTGGTACTATAATGGCAAATTGCTAACTATTTGGTAGGATGCCCATGTTGTTAATGATGGTGAACACTGCCGCCAAGAGGAGGGTCCACACTCAGGATCTGATTTCAAAATCTCTGGAATAATTAAATCCGATCCAGCCGCTTTTCTGTTTGTTACACCAACTATCGGGTCTGCAATTTTCTGTATTGTAACAGGAGACCAGTTGATGAATCTATTGCTGAGTTTTGGGTTTCTAACTCATCAGTCTGAAAGAGGTTGGAAAAATAACTACACCAGTTTGATGGAGATTGATGTGGCAAATGTTGTACTTGAATTGCTCAGTCCATTGACCAGATGCCAAAACTGCTTCAAGTTATTTGTTACAGGTGCATTTAGAAGTTGATTCCACTTAAATTCTACTAATGAGTGCTGCTTAAGTTGGATAAAATGTTGAAGGTAGCACTTAGGATTCCGAAGGTTAGCAAGATCCACACCAGACTTCGATCTTTGTAATTTCCTGTACAGGAGTCTTAGTTGTTGGTTACTTTTAATACAATCCATATCAAACCCAGAATTATTTGAGTTTCTTGTGCCTCCACCAGGTTGGGGGTTTGTCCAGTTGTTATATGTTATCTAATAAAATTTTATCATTTTTGCAAATACTATGTCAGTTTTCTAAGGCAGAATTTGGGCCCTAAGATAACAAAAAATGCTTTACAATGCTAGGTTTTCTGACAACACAGGTTGAATGATACTGGAAATTCTAGCTGAACCAAGTAATTTTTTCCATACACTAATAAAATGTCTCCCCATAACTTATTTAACTGAACACTCAATCTGATTACATGTTTAGTATGGTGTAGTTGTTTACTGTACCATAAAGTCCTTGGAACTGTCCTCTTGCCCTTCCAGATTTCTCCATCTAATAAGAGTACTACTATTTGGTCCATTTTCGGTTTTATATTTTATTTTTAGTGTGTTTTGTTAGGTTTTTTCAGGAAAAGAACAAACCACAGTCTACCTATTACAATGCAACTTGAGCCCTGCCACACGTACAGTGAAGGACCTCCTTATAGCAACACCAGAGGCACTCCATTGGCCAGCTAGTGGTCAAAGCACATTTAGTATAATGCCAAGCTTTTAAACGAAGTCTTTTCTCAAATACATCACAACTGTAACCTTGGTTCACTCCTGATACAATAAATAAAATACGTTTTTTTGTATTATATGATGTTTTCATTTTATTTTTATTTTATTTCTTATTTTTATTTCTCGCTATTTTGATTATTAAGTTATAATTAATGTTGTTTTGTAATGTCTAATGTGTCTTGTCCTGATATAAGCTGTTTGTATGGTTTTCTTTTAGCACTGAATGTTTGCCATATTTGTTGCGAACCGCCTTGAATCGCTTCAGGGAGATAGGGCAGTCTATAAATAAATAAAAATTATTATTATTATTATTATTATTATTATTATTATTATTATAAAATGGTTTTAGATGTTTAGATAAAATAATACTTTGTGTGAGCTAGTTTATATAACTTGAAAGTCAGTGTAGGACATCAAAAGCACACGCTGAGGTGACAAATCTGTCTATTGAAAAGCAAGCTTTCATTCTTGACTTTGTAGTGATGACTATGCTTTCCTTATAGATCTGTAGGAATCTTGCAGCTTTTGTTTGTTTTCTAATGAGATCCTCCCTTTGTATGCAATGGCAGCTATGGGGAGGGAAATTTTATATTGGGAACAGGGCAGTAAAGATTTTTCTTTGACAATATAGTTCCCTTTCTGCTTTCCTTCAGACCCCTCCCCTCCCCAACACTACTATTTACTTTATAAAATAGCCTGTGGACATCCATCACTTACATGCAATTAATTTGATATTACATCTAGTTGGGTGGAATGCTCTGGAATGTATTTAGAAGAAAAAGATTGACCTGGTCCATTGGATGCCTCTTGCAACCTCTGAAAACAAAGTGCTTGTAGCCTGCTTTCTTTAGCTACATAACACTAACCTTTGCCTTGACAGGTATCTTGTTGCCATTATCCTGTTGTGTTGCTTGAAAAATGTGCTGAACCTTTTAATTATCAAATTTCTTTCACACCCTTGGCCGGTTTCCCAGGGAAACTCTGGGGGAAGATACGATACCCTGTTCCTCCCATCTGTAAATATTAAGAAACTTTGCTGGTGTAAGCTTATTATATTTTGCAGGCAATTCTAAATGTTTTGGATGTGCAAATCATCAAAGCTGCACCACATATTGAGAAGCAGTCTTTGCTGATTTCTCTCTCTAATATGATGAAATACACATCACAGTTAGGCAATATACAACCATTTATAGCCAGTTTTACAACCCACATCAGGAGAATCAAATAAAGTCATAATCTTTTTTTCAAATGGTGAGACCATTATTCCCCCCTCTTTCACCCTTCTCTCTCAAAGGCCAAACTAATTCAAAGGTGAAGCCTATTGTTGCATACTTCCTGCTGTGGCTTTAATATGTTAATTTGAAGCTCTTAATTTACTGTGCTCATCTTCTTCTTCATTTTAATGGGCTAATATTTGACAGCCAGGAGTTATTGGAGGAGGAGGAGGAGAAGGCTCCCTTGTTAAGGGTAGCCAGCTGGGCTTCTTAAGAGCCTCCCAAAATGTGTGCTGTTTGTGCCTCAGTCATGATGGAGAAAAGCTTTACAAGAAGCCAGAGCTATAAATTTGGGGCTTTTTGAGTTTTAAAAGCCAAGTGGACATTAATTGTCTATGGGGTCCACCCATTTGTGTTGTTGCCATAACTAATGACTTTATTGATTCTAAGGCCCATTTTCTTTGGTTACGGAGAAAGTGAAACCTTGATAAATCAATTATATTGTCATCTGAAGAATGACACATTTGGAGCATGAGAAAGCTAATTATGTTTTATGGGTGCTGATTGACTATGGGACTCTGATGCTTTTGCTTCTGGTAGCGGTTTGACTGAATAGAAAGCTTCTTGGGTCATTTTTTAAAGAACAGGCTTCCATCAAACGCACTTATAAATAAAACCTTTGAGGCTTTCCCTTCTGAAATAAATCATTGTTTCGCATGGGTCATTATTTCAAGAGAGTTAAATTCTTTGTTAGAAAAGCTTGGATACCTTCCCATGACTATTGCTGTGTACTGCCCTTCATCTAACTCTGTTTCATTTGATATAATAAAAAGTAGGTTTCTGTCTCTCCCAAACTTTTTACTGCAATTCTAAACAGATTCCTAGATATTTTTTATTGTAATTCTTTTCCTCTTATTGTTAGAGGGAAAAAAATAGGCAGTCATAAGGAAATAACCCAGACTGCCGATGCTGAAGCTGTTATCTGATAGTGGTAAAAGATTGATTATTTTATGTATTAGGGAAGATTTATCCCTAGAATTAAATAGTGAATCCCAAACAATTGATCTGGGAGTAGTAAGACTCAGTCCTAGCTTTTGTGTAAGCATTGCATTATAAGTCACATTAAAACACTCTGCATATTCCTAATGAGAGATGTTGCATAATTTTCTAGCAAAGTTTTCATTGACCATAAAAGAGAAGTAAGAAAAGACTGATTACCTGTATGCATAGTGATTGTGTACTTAAATATGTTCAGCTACATTTTTTTTGTAAAATTTGCAAATTATTGCATTAGAATAGGATGGAGAAGATGACCCCCCCCCTCCTCCCACCATTGAAATGTAAGTCCCAGTAGCCTTATCAACCACAGGCCATGGTGGAGAATTCAAAGTGCTGCAGTTTTGTTTCTGGAGGATTATGAGTTGCTCATCTCTGCTCTAAATTATTTCCTCACTGAAAGCATGCTCCAATGTACCACTGCTAAGAACTGAGCGCAGTGGCACATTTCTCCAGTTTGGTAACACAGGAGAAGAGGAGAGCACAATCCAGATGGACAGGTTCAATCAAGGAAGCCACAAATGCCCCAAGTCTGCAAGACCTGAGAGGGCTATGGATGATAAGGTGACTTGGGGGGGGTCTCTCATTCACAGGCTTACTTTAAGTCAAAATTGACTTGATGGCAGTTGACAATAACAAAGTATACATGGCATTTCAGGACAAATGGTCTTCACCCCCAGCCCCAACTGTAAATGCTTTAGCTCTCTTTGAAAAGGATCCCCGATGCTGTGTTTGCTTTTCATTTGCTCTTTTTTATACTCTTGGAGCAATTAAAATTCTGATTTGTAATCCAGATGTGCCAAATGTTATAATACTGGCAATTCTGTTTTAATCCCCTTCCTTGATAACGCTCAGATTCGCGGGTTTTTTCCTTATTTTCACTAATGGTATATACTGACTCGGAGCCCCCGGTGGCGCAGTGGGTTAAAGCACTGAGCTGCTGAGCTTGTTGATCGAAAGGTCGCAGTCATGCCGGTCATATGACCTTGGAGGTGTCTATGGACAATGCTGGCTCTTCGGCTTAGAAATGGAGATGAGCACCACACCCCAGAGTCAGACATGACTGGACTTAATGTCAGGGGACTACCTTTACCTTTTTATATACTGACTCAATGTTTTCAGGAAGTTATGTGCCATAAACCTGCTAAAGGTTGACAATTCCTTATCCAAAATTCTCAAATGCTCCAAAATTGTTCAATTGGGTAGATAAGATAGTCCCACCATTGCTTACTGATGGTTCAATGTACATCAACTGTGTTTCATGCACAACATTATTAAAAAGATTAAATATAAAACTACATTCAGTATAAAGTATATGTGGAAAATATGATGTCTTATTATGTTTGTGTATGCATATGCAAATACAGGTATTGCGAAATCAATTTTCCCCAAAATCTAAAACACTTCTGATTTCAATCATTTTGGGTAAGAAATATTCAACCTTTCAGAGCAAAGAGTAGTTCAACTTTTTGTGAATGCATGTGTAAAGTTACATTTTTGCCTTTATATCCATCCCTTTACTTTTTTTTATTTGCCATTTTCTTTCTCATTTGACCCAATTTATTTAATTAATTAATTAATTTTTATCCCACTCTTTTCAGCTGGAAGGTGACTCAGGGCAGCATACAGATTGGCAACAATTAGATGCCACAACATACATACATATCAGTTAAAACATTTAATATCACATAATAAAAATCCATATAAAACCAGAACCATTGATAACAAACCCACACAGTCTTAGGTGTGCCTACTTAAAAATAAGTTTTCTTGAGTTCAATAGGAAGATGAATACAAGATTTCAGCTTTAGTCTGCAGAAATTTGTCTTCTTGGAACGCTGGCACAAATCCAAATCAATTTCTTACTTGATACACAGTTAAGATCTCATTTTCCTCCACTTTTTCATAAAAGTGCACTATTATCTTGATTCAGTGGCGATACATAAATCTTATTTATTGATCTGTTTGCATCAACTGTTCCAATTCATAACTTTAAAGAGGTTTGCAAATATTTCTGTTTAGCCCCCCCTGTGTTTAAAGTGTGCATCCGATCTAAAAGAGCCAAAGATTGTGAGCATTTTGCCTTCTCTGTAATTCCAATTATAATGATGCTGCCTACTAATTTTCTGGAATCGGGGTTAGGCAGAGAAGTCTATAATTTCCTGGATTCTTCCTTTTAAAGAAGCAAGCACGGGCAGCCTTCCAGTTGTTCTTGCCTGTTTCTGTTAAAAGCTCAGCACTTCCCCAGGTGAGGTCTTTAGGAACACTTTGGTAAATGGCATCTGGCTCTGATGGTTTGTAATTTGTTAATTATTCCTAAGACTTCAGTCTTTGTAGCTTCTGTTTGAGAAATCTGCTTAAGTACCCTTCTTGAACAAAATGGTTCAGTATCTCTCCAGGATCTGCTGTGGTGAAAAAAAAATCTATTTAGCCACTTCACACTATTCTCCTCCTCCGCGCTTTGCTCCTTTTAGACAATGATTTAGTTGACTTAACTTCTTAATTTCTGACTTGTGTAACAATCCTTTATTTGCTCCTCAAATTCAGTGTTGTTGTGTTTCTGGCCATGCTTTTTGCTTTATTTTATGTATAAGCTTGTTGTGTCTTTTCTGACAAAAATAGTATCTAAGACAACTAAGTACAGTCAAGTCAAACATACAATAACACTCCCATATCCACAGGAAATATATTCCTGGTCAGACCAGTGACCTGAAACTGGGAATATGACTGAATATCATTAAATTACCTGACTTTCATTCTCAGCATATCATAGAGTCACCCTGGAGGACCTAGAAATTCCTAGGGAACTATCTTCTCTAGGAATTATTTAGGTCCTTCAGGGTGACTCTGTGCTAATTCTGGGAGTAGCATCTGGAGGACCTAGTAAATTTCTAGAAAAAACATTTTTCCCAGGCATGGGTATGGGGTCCACAGTTTCAGGGATCTTACTGTACTCTGCAGAAATGCCAAAGAAATAAAACACAATTAAAATGCATCAATCAAAAGGAAGAACAGTCCACTTCAACTTGGCTGAGAGGCCATTGTTCTATCCTTCCGGGCACTGATAATTCTGTCTTTGCTGTCTGATATTCCAAATTGCACTGAACACTTGCTAAGCTCCAAACATTGCAATCTGTCCTCAAAGGCTTGTTGCTCCAGCCCATTTGATTGCCCCTTTATGCACCTTTTCCATCCCTACAACATCTTTAATAAATGCAGTAACCAGAAATGCACACAGTATTCCAGATGTGATCATGCCATAGATATGTACAAGGGCGGCATGTTATTGGCAATGATTCCTTCTTTTGTCATAATGCCAAACTTCAATTGTTTTTTTTTTTTTACTGCAGGGATATCAACCATAATCCCTAGACCCTTTGTTCAATTAATGCCAATTCATGCTCTATCGAAATGTGAAGTTAAGATATATTTTTTTGCTCTAATGTGCTTCCCTTTACACTTGATTTAATTGCATTTTGTTTACAATCTGAATGCTCATTCTCTCAGTTAAGATAGTCTTTTGGAACTCTAAAATCTTTTTTTGCTCTCAGCAGCCTAAATAATTTGTTATTATCAAGAAACATGACTATCATACTATACACCCTAATTTCAGGACTTGTATCATATTATCTATACCTGAAGCTTGGCAGATACAAAGAAATTTCAATTTCTTTGAAGAATATTATTAGTGTGATCTTTTATCTTCCAATATATCTCCACAGCTTTTACTTTTATTGGAGTGTAGTGGAGGAACAAATTGGCTTTGGGACCTTAAAGGTAACTTTGGTCTTAAATATGTTTTGCTTTGCTTGTAATATTAATTTTATTTATTTATTCTTCAACTTTGTATTGTCATGTTGACTTCATTTTTATAGGATTCGTATCTTCAACAGCTTCAGTTTATTATTATTGTTTAACGCAGTGTGTTCTGTTTTCATTGTTTTATCAAAACATAACTGTTATTAAAATTAATAACGCCCTACCTTCTGGAGATGCCCTCCCACCCCACTACTTTAAAAGCAGTTCTGGGTTCCTGCCAGGAAGCCCATATTTTTCATTTTTGTACTTTGTATCATGTTTTCTGTTCAACATGGTTACAAGGATTCTTAAACATAAATCTCTCTCTATATATATGTGTGTGTGTGTGTGCGCGCGTGCACACACACCCCCTTTTCAACTATAAAAGCAACTATCTATATACCCATGTAGAAGTCAACCTCATGTATAAGTCAAGGACAGGTTTTGAGGCCAAAATTGTGGATTTTGATATAACTTGTAGATACGTTAAGGGTCATCATCAGAGAAAGGAAGGCACCAATCCCTCCTTGGGATGAGCCCCTCTAAAAGGTAAAGGTAAAGGTAGTCCCCTGACATTAAGTCCAGTCATGTCTGACTCTGGGGTGTGGTGCTCATCTCCATTTCTAAGCCGAAGAGCCAGCGCTGTCCGTAGACACCTCCAAGGTCATGTGGCCGGCATGACTGCACGGAGCGCCGTTACCTTCCCGCCGGAGCGGTACCTATTGATCTACTCACATTTGCATGTTTTCGAACTGCTAGGTTGGCAGAAGCTAGGGCTGACAGCGGAAGCTCACGCCGCTCCCCGGAATCGAACCTGCGACCTTTCGATCAACAAGCTCAGCAGCTCAGTGCTTTAACCCACTGCGCCACCGGGGGCTCCATTGAGCCCCTCTAGCCACTGTCATTTCCCCACCAAGGCACTCTACTCACAGAAGGGGTTTTCTTTTTGATAAGACTGACTCACATTACCCATAAATAAATTGCCCACATTTTTGGGGTTGATTTTAAACAAAAAACTCTAGACTTATATATGAGTATATAGGATATTGGAGTTTTATAGAATTAAACTTTTAAAAATCCATGGCAAAGAGCCGTGTGGTAGCTAGTTGGGGCTCCACATGCAAAGCTTTGCATTTATCTGTCCGCAAAGGTAAGCTGAACTAACTAATGGGAATTTTTCCCCTTTGCCCCAGGATAGAGCACCTTGGACTCAACGTAGTTCTTCAACTTCTAGTTGGAGTCCCCCTTGAAATGGTACATGGTGCTGCAAGGATTGGATTTGTCTACGTTGCTGGAGTTTTAGCAGGTAAGTGTTATGACTGATATTGAATAAACTGCATGCATAATCAAATGTTTCCCCACTTTCCTTGTAAATCATTTATCTTACTTTCTTTTTTTATGTATATGATAACTCAATAAAAGTTTACTAAAAAAAAGAATAAACTGCATGCATCAAGGAACTATGGTTAGAATATCTGTGATGAAAGATAAAAAGTATACATTATCTGGAGATGGCATCTCTATAATTTTGCTTGGAAAAATAGGTCTCATTTATACTTGTTTTTTTAAAAAAATGTATTCATCATATGCTCAACTTGTCTCCTGCCATAAGACCTGAGGTGGCAGGGGACAAGTAGTGTATAAGAAAGCTTAGTTAAAATGTAATATTATAAACATATTTTAAAAATAAACTCTAGTTCTATAAAAAGCATACAGTTTAAAATGCATTTAAAAGGATTAAAAAACTTACAAGACAAGAATAATGTACTAATTCCAAACATAGTTTTGCTATGTGATTAAAAATAAAAGTCCTGTCTAATAAAAAAAATCTTAACCTAATGGTGGAAAGAGAATGTTTATTATTGTGCTAAAACCAAGGTTATGTTTCTGGAATTCTTGCTCCTCTACCAGTTAAGTTGTAGTAATATAAAAAGGAAATTTTGCAAAAGACAAAGCCTCCCAAATCTATTGTCTATTTCAGTGATGGGCAACCTTTTGAGCATGGTGTGTCAAAATTTGCCAAAAAACTGAGCATAATTCAGGTGGTGTGTCACTTCAAGAAAAAAACCATAATTTCGCAATATTTAGCTTAAATAACAAAAAATATATAATTGTAATTCCCACTTTCTCTCTTATCATGTTGTTCTACCTCTCTTTATGTAGATAATATCCTTTTTGGAGTGTTTAATAAAAATATAATTTAAAAAACCCAACAAAATATTATTTATTTTTAATTTAATGTAAATGTATTTCTAGCATTTAATATGCTGTTTAATGTATTTCTAATAATAATAATGCAATAATAATAAAGTAACATTGCAAAATAATATTTTGATATTTAATTTACCATTTCATTTAAGGCATATATATATTTGAGGCATATATTAAAAATATTAAAAATGCATTAAATTAAAATGCATTAAATTAAACGTCAAATAAAAATTCAATTTACCATTTCATTTAAGACATTCTGAAATATTTGAGTAATATAGAAAAGTAATATTATTTATCATTTAATTTAATTTAAATATGTAACTCCTTAATATTTAGGAAACAATGCAAAATAATATTCATTTACTTAATAATTAAATAAACCGATACTATTTTGCAATTGGTTTATTTCCTTTGCAAAAAGAGAAAACTCATATAACCAGGAAGAAAGGAACCGTGCGCGGCTGAAGAGGTGGACCCAGGAACGTTTGAAATGGGCGGAGCCTTCTTTCCAGGAGGCCAGTGGCAATGGAGATACAGGGAAGAGGCATGGCCTTTCCCGCCCAGGGCTTTTACTTGAATGAAAAGTGGGCAGGGCTTCGGCCTGCTTTTGCTAGCAGTAGGGAAGAGGCCCCTTTCCACGCATGCGCGGAATTGATTCTATGGAGGCTTACTGCAGCCTGGGTTTCTCTCTATGGAATAAGTTACTTTCTTTCCTATCTATTTTTTAAAATGGCATAAAATAAATAAATAATATCCAGCAGTGTGTGTCAGTAGAAATGGCTACGCGTGTCAGTACTGACACGTGTGTCATAGGTTGGCCATCACTGGTCTATTTGGTTTTCCTTTTGGGTTCTGGGACAGGCATTATTTGAACCAGCATTGCCTATTTTAGTTTGTAATTTGTTAGTTAATAATTTGGCCACATAATGAGAAGACAGGAAAGCTTGGGGAAGAAAATGATGCTGGGGAAAATGGAAGGAAAAAGGAAGAGAGGCCGACCAAGGGCAAGATGGATGGATGGTATCCTTGAAGTCACTGGCTTAACCTTGAAGGAGCTGGGGGTGGCCACGGCCGACAGGGAGCTCTGGCATGGGCTGGTCCACAAAATCACGGAGAGCCAGAAGCAACTGAACAAATAAACAAAACCAAAAGTTTACTGTAATTGACTATTAGTGACCGTGCAGTTCTCAAGTTGTGGAGGTGGAGCCCGAGGGAAGGGCAATCTCTTGTTTGTTTCTAACCACACATTAAATAATTTTTATTGGGTTCCAGATTCAGCCAAAGCTTTGAAATTACGCATGTATGTGCAAAAACCAAGTGTGTTCAGAAGCCACAGTGAATTTTTCACCAAATTTCACATGTTCTTAATCATTTTTCTGATTGTGTTCCATTGCATTGTTGCTACTACCTTCTAACAAATTTCAGTACTTGTGCATTCTGTTTTCATAAGAAGGGTTTCCAAAGGGAACAAGAACCTCAGGAGTTATTTTGTATGTCAGTATTTATGTTACGATTGCTTTATCGTTGAATTTTGCAGAATCAGTAACAGGCACTTTTAAAGTTTGATTAGGGGCCAGTAGAGCAACGTGCCAGTATTGGATGATATACCTTCATGGATTGATTGATATTAAATTTGCACTGCATTTGTTATTCATGTGCAGCACCTCTCCAGTTTACAGATGAAGAAAAATTTAATTAAATCAAGAGATGAGGGTGAACGGCCACTAGAGAGGGAACTCATAATGTGGGCTGGGACAATGATAAAAAGGGGGTTCATTCCTCCCAAAGCCCCAACATTCCTAGCATAATTTTGGGTTACAATGAAGAATTAAAGCTTACAATGAAGTAATATATCAGATACTGCTGTTTGTCATGAACACTACCACTCTGGAGACCAGAGTTTGATTCTCCGCTTTGCTTTGGAAACCCACTGGGGTGACCTTAGCCAAATCACATACTCTCAGCTCCAGAAAAAAACCTGCTATGGGATGACTTTAGGTTCAGCATGAGTTGGAAATGACTTCAAGGCACACAACAACACATGGTAGTTTGCTTCTCCATGTATGCCAGTGTTCTATAGGGAAGATGTGTTTTAGCAGTAGTTCTCAACCTGTGGGTCCCCAGGTGTTTTGGCCCACAACTCCCAGACATCCCAGCATTTTACCAGCTGTTAGAATTTCTGAGAGTTGAAGGCCAAAACATCTGGGGACCCACAGGTTGAGAACCACAGATGTGTAGAGCATTCAGTAACATAATTTCCTAGTTCTGAGACAAGTTTGCCAAATATGAGAACTGAGCCTGAAGTAAAGCCTGAGTATGCATGGCTGCATTTATTGTTATTCATCCCTTTTCATAATTCAACCCCTCGTCTCCCTTTTCCTTCTTGTTATTCCCTTGCCTTCTTGTCCTTAATGTCTCCCTCTCTTGAAATTCATGTCATACTAAAGAACCTATTCTTTTCTTCTAGTAAATGCACTAAAATTGACACTAAAATTGGGACAAAGCAGTTTCCAGCCTACATTTTATGAACACAGTTCACTTCAATAGAGGCATGGAATGAAGGCTCTGTAAACAGAAATACAAGTGGAGTAAGAGAATGTGAGAAGTAATGGATATGCAAAATACGTTGGAGTATGGTATACAGCTTGGTGTAGTAGTTTGAGCATTGGTTCAGGTATCCACTTGGCTATGGAAAACCATTGAGTGATCTTGGCAAGTCAGTCTCAGAAGAACACAGTCAAAAACCTTTCTGAACAAATCATACCAAGAAAACCCCATAATGAGTTTACTTTAGGATTTCCATGATTTGGGAAATGACTTGAAAAAACACAACTACAACAAGCACACTTATGTTTTTAAAGTTACTTACTTACTTCAGCGATCCCTTGTAGTCCAAGGATGATGGTCCTTCAAGAGTGGTATCCTGGGGGTGGATCCGTAGGTGGCTGTGGAGCCCTATTCTTGATCTGCATCTTCTCCCGCAGTGAGGGCATCGGTTTCCAGGTGGAAGGTGGTCCCTGTCGGGGTTGGCTTGATGCGCCTTCCTCTTGATACGTTTCTCTCTTTCACCCTCCATTCGTGCTTATTCAAATTCTGCAGCACTGCTGGTCACAGCTGACCTCCAGCTGGAGCACTCAAGGGCCAGGGCTTCCCAGTTCTCAGTGTCTATGCCAGAGTTTTAAAAGTTGGCTTTGAGCCCATCTTTACATCTCTTTTCTTGCCCACCAACATTCTGTTTTCCGTTCTTGAGTTCGGAATACAACAACTGCTTTGGGAGACGGTGGTCGGGCATCCAGACAACGTGGCCGATCCAGTGGAGCTGATGGCGGAGGACTATCGCTTCAATGCTGGTGGTCTTTGTTCCTTCCAGCACGCTGACGTTTGTCCCCCTGCCTTCCCAAGAGATTTGCAGGATTTTCCGGAGGCAGTGTTGATGGAATCGTTCCAGGAGCTGCATGTGACGCCTGTAGACTGTCCACGTCTCACAGGCGTATAGCAGGGTTGGGAGGACAATAGCTTTATAAACAAGCACCTTGGTATCCCTACGGATGTCCCGGTCCTCAAACACTCTCTGCTTCATTCAGAAAAATGCTGCACTTGCAGAGCTCAGACAATATCTGAACTTGTATGAAAACCGGTCCCCCCCCCCCGCTTATTCTTTTAGCTATCCTTTAAAAACACCCCACCAGAGTGTTTTTAAAGGATAGCTAAAAGAATAAGGAGGGGGAGGACTGGTTTTCATACAAGTTCAGATATGCAGGTAAACATTTATATAGTGAGGGACAGTCTGGACTTACATCCTGATATGGTTGCACGCCCAGTAAAATATTGTTGCAATTCAGGCATGAAGAGGACCTTTTTGTGTTCCTTCTTATTTGGGATTATTCTAATTGTGGAATTATATCCTTAAAATAGATTAGCCTCTCTTATCCTTCATTTAATTTTAAATGGGTCATTAAAACATTGTTATTCCTTGTAGATTTTGAGCAATTTAAAATGTGATTTGAGTGATAATAGCTTACTTTTCCTCTTTTCAAAAAGTTCCTAACTTTACCTACTTGCAATATTGTATATTTGTTTAATAATTGAAAGGTTTTAAATTATAAGTCACTCCATCAACTCTTTCTGGTTTGAAAGCAACCGTGTGTGTGTGTCCCTTAATGTGGATTTGATTTTCAGCTACCTAGCACTTTGTATTCTTGATTTTTCACCCCCATCATCCTTTAGCCTACATATACTGACTCTTGTCAACTGATTTTGTTCATGTTAACTTTGTCAGTTAGGCTGTGGAAAAGAGATGCTAAAAATGAAAAGGGATAGAGGAGTTATAACTTTCTCATTAGAAAGCTTGAATAGCAGTTGAAAGACACTGCAAGAAAAGATCACAGGCAGAAAGCATCCCTTTGTTACCAGCCAATTATTTCACAGTATGAGAGTGGAAACATTTTCTTTCACCTTTAAAGTGTTTGCAGCAAAGGAAGAGAGCAGGTGTGATCAATGAATGAAAGTATTAGGTAAAGCCTTCCCTTTAAAAAATATTGCGCACAGAAGTGAAGCATTTCACAGTGTATAATATATTTTCTTTTCAGGGTTTTGTGAACCACTTATTTGCATAGAAACTGGGATCTTAACACACAAAATAGTGTCTGTACAAAAGAAATACAAAAAAAAATCAAAATGTGAAAACTTTCAGGCCAGTTGATTTTTTTTCCAGCTAAGTATCTTATTTTATCAAGATATCCTTGATGTAAGATAGGTGGGATTTAATTTGATTTAAAAATAAATCTTTCACATCAAGGATAAGAAAATGAGGTGATTTTTTTTTACATATCAAGCAAATACTTTCATACTACTGTGTGCTTTCAAGTCTCCCCAACTTATTGTGATTCTAAGGTAAATCTATCACAAACTCCTTGGTAAGGTGTGTTCAGAGAGGATTTATTTGCCTTTGTTTTCCTCTCGGGCTGAATGGGTATGATTTGTCCAAGTGTGTTTCTATGACTGAGTTGGGATTTGAACTCTGGTTTCTCAAATTTTGAGGACATTTTAAAAATGCAGTTGTCCTGAAATGCCCATCTAGTAATAAATCTGCTGTGCAGTCCATTATTAACAGCAGCGGCCTCAACATAACCTTGTCCAGAAATATTCCCTTGTCTTCAATTATTTGGTTGTGTTTGTGTCTTTTTGGTTCCTTTCTCCAAATCACTTCAGGCAATCTTTATCATTTTACCAAACAGTGAACATATTACTAATCAGTCACAGATATTCTTGGCAAAGGCCCTACTGATGGATGACCCCCAGCATGTGCATCTCATTCCATCTCTAAATCAACTGCCATTCATTTGGGAGAGAAGAGAAGGGTTCCTAATTCGTTCTAGCATGAAAGATGCTCTGGCTGCTGTGGGATGTGTTATTGTTGATGCATCATCCATCTGACTTCTAAAAACGCTAACTTTACAAACCCATTTTAAATGGGGAGGATCATAATGAGGAAGATTATAGGCAACATCTAATAAAATGCAAGTCTGCTGCTGCAATTAAGCTCGGAAAAGAAATTATCATAGGTACCTACTGAGAACTGGAATTTGGCAAGAGAGTATTGGTTGCATGGCAATAATATTTACAGTTGCCAGTTTGAAACCTGGATGTTTTAAATTGGTTTCATCAGAACAGCCGAATAGAAAAGATAAATGAAATTGTTTCTTGGTCTATCAGCACTAGAGTTTCCCCAACTTCCTTCCTGGTTTGGAGTTTCATTCTTTTGTTGTTTATTCGTTCAATCGCTTCTGACTCTTCATGACCTCACGGACCAGCCCATACCAGAGCTCCCTGTCAGCCGTGGCCACCCCAGCTCCTTCAGAGTCAAGCCAGTTACTTCAAGGATACCATCTATCCATCTTGCCCTTGGTTAGCCCCTCTTCCTTTTTCATTGCTAGACAATGAGTAAGAAAAGAGACACCACATGAAATGTGGTGGCACCGGGAATCAACATGGCCCCTTTCATTGCTCTGTGCATGCTTTTCAATGTTACTGGGTGTGGGCAAGATACAGATCTAACCAACCAATTAATGAAATTATATTAATTTGTGACAAATTAAACACCACATTTAGTCACATTCTCACAGGGAATGTCTTGTTGAACCTTCGAGAAGGCGAACCGGCTTAGATGGGCCCTTGGTTTGAACAAGATGAGTCTCTTTAAAGCTTATATGTTCATAAAAAGCTCAAAATGGCTGAAAATTTTGCAGTGAAGGCCTTCTGTTCATACTCCTGATTAGCATAATTTCTTACACTCCCACACAGGTCTGGCCATAGATGTGGGCGGGCATTCACTTGGGGAACAAGATGGATGCAATGGCAATGGAATATATGGCATTGTGGACTCAGACAACCCAGTTCAAAGCAGATATTGTGGGATTTTCTGCTGTGATATTCTGGGTCATGTGGCTATGCTGAAGGGCCCTGAATCTCACAAACTTATCCTGCATTTTGTTTGTAAACCTATTGCTTTGTGGAAGTTAACAAACAAGGCGTGAAGGTGGTGGAGATGCCCAGTTCTTGTTATTGACTTGTAGTGGACATTATTCACAGGTTTAATACTTCTGAACCTAGATGTTCCATTTAACTATAATATCGGGCAGGCCGATGCATTGTGAGTCATCAATGATAAACTATCCTTTGTTGGACAAATACACATGTTCTATCTTAGTGACACATAAATGGTAGATACCAATGGTACAATCACCTTGGTGTCTACTCATAAGCAAGCCCCATTGAATACTATGAAGTATGGACATTCCCAACAACTGAAAATTAAGGTGCAGTTATTTTGCAGTAAATCAATAACCTCAAAATGCCTTCTCAGAATTTCATTCAAAAAAGGAAGGTGCCGATTAACACGTGGCAGGATTATGTCATAAAAGTGCCTTTTCTTTCCAAGGTTCCTTGGCGGTGTCTATTGCTGATATGACTGCACCAGTTGTGGGCTCCTCTGGAGGAGTGTATGCGCTCGTTTCCGCCCACCTAGCAAACATAGTAATGGTAAGTGCTGGACATTTGGATATTTTCTTTCTGGGACTAGAATTGCCAGAATCCCCATTACCCAGTTCAGGCTTTTGTGGTCTAAAAAAACCCCCTCAGTTTCCCAAACTTTGGTAATGAAACTGATTGAATATTCTGAAAACATTTTGTGATATATTTTACTTTTTATTTTACTTTTGCTGATCAAAGATTGCGCACCGATCTTCCATATTTTGGTTTTACCAAGATACACGTGCCATATGTTCAGGGAGTATCTATTCAACAGATGTAGTATTGTATAGTACTCCCTCTTCCTGGGAAACTCTGGAAAAGAAGTGTGACTCCAGAATTAGGTCCCAGGACAGGCTGAGAAGACCCTTTTCAATGTCTGGGTGGGAAAATAGTGGTGTCCGTGACTCTTTAGCTCGACTTCTTGAAGGAGCTTTTAGAGAAGTGGTTCTCAACCTGTGGATCCCCAGGAGTTTTGGCCTACAACTCCCAGAAATCCCATCCAGTTTACCAGCTGTTAGAATTTCTGGTGTTGAAGGACAAACCATTTGGGGACCCCCAGGTTGAGATCCACTAGTTTAGGGGTTTGGCGCTTCTAAGTTTTTTCCAGGATGGACTAAGGTCTCATCTTTCATTACTCAGAAAAGAAGATGGCTCCTTTTTGTGATAAGAATTAATACTGCACATTAACTTTTATTTTAAAAAGGAACATGAATGCTTGGGTGGGAAATATCAGTTCCTAGGAGCATCTAGCCCCCTGAAGTGGTGCTGGCGCCTCAAGAGGCCAGATGCCACCAGTCACTGCCATTTACTTTGCATTCTCCATGGAATCGCCTCAGACCGCTTTATGGGACATATCAACATCTTTGACTTATATGAGAGACAGACTTATACGTTATATACAGTAGGTGACAGTCATACTGTATATAGACTAAACCATGCAAATCATCTATGACAGGGTTGTAAAAAATATATCCCTCTAGATATTGCTGGACTGCAGATCCCAGCAGCCCTAACCAGCATAGTCAATGGTTAGGAATGCTGGGAGCTGAAGTTCTGAAACATCTTCAGATTCCCACTCTTGAAGAGTAAATTGCCAAAACATAGCTATGTGAATAACTAATAGTATGGAATGACTTCACAAAAGACTGATGCCTTAGCATTACTCCATTTAGGAAATATAAGCAGGTTGAATTATCTGGCATTTCCAAATGTCCATTTAAAATCTGTCTTTTCCCCACTCCATTTATCCACCTCAAAGCAATGTATCCTCATACCCACATGGACACACACAGTATTTTCATATAGTCTCCAATCTAGGTACTGTCTAGGCAGACATGCAGTCCATGAAAAATTACAGCATAATAAATTTGTTAACCCTTCGGGTGTCATAAGACTCTTGGTTGTTTATACTCAGTTGCAATTATGTTTTCATGTTATTTAGATCTGGCAATTAAAATAAGAATAATTTTTACTTAATGGTGACAAGGGGATTCTTGCATAATGAGAATATTTTGCATTTGCCATTGCAACATTTTCATGATAATACTCATTTTTGTTATGTGCTGTTTTTTTTTTACTGACGAGAGTAAGGGTTCTAGGGACTCTTTTTGCTTTCCTGTGTGCTTTTGAGTAACTATGAGAAATAAATAATGCCCTTGCCTGTAGAGTGAAATTTTCCTGAAAATAAATATAGAGTGAGCAATAAGGCATTTCGCCTAATGGAAAATCATGGGGGAAGGGGAATCAGAAATAAGCAAAAAGGATGCACGAAAATGCTGAAGAGAAAATACAACATTTAGTAGCACAGTCAGAGTTTTCTGACAACATTACCTATTTCTGTAGAGAACCAAACATCATGAGGTATTTTTTTTGTTTTGTTTTTACTGCTTCTGGAATTCTTTACAGACAAAGCCCGCGTGTATTCATGTAAAATGAAGATTGACAGTATCCATTAATGATCTAGCTTACTGTTTGTAGCATTAGATGTGGACTAAGCCAGCTGTACCATTAAGCAGAAATAGGCAATTGAATCAGGCAGCAGGTACTAGGGGACAGCACTGGCATTTTCTCAGCTCTCTCTTATGAACTCCCTGGCTGTTCTCTTCTGTTGGTGCACACAGACCTATATATGGCAACAACCTTTCCTGGGCCCTGCAAAACCAGCCTGCAGCTTCTGATGTAGTGAAAAATGGTGCAATTTTGCAAATTTGCTTCTGTAGATTTGATCATTTGTAGATATAATTAAAATAACATCTAGGCCCTCCATTGCGACTCTGTGGTCAACTTCTGTCAGATGACCTAGTGATTTCTAAAGAGAACAAACACATATATAACAATGTCCAAGTCCTCCACTGTGATTTTGTGGTTAACTTCCATTAGTAGTTGACCATAAAGTCACACTGGAGGACTCAGAGATTCGTAGAGAGGTGCTCTCTCAGGGAAAAAGATAGATTTCTTTATTCATGAATAAAGAATGAATAAAGAAACCCATTATTTCCCCTTGGGGAGATAGGGTGGGTTATAAATAATAATAATAATAATAATTATTATTATTATTATTATTATTATTATTATTATTATTTGAGAGAGCACCTCTCTGGAAATCTCTAGTCGTCCAGTGTAACTCTTCAGATTGTATGCAACATCTCATAAACATGTTTCATTTATAAATATATGATTTATTATTTCACATAGACCCAGAGGTTTCTCGTTATGTTTGTGCAACACTCCTACACATTGCAGCTGACACACGAACGTATAGTGACACACAGTTTGGAAAGCTCTGATTTAATAATCCAGCTTCATGTTAGTTAACTCCTGCAAGATTCAGCTGAGTTACCATGCTATAAGAGATTCTATGAAGTAGAGAAATAAGAGAGATGGCTTTTTCACAAGCTGTATATGTTACATATAATGAGGTCATTCTGCAGGGACTTTTCAAGTTTTAAAATAAACCTTCATGGTTAGTGTTGGGGCCCTGTATCCCAGGATTTGATCCCAGGTTTTCTGCTTTGAACTGGCTTGCATGAGTTTGCACTGCAAGATAATCTGGGATAAACAGAAACCCTGGGATCAGATCCTGGGATATAGAGATTGTCTGGAAGGGCCTCTAGGTGAACCTATGGAAGTTTGTATAGCTTGTTATCTGTTGTAGTGGAGAGCAGTAAATTTGTCATCAACAGTTGGTATCAACGTATTTCCTCTTAGGCTACTAGTGGGAACACTTTGGCATGTAATTCCCATCACCTTATCACATGGTCAGTGGCTAGAGATTGTAGGAGAAAAAGCCAAAACATTTGACTGGCTAAAATTTTCCGCACCTTAACTTACATACTTTTTTTCTGAAGAATAAAAAGAAGAGAAAAAAAGAGTATTTCTGGTGACTAGGGAAGTGTTTTCAAAGCCTTAGCAACTGGTATGCTGTCTCTTGCATCATAGCTTTCTATATTGGTAATATTCAGCAAACAGAGATTGAATTTTTTTTAAAAAAAACTCTCTGTGTACTAAACTCTGCAAACATAGCAGAAGATTAATGCCATCAACACTGAAGCCTAAGGAAATCTAACTGGTGTTCCTCATCCCTGGGCTGGTGCTGCCATTAGTCTGGCAAATTCACTGCTTCCCCGCTGCCCTGTTCCATCCCCAGAAAGGAGTAGGAAAATGTAAAGGTAGCACCCATTTCTTATGCTCCTAGAGAAGAATGTATTGGCGTTGCATGAAGGAGGTAAAAATACCTGTAGCACAGAGCTCTAAGGAGTATGAAAGGGTTCTTGAATTTAGGTGCTTTTTGTTTGGGTGGTCAGTGCATCTTCAGCATTTGAAATATACATGTTCTGTGTATATCTCAAGATGAAACAGAAAGACTATACTTAGAATTCAGCAGGGTTTGCTTATGAGCAGGTGGTTGTACTGCTCATCATTCTGCAATATCGAAGAGCTTGTAAAACCTGACCATCACACAGCAGATCTGAGTCTCAAATGGTTAGAACAGCTGTGGCACTTAAAGACACTTACTGCAGTAGAACAGCTACGTGTGCTTCTGTGTTGTTTTTCAAAGGCTGCCGGGTACATGATGTCTGCTAGAGTGAAAAAAGGAAATACGTAATAGAATGAAGGCTATATTTAGGGAATATAGCGGGAGTCGTAATATTATGAGGAAGTCACGTCTGTGATTAATTGTGATGAAAATGAAAACATATTTTCACCTGGGTTTTTAAAAGGCCAGAAACTTGAAACTCATCTAAAACTGAAGAAATGCCAGATTTTAGCAATCTAGAGTAGGGACTGATTGATGATACAGCGGTTTCTTGTGTTTGCAGCATTTCCATGATTAATGAAAAACAACAATTTTCTGCCATTATTCTGAACTTAATGGAACTTTTGATTTGTTTTCATGTTTCATTTATTTTTTTGGTCACTGACTGGCTTTTTGGTTATGTCAGATGCCACTTCCGCAAATATATCCAACCATGACATCACAACTAAATGAGAAATAGATTTCAGCACTCGACATGTTGCTTTCTTTTTTACTCAGAGGCAGGCATGTACCCGGGGGGGGGGGGGGGGGCTTGAAGGGCTTCAGCCCTCCCCCAATTATCATGGTGGTCCACGAGAAGGCCTTACTGGTGCATTATTTAAACTGTTATGTTTATTCATATCATGATCTGATCACCGTACTCAATATATTCCATATGCATGGGGGTATTGGGGTAACTATACAAAAGGTTTGCTAGGGTAGACCCTCTTTCACTCAGACTCAGCCCCCCCCCCCCATCAAAATCCCAGCTACGAGCCTGCTCAGTGGTTTTACTTTCCCCAGATCAAATGTGGGTACACTTTGAAGGCATCTTTCACTGTAGAATTAATGCAGTTCGACACCACTTTAACTGCTTTGACTCAGTGCAATGGAATCACAGAAATTGTAGTTTTGCAAGGTCTCTAGCCTTCTCTGCTGAAAAGTGCTGGCATCTCACAAAACTACAAATCACATGATACCATAGCATTGAGCAGTAACAGTTTGAGTAGCATCCAAACGGCATTAATCCCACAGTGTACCCTTCCAGTGGGCCAGGGACTTGTTTTGTCAATCTCTTCCATCTGCTGTAGGCTGCATCAGGCCCAAAAATGCTAAAAAATTGGATAAATGAAAAAATTGAAATTGCTGGAGAAAATTGGGGTAGGATGAAAACACTGTACCACAATTTAGATCAAAGCTGCCACCCTTAGAAGCTTCCAAAGTGGTATATTAAGGCCTTGGGGATGTATATATAGCCTATAGGCTATGTCTTGTGTATCCATGCAGTTAAATATAAGCCATAGTGATCTTTCTGCCCTAGCCTTTGTTGGGCACATTCTCATAAGGTCACAAATATGTTTAGCAATGATTTTCATTATCATCTGAACTGGAGTAGGGTGGAAATGTCATTAGTGGTCAGAAATGTAGTGACCTATACTTTACTATAGTGTCCAGTGGCACAGCAGGTTAAACCACTGAGCTAATGAACTTGATCCAAAGGTTGGCGGTTTGGATCTATTGAGTGGAGTGAGCTCCCACTGTTAGCTCTAGCTTCTGCAAACCTAGCAGTTCAAAAACATGAAAATATGAGTAGATCAATAGGTTCTGTTTTGTTTGAAGGTAATGGCACTCCACCTTGGAGGCGTCTATGGACAATACCAGCTCCTTGGCTAAGAAATGGAGATGAGCACCACCCCCCAGAGTCAGACACGACTAGACTTAATGTCAGGGGAAACCTTTACCTTATACCACAATGCCTTTCATGCTTTAGTGACTTGTAATGAACATGTTCAAATGCTATGGAACATACTCAGAACAGCTGTCAAATCCCTGCTGGACTTATTGGAATCACATTTCACTGCACTATTGAAAATGTATAAAAAAATGAGACTAGCAGAGGGTAAGGCATTGTTTAATGTATTATTTAATACTCTGGAGGACCAGAGATTTCTGACAGATAGATATTCTTGCTGACCTATACAACCGAAACACATGATAAATATGTTATTCATATCCAAGTCACGTCAGCAGATAAATTTGTCCATGTAATCACAACATTAGAAAACACTCAGGTAAAAAACGTATGCTATAAATCACTCTTATTTATTCTCTTAGTGTGCAAATATTATAGTATGATTAATTTTGAACCAAGTTCCTTTCCTACATCTGTTAGGTTTAAATGTTAATTCCTTTTTGCTTAAGTAATAATGTCTTGTGCCTCACTCTACCCTTTTCCCTAAGCTAAACTACCCCAAACAACGCAACCATTGTTCATACTAAGTTGCCCAAGCTCTTTGCCCTTTTCTGCTAGTTATCTTAACAGAGGATCATAGAATCATAGAATCAAAGAGTTGGAAGAGACCTCATGGGCCATCCAGTCCAACCCCCTGCCACGAAGCAGGAATATTGCATTCAAATCACCCCTGACAAATGGCCATCCAGCCTCTGCTTAAAAGCTTCCAAAGAAGGAGCCTCCACCACACTCCGGGGCAGAGAGTTCCACTGCTGAACGGCTCTCACAGTCAGGAAGTTCTTCCTAATGTTCAGATGGAATCTCCTCTCTTGTAGTTTGAAGCCATTGCTCCGCGTCCTAGTCTCCAAGGAAGCAGAAAACAAGCTTGCTCCCTCCTCCCTGTGGCTTCCTCTCACATATTTATACATGGCTATCATATCTCCTCTCAGCCTTCTCTTCTTCAGGCTAAACATGCCCAGTTCCCTAAGCCGCTCCTCATAGGGCTTGTTCTCCAGACCCTTGATCATTTTAGTCGCCCTCCTCTGGACACATTCCAGCTTGTCAATATCTCTCTTGAATTGTGGTGCCCAGAATTGGACACAATATTCCAGATGTGGTCTAACCAAAGCAGAATAGAGGGGTAGCATTACTTCCTTAGATCTAGACACTATGCTCCTATTGATGCAGGCCAAAATCCCATTGGCTTTTTTTGCCGCCGCATCACATTGTTGGCTCATGTTTAACTTCTTGTCCACGAGGACTCCAAGATCTTTTTCACACGTACTGCTCTCGAGCCAGGCGCCACCCATTCTGTATCTTTGCATTTCATTTTTTCTGCCAAAGTGGAGTATCTTGCATTTGTCACTGTTGAACTTCATTTTGTTAGTTTTGGCCCATCTCTCTAATCTGTCAAGATCGTTTTGAATTCTGCTCCTGTCCTCTGGACTATTGGCTATCCCTCCCAATTTGGTGTCATCTGCAAACTTGATGATCATGCCTTCTAGCCCTTCATCTAAGTCGTTAATAAAGATGTTGAACAGGACCGGGCCCAGGACGGAACCCTGCGGCACTCCGCTCGTCACTTCTTTCCAAGATGAAGAGGAAGCCTTAGTGAGCACACTCTGTGTTCGTCCACTTAACCAATTACAGATCCACCTCACCGTAGTTTTGCCTAGCCCACATTGGACTAGTTTCCTTGCCAGAAGGTCATGGGGGACCTTGTCGAAGGCCTTACTGAAATCCAGGTACGCTACATCCACGGCATTCCCCGCATCTACCCAGCTTGTAGCTCTATCGAAGAAAGAGATCAGATTAGTCTGGCATGACTTGTTTTTGATAAATCCATGTTGACTATTAGCGATGACTGCATTTGTTTCTAAGTGTTTGCAGACCGCTTCCTTAACAATCTTTTCCAGAATCTTGCCCGGTATCGACGTGAGGCTGACCGGACGGTAGTTGTTTGGGTCATCCTTTTTTCCCTTCTTGAAGATTGGGACCAAATTGGCCCTCCTCCAATCTGCTGGAACTTCTCCCGTTCTCCAAGAACTCTCAAAGATGGTTGCCAATGGTTCCGAAATGACTTCCGCTAGTTCCTTCAATACTCTTGGGTGTAGTTGATCTGGCCCTGGGGACTTGAACTCATTAAGAGCGGCCAGGTATTCCTGGACGACTTCTTTCCCAATTTGGGGTTGGATGTCCTCCAATCCCTCATCCACTCCATCTTGCTGAGGTTGAAGACTCTTTTTGTGAGAAGACCGAGGCAAAGAAGGCATTAAGTAGTTCTGCCTTTTCCCTATCCCCTGTCAGCATTGCCCCATCTTCTCCTCGAAGAGTTTTTAAACCACTCCTTCCACTTACAACAGAATACATGGCTATGGTACTGTGGAATAGTTGGAAGAAAGCCTTCAGAAATATATAATGATGAGTCAGGGGCTTGAAGAAATGGCGTGAAAACAGGAGTATAAAAGCTATGTAAAAGTATTCAACATGTTCAGAAGTTCAGAAGATATGCAACAATTTATTAATTTGTTGGCCAGCCTGTACTGTCATCTACCCACATACACATTTTTGATCTAGCAGATTTTTTTTCATGTCAGGGGCGACTTGAGAAACTGCAAGTCACTTCTGCTCTGCAAGGACGTTGGCTAGGGGATGCCCGGATGTTTTACCATCCTGTGGGAGGCTTCTCTCATGTCCCTGCATGGGAAGCTGGAGCTGACAGATGGGAGCTCACCCTACTCCCCAGATTTGAACCACTAATCTTTCAGTCAGCAGTCCTGCTAGCACAAGGGGTTATGAATCAGGGGAAAGGTTATGAATCAAGGGAAGGGGATCAGAGTAACATTTTGCAGCAAAGAGAAAAGACATTCAGAAACCAATCTGATTATGCAGTCCTGGTTACATGGAGCAAGGGGATTAAACTGGAATTCCCATCTTGTTGATTTTTTAAAATAAATCATCTCTCCTCGGGTTAGCATTGCTACTGACTAAACAAGGAGAAGGAATCTATTGACTTCAGAAAGCTAAGCCTTAATTGAGTTTTTCTCTACCTTGAAGGCTAGTAAAGAGTAAGGGCTGCAGTAGGTGGCACAAAACTTGTCAGTCTCCTTGGGCTGGAATGGAGTTAGTGGGAACACATCTGCTTTCAGTTTACTTTTAATAAATAAATAAATAAATAAATAAATAAATAAATAAATAAATAATACTTGCATGTCAAAAGCTAAATTATGAATTGTTGTAATTTTCCCCTCTGCTTTCTCAGAATTGGTCTGGAATGAAGTGCCAATTCAAGCTGTTGCGCATGGCTGTTGCCTTGATCTGTAGTAAGTATTGCCTGTCTTACATAACATGATATGACCTGTCAAAAGAAACGATTGTAAGTGTACCTGCTGTGTGTATATATGTGCCTCGTTTGGGTTAATCTGCTGACTTATAGTGACCACATTTCATGAAGTTTTCTCAGGCAAGGAATACTGAGATGTAGTTTTTCCAGTTCCTTCCTATACAATACAGCCTACAGCACCAGAGATTTGTTGACATCTCCCATCTAATTACTAACAAGAGCTGACCCTGATTAGCTTCCAAGATTGGATGAGATCTAATGCCCTTTGGGTATCTATTTTGTTCCTGTGCCTTTCTTACATAAAGTATCCCACTACAAGTAGAATTAATAGTGGAAATATAGAAAGTATAATCCTAACGATTGCTTAGCTTGGCTCCTAACCAAATAAGAAGCAATCCTTATCTTGTAGTAATAGGTTTGTTTTTTACTGGGACAAAAGTAGTGTTATGAGTGAGCAACATGAGTTGACTGTCCCAAACAGTGTCTCTACACCAAGGTTTTTTTTCCGTGTCAGGAGCGACTTGAGAAACTGCAAGTCGCTTCTGGTGTGAGAGAATTGGCCATCTGCAAGGACATTGCCCAGGGGACGCCTACAGGCAATGTCCTGTAGGATGCTTCTCTCATGTCCCCGCATGAGAAGCTGGAGCTGACAGACGGGAGCTCACACCGCTCCCTGGATTTGAACCGCCAACCTTTTGGTCAGCAATCCTGCCAACACAAGGTTTTAACCTATTGTGCGACTGGGTGAAATACAGGAATGGGAAAAATGCAGCCCCACAATATCATTTGAAGCAGTCAGGACTCTCCCAATTTTCTTTTCCTAGGAGTAAAACAGGACAAACCTAGGGCACAACTACTGGTCATTTTGGACCAATTTAGCTCCCTAGTTTTAAATGGAAGGTGAGCAGCAGAGCATGGCAGTGTAACACACTTGAACTTTCCTAATGTAACAACATTATCAGTTCTATTCAGGGCTAGAGCAAACTCACTACACGAAACAGAGTTGAACAAAATCAGTTTGCAAAGTGAAGCTTCAGTGATGACTAATGGATGAACCAAATATTTTATAGTAGAAAAGTCACCCAAATGTCTGTAAAGTGATAGGCAAGATAGTCCCCTTGTGACTGATTTTTTTAAAAGCCCATAAGATGCTAGTGGTTTGTCCAGGCTAGGATAGCATTAATTAACTCCCTTGACCAAAACCAAAGCATTAGCCCAGAATTTGAATAGCTAAGAGATTCACATAAAAAGACCTAACTAGGCATGTAGCATCTTTTATATCTGTAGGAATAAGAAAAGCAAGTAAGTAATAGAAAAGTGACTTCCCATGTCTCTCTCAGTTTGAAGGTGGAAGCATATGGTGTCAGAGGCTGAATCCACATCCTAGCTTCAGTATACAATATCCTGTCCTGGTTTGACCCCATTAATACCACACTCACCCATTTTAATCCAAACTCAAATTGGTCTTAAAAGCCACACATTTCCCCCACCCTGAAGTCACCTCAGTCCAAAATGGCATTTTAGCCATAGTCATGTGTTCACTATATTGGATTATTTTAGATTACACAAGCATAGCAGCTGCTTGCTTGCTTTCTCTTCCCAGTATGCATAAAGATATCTCTATATCTGCATATCCATATAAACAACTAGCATGTTTTCATCTCACCCATATCCCTGTTCAAGGGAGATGATGATGATATTACTACTAATAAAAATGTTTGTTAACTACCTCTGCTCACAGTTCACGGCAGGGCACAACACCTTACCTTATGAAGCAGACAACCCAGGAAATACAGGCAGCAATCTTCAGGCAGGGGGACCTTTATTTTATTATCCCACCACTGCCACCAATTAATATGAAGCAAACACCCCTATTAACATGTAGTGCTGCTACCACTATATATGAACAAATTTACAACAGAGCTGTTAGGAAATTGAATGAGTGGTGTGGCGTTGCTGAGCGATTTTATGTCACATCTGTATGTGTTTGAGAGAGACTTGAGATCACTATGATAGAAACCTGGTTAGAGGCTTGGCTGAGAACTGTGTAGTTTGACTTTTAAAGCACCTGTTTGTGCCTCTTTAATATGTGCAACTCAATGCCACACAACTGTATTCAGCTCCCCAGGATCTTCCGACTTCTCGTTTGTGGAGATTCTTCTCTTTAATAAATAGACGCAAGTCCTAGTACTTGAACTGAACAGAAAAATATTTATTTAAAGATTACTCAGGTTCACACAACCTGGACGGTTACACAGTATCTTCTTCTTGGTGCCATGGTTAACTCTTAGTTCTTACAGAAACATGAAATTGTTACTATTAACCTTTAAGAATGGCTTATCTTCGGCCACTTCAAAGTTTGTTATTTCCTTTCTTTAACTGACAAGTTACTTTCTACTAATCGAGTCACTTGACCCTTTAAACTAGGCAGGCTGAAGGCTAAACACTTGGCTCGGCTGACAATACCCAGAGCCACCTTTTCCCTTTGATTATCTGTCAAAGACTTAAATCCCTTAGTTCGGTTTCTCAACCCACCAGAACCAACTTTCCTCTCTGGCTAGCTCACCAAAGACTGCCTTTTCAAACTCTGCTCTCTCCTCTAGTGGCAGTTAGCTCCACTCCTTTTGCTTCTGCCTGGAGGCCTACATCGCTATGGCAATGCAGCCAAACCAACGGCTACATTTCAAACCAACCTGCTTGCACTATATATCACTCAATAAAACCTATTTTCTTAAAAACTCCAATAAATTAAGTAATTCATTACACCTTACAATGCATACAATAAAATTCATATTTTAAAATACATTACTATAAAGTCCATATATTAAAATACATGGTACAAAGTTTAAACTAAAATAGTAATAGATCGTAAAATTAAAATTCATGGTTTGAAATTTTGTGGAGAGAAGGAGAGATTGTGATGGATTTCATAGTGAGAGTAGGTGAGGATACTGGGGACTCACCACATATTTAATAGGGAAGGGAAAGCCCTAAATCAGCCACAGTTGGGGAAGGAAAGACACACATAGAGCTGTTTTGACTGTGCCACCCCATGGATTGCCATTTTATGCTATCAGATTGAACCTCACGAGAATGCGGGTGTGAACTAAGATAGTGTGTGACTTCATTGTGACTTCTCTATTCCAGTGAGCTTTGAATTTGGACGCGCTGTGTGGTTGAGGTTCTACCCATCTGCTTATCCTCCGTGCCCACACCCAAGTTTTGTCGCACACCTTGGTGGGGTGGCTGTTGGAATCACCCTTGGTGTGGTCATCCTAAGGAACTATGAGCAGAGACTCCAAGACCAGTCCTTGTGGTGGATCTTCATTTCCATGTATGTGGTGTTTGTACTCTTTGCCATATTCTGGAACATTTTTGCCTATAGCCTCTTGGACTTGAAACTACCTCCACCTCCTTGAGAGCCTAGACTGAGGATCTGTCAAGGACAAATGGATGACTTCTCATCTGCCAGCTCCACTGGAGGTCAAATGAAACCTGAGGATTTATTTTTGTATGAAGATTATAAGATATAAGCAAATTCATCTTCTGGAAAGGCACACGTTGAGAAGGCCCAGGTGAAGAGTGATCATACTACTGAAACAAACATGACTTGTTGACTCAAACAATGACTTGTCAATTGTAACTTGCTAAGAAGATATGTGGACATGCCAATTTGCAGTATCACAATACTTCATTAGAGCTAGGCATTATATCCCTTGCTCACAAAGTTAGTTTGGTGCTGATCTCATGAGAAAGGGCTGATGATGAAGCTCTCAATTTATGTAAGTGGGCGCTTCTTCCCATCACACATATTGGTGAATGTTTATGCACATGGTGAATTTCTGCCTACATTTTCCCAGGTTAACCTTTGCTTCTGCAATTCAAAGCTTTATGGGCCAAGGGAAGACCCATTTCTTTCTTTAACTAATGAGAAACTCTGAAGGGACACTTGGCCCAGGCTGCTTGGTTTGCTCTTAATTGATAGGTCAGGCAGTTCATATACAGTTGCTAATGTCCAGTGAACTTAAAGAATGTAACCTATAGAAAATTCTAGATGCTTTGATATACAGTTGGCCCTCTTTATCCATGGATTCTGCAGCCATGGATTCAACTATCCATGGCTTGAATATATTCCACACACACAAAAGAAAGAAATTCCAAAATGGGAATTTCGATTTTGCCATTTTATATACGAAACACCATTTTATTATGCCATTGTATATAATGGGATTTGAACATCCATGGATTTTGCTATTCACGGAGGGATCTGGAAGCAAAATCTGGCCAATCACAAGGGCCCACTGTATATAGGTTCACAAATAGTCCATGACAGTAGCTACTTTTCAGTTAAAGGACAAACCAAATGGTAACAAAAAAACTAAAGGTGCTTTGACCAGATTTCTAAATATAACTGCATACATTACTTAATTTTTGCAGTTTGTGACTAGTGTTTATTTCTCATAGCAAATGGATCAAATAGCAAGCCTCTTTTTTTGCTGACAATCATGTTTCCCCCCCCCCTTGATTTTCTTCCTTGGCCCTCCAAAGGCATTTTGAAGCAACAGTTGGGGAGATGCTAGGAGGGAGAGGGCATTGCACAACCTGCCCTGCACCTCTAGCCTGGCATGCTGCCTTCGGTAAGATGGAAAATACTTATCCATGGTCAGTTTCTGGTCATGGAAGGGGTTGCACAGGCAGCATACTATCTTGTGCCAGCCGTAAAGATATCACCGGTGTGCGTGTGTTTTAATTTTGAAGATGCCCTTCAACAACATTATACCTCACACAACCTTATGGATGCCTCTAAATTTTAGATCATGATCAATCTATGGCGCTATACAAGCTCTACATTCACCTTTATTTTATATGTGTAGATTGAGCAACATTTGCTCAGTTTTGTTTGGAAAATGTGAATGTGGCTCCTTTGCCTAAGGAATTCTAAAAGTAGCCAAGTGCCGCTTTTGAAATCTTACATACATACTTCATTGGGTCAGAGATATGTTTGACAACAGTACCTCAGCTAGAGCCTGGTTGTCACAGAAGTAAAAACTGAATGGCACAGGTGGCAGAGCTGTGGGGGTGAAATCCTTCCATATAAAGTTGGGGATCTCGAAAAAGACAGCACTGCAGTTGCACCTCTTGACAGTTAAGTCTCTATGTGGAATAATATATATATTTGTACAGAGCTGCATTTTGTCCTGTATGCCCTCCCATGCCTGATGTCTGCAATGCTGCAGTCCAAACACAGTTTGACCACTGAAGTGAGAAGCATTCTTTAAGAGCTCAGGTGTTGTGCACAATGAAGTTGCTTCAGGAATTCGTAACCGCTGGTGATGTTTTTCCTTTAGCAATTTAGTCAGTTTGTAAAACTGTAATCAGTAAAAAAAACAAAAAAAAAAACATTTTGCTTATGTCAGTGCCCTGACAAAGAAGTAGCTCCTCGTCCTGGAGATGAGTGTCACTGCTGGAACTGAAATTTGGGTGTTGTTTACAAGATGATATGTAACTGTATACCCAGGATAAGCCAAGGCCTGTTGTTGAGCCAACTAATTCTAGATTCCTGGCATATATATTTTTGTTTATATGATACATATTGTCGCATTCACACTTTACAGTTGTGTTATCTCTAAGGAGTGGAGACAAACAGATGGCCTTCCAGATTTCTTGAACTACCATGCCTCTGATTCCTTAATATTGGTCTAGATGGCTGGGACTTGTGGGAGTTAGAATCCAAGATGGCTGGAAGCCAAAGTATCTGGAAGGAGAAACATTTCATACTTTTGAACAAAAACAAGGAGGATATCTAAAACATGTAATGTGTCAACAGATCCTTTATCTTTGATAGCATCAAATTAGCATGTGGTTCCTGGGAGATATGGCAAGTTGTTAAATGCCTATTTTGGACACTGTGGCAGCTGAATTAATTAATGTACTGAAACAATCGGATAAGTTCATTCAAACATTGTATAACAGCAAAATACTGTTGTGTGCAGTGTAAGTTAGGCTTTTCTTCACTTATCAGGTGTTTTGTTTGCAGAACAATTATCACACTCAAAACCACTAATAGCTTACCAGTCCAGAGTATATCAGGAGAAGGAAAAATTGTACCTTGCCAGGTTTTCCTTCTTTCAAATGCTTTCTGCTATACAGTGTTACAATTTCCATTATGTGATAAATGGTTGTGCTTTGCCTCATTCTGTTTCTCTTCTAGTGGTGGCCAGACTCTCCATAGCTCAACCTGGAACTGTTTAGCAAGCAAATATTCTCACTAACCGTTCTGGAAAACAAAAAGGCTCATTTTGTTTTTTACTGGTATTAGCACATGGGCACTAATGAAGCCGAGCAGATGTGCCTTATTGTACGATTTCTGGAAATTCTTCGCTTCCAGCACCAGCCATTGCAGTTAGCCACTTAGAAACTCAACCATGAATATCTGTAAAGACCTATGCCCGAACTAAATTTGAGTTTTTGTTTGAGATGGAAGACTACTGCAAAAAGAAATGGGGCTCCAAAAAGTAATGAATATTTACTAAATTAGGAAATCGGATGGGGCAACCTGATCAGGTAGTTCACAGAAAATGCAAGTAAAGTTTTATGACTAAAGAGTTTGTGTGTGTCTGTGTGTGTCTACAAAGCAGCTGCTAATTTGCTGGCAGCATATTCACAAGAGTTAATCTTACAGAGCCAGACAGAGAAGAACTTTTAGGGGGAGATGCCAGTTGGTTCAAGTATTGAGTATTGAGAATGCGATTAATTTGTATTTTGAAGAGGTTATTAAAAGTGTCAGGACCATCACAGCACTCTTTTCTTGTTAAGGAGACAGCCTTCACAGTACATGAAAGATATCCTCTATGATAGGGAACGGGCAGTGTAGTCAAATCCATGTTATATATCTGCACCAAAATAAACAGAGAAACCAGATAAATACAGTTCATTTATATTGAGATGTCTAGAGTTCTGTTGGGATCATCTGAGGAATTGCTTCTGCTGTTAAATAAAAAACAAGAGTTGCACAGACCAGAAATATAACACTTTAAAGCTAACCCAAAGATGTGGGGGTGGGGGGGAGAGAAGAATTTTGAGATTGTGTTACCAGTGTTTATATTTCTCTTGAGTTCACAGATTGTGGCCAGTAGTCAAGCTTAGGCTTTTGAGTGATTTAAACAGAATTTGGCACCAGTTTCATTAATCAGTTTATGTCAAATCCTTTCTTCCCCCGTCATGGGATTTTTGCCTCTATAAAGCCAGTACTTCAAATACTCAACAGGTGAATCAAAATAATACTGTGGTTATTTTCCCCATGAGTGCACGATAAATCCACATTACTGTTTTATTAGCAGTGAAATCCCTGTCACAATGAATCAGGGATGCATGGAATGTGCATCTTTGTTTATAATAATAATAAAACTTTATTTATATATTGCCCTATTTCCTTGAGAGGTGGTTTTCAACATAGGGCAAAACATTAATGTTTCTTGTTAAAGAACATTCTTAGAGGTGAGCAGAGTTTGTTAGCCCTCAAGTCTATTTTTAAGGAGTGCACACCAATGTCAGCTCACATTTCCCCTTACCTAGCTGACTATACAGCCTATCCTCCCACCCTTATGAACTCAGCAAGACAAACGGCTATAGAAACTATGGGAAAATGCTGTAACAGGACTGAGAAATGGTCTCCTACCCCATTGTTTGTTTGTTTTTTCAATAAGCTTCTCTACCACTACTTCTCTACTTTCCAATTTGCAGTAGCTTTGTATGGATTTGTCCCATGTCCTAACACTATATAAATAGCCAAGGCAGCCTGGTTTCGTTGGGTTTTTTAAAAGGATGTATTAGTCATCCAAAAGCAGACATAGGTAACCTAATGCCTTCCATACAATTTAAAACTACAGCTTTCATACTCTCTGAGCATTGGCTGTGCTGGCTGAGGCTTATGAAAACTGCACTGCAACTTTATGGCAGGAATTACTTATTTATTTATTTGACTAGTCATATGACCCGAATAAAATACAAGGCAAACACGAATAAAATACAAGGCAAAAAGGAGAGGAGAACAGCTGACCTTCTATTTACAGTCAGGGTCTTATTGTTCTGGTTGTTCTTTCAGGAAATGTCCTCTTTTCTTGATGGCTTTCAGAATAAAAGGGCTTATGGCAGGAATAAGTTTACCTACCTCTGTCCTAGGGCATATCACTGGAGTAGTAAGTAACAGAGTCTGTTAACAATCATGGAATCTAGGTTCTTGTGGGGGTTTTTGGGCTATAGGGCCATGTTCTAGAGGCATTTCTCCTGATGTTTCGCCTTCATCTATGGCAAGCATCCTCAGAGGTAGTGAGGTCTGTTGGAAATAGGACAATGGGTTTATATATCTGTGGAATGGCTGGGGTGGGGCAAAGAGCTCTTCTCTGCTAGAGCTAGGTGTGAATATTTCAACTGACCACCTTCATTAGCATTTGAAGGCCTGCCTGAGCCTGGGAAAATCTTTTGTTGAGAGGTGTTAAGATGTGCCTGGTTGTTTCCTCTCTGCTGTTTTGCTGTTGTAATTTTAAGAGTTTTTTTTAATACTGGTAGTCAGATTTTGTTCATTTTCATGGTCTCTTCCTTTCTGTTGAAATTGTCCACATGCTTGTGGATTTCAATGGCTTCTCTGTGTAGTCTGACATGGTGGTTGTTGGTGTGGTCCAGCATTTCTGTGTTCTCAAATAATATGCTGTGTCCAGGCTGGAATCATGGTATCACCTATCCACCCCCTTTTCTCCTACTTTTGCATATATAAGGTAAGCCTAAATGTTGTCAGATATGCCTTCTGTGCTGCTAATGGGGGAAATGCTGCACAATACAGTATCTGTGGAGGTCAAAAGTCCATTACACTGGCAACAGGAGACACTAACTTGTATCCAGTTGTTCACTACCAACCATGGAACAATGCCACATTGAGGTATTTCCTGTCACATCCGGCATTATGTATAATTATTTTGTGCATACATATATGCAAACGGTGCTCCATGCAGTCATGCTGGCCACATGACATTGGAGGTGTCTACAGACAACACTGGCTCTTCGGCTTAGAAATGGAGATGAGCACACACCCCCCCCCCCCCGAGTCGGACATGACTGGACTTAATTTCAGGGGAAATCTTTACTTATTTGTACCAGAATGCTTTTCTGAATATTGAACAAAATTTCATGGGAAATTATGCTGATAGTTCAATTGGATGTTTATGTGAAGCTTTAATGAATGCAGTAGTGCAAGCGGATACACCTGACCTCTGCCAAAGTACAGCTTCCATGACAATCACATATATCTAAAGGGAAAGGTAAAGGTTTCCCTTTGACATTGTCTAGTCAAGTCCGACTCTGGGGGGGGGGGGGTGCTCATCTCCACTTCTAAGCTGAAGAGCCGGTGTTGTCCATAGACATCTCCTAGGTCATGTGGCCAGCATGACTGCATGGAGCATTGTTACCTTCCTGCCAAAGCAGTACTTATTGATCTACTCACATTTGCATGTTTTCGAACTGCTAGATTGGCAGAAGCTGGGGCTAGCAATGGGAACTCACTCTGTTCTGCGGATTTGAAGCACTGACCCTCCGGTCAGCAAGTTCTGCAACTCAGCGGTTTAACACAAATAGATCCATCCCTTCTTGCAATAGTGTCAACACAAAAGGACAAGAATTGGGTTCAGCAGAAAGATTTTTGAACTCTTCTTTCCCATGCTAAAACAGACCAATTTGTGCATGCAATATTTTTTAGGATGATCTCATAAGCAGGATGTCATGGGACAACAGATTCCACTGCAGATTCCCATTAGTTGCATGAATGTGACCCACTTAATTGAACTGCAAAGGCAAGGAGATAATAGGTTACAATAGCATGAAATAACCCAATTTCTGGACTATACCACTTGGGACTATAGATGGGGACTTGTAGGAATGCTGCCGCATTCCCAATAAAATGAAATTAAGTTCAATCCACATATAGCACTGGATACCAGGGAGAAAAATTCTAGCCTAGTATTCATGATGATATATCCGTTTTCTACCTGCCAGCATATTATTTGTTAGTAATTGTTATTAATTTACACTCATGATCATCAAGGCAATAGTAAGTCAAGTGAATCTCTGTCTGCAATCTGAAGTGGGACATTCCAGAAACAGGTTCATCTCTTCAGCTACTGATGTATACCAACCACAAGTTAATGTTGCAGCTAATGGAACTTCCTGCATAATCTGTCTCTAAACTTGGCTACACATTTCGCATGTGTTATTAGAGAGGAAATCTCCTTCCTGGCAATTTAATCTGTCTCTTACTATAGCAGATCATAGATTCAGAGGGTACAGAACTGAGGTTAGGCATTGCATTCCTCCGTTTTACTAGCCTTCCTAACACACCAACAAATTCAGTGTTCCTTTGGTTTCTACAAAATATGCAAAGAGGTATGTATTACTTGAGGCTTTTACTAGTCAAATCACACAATACTAAGGCTGCTCTAAGTTAAACTGCCTCTTAAATCCACCCAGTGTTTCTGGGATATTGCTGTTCCAATGAGTGATTAGGGGATAAATTTCTCCCTTACCTCCAGATGTCCTTGCAAGCTTACCACATTGCATTGCTGCAGACATTCGTAGATTAATTACATCTTGCGGTAGGTCTTAGCCTCTTCACAACAGTCTTTGCGTTTAACTCTGTTCCTGCCAGAATCTCTGAGATATAGTATGAGCCTTTCTTGATGTATGTGGAATCATTAAAATGCCATCATTGAGAGATAAAACTACAGGTCAAAATGCAAGCAAACAGGGACTTCAAGCCAGTCTCCGCTTTCGTTGAAGTTTGCATGGGGAGGCACAGGGCCAGAAAGTGCTATCAGATATCATCTTATCTTCTGTATAGAAGAATTACAGCAGAGAGGTTAAAGAGCAACTGAACATGAAGGATGGGTGGTGAAAAAGAGGGATTGCTCAGCATCTGCAGGGACATCTACTGGCCATGGTTGAGAAGGGTTTTATAACTGCTCTTACTGAAGGATGCTAACCATTGTAATTCGGGTTTTTAAGGACTTCAGGTTTGTTCTAGGTTGATTATAATTTTCCTATTAGAGAAATTCTATTGTTTCCCACTTCCTGTGCCTATTATGGGATCTGGCTATGTCCTTACAGCCAGAAACATGATGGTGACGGCATTATCTGGAACCTCTTGAGAATCCTACAGAAGTCCCAAAGATCTGGCTACAGGAGCATCATCTGATACTTTTCAGCTACTTCAGCATTCCCACAGCTACTATATGATGTGGGGAACCACAGAAAACAGATGGGTTTCAATGGAGGGGAGAGCTTTATGTCCCATCTTCTAATGCAGGATTGTGGTCCTTGCTGCCATCTCCCGAGAACCACTGGTTTTAAACAAGCCTCTTCCCTTTCTGTATTGGTGACCTTTGATTCAAATGACTGTATAAGTACAAAAAGGGAAATTCCTGTATTATTAAGCTATTTCCATGCTCCTGCTTATAAGTTGTGTGTTTTTCTATCCATGCAAATGACTCTTTCAAATGTGACCCAAGGAAGGTAGATGTGCACATTCCTGTGAAACCAAGTCCACTTTTGACTGCAGGTAAGGAGTTTATTACTAGGGCTTATGTTTGATTTACATCTAAGGTTGGTTTACACATCCCTCTGCACACAAGTCCCACTTTGTGACACAATACCTTAATACTGTTTACCAGGAGCCTCTCCTTCTATCTGATGGGTCATGTCAGGTGTATGATGACAAAGACATTTTATTCAACCGTTTGGTGAAGAAACAACAAAAAGCAAAACAGAAACAAACTCCATTGATGGTAAATACATTTTAATACCATAATTAAGCACTGATTTCTAATTAAAGAAAACTCGCTAATGAGGTTCCTCAGGAAACTCAAATAGAATACAAATTAGTAACACGGCAATTTATACAATACACAGAAGTCCACAGGCTGAATGTGTGCAAGAAAAATCATTAATGTTAATCATGTTTAATAGATATAGTAATCACAGTATACCTCTCCACAATATCTGTTTAGTTTACAAATAAAGATAGATGTCGCCTTTCTTTTCTTTAGTACATGTGACACCCCACTCCCCTTCGGCTAAGCATTAAACCTCCAAATGAAGTAATTCTGCCTTGAAGGAAAGGTTGAAGAGACTGGTTTCCCCTCAAGAGCTCTCAGAGCAGACACAGTACTTGCAAAGTGGAGTGCTGTATAAAATGTCCAAAGAATATTTTTCTATTGTGCATGTAACTATTGTTTTCTTCTCACAATTGTGCACAGATCCCACAATCTATTGTTCAGCTTCTCCCGTTCTTCTCTGCTTTTAAAATGAGGTGGTCAGTAGAAATATGCAGAAAGAAAACCTTGCAAAGGCGGAGTCATATTTTACAGAGACAAATATAATTAAATAATTAACAGCTAATCTTAAGGAATGTCATTTCAGTACTGGATTCACCCACTGCTTCAATTTCATTTGATGCCATGATGTAGCAGAGGCAATTCCTACACAAACATAAAGAGGGATGTATAAATGTAAAAGGATGGTGCATAAGGCAGAAAACTGACATTCTTGAGCCAAGACTGCAACTGCACCAGGCAGGGTCACACCTCCCTTAATAAGAGGAATAGTGCTATGTCAAGGTGACAGCTATTATTGAACAGTGCTTTGAGTGTTAGATTGGGACTCTGGGAGACCGGGGTGTGAATCCTTCCTTGTTTAGCCCTGGAAGCCTACTGGCTGACCTTGGACAGCTCACAGACTCTCAGCCTCAGAACAAGCCACCTCTGAACAAATTTTTTCAAGAAAATCCTGAAATGTGTTCACCTTAAGATTGACATAAATCAGAAGCAGCAAGTAAACAAACGGCAGCAACAGTAACAACAAGACATAATGGAGGAACTGATCCGAGTTATAAGTAATTGGGGCTATTGCAGCTATGTTCATTTTCTGTTCCCTGCCTAGGTAAATACATTAAACTAAACCAACAATCCCCCAAATCAAAGAGGCTGACATTAGTTATTACTACCTTCACGTGTTTTGATTTCAGTGGAAAAACCCAAATTAGAACTAAGTCTGGATCTGACCAGTCGTACTATTATTGCTGATGTTGCCCACTGCCATCCTAAGGAACCTTTGGCATTTACATTTTTGCAGAATGGAGCTCTACAATGACATGTGGAATGGGGACAACCATATTCTAAGAAATGCAGAAGCAGATTTAAGTACTCAGATAACATGTCTTCATTGTACAGAATACAGAAAACCTGAGTAGACGCATTTTCTAGATAAAGGTAAAGTTTTCCCCTGACATTAAGTCTAGTCAAGTCCAACTCTGGGGAGTGGTGCTTATCTCCATTGCTAAACTAAAGAGCCAGCGTTGTCTGTAAATGCCTCCAAGGTCATGTGGCACCGTTACCTTCCCACCAGAGCAGTACCTATTGATCTACTCATATTTGCGTATTTTCAAATTGCTAGGTTGACAGAAGCTAGGGCTAACAGTGGGAACTCACCCCTCTTCCCGGATTCAAACCGCTGACTTTTCATTCAGCAAGTTCAGTAGCTCTGCAGTTTAATGTGCTGTGCCACCAGGGGCTAGATATATCTGTCAAAAGTCAGATCCAGCCAAAGATAAGTACTATTGTACAGTTCAAAATAAATCTAAATGCAGTAGTCTGAGCATTGAACTATGACTCTGGAGATCAGGGGTTGAATCCCTGATCAGGCATTGAAACTCACTGGTTGACCTGGAGCAAGTCACACACTCTCAGCTTCAGAAGAAGGTAAGGACAAACCCCTCTGAACAAATTCTGCCAAGAAAACCCTGTAATAAGTTCACCTTACAGTCACCATAGGACAGAAATGACTTGAAAGCACATGATAACAGGATGGCTGGATAAAAGCATAATGTCCCAATCCAAAAAACAGCTTAGGATACACAGAAACAACCAACATACTCAAATTTTTTCATCTTTCCTCCTCCTCCTCTCGCATTTCTACCTGCAAATGTTTTGTTATGTCAGTTTTAAACCTTCAAACCAGGATGACAAACCAAAGTTTTACTTTCTGGTTTCCCAACAAGTTTTGAAAGGAATGCTTAATGCCCACATTTCTTACATCATGTTTAATGAGTCCAAGAAATTGCCTCTTAAACCAGGCATGCAAGAAAAGGATTGAAAGGGAATGGATGTCAAAGCCAGCCATTTATTCCTGGACCACAAAACAATATACTCTGTACATACACTGCAATATGCAAAACGAGTGTTTTTTCATGACTACATTTAAATGCTGTGAGGGAATCAGTTGCACTTCTCCATACTGTGCACTTTGTGGGATTTGTAATGCACATTTGTTTGCACACGTTAAGATTGCATATAGATATACATTAATTCTGCAATGTGTAAGGAGTCCTACGTTCTGGAGAGGAATTTAACCTACAAGCTGGTTCTCTCATGAATTCCTCAAGGACGCTGATGACGCTTTTGGCTTCAGGCATTTCTGCATGTTCCACTTTCACGATCTTCAAGAGGACATCTCCACTGCCACAATTCTTCAGAAACAAGTAGCACTTGAATAGAGCGTAATGGCTCATTTCTGCCTGTCTGATGAACCGCTTCAGATTGTTGATGTCTTGGATGGCCTAGAAAGATAAGGAAAAATAAGTACTCACACTGAGAAACCACCCATGAAAGCAGATCTGTGTACTACTCAGTTCTTCCTACTGCAGTCCTGTGCATGCTTGCCTGGAAGTATGTTCCAATTAATATAGCTGCTTTTTGAGTGGATGAACATAGAAGTTCACTGCACTGTTTTAATGTCTGATGGATTTTTTAATAAAATATAGAAAAAATTACTGCGGGTATGCTGAAGCAGCCAAGGAAGGAAACTGGCAACTTCATAAGGCCAGCTGTTCCAGAAAGAAAGCAAGAGGCCTGCATTGACTCTCTCTTCTCCCTGATTGACATGATTGTCTGTCATTTTCCAGGCCATTGCTTGCATGGACAGACACAATGCATGCTCTGATTTAGGAACTCATTGCATAAAACACGAGGAGCAGTTTTATGGGAGCAGTCAATGAAAAGTTCTCCAAAAAGGATTTTGCATCCTTAAATTAAAATCGGCCACCTGGAACACAATGGGCACCATCAAGTCCAAGCTAAGCATTTTCAACTCGCATTGATTTCAGAGGAAGACAACAAAGCAGCTGTTTATTTCTCCTACTGGAATTAGTGGGCACTTTACAATGTTTGAATGCAGTCCAATGCCCAGCCACTCAGATGCAGGGCCCATTGCGGTCCATACAGATATGCATGGGCAGGATTGTAACCTTCGAGGTTGCACAGGTTTACACCCTGTAATTATTACCCCTTCTGTGTTAAGTTTCATGGCCTGGAATGCAGGAAAAAATTTATGTCCCACTGGTATTTAGTTGCTTATAAAGGTCATATTTTGTAACACAGCACTGTTAACAATTCAGAGAGTAAGGTAGGGACAGAAATTGTCTTGGTTCAGAGACAAAAAGAGGCTGGCAATTTAGGGTTTTTTTCCCTAAGCACTAAGGTCACAGCCAATTTGAAAGCTGTAAACAACAAAAGCCATTTTGACACTGACTTCAGCTAGGGACAGATGTTATCCTAAACCAGGTCTAGAGAAATGGTGGCCCTCCAGATATTTATTTATTTATCCTATTTCTACCCCGCCTTTCTCTAGCCCAAGGGGGACTTAAGGCGGCTTAATATGGCAATTGTCCAGTGCCTTGAATACATACAACATTAAGCTTAAAATCCTTTCAATTAACATTAATACATATTTAAAAAAATTAAATTACATTCAATATTAAAATCACGCCATCCAAAAATCGTAATCTGAGGTCGTTCCATAGTTATTGCACATATTCCAATTACATTATTGCATCACTGAATCCTAATTTCTATCTGCAATTATTTATTTATTTATTTATTTATTTACTTTGCTTATATACCGCTGTATCTCAAGCCCGAAGGCGACTCACGGCGGTTCACAAACAGTAAAAACAGTAGAAACAGCAGTGGTTCCATACAACATATAACAATTGACTTAACACATTATCCATAAATTACCAATAAGCAATTACAATGCACAATTATTACAAAAAACAACCGTACCCAATCTTCTCATCATCCAAGCGTAGTCCAGGTTCGTCGTCCATTGTTCCATTCCTATGTTCCATTACCAGATTGCACTAAATTACTCAAACGCCTGCACAAACAGCCAGGTCTTCACCTTTTTGCGGAATACCATTAGAGATGGTGCTAGTCTAATGTCCGTAGGAAGGGCGTTCCACAGCCGAGGAGCCACCACCGAGAAGGCCCTATCTCTCGTCCCTGCCAGCCGAGCTTGAGAAGTAGGTGGGATCGAGAGCAGGGTCTCCCCGGAAGATCTCAAACTCCTCGTGGGTTCATAGGCAGAGATGTGGTCAGATAGGTAGCTAGGGCCGGAACCGTTTAGGGCTTTAAAGGCCAACGCCAGCACTTTGAATTCAGCCCGGTAGCAGATTGGTAGCCAGTGGAGTTGGCGCAACAGGGGGGTTGTATGCTCCCTGCGCTCCGCTCCTGTTAAAATCATGGCTGCCGAGCGTTGGACTAGTTGGAGCTTCCGAGCTGTCTTCAAAGGCAACCCCACGTAGAGAGCGTTGCAGTAGTCTAAACGGGATGTAACCAGAGCGTGGACTACCGTGGCCAAGTCAGACTTCCCAAGGTATGGGCGCAGCTGGCGCACAAGCTTTAGCTGTGCAAATGCTCCCCTGGTCACCGCTGAAACCTGGGGTTCCAGGCTCAGTGATGAGTCCAGGGTCACACCCAAGCTGCGAACCTGCATCTTCAGGGGGAGTGCGGCCCCATCCAACACAGGCTGTAACCCTATGCCCTGTTCGGCCTTGCGACTGACCAGGAGTACCTCTGTCTTGTCTGGATTCAATTTCAATTTGTTCGCCCTCATCCAGACCGTCACAGCGGCCAGGCACCGGTTCAGGACCTGGACAGCCTCCTTAGTAGCAGGTGGAAAGGAGTGACAGAGTTGGACATCATCCGCGTACAGATGACACCGTACCCCGAAACTCCGGATGATCTCCCCCAGCGGCTTCATGTAGATGTTAAACAACATGGGAGACAATATTGAGCCCTGAGGAACATAATTTCTATCTGCCTTGGCAAACCTAGCCAATGGTGAAGCATTACTCAAACAGGTTCATCAATAAACTTTTAAACAGAGGCTGGATGGCCATCTGTCGGGGGTGCTTTGAATGCAATTTCCTGCTTCTTGGCAGGGGGTTGGACTGGATGTCCCACAAGATCTCTTCCAACTCAATGATTCTATGAATATTTGGAGGTCTGAAGGATCCTACTTCTATAGCTCATGCCCACAGAGAAGCTTGATGTTTTATACTGCCTCAATAAAAAAAAAACATCTGTGCAAAGACACCCGCATTCCCCACCCCATACATATTGGTAGTGATGTACCTTCAGTTTAAAGTTCTCCAGTATCTGCTGGAAAAGAAATGGGTTTCCTCCTTCAGGACCGTTCAGAAATGCCTGCATCCAGTCTTCACAGAACTTGTTTCCACCTAAAAGATTGGGGGGGGGGAGTATTTTGGGATGAACACAATATGCTGTAGTATCTCAACATAAATATGAGAATCTGAGAAACATTCCAGAGTTCTGCAAAAAAATAAAAATAAAATAAAAATACAGGGGAAACTGTTTATAGTTCCTGAAATGGCAGTGGTTGACAGAGTCATTCACTTTTGCTATTTTACAAAGGAAAGAAGAGTTGGCGACACGTTCTCATCTGGAGTTGCACTTCTTCAAGATTTTTCAGGTAGGTCATCAGCCTTCCATTAATACTTATAAGCAAACAGAAAAACTTTTAAAATAAGTATCTGTAACTGGGAAAGTATTAAGAGAATGGTACATGTGGTCCAGAATACCACGCAAGGAGAATAGCTTTTGGACTTTCCAGAAACTATCAAGACTTCTCTCACATCCAGGATCCAATTGATGCAGAAAACAATTGCCAATGACGGAGGGCAGGTTGTGAAGCTTGATTTTCTACACCATGGCCTTATAACAGAGCATTGAGTCAAAAAAATCCCACTTTTTAAACAGAAGGCCAGGTCATAGTCACTCAAACTGTTGGAGGGCTGGATTATAATTTGTAAAAAAAATGAATGAATACCTATGCATACTGCACATATCTTATGTATAGTGCAAAAACACTTAAAACAATACAATAACTAAAATGAAGAACAATTTTAAGAAATATAAACTTACTTACTTACTTACTTAGGCGATCCCTCGTTGGACGAGTAAATCCCAGCAGACTTCTGCCATCCGGCAAAAGTAAATATAAAAATATAAACTTATCAGTATGTCAATGGGAAGTGTGGGCCTGCTTTTGGCTGATGAGATAGGATTGTTGTTGTCGTTGTGTGCTTGCCTAGAACTACAAGATCTCTAGTATTCAATGTCCCTCCCACTAAACTCTTTGTTAGGAGCAGACTGGTTAAGCAGATTCCCCTCAAATGCTGCAATTTGTGAGAGTGACAATAAACGGTGACGTCCATCATTTCTTATTATTAATAATTCTTGTGAAAATGAGTAACACCTAAACACACCTCCACCTGGAAGCCCACCTGCATTATGGAACTGCAGCTGTGGTCCATTGCAATCTATCTCCACTGGTTTGTGTCCTTCGGTCATTGCTGTACATAATGAAGCCATTGTGGTTTCCCGGACAAGATCCTGAAGGCTTGCTGCTCTAAGAAACCTGCAACAGAATGTGATGGTTTCTATTTTTTTGATAGTCTTTCATTCGACAAGGCAGACGCCATGTAACAAGGTAGGAAAGATTCTATTGATATGTTTCCTTACTTGTGAATATCCTTTTTTGTCCTTCCATCAGAGTCTTTGACTTCAACTGGGGTGCAACTCAGAGCCTTGAAATAGGAACGTGATAGTGTCAGTGCATTATATATTGACACAGATTGAAGGGATAATCCTAAGGCAAAAAGTCCTCCTAACCTGCATGCATCAGTTTATCCCACTGTACATTCAAATGCAAACTCCTTTCTTAGTCCCTGAGCCAAAAACCACAGAATACAAATTTGTGGTGTGAATCGTACTGATTAGACTGCCAATTAGTATCAACATATAGGTAAATCCTGTTGATTCGGTAGATCTCCTCTATTTGGGACTAAGGTACTGTTCCATTATCTGGGTGGAATCCAAAAGGGGGCCTAGATAGAGAAGGATAATCCATTTTATGGGGGGGGGGGGGTGTGAAGGAATAAAAGCATTTCCCTGTTTTCCTGTTATTTTCCTGAGACCATGTCGCTGTTGTGGAAACAACCATCATTTATGACATGGGAATAACAGGAAAAAGGGGGAAATAGTTTTCTTCCTACAAGCCCCCCCAGGACTATCCTTCTCTGTCTAGGCTCCCTTTTGGAGTCCACATGGATAATGGAACAGTACCGGGACTAACAATAGGAATCAGGTCACTGTGTGCCTCTGTACTATTTCACTGTAAATGCATGCAAGTAAAATTCAACTATGAAACAGATCAAGACGGAGGGGGGACAGGGGACATCCGGCAAAAGTTTTTTTTTAATTCTCTCAGAGATGTGTTGGACCTCGTATGAGCACATGAAAAGATGCCAATATACACACAAGCAGATTTCTTATCTCTTTCTTCACCCAACTATTAATTCAAGCTCTGTTTAATATTATAAGAAAGGAAGAAATGGTTGCAGAGAGTTCTGATTGCTTTCCAGTTCTGCTTCCCTTCAGTCACCTGTGTGTCTGTGCTTACATTTTTGACAGCCAAAAAGCTGTTTCAGGCTTTAAAAAGCACATGTGCGCTGGAGCAGTCCACACAGGGGGAAGGGAAGGAAAGCATGTTTTTTGCATGATTCTAGTGATATACACTCATGTGAAGGTGCACATTTTGAGCGGAATCAGGTTTTGACTGCACCTTTTTAACACGTGCTTTTCAGCTGCTAACCTGATTCTGCCCATACTTTTGCTAAACCTTGTTTCGTAATTAGTAAATTAACTGGTAATTGCTACTTCTGCTTTGATTTTTCTTTTTCAGTGTTAAATACTTGTGGGTGAAAACAATCCAGGAAATCTGAATCTGTACACTACTCACAGCATGTAAGAGAAGTGCAAGTTTCTCCTGGAAAAGCTGTACCACTCTCTGAATTGGGCAGACTGAATCCTCAAACCACGTTCCGAGGAAAGGTTTTATGCAGGTTTCCAAGTTATTTTCCTGTAGCAAATGGAAGAATTGCTTATTTGTAGAAACAGTTTGAAATTCCCCTGAGGAGCAAAAGTGGTTCATACTGCAGCCCAACCCAAGTACATAGACAGCCTTCCGCAGTTGTTGGAGTATCAGTGAGATTACAATGAGGGTTGCTAATGTTTTCCCGCAAGTGATTCTGATGTCAATATTTGCACTTCCCTAGACTGTAAGTGCCATGTGAACCAGAACGTATATTCAGCTTTAATGGTCTTGTTTACAAATACTTAATAAAATTGATGACGTGATTAAGTTAAAGGAAATGTGGGGTAATATTTGTCGATCCTTGCTTTTTGAACACAAGGAGACAGAAGCAAAAATGTTTTAATTAAATGAAACAATTAACAAAGACAGAAAGAAAGATGCTGAACAGAGGGAGTCCTGGCTCTTCCGTGCACCTGGGCTGACACTAAACAATGTGCGTGACTAAATGCTATGTTTTTCCTACACTGTAGTTCTCTTCATTGTAAGACTAGCAGCTGTAAATTACAAATCTCACACTACTACTTTGGTCTTTTGCCAATGGCTTTTGTCTATCATTCAATTGCCTCTTTTGTCAGTAAAGATGGGAGAAGGTTATTGATTCTTTACCCCTCAAAGTGCATAAATTATTAGCAGATAGGGAACAATTTGCAGAGTTGTTCAAACAAGAGACTCAAGCAATCATGTTATACAACCTCTGACTCTGTGTCTGAATGAGACATAAGCATCTCTTCGCTATGCTCTGCAACTACTTCTTGTTCCTAGGAATAAAACTGAATTAGTCTGGTAGGCTATATTTCAAAGAAAGGAATGAACCAAACCAAATATTCTGAGTATTTGTTACTTAAGAAAACCCTATGAAAAATTAATGAGGGTGCCATATATTGACTTGAAAGAGTACACACATGTACACAAGGGGTGGGAAAACAAAATATGAGAAGGAAAACACAATTGAATCTGCATGTACTAGAGGGGCTTTTTAAAATAAGCACTACTAAAAACCCATTTCATTTACAAATAGGAAAAGATTACATAACTTTGTTATTTACAAAATAGCAATCAACATTTACCTCTGAATCTAGGTTAATCTTCAGGTCTTGAACATATCTGTCAAGCTCAAGTCTGAACGTAAGCTCTTAAGGAAATGACCTATGCATCTGTTCAGGGATCTTAAATATCCACCACGGCGTGCCTTAATGTATGCTCCTGGGCCCTTCATTTATGTTATATATTTTAGCAACATTCTAGAAAAATCATGGAATTATATATTCAGTATTCACTCAAGAATTGTGAATTGAGTCATCAGAAGTATTATTTATTAGCTCAGCTGTTTGTTTTTTTAAAAAGAAAAACAATAGACATTGAAAAACAATTTTGGATCTGGATTGTTGTGAGTTTTCAGGCTGTGTGGCCATGTTCCTGAAGCATTCTCTCCTGATGTTTCGCCTGCATCTATGGCAGGCATCCTCAGACCTCACAACCTCTGAGGATGCCTGCCATAGATACAGGTGAAATGTCAGGAGAGAATGCTTCAGGAACGTAACCATATAGCCCAAAAATCTCACAACAACCCAGTGATTCCAGCTATGAAAGCCTTCGACAATACAATTTTGGACCTGTTGTGTTTGCTATTACAACTGCGATCAACTTTTGAAAACACAGAAGTTGGGGAAAAATAATACGCTGGGTCTTGATTTCATTCAAGCTTGCTGTCTTCTGACTTTCCAATACAGGCCTGGAGAGAAATGGGCTGAACATTTACTTTAGATTTAGATTTAATCATCTGTATGAGCTCTCAGAAATCTAAATAAATGTTTGCTCAGCCATCAACATGTTGGGCTGATTCAGTGATGCTAGCACATTACTTTGAATTGGGAACCATGACATTTTTGTCTTAACATTCATTCTCTCTCTCACACACACACACAAACACAATAAAAGGATATAGCTCAAGCCCCTTCTCCAAGCCTCCCAAAAAACAGACCACGTAGTCCAAGGCGCTGTCGCTTGATTCCAGGTTTCCTGTTTCTGTAGATTTTTCTGGTTGGAGCAGACAGTAATAACAACCAACTCGGCTTTCTGGTATACTGACATGAGAAGTACCGAATTAATTATACAATAGTTGTACCAAATAAGTTCTATTTTATCTTTAATGTTGTTACAATTTGTCTTCTCATTGATCACATTATTAACGGAGGACATTTGTTCCCATTTGATGAAAAGCAAAAATCTAGATGGTACACAGGCATTTTATTCTAGTCACTACAGCATTTTTAAATTTCCATTCATGTTTTCAATCTGCCTCAAGTCTTTAGGTACATCTACACTGTAGAATTAATGCAGTTTGACACCAGTTTAACTGCCTTGTCTTAATGCTCTGGAATCCTGGGATTTGTAGTTTGGTGAGGTACCACTAATCTTTTGCAGAAAAGCTTAAAGAACTTCTAGGATTCCATAGCATAGTTGATATGCATTATTTCTACAGTGTAGGTGGACTGTGTATCTCCACACCTCTTTGGCCCAAGATTAGCTTCTGGAGAGTGCAAAAATTGTTCTTCTCTTCACCATCCATTCTGGAGTAAACTAAAAACATTTTGAAGAGAAAATATCTTGGACCTTTTTAATAAAACTGTTATCACAAAAGAAATCTCAGAAGAAAAAAATGAAATGCAAATGTACAGAATGGGGGACGCCTGAACAGCAGTGCATGAGAAAAAGAGTCCTTGTGGACAACAGGTTAAACATGAGCCAACACTGTGATGTGGCAGCTTGAAAAGCCAATGGGATTTTGGGCTGCATAAATAGTATAGTGTCTAGATCCAGGGAGTCATGCTACCCCTCTATTCTGCCTTGGTCAGAAGAGAGATGTTGACAAGCTGGAATGTGTCCAGAAGAGGGTGACTAAAAGGATCAAAGGTCTGGAGAACAAGCCCTATGAGGAGCAGCTTAAAGAACTGGACATGTTTGTACTGGAAGTAGGTGCAGTTTCCACTTCATCTCCTGACATTATTATTAAAGAGCTGAGCATGTTTAACCTGAAGAAGAGAAGGCTGAGGGGAGATCTGATGAGGGTCATGTATAAAAATGTGTGGGGAAGTCACAGGGAGGAGGGAGCAAGCTTGTTTTCTGCTGTCCTGGAGACTAGGGGCCTCATCACACTAGAGAAAAAAAAACCCACTTAAAATCTGGTTTTGGCCTCCTGAAGGATTCTGGGGTTTGTAGTTTAGGGAGGAGCCTTTAACAGCTTCACTAACCCCAGAATTCTGCAGGAGGCAGAAACCAGATTTTAAGTGGATTTTTTTCTCTCTAGTGTGATGAAGTGTTAGGACAGTGGCTTCAAACTACAGGAAAGGAGATTCCACCTGAACATTAGGAAAAACTTCCTAAGTGTGAGAGCTATTCAGCAGTGAAACTCTCTGCTCCGGAGTGTGGTGGAAGCTCCTTCTTTGGAGGCTTTTAAACAAAGGCTGAATGGCCATCTGTCGGGGGTACTTTGTATGCGATTTTCCTGCTTCTTAGCAGGGGGTTGGACTGGATGGCCCACAAGGTCTCTTCCAACTCTAAGATTCTGTTTTTCTAATTGGTTCTCAAGAGTCAACAATGAATCACCCTCCCGTCATCTGGCAACCTGAAGGCCTCAGACTATAACTCCCAATATCCACACCATGGTGGCAGCTGGACTCTGAAACATCTAAGGGGCATCAGATCAGGAATGGCTGAATTAGTTTGCTAGGCTAAATCCATTCCCTGAAAGAGGTGATTCCCCTGCCCCACTGATAATCCTTTCTCTTTGGCATGTTTTTGTGAAACAGCTTGACAGGATTAAAGGCAGTGGGAAACAGAAGTCCGGGGAGAACGCGCTTCTAGTTCATTTGCACGGTCCTATCCCCCCCCCCCCCCAAGTCCTCTATTTGAGGAGTGCAAATGGGGGGAGAGGAGAAGTCATGTTGTCTTCTTACTCACTTATAACCACTTTCCCTCCGTATCATGGAACAGAATGGGAAGTAGATCAATCTGATAGTCATTTACACTAAAAGCACTGATTTTGTCTTGTGCCCTCTGTGTCTGATTTGCCTGTTGGAGGGATGCGATGACCAGCTGATTAACTAGCTAGATAGATGGATTAAATAGTCTTTTAATCAACTAAGAAGGCTTCCATAATTAATCAGGAAATGCATTTTTAATGTTAAAAGTGACAGATGGCAATTTTAAAAAGTTTTTTTAAAGTAGCAGATGGCAAGGAACTTTAAACTGAAATCCTGTATTTGTTGACCTGAGAGTAAATCCCACTGAATTCCATGTCACATACGTCTAAGTAGTCAAACAGGATTGTGCTGTCACACTAGCGCAGGATAGATTGCCTTTTAAGATGTTGCCATTCTAAAAATAATTGAGATTTTTCTTCCTCGCTGAAAAGCCATTCTAATTTCCTAACTATATAAACACTTAGGCTACAATCATATCATTTACACTCTCTGGCACGTGATCGAGGGCCAAGAGAAGCTGCAAATGTTCCTCTCTATGGTCCTATCTACAAGGCAAAGGTTTCCCCTGACATAAAGTCTAGTAGTGTCCGACTCTGGTGGAGGGTGCTCATCTCTCCCTTTCTAAGTCGAAGAGCTAGTGTTGTCCGTAGTCACCTCCAAGGTCATGTGGCCAGCATGACTGCATGGAGCGCCATCTACACCAGTGGTTCTCAACCTGTGGGTCCCCAGATGTTTTGGCCCACAACTCCCAGAAATCCCAGGCAGTTTACCAGCTGTTAGGATTTCTGGGAGTTGAAGGCCAAAACATCTGGGGACCCACAGGTTGAGAACCACTGCTCTACACAGACCATTTAATGCAGTTTGAAGTAAGCTTCATACTGCAGCGAGCAGACAACAACTTCCCACAAAAGAGCACAAAAAAACACCTTTAGTGCACATCAGTGCACTGTGGTTTGTGGCATCACCATCCAGGCCTCATACTGTTTCCAGGATTTCCTATGGAAAAATCTGCATAGTGAAACCAGTTTTGGTTTAAGACTACATTATATGGTCAGTAGAGATGGCCTGTGTGCAGAGCTGCCAATGTGAGAGCTCTATAGCTTGCATTTCTGCCTGGATGAAAGGGGTTGAACTAGATGTCCCTTGGAGTCCCTTTTGCTTTAATAGCCAAAAGCATTCATAGAGAAAGAGGCATATTTATGTAGAATGTGAACTAAATCAGAAACGGAAGCTAGCACTCAGTTTAGAACAAAGAAGCACACAGAAAAAAGCTGGTTTGCAACTTTTTCTCCTTTCTGCAGAGAGTCAAATTAAAGGCTATGATTGATTTCCTAGGTTTATACTTTTTCTTAAAAGTAGTGACAACAGATCCATGAGGAAAGGTCTCCCTGAGTGGGCACAGCAAGCTCTGCTCTTGTTCTGATATCAATTGTGATGATCCACATGCATCGGGGTTGAAAACAGGCCTTTTTAAAGTGCATACTGCAAATCTTTGATCTCCCAGAAGCACTGGCTTCTCTGCCTCAAATTCACTGCTCTGCTGAAGCACAATGGGGCGCATACTTAATGTAAGAACATTTATTAAGACCTTAGGGAAAGCACATCTTCTGACTTGGAGTTAGTCATTAAAGCACATGCTATCTCTTTCTATTTCTTTTTTTTTTTTTTGCCATATAGACACTTCTGTTGGTAAAAAAGGGAGAGTCAACAGTTTGTGTATTTTAATGACTCCAGCACCTGCTATGATTTGCAGCACACAGTGACATGAAAATAATAACAGAAACACTGCAAGATGAGGTATTCTCATATTTTCTTGGAAAGAGAATGGTTTCAAAGAACTTTATACTGCCATCTAGAGAAGTAATTTTTTTCAAGGGCATCAGACAAATGGAAAATTTCAGAACCAAAATACTTTTATCAAACCAAATACAACCTATATTTGTGTTATAATTTATGGTACCATAACATTTGTAAAGGTATTTCCTTTTGCCATTATGCTAAAGTTGAGATGACTCCTCTACCAAAAACACACAGAGCTTCATCTCCTCTTTTCACAAGTAGCAAAAAAGTAAAGCAAGCAAAGGAAGCTCATAATCTTCTAACAAATAACAATCTGACAATTCTCAGTTTGAGATTCATGTTGAAGGCATTCCTATTTTTGAAAGCCTTCCAGATGCAGAGTGAATATGTGATAACTAATGCAGATTTAGTAGATTGATTTTTAGTATTTTGATTTATTTCATGTTAAGAGCAACTGAAAAAACTGCAAGTCACTTCTGGTGTGAGAGAATTGTCCGTCTACAAAGAAGTTGCCCAGAGGATGTCCGGATATTTAATGTTTTACCATCCTTGTTGGAGGCTTCTCATGTCCCCGCATGAGAAGCTAGAGCTGACAGACGAGAGCTCACCCTGCTCCCCGGATTCAAGCCACTGAACTTTTGGTCAGCTGTCCTGCTGACACAAGGGTTTAACCCATTGCGCCACCAGGGGCTCAGTATATTGATTATATGGATTATGTAACTTTCATAAAATGTGTTTCATGGTTGCGGTACCCTGCTTCGAAATGTTTAGATGCGAGCATGATGACATTGCATGGAGTGCTTTGTCAAGGTGAAAGGAAGAGAAGAAGCAATTGTTTGGGCAGCAGTAACATCTACCATAACATCTACTTCTAATGTAGAATCATTTCACTTTGGAAGAAGAAACACTCAGTATGCTTACTCTTACCTCAACTCCACTGATGTAACGTTGCCCATTCCTTCAAAAAAGGACCCCTTTGCAAACTGTTTGGCAATATAACTGCGCAGCTCCATCTCTGCTTCAGGGGGTAAGTTAGTGTCCACCAAAGACAGGCTTTACAAATAAAAAACAAACAATACACTGTTAATGTGTTGTCAAAGGCTTTCATGACCAGAATCACTGGGTTGCTTTGAGTTTTCTGGGCTGTATGGCAATGTTCCACAAGTATTTTCTCCTGACATTTTGCCCACATCTATAGCAGGCATCCTCAGAGGTTGAGGGGTCTGATGGAAACTAGACAAGTGGAGTTTATATATCTGTGGAATATCCAGGGTGGGAGAAAAAACTCTTGTCTGTTTGAGGAAAGAGTGAATGTTCAAGGCAGGAAGCAGCCAAGCTTTGAAGCTGCAAGGCCATTCAATGCTAATCAAGATGGCCAATTGCAACATCCACATTTGCCTCCAAGAGACAAGAGTTCTCAGCCATGGAAAGCGACTGGACAACCTTGGGTAAATCATACTCTCTCGGCCTCAAAAGAAACTCACTCTGAACAAATCTGAAAATCCCACGAATGTGTCACTTTAGGGTCGGCATGTCAAAAATGACTTGAAACATACAACATACAACAAATAGCAATATGAATTAATAGAAAAGAATTTAGAAAATTAAACCATTTTGCCATCCTGGTTTACCTGAAATCATCAGAAGATGGGGATTCAGCCGAAGTACTGCTTGGACTCCCATCATCATTTTCTCCTCCCTGAGTTAACCTGGAAAAGGCAAAGCAAAGTGAATACTGTTATAATGTATGAAAACCACAAAGTTTAAAAACTTGGCATTATATTAAATTTCCTTTGACAGAAGCTGGGCACTTGGCATCCCTCTAGTATGGCTGTAAGGTGGACCTCCATGGTGCATGTGGCAGGGCTCAGGTTGCATTGCAGTAGGTGGTCTGTGGTTTGCTCTTCTCCACACTTGCATGTCATGGGCTCCACTTTGTGGCCCCATTTCTTAAGGTTGGCTCTGCCTCTTGTGGTGCCAGAGCGCAGTCCGTTCAGCACATTCCAAATCACCCAGTCTTCTGTGTGCCCAGGAGGAAGTTTCTCATTCGGTATCAGCCTCTGATTGAGGTTCCGGGTTATAATCTGCCACTTTTGAACTCTCACTTCCTGAGGTGTTCCTGCAAGTATCTCTGTAGATCTTAGGAAGCTATTTCTTGATTTAAGGCATTGGCTTGCTGGCTGATATTTGAACAGAGGATAGGCTGGAGATGTCAATGCCTTGGTCCTTTTATTACGGGCTGATAATATCTGGCAGATGTCATGTAGACCAATACCAGCTAAACAGTATAATTTCTCCAGTGGTGTATGGTGTAGACATCCTGTGATAATGCAGCATGTCTCATTAAGGGCCTCATCACACTAGAGAAAAAAATCCACTTAAAATCCAGTTTCTGCTTCCTGCTAAATTCTGGGGTTTATAGTTTAGGGAGGAGCCTTTAACAGCCTCACTAAACTACAAACCCCAGAATTCTGCAGGAGGCAGAAACAAGATTTTAAGTGGATTTTTTTCTCTAGTGTGATGAAATAGTAAGAGCCACATCCACTGTTTTAGCGTGGTGAGATGTGATCCACACTGGGCATGCGTAGTCAGCAGCAGAGTAGCAAAGCGCAAGGGCAGGTGTCTTCATTGTTTCTGGTTTTCATCCCCAGGTTGTGCCAGTCAGCTTTCATATGATATTATTTCTGGCATCTACTTTTTGCTTGATAGTCAAGCAGTGATTCTTGTAATTCAGAGCATGGTCCAGAGTGACTCCCAGATATGTTGGTGTGCTGCAATGCTCCAGTGGGATTCCTTCCCAAGTAATCCTCAGCATTTGAGATGCATGCCTGTTCTTAAGATGAAAAGCACACATCTGCATTTTAGACACCTATGCCAATATATTTAAAATATTAGAAATATTTAAAAAAATAGAGAACAGTTGGGAGCTGTCCAAACTATGTGCTGCAACAAATTAATGTGTCAGCTGTAGTGTGCAGGTGTATCACATGAACATAACAAGAAACTGCTGAAGCAATAAATCATATATATATATTTTAAAAATACAAATGAATTGTTTTCATGAGGGATGTTGTGTCCCCCATACATACATTTCACCATTACAATTTTATGTGACCGTATCTCTCATAATGGGTGGGTTTAACCTCCAGTTTGCTAGTAAAACTGAATTACTGCGTCATGAAAAGGATGCATGTCTAAAGACTGTGTCACCAGCATGAAGTTTTTGGAAAGCTCTGGTCTAGATGTTATTGGAGTACACCTATCAGCCCTAATGCTGAGACATAATGAAAGTTGCATATTCAGCAAGAACTGGGAGATCATTTGCTGCTCATTCCTGGTATAAAGTTTTGCTGACTCCAGATCAAAGAGTATTCCATAAAGCTGGGGAAAATCCAGTAACAGTTGACTCTTAAAAGAGTTTGGAGCGTCTAATCCAAAAGTCTCTAACTTGACGCCATTCCAAAGCATTGGGTTGTTGTAGGTTTTTCGGGCTATATGGTCATGTTCTAGAAAGCATTCTCTCCTGATGTTTCGCCTGACCTCACAACCTCTGAGAATGCTTGCCATAGATGCAGATGAACGTCAGGAGAGAATGCTTCTAGAACATGGCCATACAGCCCGAAAAATGTACAACAACCTAGTGATTCCAGCCATGAAAGCCTTTGACAATACATTCCTAAGCATTGTACTACAAACAACCCCAATCTTCCCTAGCCATATTGGAAGTGAAATATGGTTGGAGAAAATTTATCTGTGCCCATTGAAATCAAGGTTCAGGGCACACCTAAGTTTGCGTACAATAACACTATGTAACAAAATTTGGGGAAAAAATCTGTTCCTAGTTTGAAAGTGTTATTTCCTGTTTAATTTTGTGGTAGTTACTTTAAAAGTAGTTGTTATACTCCAGAAATTTTGTTTTTGTGGCTGCCACAAACTATATTGAATTGGTTGAGACTCTATGAGATATTCATTGAGAAATTATAGCAAAATGTGCTGCAGGGTGTCCCGCAAAAACAATGTTTTGCCATTTAATAAACTTTTTCCATGTTTTTATGATAGAACCAATTAGGAAATTACATTTATAACCCAGGAACAAAAACTGTGCTACATAGTGTAATGAATAGAATGTTGGAGACTCTTTCATGGAAGGCTCGTCTGAAGCTATGGCAAGTAGAATGTCAGCTAGGGCAATGGCTGTCAAAGTGGTGGTTGGTAGCCCAGAGCTAGTATACAGGCCATCACACTACATAAATACATATGTCTGCATGTTAATATAATAATAATATGACACAAAGTCAGTAGTATTTAGCAACAAAATTGCCAGCCTGCCAAGTCAGTTTTATAAACATTGGGATAAGATCTGTTGCTTAGCTTTGGTAGATAACCAAAAATGCATGGCTAGTGAGAATTCAAAAAGCTTACTTATAATAACTATGTTAGTTTTTTAGAGAGCCATGGGACTCTTTTTCACAGATGCATAATTAAGTGTAATTACCTGTTTAAAATATCTATAATAACTTCACAAATCATACATGAGAACAATAGAAATGAGTGCCACAAGGTGTGGTGGTAAATTGCAATCAGCTGGTTTTACATTTGGATACACCAGCCATGAGTAAACTTGGGCCCTCAGGTGGTTTGGACTTCAACTCCCACAATTCCTAACAACATCAGGCTCTTTCCTTCTCCCTCTCAGCCGCTTAAGCAGGAAAGGGGAAAGGGAAAAGGAAGTGGCCTGAGGCTGTTTAATAATAATAATAATAATAATAATAATAATAATAATCTTTATTATAATTATTATTATTTAACTTTATTATAATTATTATTATTTAATAATACTAATAAACCCTGCTCCATCTCCCCCAGGGGGACTTGCTGCGGCTTACATGAGGCCACGCCCATCAGTATAGTAAACACAATATAACACAAAAGCATAACAAAACCAGAAAATAAAATACATACAATGCAAAACCAATATAATAAGTGACACAGCAATATAAAATTTTGCTGTTAGCAATTGTGGAAGTCCAAAACACCTGAAGGGCCCAAGTTTTCCCATACCTGGGATATACATTGTCTTAGGTACCCCAAGACCTTTCTTGTCCAACCATTTTATGCAGCAATACACAGATAAAACACTTCCAAGGATGCATCTACATTGTAGAAAAAATGTAGTTTGATACGACTTTAGCTGAGATGCTTCAATGCTATGGAATCCTCAAAGTTGTAGTTCTGTAAGGTCTTTAGCCTTCTATGCATCCACACGGCAGAACTAATGCAGTTTCATACCGCTTTAACTGCCATGGCTCAAGGCTAAGGAATCATGGGAGTTGTAGTTTTACAAGGTCTTTGCTTATGCCCCAACAAACTATAACTTCCAGGAACCTGTAGCATGGAGTCATGGCAATTAAAGTGGTGTCAAACTGCATGAATTCTACAAGATAGATCCACCCTGAAAGATTTTCATCCAACTTTGGTTTAAAGACACCAAAACATAATCCATCCCTTCCCCAAGCAGCCCAGGTTTTAATAAAGGATTACAGTGAAATATAATTATTTCTTCTATTAACAGACTTTGGTGCCCCGAGATATGACAATGGTGGCCACTTGCTTTTGCCTAGAATTATTTTAAAACACAACCATTCATAAAAGGTTGCTGTCGTAAAAGATTGCAACAATATTGAAATGCTGGGTGAACAACCAGAACACAAAGAAAACAGAAATGTGCTGGACAAAATTGAACTTGGTCACCTTAAGGGCAGTGGCATACAAAATAGTAAAAGTCAAGGCCTCCCATGAGAAGGCCTTACTGGTTACATTATTTTAACAGTTATGTTTATTCATATCATGATCTGATCACCATGCTCAATATATCCCATATGCACGGGGGTATTGGGATAACAATACAAAAGGTTTGCTAGGGTAGATCCTCAGCCCCCCCCCCCCCCCGAATCAAAATCCTGGCTACGGGCCTGGCCTTTGGGTTCTTTTTTAATGTTCTAAATGTCATCAGTGGTTGAATCTGTGCCTCTGTAGAGTCTACACACACCTTGGTATTTGTTGGTGGTCTCTCCTCAACTCCTAACCACCCTATTTAGAGTGCATCTACACTGTAGAACAAATGCAGTCTAATGCCACTTTATCTGCCATGGTTCCACACTATGGTACCTGAAGGTTGCCGGTTCGAATCCATGAAGCTGAGAGAGCTCCCATCTGTCAGCTCTAGCTTGCAGGGACATGAGAGAAGCCTCCCAGCAGGATGGTAATACATCTGGGCATCTCCTGGGCAACGTCTCTGTAGATAGCCAATCCTCCCACACCAGAAGCGACTTGCTTCTGACATGATTTTTTAAAAATGCTATGGGATCACAGAAGTTATAGTTTGTGGGGCATCAGCACTCTTTGGCAAAGAAAACTAAAAACCTTGTAAAACTACAACTCTTATAATTCCATAGCCTTGAACCATACCAGTTAAAGGGGTGTGAAACTGTATTGTCGGAGGCTTTCATGGCCGGAATCATTGGGTTGTCGTAGGTTTTCCGTGCTGTATGGCCATGTTCTAGAAGCATTCTCTCCTGACGTTTCGCCTGCATCTGTGGCAGGCATCCTCAGAGGTTGTGAAGTCTGACCTTCCCAACCTCTGAGGATGCCTGCCATAGATGCATAAGTTCTGCTGCATAGATGCACTCTAGCGTTCAACCACTGACAAGACCCTGTGCCTAGAGTATTTAGTGCTTAACAAAGGTAAACCAGATACGTTTAGGTCATTCATTTGCTTTTCTCTTTTTCTTAAAGTCGCCAGAGCCTGGGCGTTCAAGTTCTCGTGACAAACGCAGACCCGTGCAAGGTAAAACCGAAGGGGGTTTGGCCAAGAAGGGCCACCGTCTTCCCTGGGCCAAGCTGGAGAAGCTACGTCGGAGAAAGCTCCCCGAGAGAAGGCCCAGCTCCCGCCCTGCTGCCAAGCCCTCCTCCTCCTCCTCCTCACCGGCAGCCTTGATAGCCGTACAAACAGTAGTAGCTGTTGCTGCTGCGCTCGGGTTTCCGTTCCTCCGGCAAGCCGCCCCCCTCCTCGCTGCTCTCCAGTTCCCTCTCATCTCCGTCAACAGACAGCTGGAGGGAAGGCAACATCTTTGCCTTGTTTCAGGGCTGGGAGCAAGGAAAACCCCTTCCCCCGTTGCCGTACAGTGTCGCGTTCTATTCGGTCCCTCCGGCTCTCCGCCCCGTTACTATCGTTCCGGAGTGCATCAATGCTGTCGAACAGTGGTTTCCAACCCTTTTTTGACCAGGGACCACTTGGCAGGGGGCCACTTTCCAACATTAGTATCAAAAGGGTTAAGAATCAATGTATTGTCGAAAGCTTTCATGGCCGGAATCACTGGGTTGTTGTGTGTTTTCCAGGCTGTATAGCATAATCTCCTGACGTTTCTCCCACATCTATGGCAGGCATCCTTAGAGGATGGGAGCCCCCGGTGGCGCAGTGGGTTAAACCCCTGTGCCGGCAGGACTGATAACCGACAGGTCGCAGGTTCGAATCCAGGGAGAGGCGGATGAGCTCCCTCTGTCAGTTCCAGCTCCTCATGCAGGGACATGAGAGAAGCATCCCACAAGGATGATAATAACATCAAATCATCCAGGCATCCCCTGGGCAATGTCCTTGCAGATGGCCAATTCTCTCACACCAGAAGCGACTTGCAGTTTTTAAAGTTGCTCCTGACAGGACAAAAAGAAAATCCTTAGAGGATGAGAGGTCTGTTGAAAACTAGGCAAGGGAGGTTTATATATCTGTGGAATGTCCAAGGTGGGAGAAAGAACTCTTGTCTGCTTGAGGCAAGTGTAAATGTCGCAATTAGACACCTTGATTAGGATCGAATGGCTTTGCAGCTTCAAAGCTTGGCTGCTTCCTGCCTGGTATCTACAGAGATACTTGCAGGAACACCTCAGCAAGTGAGTCGGAAAATGGCAGGCTAAAGCCCAGAGTCTCAATCAGTGGTTGATACTGGATGAGAAACTCCCTCCTGGGCAAAAAGAAGATTGGGCGACTTGGGAGGCGCTGAACAGACTGCACTCTGGCACCACAAGATGCAGAGCCAACCTTAAGAAATGGGGCCCATGACATGCAAGTGTGGAGAAGAGCAAACCACAGACCACTTACTGCAATGTGATCTGAGCCCTGCCACATTGTGGCCGCATTTCCTTTTACAAACCTACACAATCCCTTTGATCTTCTGGAGAGGCCCTTCACTCGCTCCCACCCCCTTTGCAAGTGCGACTTGTGGGGATGAAGGAGAGGGCCTTCTCTGTGGTGGCCACTTGGCTCTGGAACTCACTCCCCAGATAAATTAAGCAAGCCCCTACCCTGGCAGTTTTCAGAAAGAGCCTGAAAACTTGGCTGTTCCAGTGTGCCTTCAATGATTGAATGAACAATAGTCCCCGACCTGACCAAACTCTGCATAAAATGCCTTTGGAAGCACTTTATTTTACCCGTTAGTGCAATTAAACCCTACTTCGTCCCTGGGATCCTCTGTCCAGATATACTACATTGCTCCCTCGCCCAGTATTTTTAAACTTTTAATCTCTGCAACTGGCCAAAGTATTCACCAATAAAAGACAAAAGCCCTGCGATCAACGTTCTGTGTTCAAACATTGTGATTTTATATTGTTCTGATGTGTTTATTTATACTGTTTCTTGTATTTTATCTTATTTTCTTATATTTTATTGTTGTATTTTTATGTTGTCCATTTGCATTGTTGTATTGCTGGGCTTGGCCTCATGTAAGCCGCCCCGAGTCCCCTTGGGGAGATGGTGGAGGGGTATAAATAAAGTTTTTATTATTATTATTATTATTATTATTATTATGGAGGACCTCCTTACGGCGACACCAGAGGCCAGCTTCTGGTCAAAGGAAATGTTGTATACATTTAGTATAATGCCAAGTTTTTAACTTTGTTTGTGATTTTTCTATACCTTATAAGTATATTCACAATTTGCTCCTGACACGAAAAATACATCAGTTGGTCTGAGCGTGCCTTTACACTGTAGACTGAATGTAGTCTGGTCCCGCTTCAACTGCCCTGCCTCAATGCTGTGGGATCCTGAGAGTTGTCGTTTTCACAAGGTCTTCAGCCTTCTGTACCTGAAGTCTGGTGCCATAGCATTGAACCATAGCAGTTAAAGTGGACTCAAACTGCCTTAATATCTATCTATCTACCTATCTATTATTCTATTGATGCCCCCTGAGTTACTAATCCCATGCGTGTGGAGATTTCCAGAGGGAAGCCAGGTTACACTGTCGCAGCTAGAAATACAATCACAACAACAACCACAGACCTCCTGAAGTGTTTCTGACGTCACACTTCAGTCTCACCGCAAGACGCCTCCACCAATCAGGGAAGGGGCTTCGAGAGTGACGGCACAATGCGTGACGTCTCTGACCCGACACTGTCCGCGCGCTTGCGCATTGCACTCTGGGAATCCGAGAGTTAAGCGGCGAAGCGGCCATTTTGTGGATGTCGGCGGAGAGAGCGGGAGGGAAGCCTTTGGTCTCGGTGTCGCTGGTCGTCGTCTGTTTTTCGAGCCTCGTAAACTAAGAAGCCGTCGCCGACGATATGGGAAGAAAGAAAAAGAAGCAGCTGAAGCCTTGGTGCTGGTATCCTTTTCCTCTCGGCTGAGGCGAGCCGCTCTCAACGGAGACAAGGCTTTGCGGCCTAGTTGTTTTCGGTTTCCTGTGGAGGTGGAGCAGCCTGCAGTCTAACGCCGCTGGGCCTCAGTTCTTGCTTGCCTAACTCTCGACTCGCATGGCTTATCCTCTTTGGTCATTTAGAGCCAACTTTATGAGTATTTCCATCCTAACCTCTATAAAATACATTATTGTGAACTTTAACCTAATGTTTTATTGGTTTTGGTGCCTGTCTTCCTTACGTGTTTTTAAACATATGCATCCTAATAGCATTATATTTTATCGCCGTTTTAACCATGTTGTACCCTGTCTTGAGCCGTGAGGAGAGACAGGTAGAAATAAAATTTATTATTTAAGTATTATCAAATTGATTCTCAAGATTTCAAGATGGAGTTTTATAAACCAGGGAGAAGCAGCTGATTCGTATTTTCACCCTATAATTTGCCACCTTTTCATATGTGTGTGTGTTTATATACATATGTATACATTATGTGCATATATATATGAATACACATGTATTTATATGCCCCAAGTTCATTTTTAAAAATATTTTTATTGTTTTATCATAGTTATTACATTTGTTATGTGTTTGGCTATAGCAGTTACATACTATTCAACACTCTTTAACATATAATCTTATTATTCTGCTTAAGCATTTTTTTTCCCACCACTGTGCTCCCCTCCCCCCATTTCAAGCCACAACTTTTACATATCGTCTGTCCAACATTTCAATTCTTCTTGTGACAGTAACTTTCCTTCTTTGTTTTTTAAACCATTTACAACAAATTTTCCCCATACAACATCAAAATCACTTTGTTTCCATATACCGTTTTTAACTTTTAATATACATGTAAGCTTATCATTTATTGCCAGTTTCCATGCTTCCTTGTACCACTCTTCTATTTGTATATTTATTTCTTTTTTCCAATTCCTTGCTATAAGCAGTCTTGCTATTGTTAATAAGTTTGTTATCGCTTCTTTATCCTCCTTTTTCAATTGTATATTGTTATATAATTGTATATATTATGTGCATATGCATGTATTTCTATGCCCCAAGTTCATATTTTTGTCAAGCAGCCATCCAGGTCTCTACCTCTTTTCCCCCATCATTTTGACAATTACTTAATTTTTTTATTATTTTCAGCAGTTTGCATCATTTTTTTAAGTAATAACCTGATAAGGTGATTTTAGTGATAGGTTATTTTCTTTCTCCTTTCCTCTGCACTGGTCTTTTAATATGTTAACTGTGAACATGGATAAGATTCAGAACGACTGTTGCAGAACTTTTAAGACTCGCTGGTTTCAGATGGGATTTTGTTGAAGATTGAAATGTGAAAGGCCTAGAACAGCATTTGTCAACCTGGGGTCGCCAAAGATAATCAGAAAACACAGTATTTTCCGTTGGTCAAGGGGGTTCTCTGTGGGCGGTTTGACACAGTTCTATCATTGGTGCGGTTCAGAATGCTCTTTGATTGTAGGTGAACTAAAAAAAATCTAATAATATTTTAAATTAAAATACATTCAAATCTTAGCAGAAATGTAAGTTTGTTTTAATTAGTTCTTAATTACTTTATTTCAATATTACTATCAAGTCAGTACAGAGTTTATAGTGTATTATTAGTTAAGCCTATTTTAATAGTAACTCTCAAACAACCTGAAACTACATTTATCTGGCATCAACCAATCCCCATGGGTGCCAGTTAACTGAGAGGCTATTATTATTATTATTAACCTTTATTTATACCCTGCTAACATCTCCCGAAGGACTAGATGCGGCTTACAAGAGGCCAAGGCCCAACACATCAATAAAACAACAGCATAGCAATACAACAATAAATAACTCATAAAGCAAAACAACAAACATTAAAAACAATAGCAATAAACATAAGACAATAACACCACGACGCATATAAAACTGAGGCCGGGCCAAATGTAATGAATAAAAATTTTAAAAATGCTGGACCTGACAGGTGACATGGGTAGGGTACTCTTAATATGTTTTATTCTGTAGCCTCATTTCTTATTTTTTCCCCTCTTACTCATCCTCCCTTCATTGTTAGGATCTTTCTGCAAACATGACAAAGAAATTATAAGGTATGAGAAAAAAATGTAAAATCAATAAAACTAAGCCTTCAGAAGTGGTCCTGGAAGTGAGTTGGACTCCTCAAAAACCTGTGATAAAATAAAAATACAACAGCGGTTTTCCCCCCTCCCTAGTCTTTTGTCATTGGAAGACGGGGGTGCATTTTTGAAAAATAAAAATAGGTGTGAAATATTAAGGAAATAGATCAATTTAATGCCTTATGAAATTTGAAAAATGCATTTATAGATTAAAGCCATTGCTGAATGCACTAAACAACTGAAGTGGGAGGAACCAGTAATTTCCTAAATCTGGACAGAACCACTAAAATGCTTTCTTTAGCCTCACTCAACCATTAAATTTTAGCATATTGATTGTCATGAAACTTAGGCAGGTTCAGACAGGAGGGGTTAGTGCTTGATGTCATCACTGTCTTACGTTACTTTCAGGGTCATCATCTTTGAATCAGACACAGACATAAAATGAGCTTACATTAATATTTTATGTATTGCATTATGAATGGAACTTCGTAACTGGCTTTAACATGCCTGAATGTTTAACATATCTGGCTTTTTGTTAAAACAGTGTAGCATATAAATCTCTTATCCTCAGTTCTCCACGAATTAGTCAGATATTTCTGTTTGTACTGAAATTTAATGTGATGTGAGACCCATTCTTCCTACAGGCTTCCTAGTATCAGGAGAGGACTTAAGGAAGATGTGTTATAGCCATCTATAAGTAATGTTTTGCTACTGATTCTTACCAAAACATTGATACCCCTTTGAACTTCACGCTTTTTATATATATATACAGGCATATCACTTCACATGTGAGTTACAGTCATACATCTAAATGTACAGTGTGTTTCAAAATGATGGACCCAATTTCAAAGCAATGTGTTTCACAATGGCAACATTTTACAGTTACGCAAAAAGTTATAAATAGTTTAATGAGTTTTAAGCAAATATGTTTTACAGCCGTTCTGAGCCAGAAACAAATCTAAAAAATAATTCTGCAAATGGGCAATATCTTATTAGGTCTTATATTGTGGGGTTGCTGTCTTGAACATGACTGGTACTGGAGGCTGTTTGTGTGTTGGGAGAGGCATCTAGCTGTAATCATGTCAAACTCTATGCTCTGCTCTTTCAAGGAATAAAGAGTTTCATTCCTGGGCAGGTCTTGGTTGCAGAGGTACAGCAGTTTAAAATCAAGTCCTTTAAAAAAAAAACAAACACCCATTATATGGACATTCTTTTACAGCCTTCAATGCTGTGCAGTTTTTAATCATGTGGTTTTAATAAGGAGGGGGGCATGTTAAAGACACGTGTTTGTAAACTGTACAGTGATACCCACTTGCTAATAAATGCAGCTTTGAAAGGTATCTGTTTCCACAGTCTATTCTGACTTTGTTCCATAGACCATTATTAGATAGGGCTGCTAGGAATTAACGGGCAATATTACTGGAAGACTCTTGGTTGTAGTAATTATTACTAATGTGTGTAATAAATTTTAGTAAGTATTGTGATTTAATGCTTTCCTTAACAATATGAAACAGGTATTGTAACAGGGATTTTGATGATGAGAAAATTCTTATTCAGCACCAAAAAGCAAAGCACTTTAAATGTCATATATGCCATAAGAAATTGTACACTGGACCTGGTTTAGCTATACACTGTATGCAGGTAAGTGCACAAGTAGATATTTTCTTGTGTTGGTCTGCTCCAAAGCAAAAGTGAAGTTTTACGAAGATTAAAAAAAATCATTGCCCTTTTTAATTACTGGAAATTGTATGTTCTGTTTCTAATGAACTAGTGCCAAACCTTCCTCATTAATCTGGGTAAATAATATGGCTAGTATTGGGGCTGGAATTAATATCATTGAATTATATTACATTTTTATTTAGGTACATAAAGAAACAATAGATGCTGTTCCAAATGCAATACCTGGAAGAACTGATATTGAACTGGAAATCTATGGTATGGAGGGCATTCCAGAAAAAGACATGGATGAAAGAAGAAGACTTCTTGAACAAAAAACCCAAGGTAAATTGAAACATTTTGTTTGCAGTAATCCCTAGCTAATATAATGCTTGAATGAGAATAAAATCACTTATTCATAATGTTTTTACTGGGAGCAGCTTAGATGGAGATCTAAAGATGTAGTGTCTTGTTTTCTCATATCAATGTCTCACTAATAAGCACCGGGATTGTGGCTCAGCTGGCTGAGTGTCAGCTGCATTAAGATCACTCTGACCAAAAGGTCATGAGTTCGAGGCCAGCCCGGGCTGGAGTGGGTGTCCAGCCATTGTGTAGCCCGTTGTCGACCTTTGCAACCCGAAAGACAGTTGCATCTGTCAAGTAGGAAAATAAGGTACCACCTTAAAGTGTGGGAGGCTGAATTTAACTAATTTATGAGGCCATAAAGAAAGAAGACTCCGGGGAATGTGGAATGCGGAAGAACTTCATCGGTGTCGTTGATGGACGATGAAAAGCAGCAGCTCCCCTGGCGGCCAGAAAAAAAAAAAAAAAGTTAAATAGCCTTGGTGTATTTGTCTGTATTTGTTGTCTGTCAAACTGGCATTGAATGTTTGCCATATATGTGTTTACTGTAATCCGCCCTGAGTCCCCTGCGGGGTGAGAAGGGCGGAATATAAGAACTGTAAATAAATAAATAAATAAATAAATAATATTATGAGCCTGAAGTGCACAATGAGTGTGTATGTTTCACATGGATATTTATTTTATTTATTATTTATTCACAGTACTTATATAGCGCTTTTCTCACCCCTGGGGGACTCAAAGCAGTTCACACAAAAATAACAGCAAAATTCAGTGCCTTACATACATAAATAGAAACTCAATCAACAACATATACCTAGCATAAAATCAATAGGACAATGTACCATAAGAGAAGATAAAAGGACATTTAAAACATGAAATATAAGAATTAAAACACCTAATAAAAGCATTAAAATCACATTATCCAACTTGTAGACGGGGCCATTCCAAATGTCGATTGCACATATTCCACATTTGCTTCTTGTACTGCATTACTAGTCAAAAGCTTGGTTCTATAACCATGTCTTTGTTCTTTTTCCAAAGGCCAGGAGGGAGGGTGCAGATCTAATGTCACTGGGGAGAAAGTTCCAGAGCCGAGGAGCCACCACTGAGAAGGCCCTGTCTCTTGTCCCCACCAACCGCACTTGCGAAGCAGGTGGGACTGAGCAGGGCCTCCCCAGAAGATCTTATGTGGAACACATGCCTCCTTTCCTCTCTTGGCAGTGAATAGTAGAATAATACAAATAAAAACTGATATCAGAGTCTGAAATGTTTTTAATTATTCTTTGAGTAATTTTATTTATTGCTGTTGTGTACCTTCAAGTTGTTTACAACTTTGTTTCCCTCTCAGGCTGAGAGAGTGTGAGCCATTCAGACTCAGTTCGTTAGAGTCCTAGTTCAATACTCAAGCCCTCCACCACGCTAACTCAGTTTCATTTGTGCTATGTATTGTTACCAGTTGATAGTTGTACAGTAGCCTTATGTTGCTCACACTAAAAAAAAAACAACATTTAATTGAACATCACATTCAAAGAGGTTGTATTAGTTCAAACTCGTTTGCTGTCATGGAGCCTGCTTATTTCTTCATAATAGAAGATTATGGTGCATCTGATCAGTAACTGGCCCTTGTTGGCATTTTTGGTTTCTGTTGTTTGGAATGGGTTCTGATTATTTGGTATAGGGAAGACATTGAATACTCCTGAAATTAATTAACCAAACATTGCTTAAAAAGAGTTGGAAAGCCACCTCTTTAAGTGCTCAAAGTGTTTAGCTTTCACCATAGTTTCTAGTATTAATAAGGGATTACCATGTTAATGAATGTATTGTATAGTTTGCCACTGCTCACAAAGTCTCAGGTAGAATGATTCCAAGATGGAAGGGGTCTAATAACAAATAATTGACATTAATCTGAATGTTAAACTCCTTTAGCAGAGAGCCAGAAAAAGAAACAGCAAGATGATTCAGATGAATATGATGATGATGAATCTTCAGCGTCAACCTCATTTCAAGCACAGCCTGTGCAACCCCAGCAGGGATATATACCGCCAATGGCACAGCCAGGTTTACCTCCTGTGCCAGGTGCACCAGGAATACCTCCAGGTACTGATCATTGAAAGACAGAAATAATGGAATGGTTATCTTAGAAATTTCTTCAGTTGTGAGGAACAGTTTTGTGCAACTATTTGAAATACAGGATATTTCAAAAATATGGATTAAAGTGGACTTTTGTAGATGTTACTTAACTTGTTCTTAAAGTTAAGTGTTTCTTACTGGTATCAAAATTGCGTATCTTGAGTTTCATTCTTGTTTTGTTCATAGCTTTCAAGCAGACTATGGTTTAATAAATTGGCAACTACATTTCTAATTTAACCAGTTAACAGCACTGATCTTGTTGGTGTTTCTGTAATAAGCAACCTGTATTTTGAAACTGAATTGTCCCTCCTTGAATAGTTTCATACAAATTGTGAATGGACTAAACTTTAAGGTGTGTTGCCAGAGCTGTGAAAATAGATTGATACACATAAGAAAAACAGAAGGATAAAATCCAGCGAGTATTCGATACTTTGATGTGTTATGGTAAAGATTTTGCTAACTTGTGTATCATTTCTTTGAAGAATTAACTGATATTACTGAAAAGGCTACATTGTTCTGTTTTGTTTTCAGCTTCCATATAAGTGATCATTAATTATTATGACTTTCAGGTATACCACCATTAATGGCAGGTGTTCCACCAATGATGCCAGGAATGCCTCCAGTGATGCCTGGAATGCCACCTGGGTTAGTATAAATTGTGGCTTCAAGAACTCTATTCTAGTCATGCCCTGTCATTTCAAAAAGGAGGTGCTTTAGTTTCTGACATATTACAGTCTATGGAGATTCGAAAAGCAGCATTGCTGATTTGCTGGTCAAAAAAGCATAAGGGTTGTTTAAACAACTTGGCATACATTAGACCTTTTCCTGATACCACACTTCATCTTTTTCCATTGGTGTGGAAGATTGATGTCCTAGGTGATGTTCTCTACTCATATGCACCTATTTCCCAGCAGTTTCTAGCAGTGAGAGTGGTGAGTTCAGGTTACCACGTCATTTTAGTTTCACTTTACTTTTAGCCCCAAAATATTGGGAGGCGTACATGAACATTTAAGTAAGCCTAAAAGATATGCCGCTGAATCTGATAACCAAGTAGTATTTCGTGTACCTACTCTCAATTCCCTTCTGTAACCCTGAATATCATTTGAAACTAGCCCCATTTCTCAGCCCTCCAGAACGTGTCTGTTATTGAGTACCTACTGAAAGATTAGGTAGGAATGCTGGCTGGCTGCTGAAAGCAGAATTGTTTTTACAGTTGAGGAATATTTCCCATTTCCTTGTTATCCTATGCTTCCCTATGGCAGGCTCCATTTTAATGCCCTTCGTATTTCACAGGATGATGCCAATGGGTGGCATGATGCCTCCTGGGCCAGGAATCCCACCTCTCATGCCTGGTATGCCACCAGGTAGGTCAGGAGTGATGAATCCCTACTGTGGTGAGAATTACTTTATTATATTTTTAAACTGGATTTATGGTTGGTAAGAATTGTGTGCATAGAAAACAAGGACACGATGGTGCTAAGATATAATGGTATTAAAAATACTGGCTAAAATACAGCGAAGGGCAACTGCCTGACTCATTATCCATCATTGGCAACTGAAACAGCTTATAAATAAATAGTGGTAAAAACTAATTTAGAATATGTCTTGTTTGTGCATGCATGTGTTTGCAGCTTTTTAGTCATTGATACTGAATTGTATGTTTTTAAAATTGGTCCAGGCTACTGTTGTCATGATTTAAAATTATCCCCATATTCACCCCATTAGCATTTGAATTGTATTTTTTTTTTACAAAGGTGGATGATGGTCCTGTACTTTAGCAGTACCAAAAGTTTAATTTGCACCTCTTATAATGGCAAGGATGAGAAAACCCCAACTCCTTGATCCTTCTTTACAGACTTTAGACAGTACAATTTTTTTTATTGAAGGGAGCAAAGCAAACTTTATTGTGCTGCTGTAGCTTTGTTCTAGGTAATTTGTGTGACCAGAAAATTTCTGCTGGGGGGAAAGACTGCCTCCTAATTTTTTTTGGTTGGTGTTCTTGCTAATAGATAAAGTGTTTCTTCATAGCAAATTTTTCAGAAAAGAGAAAAATATGTTTTTATTTAATACAGGTATGCCTCCACCAGTTGGTCCTCGGCCAGGTATGCCCCCCATGACACAAGCACAGCCTGTGTCTGCTCCAGGTGTTCTTAACAGACCTCCCGCTCCTGTCTTGGCACCAAATCCTCAACCTCCAGTCACTAAACCACTTTTTCCCAGTGCTGGACAAGTAAGTCTATGCATCCTTTAGTGTTGTTGTTTTCTTCTTTTTAACATTAATTGCAGTGTAATAAGGTGCTTTGCAGAAACACTTGTTCTCAATGTTCGTGTATTGTCTACAATGTTTATTCATACGTTGACAGTGGTTGTGGGAACCCATTGTGGGGGAAAAGCAGCATATTCTCAGTCACTGAAATGGATAGAAAGATTGCTTGGTATTATCTGGTATGTTGCACAGAACTTATTGTGAGATATATACTACAGCTTTGCTATTTACACCTATGGTCATTTCATCTTCTGCTCACTTTCTGGTTGAGGAACTTGATATTTTTTTCAGGCCAAAACTAAAAAAGGTTTTTATTTTATTTTCATGCAGAGGAATAAGCATGACTTGTGATTTTTGTAAGCAGGAGCTCATGATTTTTAAAAGGTCCTACAAAATAGTAGACATGTAAATAGCCTTAGAATTATACATTCCTGTTCTCTTAAAAAAGAATCAAAATTGTGTAACCAGGAATATGTCTCTTAACTTTTTTTGTATATTCAATTTTATTCATTTTTCATATTATTCTAAAATAAATTTAGTTTTCCTATCTTAGTGGTGGTGGTGTGGAGGCGATTTTAGATTGCTATGGAATAAACTTCACGGCTCTTGGAGTTAAATCATTAGCTCTTTTACGTAAAATGGAATGGTATGCATGACAGATTCATGCCCTCCACTTTGGATTTATTGTAAATGAATATGGTTTTACTACTTTTGTAACTTGTGTTGCAGAATTCTTCATAAAGTACTATTGCATTTTGAACTTCTGCAAGGCAGATAGTCATTTACAAAAAAAACAATCCAATATCCTTCCTCTCCGTTATTTTTCACACATTTATTTGGAGACTGTTTACTGTTTCCTTTCTTTTATGCTACAGATGGGGACACCTGTCACAAGCTCAAGTACAACTTCATCCAATTCAGAACTGTCCGCACCTTCTAAAGCTTTGTTTCCTAGCACAGCACAAGTACGCAGGAAGTTGCAGTTAAAATTGCTTTGCCAATTAACCCTTTAGACCGTTATGTAAACTTTAATGCCTAAACATAATCAGATAATTGTAGATTCCTGATTATGTTTAACTGTGTGCTCCAGTCTTAAATTGTTAGCTTCTAGCCATCTACAATATTTGGGTAACGGAAAGAAATTAAAGATTCTACATTGTGGTTCTAAAGGGTTAAAAAGAAAGAGCATGAAAGCAGTAAAGTGCGTTTTAGTGAGCATGGTTTATTTTTTCTAGTTCATGCTGTTAGTTCTGATGCATCATGATAAATGTGAGGGGAAATTGCATCATGCAATGAATCCCAACCTAGTTGCTTCTAGTTTGGAATTCAGTGGTGACTTCAAAACATGTGCTGTTTGCTTTTCAAAGCATTCTCTCATAAGTGAATCTAAGAGTTCTATACATTCAAATTATATTGTTTCCAGTGAGGAAAATATAACTTCAGAGATCATAGGAGAGAATAGTTTAGAACAGAAAAAGATATTTAAGGCTTCTCATAATATCAATAGGTTTTTATGCAGAGAATGCTTTTAAAATCATCTCATTTAATATTACAAATTTTGACACACTAGTGTTCTTACAAAAAACCCTTCCTAAATGTTCTTATTGTGACTGTAAATTCTAACTTATCTAATACAATTTTAAACTAATGCATACTAGAGTTGCCTAGTCTGTTTCTTAGTGAAACAGATCTTGAGCATACCACTTTATTGAGTGTGTCGTGTAAAATTCTGCAAAAACAATAGCAACAAATAGATTGTGCAGTTCGTTTTGCTTCTCTTGTGGCTTTTGATCTGCATCGTCTTTAATGTGTGTTCGGGGGGGGGTGTGGGTTAATTTTTTTTCAGTTTGCTTTTTGACATACGGCTGATCTTTTACTTTGGCTAATGTAGGTGTGCCAATAAACTGTACTGCTGTGGGGCATAATGTTTATGTTTTCAGTACATCTGTTCTTAGAATTTAACTTTGTGTCTTACAGGCTCAGGCAACTGTTCCAGGGCCAGTTGGTACAGATTTCAAACCTTTGAATAATGTGCCTGCAACTACTACAGAACTCCCCAAACCTACATTCCCTGCTTATACACAGTCTATAACTTCGACCACTAGTACAACAAACAGTACTGCAGCTAAACCTGCTACTTCTATAACAAGTAAGCCTGCTACTCTTACAACAACCAGCGCAACCAGTAAGTTGATCCACCCAGATGAGGATATATCCTTGGTAAGTTGAATAGGATTTCTGCTTGCTGCATAAATTGTCATTTCCTGACCAGTAGTTGTTGGATTATATACTACCTCATCAGCCAATTCCTTCCATATTTAGCACCAATAAAATGTAACATTGATGTATAATCAAAGTTCTGAAAAGAAAATACTCTTAATATTATGACCTGCTGTGGACTGTTTCATATCTATTGACACTTTGTATAAAGCAGCTACACAGATAATAAGTTGTGTGAATGCTACCTTTAAATTCTGCCTTTGCTGAAGTGAAAATATTAATTTATTATTTTCTTAACGTATGTTCTGTGATATTTATCTCAAAAGTTTAAATGTAACTGTCAAGAGCTTATCTGTTCAAGTTTCCTATATATGGCTTGTGTGCTGTGAGCTATGTTTGTGTTTAATCTCTCATTAATGAAATTCCCTCCATGTGCTTCTGTTCATAGGAGGAAAGAAGAGCCCAATTGCCTAAATATCAGCGCAATCTCCCTCGACCAGGGCAAGCCTCCATGGGCAACCCACCCGTTGGACCAATTGGAGGTATGATGCCACCGCAGCCAGGAATTCCTCCGCAGCAACAAGGAATGAGACCTCCAATCCCACCTCATGGTAATAACACATTAAATTGAGCTTTTTTTGAAAGCCTATGATACAATTTGCTTAACTATGACATTAAGTGATTTCCGAAAGCATTACTCATTGCAATATCGCTTAAGAGGGTTGCCTTACTTTTCTCACATCTTCTTCCGTAGGTCAGTATGGTGCCCATCACCAGGGCATGCAAGGATACCTTCCTGGAGGGATGCCTCCGTATGGCCAAGGGCCCCCCATGGTGCCTCCTTATCAAGGCGGACCTCCTCGGCCTCCAATGGGAATGAGACCGCCAGTCATGTCGCAAGGTGGCCGCTACTGAGGCTACAGCAAGTGCTCTAATAGGTTTGGAGATTAAACCTTTTCTCATCTTGTGCTGTTAATATAGCCAAGCTTCCATCAATTAAAACTCCGTTGTGACTTTTAGAAAAAAAATCTTTCCACATACAAGGAACTGTTGGACATTCTTATTTTACATGGGGAAAATTTATTTAGAGTAATAAAACAGAACCTTCCCTGATATTGCAATTTATACTGTATGGCTTCTTTTTCATGTTTCATCTAGGTTTTTAGAAGTGAAGTATAGTAAATATGGTTCGTTAAATTGTGAAGGCGCTGGAATTACATGAACATACCATCTTAAAGGCAAGTTCTGTAACCTTATGTTGCTGTTCGTAAAATGATGCCTTCACAGCACGTCATGTGCTGTTGGACTTCATGTCCCCAACAAAAGTTTGGTGAGGGCTTTAACTGTTACCATCCACTTGTACACTGAAGTCTGAACATGTAACAGTATTTAATGTATTTAGAGTTCCTCCTATTGCAGGGTTTATAAAATTGACCCACTAAGTTCATGTGACTTTCTGTACTGTTTAACTTCATTGTAATAAAATGAAAGAAAAACATTGTCTTTTTATTCATGACCAGCTGTGGACAACTGCCTGAAGGTTTGTACGAATGCATGCTGTGGTAGCTTATGGTATAATAAACACAAATTTCGTGATGCTCCATTGATATATTTGAATTATTTAAAACTTCCAAGTCACTACTTCTGCTGTAGCTGACTCCTGAATAAGTAGGCATAGACCTGTACACTTATTAACCAATTGTAGAAAATAGTCTTTTAAGAACATGGAATGAAGGGGACCTTGATAACTTTTCTGAATAGTGCAGCTCTCTTTAGACTTGCATAGGCCATCTCATTACAATATTAGCGTGCTATGTTTTCCTTTGTTTAAATGTGTTCTAAGTATATTTCGTTATAGAGCACATTTCTTGATGACTCTTAGTACTGTGCCTCTGACTCCAGGTAGGGACCTCCAGCTATTTGATATAAATGTCACGATGTTTAGATGGAAGATAATGCTGCTACACATGCTTTACATATTCCATGAGGTTTGTGTCTCAAATTTCCATTTGAACCTGTAGGGCTGACAAGACATTTTTGCATGTGAACAGCAAAGGACAATCAAGCAGATGTAGAAAATGGGTTGTGAGAAATCAGGCAAGAAACTACAGCTGAGGCTCCAAGTCTTGCCCACATTGCATGGCAGGATTACCAGGGCCTTGAGGGGGTTATACCAGTGTGAGTGTACCATATTATATTTTGAATCTCACCAAACCCTGGCAAGGCTTTAACTGTTTCTTTAACTGGACTTGGTTCTATTTGTGCAATTTGGCAGGAGAACAATAGAAGACAGTACTTTCAGTTGAAGGATGTAGTAGGTTTTGTCTGAGTATGTTGGGTCTTAACATTTTTATGTAGCATATATCAGCTCTTTTCCTTTTCTTAGTGTCTTTGTATCTCCAAGATCAAGTATTTGCATGAGAACTGAGAGTAACAAAGCACACTGGGATAATGTTCTTATTTCATTAATAGGTTTATGAAGGCCAATTCTGTTATTTAAATGTTTTGCCCTTCCCTGTGGCTGTCATCCTTGTTAATGGCACATTTGTAAACTGTTACTGCTTAGCATTGTGAACAGTCTACTTCAACTTAGTTGCTTTGCATTTGAAAGCGATAGTTCGTACTGAAACAAATACGTGCTGTTTTCATACATGCTTTTAAAAATTATTTTTGTAAGTTATGGGCTAATAGGCTTCCTGTATGTCTTGTCTTCCAGTAGATACACAGATTGTCGTTTTCATGTGTTTTGGTTCTTTCAAATTTATTTATTTATTGCATTTATTAGAAACCTTATTTTGTTAATGTAATTCAGCAGTAATAATTTTCACACTAAATACGCATTGGTTGTTCACCCATTTCCATGAAAGTATCCAAAATGCACTGTTGTGTTCAGTGGTTGCTCATCATTCTACAGATTTACCTATTTTGTTCTATCTATTGTGAGAGACATAATGCAATTACTAATACCTATTCACAAAGAAACTGTTTGCTCATGTGGGTGAAAACAGCAAGCACATCTTAAGCTTCCTTTAGTGTTGCTGTCATTTTAGATCTTCTACTGAAGAGGCAGGTCAGTATTAAAGTGACTTGTCTCTTAAAGCTGTAGGATGCTGCTTCAGGAACAGTTTCTAGATCCATGTGAATTTTTGGCCCATATAAACTTACTTGGATATACTTTTCTTACATAGTTCATCCTAATATCAACACAGCCCTGAGAAATCTTTGGCAAGACTGAAACCAGCAAACTTACATTTATTCATCTGTGAGGATTCTGGTGACATGCTTCATGCCTCATGAGTCATAAGCAGGACCTGAACTATTACTTGTCATCTAAATTTAAAATAACTAGTATGCCATGGTTAATAAATGTACAAATTTCTAATAATTTCTATTGTACCTTTCTAATGCTTGTTTATACACTCATTGGCACCACTGAAAATTTGGCTGTGCAGCGTGCTTGGATTACTGATAACCACATTGTTTTTCAATAGAGGAGGGCGTTCTGAAGCCAGTAGATCATTCCATCCTCTTCCAGAGACAGGGGTGTTCTCATTTGTGAGTGAAAGGGCACAGTCCAGTTTCTGTCCTACGTCCATTGAAAAGCATGAGTATTTTGTTTATGTAAGAAGCTGCAGCAGAAAAAAATTGAGGATCTCATTAGGAAACCTTACTTTCAATAGGATAGTATGTGTGTGGTGTTTATTCATCTATTTTAGATTAATGGTGACTTTCTGCTATGAGAATGAGCTCCCATTTTATATGCTTTGTTGAGCTCTTTAGTGTCTATACACAAGAGAACAAATATTTGTCTCCTTGAACTAGCCACAGTTCCTCACAGTGTCCAAACTCATGAATTGGGTTTGTTTAAACTGTTGATCGTAAATGACAGCCAGGATTCAATTATGGTTTCAAATCATTTTTTTCAGTACAAATATGAAAAGCTATGGTACTTTTAATTGAAATTGGAGGTTTTTGATCTCCTGGGATTACAGTATATTATGTGGGTGAGTGTGTTCAAAAACTCTCAAGCTGTTCTCATAGTGAGAAATCGTGGCTTTTTTTTTCTTTGGACAGGAAGAGGGTCTCTATCCCAGGCATAATGAAAAAATGTGATAATAAACCTTAGGCATTTAACAAATACATATTTCTGACCTTGTGAAACACATGTTTTCACCTGATACAGATGCCTTAATAATTGTACTGGTCTAGCTACTTAGTAATGAGTCCTATGAAGTTCTCAGTAGTAGGTGAGATTTCATCTAGCATTCTAAAGTTCATTTTCTAGATGCCATTCCTTAGAGATCAACCACCAGTTATTGACTGGGTGCTGAATAGAGGTGATAGCAGTAGGATGAGCACTCTTGCTGGATTCCCCCCTGCCCCATATGCGAACTCTTGGTTTTAAGCTTCTGTATATGATCTATGTGGGGTTAAACTCTTGGAGTCCAAACAAGGTTTGAGAATTGGAATTTAGTTAATTTTGATTGCATGTATTCTTAAGTTAATTGGGTCATGCTTTTCTAAAATTTAAACTTTTCTTCTTCCTATAGCCCTGCCATAGGACAGGCTGAGGCAGAGTCTCAGTGTTGCCCTGTTCAGTCTGAGGCAAGTGGGATTTATTTTATTCATTCTAGGGGCTTTCACAGCTTTACAGCTGTTGGATATTTATGTCCCCAAACTTGCAGCAAGTTTGGTGAAGGCTCCTATCTTTAATTTAATTTAGGAATTTTTATAATCTTTGGGTGGGCTCTATATTGATATTCTGATTTTTGTGTTTTTGCTTTACTGTTAGTAGAGAGAAATCATTTAAATTATAAATGTCACTGTTCAAGTATTCCTGTATACCAGTAATGTTCTGCTACTTCTGAATGAAACTTGGTGTGATGATGCCATATTTCGTCTTGAAATATCATGAATGAAGGAGTTTCCAGAGTTCTCTTGATAGTATTCTTCAGAAAATATATTTTCTCTGTTGATACATGCCTCTGTCATTCAGGTAAATGGAATCTGCTGAATCTAAATTTAAATGAAATGATTTTCAGTTTTTTATCATGAAAAATATTAATATAGAGCCTACAGAGTGGAGAAAAATGCAGATCTGAGTTTTGTAAGATGGGAAAATTGGGCTAAACATTTTTTCATCAGCCTGTCATTAAGAATGAACAATTTGCAATATTTCTGTTCACCAAAACGTAATGTAAACATAGAGATTTGAGGATTTTAGCATTTGTAGCAGACCATCTGCTGAGTCAATATAAAAATCCTTTACATCATTTTAGAGCAAAGGTGTAAAATCAAGTAATGCTGATACAATTTACAAATAAACTTAGCAAACTTGTGTCTGCTAGCGGATGTGACATCTGAAACATTATTTCAGAAGAAGAGTACACATAATCTCCACAAGTATCCAGATTTTGTGCATATCCCTTTTAATAACCCTTACAGAGCCTTGATCTGCTTCTTAATTGCCCTTCATTTAAAATTGTAGGGTTTGGCATGAAAGCTCTTCCAGAGAGAAAATCTGAAATGTGTGTGCACTGATGGCTTTCTTTCCTGCTGTTCTTTTACCCCACTGTCCTCACATTCCTATTCCAGCATCAATCTTTGATTACTTTTCTAAGACAATATGTAACTTATGTTTTTACTTTATTTTTAAAAATGCTTAAGGCTGTCATACTACTTTATTAACATGACCAGCTCATTCCCCTGACTTCCACGCAGAACTTCTTTTCCTGATGAGTGTTTGAAAAATTCAATATGACCACCTAGTACCCAACCCTTTATTACACTGCAACTAAAAATCACTTTTACTGTCATTGAGCACATAACTCCTGACAAATTAATGACAAAGCTGGAGAACACTGAAAAATAAAGCTAATCAAAAGTTATGTACTCTGGAAAAGTCTGCTTATTTAACTTTTTGTCCCTTGATCAATTTGGAATAAATAGATTGTACTCATGGTTTCTATTATTTTTAAATATCCATGAGAAAAAACATGCCTTGCTGTCACTGCGCAATATTAATGGATATATAATTTTTTAATCCAAATGCATGGTTTTGCTTGATTCATAGAAAAAGGGGAAAACACACTAGCATTGCATATTCTTTGTCCACAATAGTGTATGATACGAGTCCACACAACTGATGTATAACCAATGTTATCTCCTGTACTTTCAGACAGTGTTTCTGAATTGAGAGTTGAGAGATACTTAATCTTGAACAAATATTTGTTCCCATCTTTATAGTACAACTCAAAATATGTAACTGGTTTCCCACTTGTGCAAAGATGATCTGAATAGGGTATGTTGCTTTCCTGTGCTATTCCTTCCTAGATTTTCATGCATGAATTTCTAAACAAACATTTTACTAATGGAACTACTTCCAAGCTACTGAATAAACTCCACTATTAGCTCGCCCCTCTGGTTATTGCCTTTTTTTTTCCAGGTCAAAATGACACTGAACCAATGTGGGACTTGAGCCTCTTTGATCATGGGCTCTGAAGCAAAATTCATCTCTAGCTTGAAATTAAGTTATAAAGGTGACATGCATTTCCCACATGTTAGATTTCCCCTTCCTCTCAAAAATTCAGAATATTTTTCAAATATCACAGAAAAATGTTCTGCCAGACTGATTTTAAAAACAGAATGCAAGACTAACAAATGTGAAAGGGAAATTGCCATTATGTCCCCCTTTTCTATTTTCCTCCAAGAACTTGAATCTAACAGATTTTTCAGTAAAATTGTTTAAGAAGTGGTTTGAGAAATCTGTTAGGAAAGCTGCAGAGCAGATACTTGGAATATTGTAATATTCATATTTTTCTATTTGTCCCAAATGCCAGGCTCACTTCTGAATTTTATTTTTAGCCCTAATATGATTAGAATAGAAGACACTGAAGGTTAAAACTAATCCAAACAGGTTACTTATAGGTGATGAAAATGATTTTACTTGAACTGGGAAGGAAACTATTTCCTAGCAATACTGTCCTCTTCTTATATAGATTTGAAGATAGTCCTTCAGTTTCTGAAGGCCTCTTTTTATCCTCTGCAGAATTCTACATTTTACTAACACAGAATTATTCGCCAACCAACAACTTGTTTTAATTTTGGCCGCTGGCTGTAATAATATTGTTTCAGCTTTAAAGGAAGGGGCATGATTTCCAAATGGTATACACATGTATATTTTTGTGGATGTATATTGTCCTATTAAATTACACAGTCCTCTCAAATGAATGCAATAGTTTTTATAGTAAAATAAATCATATACCATTTTCACTGCATTATCATTTAACACTGAAACTGGCATTCACATAAACTCTCTGTCAGCTACAAAATACGTTCAAACTGATACTGATAGAGTAAATGAAATACTTGTTATTGAAACATAAACATTTCCTTTACATTTCACATGAAAATTCTGTGCTGTGTTTGGTTTGGTCTTGAGGTAGCTAAAGTTTTGCTCACAGCCGGTTCTGAAACTACAATGAACTCTTACACCAACTTTTGTTTTCTTCTGTACCATCTTTGTTAATATTTTAAGAAGACAATTTAGGAGATCCGTGATGACAAGGGAAATGTTGAATATACAGTTTCTTTTTAACAGAAATTCACTGTAAGAGAGCCCTCTTGCTAGACTAGAAAGTGTAACACTTTTCTTTTGATAATGAATTTGTAATACAACTTTGGGATCAGTGTTAAGGATAGTGCAATCATAGGCAAAATAAGAATCTTCTTTATTAATTCAAAATATTATGAACTCAATATGCCATGATGGTTTTCTATTATTGCTGCTTGACAACCATTCGTTTTTAATGCTATCAAAGCTCTAAAAGTTAGGAGGGGTAGTAAGTATATAAACTGGGTTTTAAAGGTAAATAACATTTCTCCAGGTTTTTCAGTGTACGTAGTATAAATGCTTTAAAATTCTAACTTATAGCTAACAGTCAAGAGCTCTGTTGTAAACCCTTTTAAAGGTATTAGCCTTAATGTCCACACATGTGATGGCTTGTTCTTTCACTTCCCTGGCAGTCGTTTATTGCACTGGAAAACGTGTTAAGGTTTCCTCGATTGCCACAACAGATTTTGAGGGTACATAGAGGGATTCTGGAGAACCAACTCCATTGGACTCTATCCTGTATATTAGGAACACAGCTCTTCAGCTAACGTTCACAATTCCTCTTTAATGGATTCTGTGGGGGGTTTTTTAAACCAACCCCTTCATATTTTGGTTCATCAAATATGTAGCACACATCAGGTTTATGCAACAGAGTGTGTTTTTGCAAAAATTGGGATTTTAAACTATTAATTAAGCTCCCTTTTGGTTTAATGAAATTTGTGTTTTTGTTGACTAGCAGCAGAATTTCAGCATTTGCTTCTTACTGGTAGAGAAGAAAAATTCCCTCAGCACTGCCAGTACAGGTTAGTTTAATCTGTAAGTACCTGATGTTTGTTTCAAATCCTGTACCACAAAGAGCATGTTAATACATCAGGATGGATCCATAAGTGAGCTGAAGAAGGTCATCTCATACTACACTCAAAAGTAAGAAATGTACATGGGCTTCTATTTAGAAAGCTAGGAGATATGACAAGAAATAACCAACTTGGTTTTAACTTATGTCTTCTACAATAAGTGGGAGCCCATTTGGCTAAGATTGGTTAATAAAATAACCTTAATTGTTTTGGGGTTTAATGAGTGTGCCATTAACAGGAATAATTAAATATTCTGATTCTTTCTCCTTAGTATTCCTCCTTACAAACCCCCATCAGCAAACCTTTGCCACCTGATGGGTGCAGCTTTACCTGTGATGGGTATTAATTGACATTAAATGCTGTGTTCCTCCGAAAGTCTTAGTCCAAGTCTGTTTTCCCCCCTCCTTCAATTGGTTCTGGATGTCCAGATTTCTTTGATTATTTAAGCAGCTTATGTAAATCTATAGTGTTGCTTTTGTGTTTAAACTGGTTTGTGGAGAAATGTGGTTTTATTTTGTTTTGTTGGACTTGTCTGTTCCTGTCTTTTATTTTCTGCCTAGCAACTTAATTGCACAACCTATCTAAAATACTTCTAAAAACCTAAAAGTAGCATATTAAGATCTTAGTAGCCTCCAGGCCTTTTTGGTTAAAGGAAGTTGTGCACTTGCCATGGTATCAAGACCATGATAAGATAAAAGTGCCATTCTTCATAGATCTGTATAGATTCTTACATTTTCAGTGTCCAATTGAGCACTTTGGTGAGACTTTCTGGAATTGGCCTGGCTAGGTTGAAGTGCCAGCGGGTTAGCATTATACTTTGCATTTTCTGGATTTCGTCAGTTGTACTAGCACTGTTCCCCTTTGAGTTGGGGTATGGCTATACTTATAGATAACAATATTCTATGATCATTCTCTTTGTCTAATGCTTATGGAGTTGTAAGGCTAATAGAAATACTCTGCAAAGCTACACTAAATAGAGTAATAGAACATAGCTGAGCTCAGTTAGTAAGAAATATTGATGACTAAAAGAATCCTCTGATTATGAGGAGTTTGCTAATCCAGTAATATTAAAAAACAGAATGGTCCTAAGAATGTATAGAAGTTTGTAATTTTTCCAGTAATTGTCATCTAGATTTCTCTAATGGTCAGCATTTTATAAGACGAATCATCTGAATAATCTTCCACAGATACATAGTGTATAAAGCCATAACGCTTGCTACTTTAGCATATATCAAGTGAATGGTTCGGATGATCTGTACATTACTGGGAGGTGCCCGAGATTAGCTTGTTTTGCTTCTACAGTAGAAATGGAACTTTAAAAATACAACCCCCCTTTTTTAAATAAACTGAGCTGAATTTTTTAAAATATGGGTTCACAAGAGGGCATCTTGCTAAGATTTTGTGTCGGGGTTTTAATTTCTTATAAAGAAATTAACAGATTCAGATGGTATCTTGGGAGTGCAGATGTCACCAGGTTCCAGCATTCATGCACATCAAAGCATATGGTTATTCCCTTTTGTGAAGAAGTACAATTCTGGATTTTGCCAGAATTCTGATAGGATGGGATGCTGTTTCACATGAGATTACATCCCCACAGTTGAGTATTTATGCCATTTAGGATCCTGGCATTAATAATGCCAACAGGTTACGACTGCTCTAATTTTTGGATAGAAATTCTTTTAAAACTTAAGGTGTTTCAGCAATATTCTGGGTTGTGTAGTGGTGAACTGATCCTATTAACGTTTCATTTAACCAAAGCTAAATTTACTTGATTTCTCAGAGTAATCTAGGTTTTTATTTTATTTTATTTAAAAATTCTTTGAAGAACATGTGCCAAAAACTGGTCCGTGTTGATATTGGATTGCTTCATATTTGCCAAGTGCTCCACATGGTATGAAGCAGTTGGCATCTGTCCCGCATATCTCCACATCTTTGCAGTGAGTAGCCATTAAAATATATTGTCAGTCTGAGTGCTGTAACAGCAGACTTGGTGATTTTGTCTTGATTATATGAAGTCAAATTATATAGTCCTACAGACACCAGCAGTACCAGAAAGCAAGGGAATTTATTTCAGACCTGGAAAATTGGTAAGTATCTAGTTCTGTGCTTCTTAATTTTTTTAAATGTCTGTATTTTCACTCCTGCAGCATTTGGCTGATGAGAGTAATATAAAAATGGAGATGCGAAGACAGACCATTTTCTCATATTTTTCCATTCATTACTTTTATGAATACCATCTTCCAATGTAAAGTTTTAAAAAGCTATGTACTTTCCTTTCATATATTAAACTTGTTATTCATACTAAATCACTGTGTCTGTGTTTTCTTCATCCCTCTTGAGTACTGAAATATTTGTACAGCACTGTTCATGTTGAAATTAATATTGAAGTAAGAAACGTATGCGAAAATATATCAAGCTATCTTTGTAAACATATTCTGTGCATGCAAGTTGGGAAGTAAGTTCTATTGAGCTTGATAGGGCTTATTGCATAATAAACTTGTATAGTACTAGGCTTCATATTTGAAATGGCTGGACTTTTGTTGAATTCAGAATAAGCCGTTGGATTTAGAAGAGGCCAGGGTTTGAAAAACTGCTCCAGAGCATGGAAGAAACCTCCAGAGTAGCCTGAAAGTGACTGCAGAAGGGGGGACTGTCACAAGAGGCCCACTTTTAGAAGGAATCCTCCTCTGGGTCGTATTGAATTTTATTAATGGTACAATTAATCTAGACTCAACCCAGTGGCTGGAAATATCCCAATTAATGTGCTGGGTTTGAGATGTTGGAAAGGAAAGGGATTTGCACATAAATATAAAAGGGGAAATGTAGTCTCTTCTTTCCTCATTTCCTTTCTCCTAACAGTGAGGAAGAAGCTATGATTGAAGAGGAAGACTGGCACCAGTTGCAGAATCTTTTCAGATGAATGTATTGCTCCACTTACTGGATTTGTCTCATGTAAAAATAACAGTTTCAAGGATGTGATCTCAGCATTTCCCTTATGTATAGACTCTTGGGGGGTGAAAATCCATGATGTAACAAGGAGGTTGACAAGACTCTTTAAGCCCATTAACCATTACTCATTCCTTCTGATCCAAGTTGAAACAAACAGTACTGTAACAAACGGAATAGCCTTCAATACATTGCAAGAGTCTGAGGCTTGCAAGGAAGGAAACTAAACGGCCCTGGGGCTCAGATTGCTATTCTCAGGATGAACAATCCACCATGATTGTTTTTTCATCACTCCTGTATGTGGAAGAACATCACCTAGGAAGAGAGAAAAATATGAAGTGTCAAGAAAGATTTGCTTTCTTGAACTATGGTTTGCACTTTTGTGAAGAAGGACTTCTGGCAAAAGATGGGTCACTCATAGTTCAAAATAATGTTTATGCCAGACATTTCAGTCATCAAATTTGGTGGGGGAGGAGGGGGGGCTTTAAACAGAGGGTAGTTCCACACAGCGGAAAAGTTGTATGTGATGCTGTCACAATCATAATGCCAAAATTATACAGGCAGTCCCTGAGTTACAAACATCTGACTTACAGTATGGCCATGTTCCAACTGAGGTCACAACCTCAGAGGGTGCCTCTGAGGAGACCTCACAACCTCTGAGGATGCTATCACGAGAGAATCTAGAACATGGCCATACAGCCCAAAAAACTTACAGCAACCCAGTGATTTCGGCCATGAAAGCTTTTGACAATACATCTGACTTACAAATGGCTCACAATTAAGTACAGGGGCGAAACAACAGGAAGTGAGAGGAATTTACCCCTCGGAAGGGAAATTCACTGCTGGAAGTTATCATGGGGAAAGGCTGTCTCCACGGAAGCTCTATCACCAATCTTTGTTTCCACAATAAGACGAATTTTTCAAAATCCAGTGACGGAAAGTGAGGTGAAATCTGAACGGGCACAAACAGCAAAACAAGTGTTACAGTGGTATTAACCCTTCTCTATGCTATCCAAAACTAAAAATTACATATTTTTAGCTAGAGTTACGCTTAAAAAAGCACCTGTTCTGACTGACATACAAAATCAACTTAAGAACAAACCTACAGAGCCTATCTTGTTTGTAACTGGAGACTGTTTTCAGCGATTACTAAGATTAAAAGTGAAATTTAGCACGATTTTAAAAGTACAGGAACAAGAAATTAAAAATTGAAAAATGAGTCCTTATGATCAAAAATTTAGAAAGAATACAAGACATCCTGGCATAGCTTTTTAGCAGTGGAATGCACTGCTTTGGGATGTGATGGGAGTCTCAATTTTTGGAGGTTTTTAAGCAGGCTGGAGGACCATCTGCCAGGAGTGCTTTGATATTAGATTTTCGTGTGGCAAGAGGTTTGGTTGGATGGCCTTTGGGGGTCTTTTCTATGTCTGCAATTCTGTGATTGTATGATTTTCTCATAAATGTTAATAGTTTGCTAGTAAAATCTTGGATAGCAAGATTAAAGCTGCCTGTTGTCAGTAGTCCCCCAGACTTTGATTTTGGTGGGGAGCAAGAAAAGGGAATTTGATGAGTAACAGTCCAAAAACATTTTGAGGGCTACATATTCCCAATCCATTGTGTATTTGATAGCATCCCTCAGTAATTTTCCATATGTTACCTCTCTGACTTGCTGATAGGGTGGCCTTTAGAGCAAGGGCCTCCTCAGTGGTGCGGCTTTTGCAAGGGATGAGAATTACTTGAAGCTAGTCAATGCTTGAGTTAAACAAATAGATTGAAAAGGTTCTCTGATCTTAAGGGTACCAAGGTGATTGGCACCTTTCACATTTTTTCTTCCTTCAAAACTTGCTTATGACCTTTTAGTCTGTGCCTTGATTCTGCTGCCTAATTCAATACTTCACTCTCTCACCACTCACCCATGAATCAGTGATCTCATGACAGTGCTTGCTTTGGAAGTGATCCAGGGATACTACACAGATCGCTCAATCTACAGGGAAACAGTTTTCTTCTGTGCTCAAAGCTCTTTTTCATTCCTTTTCCTTTGTGGACAATAGAATTCTTTTCCAAAGTATTCAATAAAAGACAAAAGCTCTCACGAATTTTTGTGTTACTGTCAGTCCTTCACATTGGTGGGTCTCATTATTCACAGATTTTATTAAAATGTTCTGTCAAGGAAACAACATCCTCTAGTGTAAGTCTGTGGCCTTCTTCCTCTAGTAACACTGGGGGACCTAGAAATTTATAGAGAGAACACCTCTAGATCCTCCACTGTGATTCTTTGGTCAGCTTCCAGCAGAGGACCTGGAAATTCCTAAATAAATGTTCTCTTAGGGTAAAAAGGAGTTCCCAGTGGCACAGTGGGTTAAATTGCTGAACTTGTTGACCAAAAGGTCGCAAGTTTGAATCCGGGGAGCAGGGTGAGCTCCCGCTGTTAGTCCCAGCTTCTGCCAACCTAGCAGTTCAAAAACATGCAAATGTGAGTATATCAATAGGTACCATTCCAGCAGGAAGGTAATGGTGTCCCATGTAGTCATGGCTGACCACATGACCTTGGACGTGTCTATGGACAACACTGGCTCTTTGGCTTAGAAATTGAGATGAGCACCAATCCCCAGAGTTGGACACAACTGGACTTAATGTCAGCGGAATACCTTTATCTAGATTAACAAATATAACAAAAAAATTATTAATTTAAAAATAATCTTTTTTGAGGGTCTTGTGCCTCTAACTCCAGCAAACGTGTAGGGCTGACTCCTCTCAAAAACAACTGAGCTGTAGTGGTTTTTTAAAATCAAATAGCAGAAATGAAATTATTATTCAGATTAGCTGCAGAACTAAATCTGCTCACTTTTCTTGCCTGAGTTGGCTGCGTCATGGCAGGGCAACTTTATAGTTCAAATAATTATTTTTAAAATGGGAAACGTAAGGAGACCAACTTACACTTACACTTGTTTATTCAGATAACATCCCATTCTTTGGAGCATCTGCCATTAGGATCTATCACATATAAAACCCCATTTGTGGATTGTTTCTGAACTAGTGGAGTGTGGCATAGAGTTGGCCAGCATAGAGATGGCTGGCCAACTGCTGACAAAATCATTTAGATTTTGAGGTGGGAAGATGAAGAGAGAAGATTTATTCATTGCTAATACCATGAAAGCATTTTGAGGTGTTTGACCTAGCATGGCTGCATAAGCTTTTGAGAATCTATCTGCTATTTTGGGGAGAAGGGGGCTGCATTTGCCCAATATATACCATTTCCATGGGAAATTGATATAATCAAATGGAACTCTTTACCCCGAAGTGTGGTGGAGACTCCTTCTTTGGAGGCTTTTAAACAGAGGCTGGATGGCCATCTGTTGGGGATGCTTTGAATGCGATTTTCCTGCCTCTTGTCAACTGGATGGCCCACAAGGTCTCTTTCAATTCTAGGACTTTATATCATTCCAGGAGGAATGTTGATTTCCTTTACATTTAATTGAGTTGTTTTGCACTTTTCTTCATTTACATTAAATTGTAAACTATCTAGAGATACAAGAATATTGATTATTGTACGGGTTGTGACTTACAGTGAACATAAGATGAAACTATTACGGGATTTTCTTGGTAAGATTTATTCAAAAGGGGTTTGCTTTGCTTTTTGATTTTGCAAACACTTATTATTCTTCCTCATCTAGTGGAGGAAATGTAAAAAATTAATAAACAGTTCAGTGAGTCTAATCAAATAAAACCATTGGTGGATACAATTACACACTGGTCAGTCTGGTTTTCCCAGCTGCTTTCTGATCATACTGGCACTGGCAACAATACAGTCCTACTTTCTACCTTTAGTCCTTCACATTTTTTATCCTTTGATTTACCTATGCTATCTACAAAAGGCAGTCTCACTTTTAAGAGCAACTCCCAATACCTAGCTAAATAATATATAAGTATTCATCAGTTAATGAAGTAGATGTGTTTATAGGCATGGCTTTTTAAACAGAGAATCTGGTACCAGAGGCAGAAACATTGAATGAATAGGGATAGGTTACTGACCTATAAATGAAGAACAATTTATCATGTTTCAGGAAATGTTTCATCCAAGATTAATAATATGTTTGCAAACAGCCAGGTCAGGCAGACCTTGCATAAATTTAAAAAGAAGGCTTATTCCAAAGTACAACTATGATATTTTATTTCAATAGTCCATTCGTTATTTCTATATTTATAGATCAAATCTATAAACCTATGCTTCTTTACCTTCTAGCTTTTCAGCTCTCATCTTTGGTCCTCATCTCACTTCCACATCTCTGTATTGCTACACTATGTAACAAAATTTGAGGGAAAAGTTCCTAATTTGAAAGTGTTATTTCCTGTTTAATTGTGTGAGACTTAGTTTGAAAGTAGTTATTATACGCTAGAAACTTAGTTTTTGTGGCTGTTAGAATTATGTTGAATTGGTTGAGACTTTGAGATATTCATTGAAAAACTATAGCAAAATGTGCTGCAGGATATCCTGCAAAAACAATGTTTTTGCAGTTTAATAAACGTTTTTCCATGTGGGTTGCTGTGAATTTTCCGGGCTGTATGGCCATGTTTCAGAAGAATTCTATCCTGATGTTTTTCCCTAATCCAGTGGTTCTCAACCTGGGGTCCCCAGATGTTTTGGGCCTACAAGTCCCAGAAATCCCAGCCAGTTTACCAACTGTTAGGATTTCTGGGAGTTGTAGGCCAAAAACATCTGGGGACCCCAGGTTGAGAACCACTGCCCTAATCTATGGCAGGCATCCTCGTAATTTTTCAATCTGCGTGTGTCTTGGAACAGTTTCTCCCTGTAGAGATGTTCAGTATGTTATCATAGACTTTCATGGCTGGATCACTGGGTTGCTGTGAGTTTTCCGGGCTATATGACCATGTTCCAGAGCATTTTCTCCTGACGTTTCACCCATATTTTTCCAAGTGTTTATGAAAGACCCAATTAGGAAATGGCATTTATAACCCAGGAACAAAAATGGTGTTACATTGTGTTATCACCGCCATCAGGACTTAAAAGATTAATCTGAAGTCCCATATGAACCCCAGTTTTGCGTATGAAAAGATGGCAGCCTAATCAAGTCTAAATTGGGGTGGAAAAAGTCAGACCCATAGCTCCCTTTTTTGCGCTTCTCAAAGTGTCCAACCTTAAGAATCAAAAAGGTGAACATGTCCTGGAATGGCATCAACAGCTCCAAAGTATTTCCAGATGTGACAGTTTAGCCTTCAATATTCCCATGATACCCAACTCCCCAATCCTACAAAAACTCTACTATCTGACAAGAGATTAGAAACAAATCATGCAGAACATTTCCCGGAGGGTTCATAGCATCTTTGAGTCTGCTCCAAACATGGCTTTAAAACATCCCATGGATTTCTTCCAGCACTGTCCTAGGAGGAGCCAGTTGAATGGAAGCCAAGGATGCATGTTGAACTCGGGTCAGTTACAGCTACAACTGCAACCGCTGAATGTGAAACTACTCCAGATGACTTCACCCAAGATAAGATCACACAATCCAGTACTCACATTCCTACCCAAAGTTATAGAGAAGGAAGAAGCACTGTTTTTCATGCAGACTATTCCAGGTTCAATTCCCAGCATTGCCATCCAGCGTCAAAAGTCATGTGGGAAATTGTGCAAAACAGCATTTCTGGAATTCCCCCTGAAGAATTACTCCACATGTCAAAAATTGCCAAACTGGACTAAATGCACAAACAGCACCAGACATCTTTGAATAGCATGCTGCCTTTATGCTGTTTTTCATTTCACCCCATCATGCCTCCCTGCTCTCATAGTATTATTCATTTCCTGCTTACAGAGATAAGAGTTGAGGGAAATCATTACTTCCCCATTTTGTTGAATGGATGTATGACGTTTGGGGAAGCGTGAGCTAATTCTGACCCCAGTGTACCCAAGATCCCCACAATTCTTATACTAATACAAAAGGGGGTACAAGTTTGAGATGCTGTGAAGACATGCTGGACACAAAGAAAGGCACAGAACTTTTCTTCACACATGTCAAGATATAAGGGTGGTAGGGACGACTGGGGGATATACTATGCATCCCAACCATTCATTCAGTCTTTGAGTGAGTAGGAGAGCAGCTAGTCCCCCCTACAGGACATTTTGATACTTGAGATGGAAGGCATGATACCAGGAGAAGACAAGTGGATTGGAACATGGTTGTATCTTCCTTCAGTGGTAAAAAAAACAGTCCAAAGTACGAAAATGCTAATGTATATAGCTCTTAAAATATCTCTTGGCTCATTTCCAGTCTTCAAGAAACATTTATAACCACAAATGTCACTTTAAAACTAAAGGAGGTTATAATCTTGACTCATTCAAAGTAAATGTGTTTTTAAAGACAGAGATTTCTGAAAAGACTCCTGGAAATATCCTAACATTCTTGACAGGCCACACTGAAAATTGGAAAGACTGGAATCCTGGTCACTGGAGCATCTCAAACAAAAAGTGAAACAGAAACACGGGACCAAGAATAGTCTACAGATTTAGGTCCAACAGTGCAGTCAAAATAATAATAGATGGGCCTCCAAGCATAACAGAAGTGGCGTGAAATGAAGCAATGTTATCATTCTAAAAACTATTGATTCTCATAGTTTAGAAGTTAATTTAACTGAACACGTCTGGCAAAAGAAAATAAAGGAATTATTTTTTTACCTGTAATGCCTTATTTGTATTTGAATCTTTCCATGTTTCTGTGAGTAAATACCGGTAACATTTTTTAAAAGTCCAAAATAATTAATGAAGGCCAATAGTTGAATAACGCCTGCTTCTATATAAATAAAATATGCATGAGCTCTCACAGGTTTTGTCTTGATTATATGGAACTATTGTGCTTAGTTCCACATCTGTTATGATCACCAAGTTTGGGTCCTAATTTGGAATACATTCCTTAATTTGGAATACATTTCATTAAAGCCGATGTAACTTATTTTTGAGAAATCAGGGAATGCTAGAACCTGTAATCTAAAAACCTTCAAGTGAAAGTGTGTGTGTGTGGGGGGGGGGGGACACCCCAAGACTGTTTTGGAGCTCTTGGGAATGACAGCAAAGTCTGTCTTTGTGCCACACCTGGCTACCCGAGAGGAAAATGTATCAGGCTGGCTCTGCTTACTGCCCAGTCAAATCAGCAAACTAAGCCTATGGAATTATTTACTTAAAGCTATGACTTGCAATACAGGTGGATAGGCTTAATCAAAGAAGTCACTCAAGCCCCTGGTTTTGCAAGATGGGAGCAGGGCAGATGATTACACGATGACTCATCCATTCCTATTGAGTGCCTTAAAGTCATTTTCAACTTACAGCCACTCGCACTGAGTTTCCTTGGAAATATTTGTTTGGAGAGAGTTTGCCTCTGAGGCTAAGACAGTGCTTGTTTATTTATTTATAGTATTTATACCACATCCTTTTCACCCTGTAGGAGACTCAAGAGTGGCTTACAGAATACACACATATGAAAACATTAAATGTCAATTATACACTTAACAAGGACAGACAAACATAAACAGAGGTAAAGGCAGTTGTTCCCGTTTTATTTCTGGCATCTTGGAGGCTGTGCTCGACTTCGACCATGGGGGTGGGGTGGGGGTGAGAGGGCTGCTGTTGCTCCATCTTCTATGCCGAGGAGCTTTTCTCCAATGGATCAGTGTCCTTAAGGGTGTCTTTATTACTTCCCTGCTTAAAGCGGTACCTATTTATCTACTCGCATTTCTGCTTTCAACCTGCTAGGTGGGCAGGTGAGCTGGGGTTAACGGTGAATGCTCACCTTGACCCGGGATCAAACTGCTGACCTTTTGATCAGCAGGATTTTTCTGCAGCACAGCGGTTTAGCCTGCTGTGGCTTGCCTGAGGTCACACTGTAGATATCCATAGCTGAATAGGGGTTCAAACCCTGGTCACCAAAGTTATAGTCCAATACTGAAACCACAAACACCACTTTGGCTTCTATCGACTCATTCACAGAGTCAACATAAGTTCACACTGACTTGACAACAGTTGACAAGAACAAGTTATCAACCAGATTCAACAAGGGTTAACTCAAACATGTCTTTGGTCCAGTAGAAATATGCCTTGAATTGCAAATATAGGTTTACATTTCTGTGCACACTCTGACAGCATAATTGAGGAAAGGCCTTTTGTGTTATGGCACAGGAGATAGGGATGAACTTCTTGATGAATTTTTGTACTGTTCTCATCTGCCATAAATTGTCTTTTATGTTATTTTGTTGAAGAATGGAGTCTTGAGGCTGGAGACATAGCAACCTAGGAGATAAAATGTTATGCATTAAATTATTTACACATATATGTACACAGACACAGCTCTAATGTATGTCTCCTCCGTTTTTCATTTTTACTTTTCATACAAGCTTGGCATGTTTAGCCTGGAAAAGAGAAGGTAAAGAGGTGTCATGTTTAAATATTTGAAAGGTTGTCATATTGGTGAGAAGGGAACAACCTTGTTTTCTGCGGATTCAGAAATTAAGACACCAAGCAATTATTCAAATTGCAGTAAAAGAGATCCCACCTCAACATTAGGAAGAACTTCCTGATGATGACAGCTGTTCAACAAGGGAATACGGTACCTCAGAGTATGGTGGAGTCTCCTTCCCTGGCATTCTTTAAACCGAGGCTGAATAGACATCTGTCAAGAGTGTTTTGTTGTGTATTGCTGCATGGCCGAATGGGGTTGGGCTGGATAGCCTTTGGGGTCCCTTCAAGCTCTGTGATTCTACAGAATGGTATGTTTGCACAGTGGATAATATAGAACAACATTAACAGTATTACACTGGAATGTGTGTAGCTATAAAATCCCATGATGCTGTAATCCTGACTATTGTCAGAGTAAACACTATGACACATTTGCCAACTAGCTTTGATCCAAAATCTGATTCCTGTCTGTATCTCTACTGTTGCTAGTAAGTAATCTTTTTGTGTTGTATGGCTACCACCCAAGGTGTGTCCAAAGAAAGAACCTAGTAAGAAACAGCTGGACAAAAATTAATAAAATAGTTTGCACTCAATGGAAATGGGTTGCGCTACCAACCTACTGTTTTCAACATGATAACCAATTTAGTTTATGACAGCATAAAAAGGGAAATTGTGTGGATGGAGGACATGGAATCTAGCAGCGTCTTTTAATTCATCTCTTTCAGCGTAAGCTCTTGTGATATCAACCTACTTCTTCAGCTGTAGAGATGGTTAAAACCACTGTTAAAATAACAATTACTTTTTTGTTTGTGGCATTTCAGTTCATTCACTTAACTAACTCCAGTTGCCTCATATGTTGGCAATGTGTATAAATACCCTAAAGGCACCAGATCCCATGTGATCGTGGAAGGGTTTGCTCTGGTTAGTACATAGCAGGGAAGTTGCCAATGTATATCATGTGCTGGGGGCTATATTTCAGAAGAAAGAAATAACAAACAACCTCTGGGTATTCCTTGCCTGAGAAAACCTTATGAAATGCATGCATTCATTTCATCATAAACCAACTGGTAACCCAAAGGCACATTCACATAACAGCAAGCCCCAGACTCTGGATTTGTATTATGCCTTCCTGGAACAGATGATTACGCCTTCAAAAAGGAGGGATATATCTAGTAATAATGAAAGATTCGAACTATCCTGATATTTTTGGATAACAGCTCCAACTAATCTCTCACCTGCTTTGCTAACAATTATATTATACAGAAGGTGGAAGAGGCAAGAAGGGGATCCTAACTAACAGTGAAGATGAGACTAATGGGATGGAAGTGCTAGGTTGCTTAGGCGGGACTGACCATGATCTCCTGGAGTCTGTTATCCAGTTCAAAGGGGAAATCCAAGCATAGTGAAACATTCATTTTAGACTTTTAAGAAAGCTGATTTCAGTAATCACTGGTAATAATCTTAGAGGATTCTTGGAGAGAAGGGGAAAAAGGAGGGCACAATAAATTACAGTCCAATCAGCCTGACATCAGTTCCAGGGAAGATTTTGGAAAAGAGCAATAGAATCAGGAAAACTAAAGGGAAAGAGATTCTATGTACATATCAGGAGACCACAGTAAGAGCTGTAAAACTTCTCTGGGGGTTTTAAGCATAAGCTAGGTGGCCATCTATCAGGAGTGCTTTGGGTCTATTATTGCATGGCAGAATGGGGTTGGACTAGATGACCTTGGGCTCTCTTCCAACTCTAGGGGCCCTTCCACACAGCCCTATATCCCAGAATATCGACAGAAAATCCCACAATATCTGCTTTGAACTGGGTTATCTGAGTCACACTCAGATAATGTGTGATTTTCTGCCTTGATATTCTGGGATAGAGTGCTGTGTGGCAGGGCCCTGAGTCTACACTGCCATATATCCAAGTTCAAAGCAAATAATGTGGGATTTTCTGCCTTGACATTCTGGATTATATGGCTGTGTGGAAGGGCCCTAGGAGTCTCTGAACATACCAGTGGAGGTTTCCATGTATCTGGTGGAGTTAATTGTAGTCCAAGAAAGCCCTCAGCTTTGTTTAGAGTCTCAGGCTCATCAGTCTGGGGAATAATGGCAGCTGCCTTTCAAACATAACTTCCATTTTTCTAATTGAGACTGCTTTCAGTGCAACAAATGAAAGCGCCTGCAAACTTGGGCTACTTCTGTTTAGTGAAACATTTATTTTGCTTGCAGCCACAAGCCCTCCTTTTTGGCTCAGGATATGGAATTGCCTCTTTGATATATTTTTTCTCACTTGGATCCACTTTTCTAATTCAAATTTAGCTGTTCAAGTGTTCCAAAACTCTGGAAGCATAACACTATATAATAAAATTTGAAACATTTCTGTTCCCGGTTTGAAAGTGTTCCTTCCTGTTTAATTGTATGGTCCTTACTTTGAAAGCAGTTGTCATATTATAGAAACTGTTTATGTGGCGGCGACAAACTATGTTGAATTGTTTGAGACTCTAGGACAGTGGTTCCCAATTTGTGGTCCGTGGACCACCAGTGGTCCACAATAATGCAAATATGGTCTGCAGCCTCACCATTACTACACTGTTGCCTCAAAACCACACAGCAACGAGAGCAACTGGTTTTGCGAAACCCTCTTATAGTGACGAGGCAACAATGATGTCGGGAGGGGAGAGACTGATTACCTACAAAAGATTACTACTACTACCACATCAGCACTACATTATTAAATATGGTTTTGTATAGGCAAGCAGATGGTGACTACTGGATAGCATATGTCCTGTAGCAGAAACTAGAGCTGATGTGGTCTATTCAATGCAATTTTCTGAAGCAGCACCTCAAATAACCAAACCAAATCTTTGTTGTTTATTTGTTCAGTTGCTTCCAACTCTTCGTGACCTCATGGACAAGCCCACGCCAGAGCTCCCTGTTGGACGTGGCCACCCCCCAGCTCCTTCAAGGTCAAGCCAATCCCTTCAAGGCCTATAGTGTGTTGATCTTAAGAACATTGGATTCGTCGTTCACCTCCAGCACCGTTGGCTGCTAGCCTTCCTTTTGGCTTTGAGTTAGCTGCGTCATCACATCTGGGGCTAGTTGAACTTAATCCTCTGCTCCTCCCCATCTTCCAACCTGGGAGTCCCATCTTTTGATGGCATACCGACATATCTCTAGTTGTACTGATCCATTTAGTTTTCATGGCAACAGTACTGGGGTGGGTTGCCATTACCTTCCCCAGGGATCGCATTTAGTCTGACCTCTCTGCCACGACCTTCCCGTCTTGGGTGTCCCTTTACAGTTTCGCTCGTGGCATCATTGAGGTGCTCAAGCCCCAGCACCACAACAAGACAATGCTTCTCTGCTGGAGCAAATTTAAATCTAAAGTTGACCAAAAACAATGTATTGTTGAAGACCAAAAACTAATTTGTAACCCTTTTGGTATTAATGTTGGGGAGTGGTCCTCTAAATGCACTTTACTATGGATCTAGGAGTGTCTGCACGCCCCATCCCTCTCTAAAAACTCTATCTAGCTCCTATTTCATCTTTTCATGCTCAGCATTATTTTTAAATTTTAATTATTACATTTGGCCCAGCCATAGGTTTTTAAACGTCCCTGTGTGGCTGTTAATGTTTATTGCTTATTTTTAATGAGTTTTTATTTTATTGTTTTGTATTGTTGTTTGTTATTGCTTTTATTATTGATGTATTGTGGGCTTGGCCTTATGTAAGCCGCACCGAGTCCCTTGGGAGATGGTAACGGAGTATAAATAAAGTTTCATATTTATTATTATTATTATTATTATTATTATTATTATTATTATTATTACTGGTCCCTGTTCAAGTGGCCCCTGGTCAAAAAATGATTGGGAACCAGTGCTGTAGGAGATGTTTTGCCCCCATACTGTACTTCCCCCTGCCTGTTTGAAGGCCTGTCTCCACTACTCCATTTCCAATGAGCTTCTCCCTCGCAAACATTTTTGTTCCATTTCTAACTAATCCTGAGTTATTATCATTTTATCTTGTACATGTGGCCCGCTTATTGTGATTTATCTCTCACTATATTTTTGCACTGTACTATTGTATTCTTATGTTTTATGTATTGCGATGTTTATTCTGTGCTTTTGGTTGTATTCTGTAGTAATGCACTACTGGGTTTGACCTCATGTAAGCTGCCCTGAGTCCCCTTTGGGGAGATGGTAGCGGGGTATAAATAAAATTCATCATCATCATCTTTTTTTTTTTATTAAATTTTCTGGATTTTCTCTTTATACAGTGAAAGAGTGGGAACAATGAAATGGATAGAAAGGGTGGGAAAATCGTCGTATGATGTGAGAGGGAGGTGAGATGGGGAAGGGGAGAGGGAGGAAGGTAATTGGGCGGTGAGGGAGGTGAGATGGGGAAGGGGAGAGGGAGGAAGGTAATTGGGCCCCCATCATCTTGAGCCCCCGGTGTCAGCGCAGTGGGTTAAACCCCTGTGCCGTCAGGACTGAAGACCAACAGGTCGCAGGTTCGAATCCAGGAAGAGGCGGATGAGCTCCCTCTGTCAGCTCCAGCTCCCCATGCGGGGACATGAGAGAAGCCTCCCACAAGGATGATAAAAACATCAAATCACCCAGGCATCCCCTGGGCAATGTCCTTGCAGACAGCCAATTCTCTCACACCAGAAGCGACTTGCAGTTTCTCAAGTCGCTCCTGACATGACCAAAAAAATCATCATCATTATTATTAATTGAAAACTATATCAAAATGTGTTGCAAGATGTCACGGCAAAAATAAAGTTTTGGCAGTTTAATCAACTTTTCCCATGTTTATTATAGCATTGAACCCATTAGGAAATGACATTTAAAATCGTGCCTCATTGTGTAATACACTGCAGAATAAAGGCTGCCTGAGCCCGCTTCAAGTCACAAAGGCTGAAGGCTGTGGGATCCTGAGATTTGTAGTTTGGGGAGGTCCCAGCGCTCTTTGGAAGAGAAAGGTTAAAGACCTTGTGGAAATGCCACTCCCATTATTCCATAGCATTGAGCCATGACCATTAGACTCTAAGTGTCTGGATGGGGTGCTCTTCTTGCCTTTGACCCCCATGCTCCCCCTCCTTTTCCCTCCTTTTCCTGTTGAGTCAGCCCCCTCCCCTCCTTCCCTCCAGGTCACGTGAGGAGCAGCGGAGGGGGAGCTCCGTCTCGCGGGGAGGGGGCGGTGACTCGGGAGGGGGGCGTGGCTTCAGGGGAGCGCGAGGAGGGGGCCGGCTATAAGAAGGCGAGGCGCTGGGGCTGGGCTCAGTCCTGCCCCTTTGGATCCTGCGGTGCTCTTGTTATTGGGTTGCTTTCCAGGAGCAGGAAGTGGCAAGGTAAAAAATAATAGTAAAAGAGGGAGGGGGTCCTTTTTTAACGCGGGAATCTAGATTTCTACAGAAAGGAGAAAGAAGAAATTGTTATTTAGACTCTTATGTCGCTTCCTTGGATTTGGCGCCTTCCCTGGAAGTTTGTCCAGCTGGACGGCCATCTGTCGGGAGTGTTTGGATGGTGGCAGAATTGGGTCGGGCTGGATGGCCCTTGGGGTTCCCTCCCAACTCCAGAATCCTTGGAGTGAGGCCGGAGTTCTATGTTGGGGCTTTCCCAGCCTTGATAGTGCTGGGGAAAGGGGAGAGAAGAGAGAAACTACAAGAAAGGAGATTACATCTGAACATGAGGAAGAACTTCCTGACTGTGAGAGTTGTTCAGCAGTGGAACTCTCTGCCCCGGAGTGTGGTAGAGGCTCCTCCTTTGGAAGCTTTTAACAGAGGCTGGATGGCCATCTGTCGGGGGTGCTCTGTATGTGATTTTCCTGCTTCTTGGAAAGGAGTTGGACTGGATGGCCCATGAGGTCTCTTCCAATTCTGTGATTCTAAAGTGGGTTCTCTTGTGCCACGTTGTTAAACAGAGGTGGGATGGCCATCTGTCGGGGGTGCTTTGAATGCAATTTTCCTGCTTCTTGGCAGGGGGTTGGACTGGATGGCCCAGGAGGTCTCTTCCAACTCTTAAGATTCTGTGATTCTAAAGTGGGTTCTCTTGTGCCATGTTGTTAAACAGAGGCAGGACGGCCATCTGCTGGGGATGCTTTGATTGTGCTTTCCCTTCGGAGTTGGACTAGATGGCCCTTATGGTCTCTTCCAACTTTCAAGAACTCTGGCTGCATCTACACCAGACATGGGCCAACTTGGGTCCTCCCTCCAGGTGCTTTGGACTTCAATTCCCACAATCCCTAACAGCCTCAGGCCCTTTCCTTTCCCCCCTCAGCCGCTTAGGACCCAAGTTGGCCCATGTCTGATCTACACTGTAGAATTGATGCACTTTGATAATAATGGTAATAATAATATTTATACCCCCCTTTATTTATATGCCACTTTCATGCTATTTGAACCCTGGGAGTTACACTTTGGTGAGTTATACTTTGGCAGAGAAGACGGAAAAAAACCCTTGTCAAACTCCTGTGATTGCGTAGCAGTGATATCAAAGTGTGTTAATTCTACAGTGTGGCCACCCCTGACTGTTTGCGTGGGAGTAGGGAAACTGGAAAATTCCGCCTTGGTGGAGAGAGTGTGTCCCTTGTATCTGAATCTCCCCCAACTTCCTCCTGGCAATCTCTTTCTGATACATATGTATCCTGAAAGGATTTACATGAAACCCAGCCCTTGAGGAAACCGGGCCCAGGTTTACTGGAATCCCTACTCTTCCTCTCCTCCCGCTTTCTGCCTCAGGCTGTCTCCTCCAAGTTTCCTGTTTTTCCTTTTCCCAGCCTCCATGATAGGCTTCAAAACGCCCATCTTCTTTTCCCAGCTTCCCTTTCCTTCCTCCTTCGGCGAGGCTTGAACTCTTAACGCCACTTCTGTTCTGTTTTTTCCCTCCTCACAGGGACGAATAAGGCAAAATGGGCGTCGAAGGCGGCATGAAGTGTGTGAAGTTCCTGGTCTTCTTCTTCAATTTCATATTCTGGGTAAGTCAGTGGAAGTAGGGGAGGAGGGAGAGGTTATGGGGCTTGTTTTGTCCTCCTTTCCTCCCTCCGCCATCAAAAGCTCTGGGCTGGGTTTGCTTGGCCTCTTCAGCAGCCAAGGCGCTTTGTTCCACTTTGGGCAATTAACCTTTAAAGGCTGAATTAACTCCGAGTTGTTGCTCCGTTTCCTTGATGGCTTTCCTTCTTTTCTCTATAAGTGCTAGTAGTAAGTTCCCATCACAAGAGCTGTGCATCCTTAGCTGTGTTATAATCCTTTGGGACTCCTACATACGTACATAATAAATGTGCTTCTCATCGTACTTTAAATCTCTTAAGTACCATCATTTATCTGCTGGAGAATTCTAGGCATCCAGCTTTGGAGATGCATATGTCTTTGTACTAAAAGTGATGCCAAAATACTTTGCATACTTGATTTTTAAAAAAGGTAATAATTTCCCCCTGTTCTGCTATGATGTGGGATGAGTTTACCTTTGAATCAAAAACAACTCGATGATTATCAAATTTCTCCCTTTAGGGTTCAGCACAAAGACAACAATGAACTTCATTTGCCTTTCGAGGATGTTTTGTATGTGTCTTCAGGTCACTTGTCAACTGGTGACCCCATGAATTTTGTGAGGTTTTTTTTAGGCAGGGAATACTCAATGGCAGTTTGGCCAGTTCCTTCCTCTGAGGGCCCTTCCATACAGACCCTATATCCCAGGATCTGATCCCAGTTTTTCTGTTTATCCCAGATTATCTGGCAGTGTGGACTCATATAATCCAGTTTAAAGCAGAAAACTTGGTATCAGATCCTGGGATATAGGGCCTATCTGGAAGGACCCTGAGGCTGGATCTACACTGTCCTGTATCCCAGGATCTGCTCCCAAATTATCTGGCAGTATAAACTCATATAATCCAGTTTAAAGCAGAAAATCTAGGATCAGATCCTGGGATATAGAACCTGTCTAGAAGGGCCTTTGAGGCTAGATCTACACTGCCCTAAATCCCAGGATCTGATCCCAGATTATCTGTTTTGAACTGGATTATATGAGTCTACACTGCCAGATAATCTGGGATCAGATCCTGGGATATAGGGCCTGTGGAAGGGCCTTGAGGCTGGATCTACACTGCCCTATATCCCAGGAGCCCCCGGTGGCACAGTGGGTTAAACCCCTGTGCTGGCAGGACTGAAGGCTGACCGGTCACAGGTTCGAATCTGGGGAGAGCGCGGATGAGCTCCCTCTATCAGCTCCAGCTCCTCGTGGGGACATGAAAGAAGCCTCCCACAAGGATGATAAAACATCAAAATTTCCTGGCATCCCTTGGGCAACGTCCTTGCAGACTGCCAATTCTGTCACACCAGAAGCGACTTGCAGTTTCTCAAGTCACTCCGGACATGACCAAAAAAATCTCAGATTATCTGGCAGCGTGGACTCATATAATCTGGGATCAGATCCTGCCTAAAATACAGTTTCCATCACCTGGTATTCATTGCGAGTTTCCCACCTAAGCACTAACCAGGATTGGCCCTGCTTAGTTTCTAAGTGGGATTTGGTGCCTTTAGGATGTTGCTGGAGTTATCAGAATGTTCTTAAGTAGCACTCACTGCTCTGTTTCCAGTACAGTGTATAACTGGTCACCTTTCACATGGCACACAGAGTTTGAGGAAGTAGGAAGCCAACGGTTTTCTGACTTCATTTTGATCTTGGGCAATCAAGGTTTCCAAGTTTAACCGCCCGAATGCTTCAGAGGTTCTCTTTCTTCCGGTGGGGCTGGCTGCTTGGTCTCAACCCTCCTGATTGCTGTTGGAGGGAAAGCAGCTGTCATGGGAGCCTCCGTCAGAGAGGGTGGTGTTGTCTGTGTGTGGAGACAGTTGTGGGGGAAGTCCTTTGGCCCCGTTCTTGCTTTCTTGGAACACGAGATCAGTCTGTTAGTAAAGTTTCAATGACCCAGGCTGAGTCACAAGTGTAATCTTGTGGAAAGAGGGCACGTCTTGCTCAATAGCAGAAGGACACTTCGCTCCCCCTCCAGTTTCCTCTCTGACGAATGGTACATTTCGGGGGCGACAGGCAGGGGGGATCTCTGCCCTATGGCCTTCTCCTTCCTCAATTTATGTAGCTCAGTTCTCCCTCAATTGGAGTAGTCTTATGTTATCCCTGTGTAGCAAAACATGAAAAAATTGTTCCTGGTTCAAAACTGTTACTACTTGTGTAATTGTGCAATACTTTGAAAGTAGTTGTTCTACTCCAGAAACTTGGTTTTTGTTGCTTCCACAAACTATGTTGATTTGGTTGAGACTCTGTGAGATATTCATTGAAAAACTATAGCAAATTGTGCTGCAGGGTGTCCCGCAAAAACAAAGTTTTCAGTTGAATAAACTTTTCCCATGTTTTTATGATAAAACTAATTAAGAAATTATATTAATAACCCAGGAAAAATCATGTTACATAGTGTTATCAGATATAGCAAGACACCATGCATTTTTATGCTTTCCAGGACTAAAATCTATTTGCTTGCTGAGGTATTAGGTCGAAAAACTCCACCTAGCATTTAAGTCAAGAGCCTGATGACGTAGCTTATTGTCAGCTACTTTGAGTCACTATGTTGGAAGAAAGGCAAACAGAATAAATAAAGAAAAATAGTGGGAGTGGTCAGCCATTGATGTCATTTTGCCCACTGAAGGCTTGTGAGCATGATAATTAGGGTAACTATTGGGGCATAGTCGCTTCTGGTGTGAGAGAATTGGCCATCTACAAGGACGTTGCCCAGAGGACACCCAAATGTTTTACCATCCTGTGGGAGGCTTCTCTCATGTCCCTGCATGAGAAGCTGGAGCTGACAGACAGGAGCTCACCCTGCTCCCCAAATTCGAACTGCTGACCTTTATTTAGTTATCAGTTACATTGGGGTGTGATTGAGGTGGTGGTGAACAGAAAATGAGGGCGCTATCACTTGATACAACTTTCTAAGATTTAACACCATGTAAGGCCTTGTAAATATCAGCTCTTCATAATTTATAAAGTCACACCCTGAAAAATATAGTTTAAAGACTTGATCAGCAAACACTTTGGGCAAAGAGGCACTTGACAAAGGGGTGGGAATGCTGCAAACGAATAACAATTTCAGTTTCCACATAGTGGCTTTAGAACGGAATAAGAGGGCTTGTTGCAGAGGCATAGGCCATACCCTCCTTTCTGTACTTACGTTGCAGTGACTAATCCCAGAGATTGTGTATTTACCATCTTGGGCAAACTGAGAAAGCACACACAGCTGACTCAATATCTTTATGTTTGACAAAGGAAATTCTGTCCCATGTATTAGCTGTGCCTTATTGCTGTCAGTGCAACTTACCATTACTCCTTCCTTTTGGTTGGTTGGAGGGAGTAGGGCAGAGTGGATGCCCCAAAGGCTTCCTTTAAAGCACGAATTCAGCTTTCTTTATATAGTGCTTGACTTTTGTCAGCTACAGTATGTGGGACACAAATTCTCTTTGCTAGTTGCCCCTAACTGATTCGTTATTGACGAGCTAAATGACAACACTGTTTTGATTGGGAATTGAAAAGGGATTTGATTGGAATTGAGATAGGAAAAGTGATAGGAAAAGCACCCCCCCCCCCCAAAGGAAAAGAAAAAGGGGTGGATTTTATTTTTTAACATTCTGATTTGTGTGTGTGTGTGTCAAGAGCAACTTGAGAAACTACAAGTCACTTCTGGTGTGAGAGAATTGGCTGTCTACAAGGACGTTGCCCAGGGGACGCCTAGATGTTTTGATGTTTTACCATCCTTGTGGGAGGCTTCTCTCATGTCCCCACATGGGGAGATGGAGCTAACAGAGGGAGCTCATCCGCACTCTTCCTGGATTCGAATCTGCGACCTGTCGGTCTTCAGTCCTGCCGGCATAAGGGTTTAACCCATTGCACCAGCAGGGGCTCCATTCTGATGATATAGTTTCTGTTCTTTTTTCCAAATACGTGTCTATTGCCTTGACTTGTGGCAGTCCATGAAGTCCATAGGGTCTTCATAGGGAAGGACATAACCAACAAATACAATGCTTGGTATTTGTTGTTTGTGTCCCATCAAGTACTAACCCAGTGGTTCTCAACCTGTGGATCCCCAGATGTTTTGGCCTTCAAATCTCAGAAATCCTCACAGCTGGTAACCTGGTTGTGATTTCTGGGAGGCCCAAACACCTGGGAACCCACAGGTTGAAAACCACTGTGCTAACCAGAGCTGACACTACATAGTTTCTAAAGCAGTGGTTCTCAACCTGTGGGTTCCCAGATGTTTTGGCCTTCAACTCCCAGAAATCCTAACAGCTCGTAAACTGGCTGGGATTTCTGGGAGTTGTCGGCCAAAACACCTGGGGACCCACAGGCTCAGAACCACTGTTCTAAAGTCATACAGGATCTGGTACCTTTAGGCTATTTAAGTCCCATTCTTTCCTGAATACTACTTAAAAATTAAATGGGAGAAGGTGGGAAATAGACTCTGTAAACCCAGGTACACACCTTTTTCTGTGACGGATAGATCAAGATTTGCCAATCCCAAAGAGGGTTCGTTAGTCATATGTTTGCTCTCCCTGTTAATGCAACCACAATGGCAAACACGGCTATGTTAAAGCAGAGTCACTTTGATAGAAAAATATGGGCTATACCTCTCCTGAAGACAAAATACTATAGAATCTAAGCCTTCATAATCACTACTTATCCCAAAATGGTTTGCTACATTTACAAGTGAAAATCCAAATTAAAGACAGATATTTCAACTGCAAGTTGTAATTATGTTTGTTGCAGTCCAGATTTTATGTATATGTTGGCTTAGCTTTTGGTGATAAAATGACACAAGTTCTCATGGTCCTACTATCAAAACTCTTTGTTTTTAAACTAAAGTAGACTTGGAAACATGAACTGTGTTAAGTATTTAATAATACATGATGTTATATCAGGCATGGGCAAACTTGGGCCCTCCAGGTGTTTTGGACTTCAACTCCCACCATTCCTAACACCCTCAGGCCCCTTCGTTTTCTCCCTCAGCCGCTTAAGTGGAAAAGGAGAAGAAAATGAAAGGGCCTGAGGCTGTTAGGAATTATGGGAGCTGAAGTCCAAAACACCTGGAGGGTCCGAGTTTGCCCATGTCTGTATTACATGATTTGTGAAAAGTTAGTATTTTTAAAAGCTCAGACAGGATAGGGAAAAACATACTTTGTGCTAGATCTGCACTTTTAATTGAGACTTAGTTGATTTCACTATTGAACTAGAGCAGATATGACTTTCCAGATGTGTTGCTGTTCAACTACCATAGTTTCTTATCATTGGCTGTGTTACTAGAGCTGGCAAGGCCACAAATATTGGTGGGGGGATGGCACAATTACCCAGTGCAAAGGCAAAGTGAAAAGATCTCTGGCCACAATTATAAAATAACAGTTTTCAGGTAATAATAATAATAATAATAATAATAATTATTATTATTATTATTATTATTATTTATACCCTGCCACCATCTCCCCAATAGGGACTTGGAGTGGCTTACATGGGGCCAAGCCCGGACAACATATTACAGCAAAAATAAAACCAAAACATAAACAACCAGCAACATCATCAAAATTACATGAAAAAACAACAACATATGAATACAGTAACAAAATAACATTACAATAGACACAATCACAGTGACAGTGGGCGGGGCCACATGTACATGATAAAATGTTAAAAACTAATGAGATAAAAATAGGAGCAAGTTATTTGCAGGGTAGGGTTTGTTAGTTAGTATTTTAAATTAGCCCACCTCACCCCACTATTCCAAGTTATGCCTATTTTCTGCCTGGAGGCTCATTTGTTTGCTTCCACTTGGTTGCTTAATGTGACCGTAGTATAATATTATCCAGGAAGTGAGTGGAATTGTGGTTTTTGTCTCGATTTATCTTAGGAAGCAATGGAACATCAACATGACAAGAGGAAGTGACTGCACGTCCTTTGGGGCACCTCCCATATGAGGCCATTTTATGTATTTTAGTAAAATACCTATATATCTTAAATGTTGGCGTATCCTCCAAGTGTAAAAAATCTGTCTAGGCAGATTATATGGAAATTCAGAAAAACCAAAAAGAATGCTAGAGCGACTTAAATGCACATTCATTATAACCTATGCTTTTGTGAGCAAGAGCCCTTGTGATCTGAGCAATAGTGTGTGATGGCCAAGAGGGTAGGAGGCTTCTAAAGACTTTGGTATGAAATTGCCGTGAGTCTTGGAGAAGTTGTGGAGGATGACACTCTCACTGAGACATGTCATTTCTTGTTCTATTCCAGAGCATACATTTCCATTAGTCCTGGTTAAAGTAGGCCCATTGGAGTTTATATAAAGATGGACTTACCAAATTTCCATTTATTCATAGGGTATACTCAATGAATAAATGGAAATTTGGTAAGTCTGTCTTTATATACATTCAGACGGGCCTACTTTAACCAGGAATAATTGAAATGTATGCTCTGGAATAGAACAAGAAATGACATGTCTCAGTGAGATGGTCATCCTCCACATCTCTCCAAGACTTCCCTTGGAGTAGCGGTTGGATCAAAACCCTTCTGTTTTAGGTCATTAACCTTGTTTTTCCTGTTTTGCCCAGAGGAAAAGATGGCCATACTCACACAGATTGGATTTCATTTTTTTCACATGTACTACTTGTGGGAAACAATCTTTGTCACTTCTCATGCTTTGAGACGGAGCCCCCGGTGGCACAATGAATTAAACCCTTGTGCCAGCAGGACTGCTGACCGAAAAGTCAGCAGTTTGAATCCGGGGAGTCGGGTGAGCTCCCAACTTTCAGCTCCAGCTTCAAATACAGGGGACATGAGAGAAGCCTCCCACAGGATAGTAAAACATCTAGGAGTCCCCTGGACAATGTCCTTGCAGGTGAAGAAGAAGAACTTTATTTTTCTACCCCGCCTCTATCTCCCCGAAGGGACTCGAGGCGGCTTACATGGGGCCCAAGCCCAGGCAGAATACAATTAAAATAAAGCAATAACAATTAAAACAGCATAAAAGAACATAACAAAAATAGCTAGCAACAACAATAACAGCAGACTATTTTTGGAGGGGGGGGAGGAAAACCACTACGTGAACTAGTTAAAGGATAAAGTGGTTTAGTAAGGTAGATGACAATGAATAACGGCATAGGAAAAATCATGGAAACAGAGCAAATTAACAGGATTAGTTAACATAATATAAGACACCAGATTGAATGACAATTCAAGTCATGATACAGGCCATTTGTCATAGGAGTCGTCAATCGAAAGCATGACGAAACATTCACGTCTTTAATTCCTTACTGTGGCCAATTCTCACACCAGAAGCAACTTACAGTTTCTCAAGTTGCTCCTGACATGAAAAACTGCTTTGGGAAATCTTTCCCCCTCAAAAACATAATTCCCCTCAAAAACATAAAGCTATAATTTGAAAAAAAAAACATAAATGAATTCCTATGCACACTGCACATATCTTATTTGTAGTGCAAAAACACTTTAAAACAATACAATAATTAAAATGAAAAATGATTTTAACAAATACAAGCTTATTAGTATTTCAGTGGGAAGTGTGGGCCTGCTTTTGGCGGATGAGATAGGATTGTTGTTGGTGTTGTTGTTGTTGTTGTTGTGTGCTTTAAAGTCATTTCAGACTTAGGTTGACCCTGAGCGAGGGCCGGATAAATGACCTTGGAGGGCCGTATCTGGCCCCCAGGCCGTAGTTTGAGGACCCCTGGCCTAAACCAATTCTCTCTCCTAGAATTTTCAGTACCAAACAGTGGTAAATACAGTTACCTTCATCTAGAAAGTGGTTCCTTGCTTTCAGGAAGGGAAAGGGAAAGTCTCATATGTGTCTGAACTACTGCAAAGCAAACTGACTGTGACACCTTTTGGGTTTTTTTAGTTTCTCCCTGACCTTCCAGTATCTTGTGTCCAATATGATTCAAAATCTGGAATTGCCTGCATGAGATAGTGACAACTGTGCTTTCAGTGTACACAAACTTATTTAAAAATATTGTATAAAATTACCTTCAGGCTATGTCATAATAAGGTATATATGAAATATAAATTGCTTTCATGTTTAGACTTGGGTCCCATCTCCAAAATTGTGTATTGATAAATATTCCAAAAGCAGAGAAAAAATCCGAAACACTTCTGCTCCAAACATTTCAGATAAGGGTTACTCAGTCTGTGTTGGATCTCCCCCTCTTCCTCATGAGAGCTCTTAAAGAAAATCCAGAATACTGGCTCTGTTACACAGAAGTCAATCAGGTTCGTGTGAACAATGGTGGCAAAACAAAGTGGAACATTTCCGCTTGCTGTGTTGTTCTGCCTGCACCTGTCGTCATAAAGCCAGTGGGATTTCTGTCTTGTGCTGCGACAGCAGGACTAAGCTATGTCTGTCCCCAGCTTCTCACCTGGCAAGATTGATGGTGATAACAGTTCAATGCTGAATGGAATCCATGTTTGTTCGTGGCAGGTTAACTGGGGAATTACTTGTGCCACCCTGAAAGGGCTGGGTCTCTTTGCCTTGGGTGGATCCATCCCACTGTGATAGGAAAAAGTAAATACTGCTCCAGGAAGCACATCAGCTATTTGGGAACTGGGTGGCAAGACAACCTGAAGAGGGAAGGCGTTTCTGAGATGTCATGATGAAGGAAAACCTGTCACTCGGACTATGTTACTATGTAACTACAGTGCCTCGGATCCCCAGACTAACTTGATTGCTCCATGCTTTGTAATAAATAAAAGTAACTTTCCCAAGCTCTGTGACTTTGATGCTCCAGTTCCAAGAGCTGGGTTTCTTAATTTTGTCTCTTTATTAGAATTGAAACCTGTTTCATACCTTTTCCTTATAGTCTTTATCCTGACTCTGCCTTTTAAAAGTACATAATTGCAATTGCTTCTGGTTACCTTTCCATAGGCTGCTCTTGGCTTTAGTGGGTGGATGTTATTTTAGCCTTATGTATGAATGCCCAGGCTTGAACCACATACCCTTTGAACACAATGCAGGTAACATTTGCTCTGAACTTTTAATTAGGACAAACTGCTATTTCAACTAATATTTAGTTGCCTTTAACTTGTTCTGGCTAAGTATGCTACGTAGCTTCCTTCCATAGCCTTCTTGTTTACCTGTATCAGCCATGTTGCAGAAAGTGTTTAAGTTGCAAGTCTGAAGAATGGCACTATATCCTTTTGTGAGATAAATACCCCATCCTCAAACACTCACACATAGAAAGTCAGCTAATGGTGACCTTACTTCTGTTTCTGACTTTCAAAGCTATTTAAGAAGAAGCTTACAGCAGAATAAATGTGTATGTCCAGTGGTAATGGAAAAGCCCTCTACTTCTTAAGAAAGCATGGACTGAGGAGTGCAGACCCTATTAGAATTGCAGAAGCTGATAGACCCCTTACTTTTTATAAATGGAAAGTTACTGTGTAAATGTAAGAGGTCACGGTGGCACAGCAGGTTAAATTGCTAAGCTACAGAAGTTGCTGATTGGAAGGTTGGCAGTTCAAATTCACAGATGGGGTGAGCTCCTGTTGTTAGCCCCAGCTTCTGCCAACCTAGCAGTTCAAAAACATGCAAATGTGAGTAAATCAATAGGTATCACTCTGGCGGGAAGGTAATGGCACTCCATGCAGTCATGCTGGCCACATGACCTTGGAGGTGTCTACGGACAACGCTGGCTCTTCGGCTTAAAATGGAGTTGAGCACCACCCCCCAGAGTTGGACACAACTAGACTTAGTTTCAGGGGGAACTTTTACCTTTACTGTGTAAGTGCTCATGAATCTTTGATGATGACAACATATATTCTCTTGCTGCCTATATGTAGCTTTTATGTATTGCGAAGATATCCACATCAAGGAAAGAACTATTGATTTGAAACATGTGCATATTAAAACCAAGCAGTCCCGGAACAGACAGGCCATATTTATTGTTTTAAAATATTAAATGCTGGCTTTCCATCCAAAGCCTCCCCCATTTGCCTTCCATTAAAAAAAACCCCGAGAACAGCTACAGCCAGTAAACTTTTAAAAACATACCTAGAAAGTAGATTTTTTTAAAAAAAAACAAAACAAAGCCTAGTTATGGATATGTTTTGGAAAAAACATAGAGTGGAGGTCTATGCATTAAATGAGCTATTTTCAGCCCTGCGTTTCATTAAAACCAGGGCCTACAGTAGAACCAGCCATATATTAAATATCAATGGTATCCATGATTTCAGTTCTTAGTTCTGACCTTATATTTCCCATTTCATTGGCTGAATGGGTGTGCTGTCCCGTATCCCATGTTTCATTTCCCCGGTGTAACTATTAGCTAGCCTAAGCTTGTTTTCCAATATTTATTTATTTATTTACAGTATTTATATTCCTCCCTTCTCATCCCAAAGGGGGTAGATCACAGAGGTATATATCGGCTTTTCGCGTCTTCAGCATCTTGGAGGCTTTGTGCTCGGTTCCGGGCATTGGGGCGGAGGGTGTTGCTTCATCTCCCTCCCAAAGAGCTTTGTTCGTAAACTTTTCTCCTTTTGATCAAATCGCTGACATTCCTTATAGGTACCTCAGAATATCTCCCTGCTTTTAAGCGGTACCTACTTATCTACTCACATTTGCTTTTGAACAACTAGGTAGGTGGACGCTGGGCTAAAGGCCAGGAGCTTATCCTGACCCAGGCTTCAAACTGGCATCCTTTTAACGACTAGATTTACTGCTGCTGGTAGTTTATCCTGCTGTGTTAAAGCCTTATACTGTACATGCGTAACCTAAATTTTCCATCCTGTCAAGATAGTCTGGCAACTAAGATTTGAGTGTAGTAAATGATTGAATAGATGGATCCATCTTACCAACAGGAGAGTTTTTTGAGTGGAAGGGTACAACATTGTAAAAAGCTAAGACATCTGCTAAAGACAGAATATCTTCCCAGAACCACAGCTAGTCTGCCAAAATTTGTTTTCCGTTTATATTGGATTAGATACGTCCAATGGGCAGTGGGTCAATAGCACATAAGAGATGATATCTATGTATTTTCATAGTGAGGCTGAGAAACAAATAATTGCCTGCTAAATAATTGAAAAACAACTCTTCATACTCCAGTAGCATTGGGTCTCTTTTTAGAAGGGAGAAAGTGGAATAATAATAATAATAATAATAATAATAATAATAATAAGGAGTGCTGTGCTGGTAGATGCAACGAGCTGCTGCTAGAACAGACTTGGACATCCAAGCATTTAGAGCAGCGTTAGAGCAGGGGTTGTCAGAGGGGTCACTAAAGACCATCAGAAAACACAGTATTTCTGTTGGTCATGGGGGTTCTATGTGGGACGTTTGGCCCAATTCTGTCGTTGGTTGCATTCAGAATGCTCTTTGATTGTAGGCAAACTATAAATCCCAGCAACTACAAGTTCCAAATGTCAAGGTCTATTTTCCCCAAACTCCAGCAATGTTCATATTTGAGCATACTGAGTATTTGTGCCAAGCTTGGTCCAGATCCATCATTGTTTGAGTCCACAGTGCTCTACCTGGATGTAGGTGAACGACAACTCCAAAACACAAGCTCACTGCCCACCAAACTCTTCCAGTATTTTCTGTTGGTCATGGGCGTTCCCTGTGCCAAGTTTGGTTCAGTTCCATCGTTGGTGGCGCTCAGAATGCTCTTTGATTGTAGGTGAACTATAAATCCCAGCAACAACTCCCAAATGACAAAATCAATCCCCCCCCCCCAACCCCAGCAGTGTTCAAATTTGGGCGTATTGGGTATTTGTGCCAAATTTGGCCCAGTGAATGAAAATACATCCTGCACATCAGATCTTTACATGATGGTTCATAATAATAGCAAAATTAGAGTTATGAAGTAGCAACAAAAATAATGTTATAGTTGGGGGTCACCACAACATGAGAAACTGTATTAAGGGGTCATGCCATTAGGAAGGTTGAGAACCACTGATTTAGAGCCAGTCCTATTAATGAGAGAGCTAGAGTGCTCTAGATCAGGGCTTTTCCCACTCACCACCCCTTTTGATCTGATAAATGTTTACACGACCTCTAGGTATATAGGTATAAAAACAAATATTAAATCAGCATTTACAAGGCTTGCTGGTCTTCCTTTTTATGAAGTTCAGTTCAGCTGAAGCATCTTCTCCAGAGTCCAATGTAAACAGCACAATAGATTTGGGTGAATGTCTCCCACAGCCACTAAGTGACCTTCAGAAATGTTTACTGTTGTCAAATTGTTCATGACCCCAGCATTGAGCTTGGGGTAGAGAACCACAATTTAAGAAACTGTGGTCTAGATTAGAAAGTCAGCTTGGCAACTGAGAAATCCATGTTCTAATCCCAGTTTAGTAGTAAAACCTTAGGCCAACCACTATTCTCAGCTAGAATGATCTCACAGATTTGTTATGAAGGTACAGTGGGGAGGAAGTGAGTCTGTCAACCAGTTTGAGTACATTGGAGGGGGAGGCAGGGATGTAACAACAACAACAATAACAACATTATTTTTATACGCTGCCGACCATCTCCCCAAGGGGACTCAGTGGCTTACAAGGGACAAGCCCAAAGAGTTATAAATAAAACACAAACAATTAAAAACATCAGATAAAATATAAAAAACCATAATCGTAAACAACATCAAAATAATATGGCTGAGAAAAAGGAACATAGCTGTTAAATACCCTAAAGCAGTTTCTCAAACTCTGCTCCTCCGGATGTTATTAAATTTTAAACCCCACAATTCCTAACAACTGGTAAGCCAGTGGGGATTGCTGGGAGCTGAAGTCCAAAACACATGGAGGAGAAGACTTTGAGAAGCACTGCCCTAAAGCAGTGATTCTCAACCTGTTGGTTCCCAGATGTTTTGGCCTTCAACTCCCAGAAATCCTAACAGCTGGTAAACTGGCTGAGATTTCTGGGAATTGTAGACCAAAACCCCTGGGGACCCACAGGTTGGGAAGCACTGCCCTCAAGGGTTACCACACCCAAGAAAAGGGGGAATTCCTCTCCAATACTTAGCCTCATAGATTTGAGGTTCAGACAGGGTTTTAAAATCTGAGCTGTGTGTATTTCTATGTGCAATAACTCACTTTCTACCTCAAAGGTACAATGGTTATATCCATCACACAATGATTTTGTTCTTTGCCACTGCACCACCCAATTCTTGTAATATAATGCCTTTTTCTCCTCTCTCTTTCTCTTCCACAGCTCTGTGGCATTGCGCTGATCGCCCTGGGGGTTTATGTACAGATTGAGCTCAGCAAGACATTGCAGACGACCAGCTCTGTCTCTGTGTCAGGTGCCCCCATCGTCATCTTGGCTGTAGGCGTGATTGTCTTCTTCATCTCCTTTTTCGGTTGCTGTGGAGCAATAAAAGAGAACTACTGCATGGTCACTACGGTGAGGAGGGGGTCAGTGGAGAAGAAGCAGGGTGTGTGGAGATTTCAGTGGTCACCAGGAGGGAGAGGTAAAACAGATTTGTGGGGCTAATACAGGCATGGGCAAACTTTGGATCTCCAGGTGTTTTGGACTTCAACTTTCACAAGTCCTAACAGCTGGTAAGTCCAAAACACCTTATTATTATTTTATTTTATTTTCTGTATTTATATACCGTCCCTCTCAACCTGCAGGTGACTCGGGGTGGTTTACAATTGGTGCCAAGACCATAAAATACCATTTTAATACAATAAAAACAATCAGATATAAAAACCATAACGAAATCCATAAAAACATAAACATTGGGGTCTCCTATTAAAAACATCGTCCAATCATCATTCAACCATTCCATCTTCCTATGTCTATTACACTGTATTTGGAAATTGCCTGCTCAAAGAGCCAAGTCTTTTGAAATGTTAAAAGGGAGGGGGCTGATCTGATATCCTTAGGGATGGTGTTCTATAGCCAAGGGACCCCCAATGAAAAGGCCCTGTCTCTCGTCCCCGCCATCCGTACTTGTGATGAAGGCGGGACCAAGAGCAGGGCCTCCCCAGATGATCTTAAAGTCCTGGATGGTTCATAAGGGGAGATGCGTTCAGACAAGTAAGTTGGGCCAGAACCGTTTAGGGCTTTATAGGCTAAAGCCAGCACTTTGAATTGTGCCCAGTAGCAGACAGGCAGCCAGTGGAGCTGGCGCAACAGAGGAGTTGTATGCTCCCTGAGTGCCGCTCCTGTTAGCAATCTGGCTGCTGTCCATTGGGCCATTTGAAGCTTCCGGACAGTCATAGAATCATAGAATCAAAGAGTTGGAAGAGACCTCATGGGCCATCCAGTCCAACCCTTCAAAGGCAACCTCAATTAGAAAGCATTGCAGTGTCTATATAGGATGTAACCAGAGTGTGGACGACTGTGGCCAAGTCAGACTTCCCAAGATATGGGCACAGCTGGTGCACAAGCTTTAACTGTGCAAATGCTCCCCTGGTCACCGCCGAAACTTGGGGTTCCAAGCTCAGTGATAAGTTTGTTATTATTATGGCTGACATGAGTATTTTTGTAAACAAAAAGACAAGTAGGAGCACAGCTGAGTAATTCCTAGAGAGTACTTGGATTTGAGGAGGGAAAGTGATGAAATGGAAGGCAACCACAGATAGAGTTACGAAGAAGTAAACCATAGATAAAGGAGACAAAGGAGAACAAGCAGTGGCTGAAGGGATGATAGACAAAAGGGAAAACACATAGTATATAGTCATATGAAAGTCAAGAAGAGAAGAAATAGAATGGAATAGAATAAAATAGAAAAAGAAAGAACCCAGTGAAAAATAATTACGTCCTTTTCAAGAGCTAAAGATAAAGAAAATGATGAACAGATGTGAGTTGAAAGAAGAAGTAATAAGTCTAAGAGATATCATAGTAGAGATACAGAAGTCATCAGAGAAGCAAGATGAATTCCAAAGGAAACACGAAGGACATCAAGAATCAATAAAGGTGGAAATGATTAGCTGGGAAAAACAAATTAAGGAAGAAAAAGTGACACTCAAAAAAGAGGTTAATATACTTCAAGAAGTTATAAAAGAAATTAAACGAGATGAAAAGAAAATAGCAGTATTACAAGAGAAATTACAGGGGAAAAATAGATAAGATAGAGGGAATAGACCTTGAGGTCTGAAGTTTGCCCATGCCTGAGCTAGTAGAATATATTCCCCCTAACCCCCCCCCCCCCCCCCCGTTACAATTCCAACTTCTGGTTTCCCATACAACCCAGGCATCTGGCAACAAACACAGGTTGTACTTTGCCCTACAGGTGTGTTTTAGTTTCTAGGGGACATTGGCAGTGTGCAAGAAGTACTATTTGTTTTTTAACAACAAAGAAAGGTGGTGATGCAGCAGTCATAGAAAAACCAGGATGCTCCGGAGTCAAGGGTATTTGGAATTCCATTTGGAAGCTTTCTGTCTCTCTCTGACATCATTGAGAACCTCACCAGAAAAGGCTATACACATGTTAAAAAATAATTATTTACTAAAGAAATAATGAATCCATCAAATCTCTAGATGTTTCATAATTTGGATACATTAAGGGGAGGAGTAAGGAACTACACAAGACACTGAAATCTCAATCTTGTCCGTCTGCTTGTTGGGGTTTTCTCCCAAAATTGTTTCCCAATATTTTACCTGGTTTCAATGGCTGCAAAGAATAGAATGTTTGGTTTCTTATTTAAAAAAACAAAACAAAATACAGAACTGCTTCCACTGTTTTGCAGGTGTGCAGGATAATACCGTGGATGCAAGATTCTAAAATAGTCATTCTCTAGTTAATATTTCTGTCTGGCCTGACAAGGAACTAGTGTGGACCTCTCAGGTGGACAAAGACAGGACTGCTAGAGAACATGAGTAAGGGCTTCCCATCTTCTAGGATTAGCCTTCTTTTCTATTTATTCTGTAACTATTGTTCTTCTCATAGGTATAAAGACTGAAAGTTACTGAGTGGAACTGTATAATATACTATTGACATTCTGTTGCTATTTACTTTAAACTATTGAGGTCTGAAAAAGAATGGTGCTTGGTTCACAATGCAGTTTAGATAGAGAGATGTAGTTAGTTCTCAAGGAGCTAGATCCTCAATACAGTCATTCTTCTGTGCTCATTGATGCAACTATCCATGACCTTAAAATGCTTTTTCAAAATCCAAAACGGAAGGTTTGATTTATCTAGGGGACCACGTGTTTACTATGTCATTGTATATAACGGGATCTGAGCATGCATGGATTTTGGTATCAATGACTAGGAGAAAGTGAAAGGAGGTAGTTCAAAATATTGTGGATGAATATTTGAACAGCAGTTAGCAGAGCAAGACAGGGGTCCTCATCACACTAGAGAATGAATCCACTTTAAATCCGGTTTCTGCCTCTTGCAGAATTTTGGGGTTTGTAGTTTAGGGAGGAGCCTTTAACAGCTTCACTCAACTACAAACCCCAAAATTCTGCAAGAGGCAGAAACCGGATTTAAAGTGGATTCATTTTCTAGTGTGATGAAGTAGTTAGAGACCATTTATTGCTACTATTTACATCTGGGGGCCCTTCCACACAGCCCTATATCCCAGAATATCAAGGCAGAAAATCCCACATTATCTGAGTGTGTACTCAAATAACCCAGTTCAAAGCAGATATTGTGGGATTTTCTGCCTTGATATTCTGGGATATAGGTCTGAGTGGAAGGGCCCTGGGAAATATTGGTGGATCTGATCACATCAGGATTTTGGAAGCAGAGAGAAGGCTGATGGAGAGCACTGCCATTTTGGAAATGGCAGAGAAATGCATGATTTTTTCCTCACCTTGAGCGGAATAGGGTCATGATACTATAACCCTCCACAATCATGAGGATTAGAGACACAGGGCACTTTGAAAGTAGAAAAACATGAATATTTTGAGCCCTCACACATATATGCTACAGACTCTGCTGCTGCACCAATCAAAGCCGCCTCCACCACACCGCCAATGCTTTCACCTCCTAGAACAACTACACTGCTACAAAAATCTTCTGCTGTTTTGTTGTTCTCTCTCCCCCCCCCCCCCCCCCACTCTCTGTCTCCTCTCCAAGACATACTTTGATGCATACCTCCTTTTCCCAACTTGGTACTATGAGGCCTCAGCCTTACTCCAAGGCAACCTCTTCCTCCCCCCACCTTCCCCCTCACTCCACTGCCACTTCTCAACTATCCTTCTCCTTCCTGAGTTGGAGCTGGGTGTGGAGTTCTCATATCATCATGGTTTTCTTGTGGGTGGCATTGCTGGCTGGTCAGCTAGCAGAGTGGCAAGAAAGAAGCATGAAGCATGCACGTGCAAATGTCCAGAGAGGGGCCCTGTGATGGGTTGGGCTGCTACTGAGTTTTCATTTAAAGATACAAGATTCCCCCAGCCTACTTTTCCCAGCCAAACTCAGGAAGACACAGCTCCCCTGGCTCTTTTGCTGCAATTTGCCTGTGTCTGCCTCCACTGGCACCCCTGTTTGTGGTGCAGGACCATAAGTAGAACCTCATTCTTGGCATTTTGGTCCATAGGGCGCTCCCTTAGAATTACAGTGGAAGGACCAGGCGATGTGTGCCCACTCAAGTCTGGCTTGGAAGGAAGAAAGGAAGGAAAAGTCAGATAGAGGGAGGAACAGGATACACCACGGCATGCCTGCCTAACTCCCAGGGGGTCTTCCATCTTGTTCCCCCTTCCATGCCCAACCTGTGACCAAGTTCTCTTTTACAGCAGCCTCATTCCTCTCCCGCATAGAAATAGAGTTCTTCCTCAAGAGAAGTATGTTACGTTTCCCTCTCTTGGCCAAAGAAGGCTGGGGACTTGTTCCATGGTGGAGAGGAAGGCACATGCGAAGCCAATTGATCTTCCCTCTGAAGAAGAATCGGAGGCCTTCCTTAGTGAAGAGAGTCATTGGAAGCTGGCTGTTCCTCTTTTGGCCCAAGAATGAAATTAGTCTCTTTTTTTGGCAGTGAAAGCATGGTTTGGTTGCTGTACCCCTTTCCTCTGAAGAAGGTCAGAGAGTCCTTCCTCAGCAAAGAGAAGTTTGGAAAGTTTGCTGTACCCCTCTCTGCCAAGCTGGTGCAGGGCAGCAGCAATGGTGACGACAATAGCAATAACCAGCAAATAATAACATTTGCAAAAGTTTAAACCACAAGTGTGAAAGTACAACTACTTGATAGCCTTTGAATAGGGATAAATCTGAGTTGATTATTTATGTAGACTCTGGTAGAAGGTTCGAGTTGAAGAGGTTACTGTTCTGTTGTTAGGCTGTCATGCCAAGATCTTTGGTCTTGGGATGAGGTGAAATTTGTGTGGTTTGGGATTATTTTCTCATTAACAATGTAGTCCACGTGCAGTGGGCTAAAACCACTGAAGACTCATTAATATTAAAACGCTTTATTCCCTTGTCCAGTTTGCTGTCCTGCTGACGCTGATCTTCCTGGTGGAGATTGCTGCTGCCATTGCTGGCTATGTCTTCAAGGATAAGGTAAGACATGTCCTTGGATATTAATCAATGGTTTCCTCTGTATTTCTCACTGAAATTCCCTAGGGAGAGGCTACAGATGAAGAAGTCTTTCTTTAAGTTGATGTCTACTACCAGAAAAAAATATATCCAGAAGTTGTGTTTGCACCCCCAAATTGGTATTCTTTCTCAGGCTGGCTCAGTTGTTCACATTGGGTTCTGGCTGTCTTGCCAAGATTGAATAACCTTACTCCCTTATCTCATCTTCTGTCTTTCCCTAGGTCAAGGAAATTATTGATACTGAAATCAAAGAAGAAATGAAGCAGTATAATAACTCAGACATTCGCAAGGCTTTGGACGACATTCAGAAGACTGTGAGTGAAACAAAAAAGCACTATTTCTCATTTTTATTTATTCACTAGCTGCCCCCTGCCACGCGTTGCTGTGGCCCAGTCTAGTGACCTGGAAAATAGTGTTGGGTTCTAATATATGTAATTTCTTTATGCTTGTGGGTAAACAGTATTTCTTGTCAGTGTTGATATAGAGATTGTCTGGTTTGCCTACTCTGGAACATGCAATATATCATTGTCCTTCTTTAGAGGTCCCTTTGAAATCTATGATATTAAATCTAGCATATATGTGTGTGTGTGTGTGTGAATCATATCTATTTATCAATATATATGGCTGAATGGTTCTTTGTCAGGAGGCTTTGTTCATGTTTTCTTGCCCAGGTGAAGGGAGTTGGACTGGATGACCTTAAGACAGCATTTCTCATCCTGGGGGTCAGGACCCTGGGCGGTGGGGGGTTGTGAGGGGGTGTCAGAAGAGTCACCGAAGACCACCAGAAAACACAGTATTTTTTGTTGGTCATGGGGGTTCTGTATAGAAAGTTTGGCCCAATTCTCTCGTTGGTGGGGTTCAGAATGTCCTTTGATTGTAGGTGAACTGTAAATCCCAGTAAATACAGCTCCCAAATGTCAAGGTCTGTTTTCCTCAAACTCCACCAGTGTTCACATGTGAGCATGTTGAGTATTCGTGCCAAGTTTGATCCAGATCCATAATTGTTGGAGTCCACAGTGCTCTCTGGATGTAGGTGAACTACAACTCCAAAACCCAAGGTCAATGCCCACCAAACCCTTCCAGTATTTTCTGTAGGTCATGGGAGTTCTGTGTGCCAAGCTTGGCTCAATTCCATCGTTGGTGGAGTTCAGAGTGCTCTTTGAATGTAGGTGAACTATAAATCCCAGCAACTACAACTCCCAAATGACAAAATCAATTTTTTGAGTGATGGTAGGCATATTGTGTCCAAAGTTACTCAGATAACACGGCCCCTCTGTTTTAGAATACAACTCCCATAAAAGTGGCGATTAGGCATGAGGTCCAAGCCAGATTGAAAGTGTAGTCCCAAATATCCAGACACGATCAATCTTATTTGTAGCTGGCTTTATCTATAAAGCAGGCAGATTTGCTATAATTCATACATGGGGCTGTCAGACCTCTTTTTTAAGTTAAGTGATTTATGAATTTATAGATTCTTTTTTTTAAAAGAATCTATAAATTTTTAAGTCAGTGAGGATCACTTCCTCTTGGGTGGCAGTAAATTTTATAAATCATCAGCGGATACTTGCTGCAGACGCTGCTGTCTCCTGATTCTGGGGACTGCATGGACTAAAATTCTAAAAAATCAGATCCCAAAAGATTAGATGTCTGCTTCCAGTTTTGAAAACATATGTTTCAATGTTAAATGGTGCAATGGATCCCTGCAGCCCATTGGGGGGAAAAACATTTTATCAACGAGGACAATAACTTAGAAAATTGGGAAGAGGTCAAGTGTGGCAAAAACAGCTTTAGGAGCCCAAATGCTGCCCAGGGACATTCTTTACTATAAGAAAGCTGTATGAAGCTGATCCATCCTATTCCACCAGTTTTAATCCAGATTTGAATACCTTAAAAACACCAGATTCCATTTGACCTAAGCAGTGCTAGTCCTGGCTAGTACTTGGATAGGAGACCACCCATGATCACCAGGTGTTGTAGACTAGTACTTAGTAGTAGTAGTTGTGGTGGTAGTGGTAGTAGTAGTAGTAATAATAATGAAGACTCTGGCACAGGCCAGTAAAGGTGGTTCCAGTGGTGATCAACACACTGAGTGCAGTGCCTAAAGACCTTGGCCTGCACTTAAACACAATTGGCTCTGACAAAATTATCATCTGCCAGCTGCAGAAGGCCACCTTACTGGGATCTGCATGCATTATTAGCTGATACATCACACAGTCCTAGACACTTAGGAAGTGTCCAACGTGTGATCCAATACAACAGCCAGCAGAGTGATCTTGTTTGTTGTGTATTAATCTTGTTGTGTTTCTGATAATAATAATAATAATCATCATCATCATCTTTATTTTTACCGCACTGCTATCTCCCCAGAGGGACTCGGGGCAGCTCACAAAACCACTCTAGGGTGTCACACATAAAAAAGAAATACATAAGCATAAAAGCAGTACATCATACATTTAACCAAATACAAGTGAACAGGCATCATCATCAAATGATAAAATTTTAGATTTAAAACATAGTAATACCTGTGAATAAACTGGGCATCTTCAAAGCAGTTAAAGTGCCAGAGTAACCACTAGTCCTCACATTTAACCACAGTGGACTTCTTAAACTGCTTAAACTATGGGCCCCAATTGACTGCCCTCAGCTCAATGTTTGGGTTACTGAATACTTTGTAGCAATACAAGTTTTCTGAATGACACCTTCACACACCCCTACACACACACACATACACTAACCGTCCCCTGCCACGTGTTGCTGTGGCCCAGTCTGTGTATATGTGTTTTTTGTGTATATTTGTGTAAATATGTGGTTTTGTGCATACGTTGTAATGTATATTTTTTGGCTTTTTAAGTCTCTTCCATTGTGTTTTTCAGTGTTTTTATGAGTGATGGTCACTCATTGGCCTGATAGGTTCATTGCGTCCAAATTTGGTGTCAATTCATCCAGTGGTTTTTCTCCAGCCAAAAAGGGTTAGAATCATTGAGTTGGAAGAAACTCCAAGGGCCATCTAGTCCAACCCTCTGCCATGCCATGCAAGGTGTTGTGAGTGGAAAAGTTTAAGAAGCCTTGCTGTAGGTTATATATCATTATCTCATGCTTAGGAAAACCCTGTGAAATTTGTAAGGTCACCATAAGTTGACACATGCACACAGAGTGTGGTTCAATAGAAAGAGTATCATGCTCTACCATGTGTTAATTCATTTTGAATGAATGAATCCTGGCTGGCTTCTGCTACCTATCTTCAAAATGGAATATAATGGAATTCCTTTCATAAAACTTAATCATGAGTATTAGAAAATGTTTTTTACTCTGGAAGTGTTGAAGTAGGTTGCTAACCTAAAAACCATGCTACTTTGGGAAATGCTCACATCTTTCTTTCCTCTTGCCCCTCTACCCTGTCTGTAGTATCTGTGCTGTGGAGCCTCTAATTACAGTGACTGGTTTTCCGTGAAAGGGTTTGAGCCTGATCGAGTGCCTCAATCATGCTGCAAGAGTGGCTTGAATTGCACAACGAACCCAACAGATGAGAATGTCTACACAGAGGTTAGTATGGGGAACTATTAGGGAGGCATATATTAGTGACTACCTGGTGGACTTCCCAAGGCACTCTTCCTGTTTTTTTTCTTCTTCTTTCCATATAGGGTTGTGTGACAAAAATAGAGGGCTTGATGAAGAAACATATTGTAATTGTGGCCGCAGTAGCACTGGGCATTGCTTTCTTTGAGGTACGATTATAATGTTCTTTCTGGAAATGTATGTATGCATGCATGCTCTGCCTTGTTGTATGATGCTTGTGAGCAATATCTTCAAACTTAGTGATGTCAGTATTACTATTTAGGCCTGAGTAATATGTATTATTCACAAAACGTTATGACTTCACCATTTTTTTAATTTTCACCTTTATTAAAATATGGTTTGACCATTTTAAAAAGCCCAAGCAGTTTCCTCAAAGCAGGAAACTTGTATTGGAGAGAGAAAGAAGTCAGTGTGGCCTGCCATCTTCACATATGAGTGATGCATTGTGCTGCTGCTGCTCCATTGCCAGTCTAATACACTATCTTGATAAATATTGGCTATATTTTCCTTGCTGGATAGGTCAATGAAACTAGTGTTGTATACTTCACAGCTGGTTCCTGTCCAATGCAAATGCTAGAAGGCTTGAGAATCTTGGTCTCTGGGGAAAGGGGGAATTATGGAATTACGTTTTTCCACTCTTGTAGCCACCCTAGCAAACACCTCTGATAGAAACAGAGGATGTGTCTGTTTGGCTTTCTTAGAGCTGAGATCTTCTTAAAACTCAGGTTCTTACATTCCAGTTCTTTTAAGGTGTAAGTTTCCCTACAAGGGAAGCTGGAGCTGACAAACGGAAGCTCACCCCACTCCCTGGATTTGAACCGGTGACCTTTCGGTCAGCAGTCCCGCTACCACAAGGGTTTCACCCATTGCATCACCAGAGGCTCCTTTATGAAAGCCTATGAACAAAGGACAAGCGAACCAAATGTACAAACCACAGGCAGGGACATACTCTATCCTGCCACTTGTTGGTCATATAGTAGTCCAGATATACAGAAGGATTGTGGTGCTGGGAAGAGGGAGGGGAGACAGGTGACGTGTGCTGGGCACCTGAGAAGGGTTTTTTTATGTACTCAAGGAAAAGGAGGCTGCAATGGTTGCAAAGGGAGCCTAGGCTTCATATCCAAACTGCAACTGTGTCCGTCCCGCTTGCAAAGAAAATGTTTCAGTTGATACAGTTTTCTCTTACTGTTTTTTTCAGCTCCTCGGCATTATTTTTGCCTGCTGCCTCATGAAAGGAATTCGCAGTGGCTATGAGGTGATGTAGCCCCTGTTCTTCCTGTTACTGCAGTTACAAAACTCTGGAATATTTCTGTCTCGTCTTCTGGGGATGCAGCTGACCATCACATGCCAACGGATTGTATCCGGGTGCACATGTCCTCTTCTGTTGCCTTTCTTGAAAATATATGGTGCCCTGAAAAGATTCACATGTTGCCTTATCTACCTATCTATCTACCCTTATTTCTCTCATAGGGAAGAGAGTCTATTTCCCACATTTCATCCCCCTTACCCTAGTGGGTAGCTTGTGATACATGACTGCTGTTATATATCAACAGACTTTTCTCCTAGCTGTGAATAGGCACACTTGAAGTTTTGCTTCTTCCAGATTCCTACTTCCCTAAAGACTTCCAGGCTGCAACTTTCCCCTGATAACACACTCATAGGAAGTATACACTCTTCTATCTTTAGGATGTTCCCTTTCCTCTGTGGAATCAAGCAGGGACTGCTGTTCTGGAGGCCATGATGAGATGGAAAATTGTGGAGTTTGATTTTTTTTTTTTAGCCAGTAAATCATTATTTTGGAAAATAAAAAACATTGTTTCTCCCAGATATTCTGCCTCATTTGTGTTGTGTGCCATCCTGACTCACGCCACTGACATTAGGGGTAATCTCTTACCCTACTTTTGACTGATGTGTCTGTCACTCTTACCTTAAGCTGAGGGTGCTGAGTTGTCTTTATACAACATTGGGTAAGAGTTAGGACCAGCCAAATGAAAATAGCTCCCCCATTGCTCAGAAAATATCAAAAGTGGCTTGAAGTATTGTGCTGTGGTAAGGATGAGGAATGTATAACCTCTCAATGTTGTTGTTGACCATCTCCTATCATCCTTCATTATAGGCTAGGGCAGATGAAAACTGAAACCACATATTTTCCTATCCTGAACTCACTAAGGGATAGGTGGGAACTAATAGTTCTGCCAACCTAACAGTTCAAAGACATGCCAATATAAGTAGATCAATAGGTACTGCTTCTGCAGAAAGGTAACGGCGCTCCATGCAGTAACGCCGGCCACATGACCTTGGAGGTGTCTACGGACAACACCGGCTATTCGGCTTAGAAATACAGATGAGCACCACCCCCCAGAGTCAGATACGACTAGATTTAATGTCAAGGGGAAATTTTTACCTTTACCATAACAGTTCTTCTTCCATTAAACTTATGTATGCAATTTTCTGATCCTTGTTATATATTTCCTTCATAGGAAGCAACACTCACCTTGTATTTATTGTATTTTTCTGCCCTGCTTTCAGCCCTCAATTAGAGTTCATCCATGGTAACTGTTGGTGAAACACCTGATTGGATTTTTAAGATCATTGTTTATTTTATGTATATAATGTTGTATATAACAAATGGAGCCCCGGTGGTGCAGTGGGTTAAAGCGCCGAGCTGCTGAGCTTCTTGACCGAAAGGTCGCAGGTTTGCTTCCGGGGAGCAGCATGAGCTTCCGCTGTCAGCCCTAGCTTCTGCCAACCTAGCAGTTCGAAAACATGCAAATGTGAGTAGATCAATAGGTACCGCTCCATGAAGTAACGGTGCTCCATGAAGTCATGCCAGCCACATGACCTTGGAGGTGTCTATTGACAACGCCGGCTCTTCGGCTTAGAAATGGAGATGAGCACCACCCCCCAGAGTCAGACATGACTTGACTTAATGTCAGGAGACAACCTTTACCTTACTTTTACCTATAACAAATGGCATGCACCATGTGGTTTAAGTCATAGCTGCTTAGTCAGTGGTGAAGGATGATGGAAGTTCTAGTACAGCAACATTTTGAAGGGTATTATCTATACCTGCACTATCAATTCATGGGAGTAGCCTTCCTATTAATATTTCCCAACCTCTTCTGTAAATATTATCTCACTTATGCCAGCATATCGCTTCCCTGACCTTTAAGCTGGTGTACAGAACTGGGCTTGGTTCAGCTTTAGTGAATTATAGTGTGCATTGTATGTGGCAGGGATCTCACTGTGGTGAAGTTACAGGAAGTTTGTCCAGAACACAGTAAACTTGTGAACCAGATTTGCTCTCCCTTCCCCCTTTTTATGACCTGTGTTATTAAAAGCAATGCTAGAAGTTGCTACTTCCATAACATCATGTGACGATTTGCAGAGCCTTCCTTTCATGTGATCTGATGCTAAACACAGCAGTATATTTATGCTTGGATTGTGAATGCTTTTTCAGGCTTGGGCATGCTCATTTGGCGAAGTTTATGAATGGCTACACACATCACGTGGGTGATCTGGGTCCTAGCCAGCATGGCTATTGGTCACACTATGATGTAGTTCAGTCACAGTGGGAAGACCTCTTGTTTGGCTTGTGGCTGGGGTTTCTTCATACCTCTGGCCCACTATTACGTTTCTGACAGGCACATTGGCCAGACTGGAACCTGCCTTCTTGATTTTGGATCTCTACAAGGCAGTTTTTGAGTATTGAAGATATAGGCTCTGAATGGGCCCTAAGCTACTCATATCCAACTAGGGCAGTGGTTCTCAACCTGTGTGTCCCCAGATGTTTTGGCCTTCAATTCCCAGAAATCCCAACAGCTGGTAAACTGGCTGGGATTACTGGGAGTTGTAAGCCAAAACACCTGGGGACCCCAAGTTGAGAACCACTGAACTAGGTTAAAAGTTAAAGCTATATTTCCATGTTTTGTCCATATATTCAATTTTTTTGTCTCATTTCCTGCTTTCTTTATAAAATATCCTAGCTCTGGAAAACATACTGGAATTTCTATAGTGAGATGATCAGAAAGGTTTCCTTGACACATCTTCCTATTCTTGATATTTTCCTGCAGTGTATGAAAGGTGTTCAGTGTATTCATAACTGAATGTAATACTAGGAAAAATATAGGATAGTAATCATAATTGAAATAATTGTCATGAACTGCTCAGAGTCTGGCAGCTTCCTACATGCTTGCAATGTGCTTTACAATCTGTTGTAATCTACCTACCATTCAATATCCATCTGGTCTTATGTATCTCTCCTGTTACTGGATATCCCATTCTTCTCTCCTGACTCCATTGCACATGCTCACTATTTTATTATTCTTATATTCATTGTTTTAAGACTCTGGTTATGGATAGAAGCCATTCTTTGAATATTCGAGAATACTCCAAAAAGTAGCCTACTCTTCCTACCACTGGAATCCAAAAATATACCAAAGAGATGCTTTGAATTACAGAATTGTGAATCCAGGAATTCATTTTGAGAACTGGAATTGAATCCTTCCACACAAATACAATTATGCTTACCTAAAGCTCCCTCTAGTTCAGCAAACAATACAGGGATACATTGAATTTTTGGTCACTACTTTCTGGTCCTTGGTTCAACAATTTAGAAGTCAGAAATTTTGCAAACCTATAGCAAATCACCACCTGTTCAACCCAATCTATTAAGATGTTCTGTATAGTATGGTGAGTTTCAGTATCCAAGCCCACAATGACTTGTGAAAGATAGGGTGGCTTGGCAACACCTTACTTTCACAGATTATATATACACTTTATTTCTTTATCATTTTTGTAAAACGTGTTCTTTTTTGACCGTTGGCCACAGCTTTGGTCCTAGGTAGAGGAAGAGGCTTTGGAGTCTAGCGGGCCCTGTGTGCTGGCTTTGGTAGAACAGTAGCCAGAACAATGTCCACCATGAAAGCAGGCAGGTAAGAGACTGGCAGCCACATAAACTTGGCATCCCACCCAGCACTGTAGCGGGAGCGAGGGTGCTTAGCCTCCAGGGCATGCTCCATGCAGTTGGTCACTTTGCTGAGGTCTGGGTCACAGATGAGGTTCATGATGAACTTCTGGACCTTCAGGTCTATGGGAGAGAGAAGAAACTCATGTCATTCACAAAAGAAACGAAACACACTTTTTGTATCACCTACTATATTTCCCTCCACCCCTGCAGTACTTCAATATTGCTGCCATATTAATGGTGATCTTTCACCATTAATTGTACCCAGCCCTGTGCGTGCCTGCTATGCTTTTCCTCAGATCCAGAGCTAATCTAGAACCTGGAATAGAACCAAACCATTAGATGCTCCTTGGAACAGGGTGAGAATCCTGCAGTCTTTCAGATGCTGTTATATTCCTCCCAGCATTTGTTATGCTAAACAAGGACTGATGGGAGTTGTAGTTCAACAACATCTGGGAAGCTGCATGATTCCCATCCATGCTTTAACACTCTCATGTGTATAATCCCTTCTGGAGTTAAAATAATAGAGAGCCAATCTTTATTGACTGAACCAAATCACCTCTCTTCTCATGGACACGTTTCTGGAGCAGGGATGGGCAGCTGTTACCTGGTGTTGGGCTACATCTCAAGTCTACCTAATTGCTATACTGGCTAGGGCTGTAGATTAAAAAAAATCACAAGGTTCCCAGTTGATCATCTTTCTTAGAAAGGTTTCCTGGTGCCTTATAGATCTAAATAGTGTATCTATACCATGTAGATATAGAAGCACTTGGAAGGTTTATAAAGCACCACAAAACCAGCGAGGGCCTCAATTACTGAGTTGTTCAGCCTGTAGAAGTTTTGCTGGAACTTTTCATTATACATTCATCCATCCTTTTTTCACAATGGAGGCTGTGAGTGCGGGGCAGTTATTTAGACCCCAGCAGAATATAGTGTCTGAAACCTGAGCAAAGCAACTACAGGGCAAACAAGGCCATTTAGAGAAAATCTTATTTAACAAAGCCTCTGACAAAAAAGCTTCTTTTAATAAGATCTTGTTATGCCTGCCCAGCCCCATTTCCTTCTTTCTATGTCTACTAGAAGGTTTATACAGTAGCATTGGTTTTGGGAGTATGGCAAAGGTGGGCTAGAGGAAGAAAGGTTTGCAATGTCTGTAGTAAATACTAAAATGTTTCAAATAGGAAAAGTGGGATTTTACTCCAGCCAATCCTACTGTAGCTATGTGTGCCTACCTAGAATGGGGAAGGTTCACAGCAGCTACCTCTAGCATTCCTTACTGCACATAAATGAAATGCAACGGAGTAAAAACAAATAAACCAGGCTTACTAGACCTTCCCCAGGGTGTTAAAACACCAACACAGATCTGTAAATTGGACCATTAAAACAGAGTGATAAGAAAACTGTGGGTGCGTGAAAGAAAAAAAGTGTCCCCAGAAGCATTTTGGAACAAGCTTTCAAATGGTCTCTAGAAGTTTGAAAATGCTTTTGTTGTCTTATGCAAAGTTGACTTGAACTGATTGTTTCATTTTGCATGGACATATAGTTAGTTTTGGATAAAAAGTTTGCTGAAACTTATCTGTCTGCTTTCCTTTTTGGTGCTGGAACCTATCATTATTTACATGTTCTTTTCGCCTCTTTTACCAAAACTATTGTTGAAGAAGTAATGCCCAGGAACACAGCAACTTTCTTAACAGAGGTGTACCTGAATGAGTGCTGTCACTTAAAAAAAACCACACACACACTTTTACTAGAAATTTACTAGAAGGCTTATAAAAATCTTAAAAAACCACTGGGTTTTGGATTAAGTTCTTGGAACTTCTTGTTTCTCTGTCCCACTTCATGGAGGCACAGACTGGTAATAGCTCTGTTTTTCAAGAGCCAGGCCTACGTCTTTCCCTTCAATGCTTGCATCTTTGGCTGAACTGGGACTCACAGTTTGGAAAGAAGTCTTCGCCATAGCTTTGCCGGGCCTCGGGGCTCATTCGATCCCAGATTTGACGCAAAGAAGACTCAACCGAATCGAGATTGGTCACAGCAGTCTTGAAAAAACCTGGCTCCACAATGGAGACTTTTACGCCAAAATGGTACATATCCCTCCTGAAATAAAAGGAGTTTCTGACACACTTTTGCCAAAATGTACAACAAATTCCATCTATTTGATATCTAGGAATATCATAATCAGGTTTGAACGCCAGAATGGCCCAGCTGCCAGTTTATTACATAAACGCTGCTTTCAATTTGTGGTTATGCTCATTTTAAGTGCTGAAGGATGTTACGGCAAAGCTGCAGCCTGGATCAAGTGATCTTCATATGTGTTTTGGTGAGGGAAAGGGCAGTTTCAGCGTCTGTTTTCACTGTGTAGGATCTCTGTCTAATGCGTAAAAAGGCAGAACTGAACTTTTTGCCTTGCATTTCAGAGGCAGGAAACTCGCAGCCATTGAATTCTTGCGTATTGTGCAGTTATTAAAAGCACAGGCAAAAATAAAATATCTGCAAGACTATAGGCAGTAACCACAGAGAGGAAGACATGCTGCCCAAGGAGCTTCCTGTTGTTCCCTCAAGCCTGTTCAGAGATAAGGTCAATTGTGTAAATTAGTCACATAACATTTGTAAACTTTTTTCATTTTAACTCTTCTTGTATCGCCATGAGAAATGGAAGACCAACATTCCCCCTTCCCTTTTCAAATTGGCACTTAAGAGAAATTTGGTGGGATTGTAGTATCTGAGCCTTAGAAAATGGATGGTTGAAGTCTGGTCCATTCCAGTATACCTTCACTGCAGGGGGTTAAACTGAAAACCGCTCACACTTTTATATCCTGCATTCACACTGTAACATTGCCCACCCTTTTCTTTGGATACCTAAACTGGATTTCTAAGTGGTGGGCTAAATTGCTCGAATGCTAGAAACTGGAAAATCTCACTAGGTGGTTGGATTTCTTATTTGAGTAGGCAAAGTCCCCCTCCATCTCTCCCATAGCTACATCCCTCTTAAGAAGCTTGGAATGATACATTTTGGGACAAGCACCATCACAGCTTTTATCATTTCCTCCCGTTTGCTACATGGATTTTTTCCCCACATATTGATTCAGTCCTCACAAAAAAATTATTGTAAAGGCTAAATCAATAAATCTTGAGTGAAATAAAGGGATACTAGCAGTACTGTGGATGTGGAAGCTTCAACGTTTTATGAAATTCCAAGATAGGGTTGTTGTTGTTTTTCTTTTGTGTCAGGAGCAACTTGAGAAACTGCAAGTCACTTCTGGTGTGAGATAATTGGCCGTGTGCAAGGACATTGCCCAGAGGATGCCCAGATGTTTTACCATCCTTGTGAGAAGCTTCTCTTATGTCCCCGCATGGGGAGCTGGAGCTGACAGAGGGAGCTCAACCTGCTCTCCCTGGATTCAAACCACTGACCTGTTGGTTAGCAGTCCTGCTGGCACAAGCGTTTAACCCATTGCGCCACCAGTGGGCTCCAGATAGGGTTGCAATGGGTATGTATAACATGTGAGAAATATAATTTCTTAGAGGAAAATGACTACAGCAGGCTCTCCACATTCACTGGGATTTTGGCTAGAGGATTGTCATGAAAGTGGAAAAAACACAAATTAAAAACTGCTATTTTCTCCCCTGAGAGAACACCTCTCTAGGTCCTTTGGCACAATTTTCAGGTAAATTTCTGCTGGAGGTTAATCACAGAATAGTGCTGGAATACCTGGAGATTTCTAGAGAAAATAATAATAATAATAATAATAATAGGATTTAAAGATTGAACCGCAAAGAATCTGGCACAAGCCAGTCAAGGTGATCGGCGCACTGGGTGCAGTGCCTAAAGACCTTGGCCTGCACTTAAACACAACTGGCACTGACAAAATTAGAATCCACCAGCTGCAAAAGGCCACCTTACTGGGATCTGCATGCATTATTCGTCAATACATCACACAGTCCTAGACACTTGAGAAGTGTCTGACATGTGATCCAATACAACTGCTGTGGACTCATCTTGTTGTGTTAATAATAATAATAATAATAATATCCTCCAAGTTATACTCATTGAAGTTTGCTTGAAAAATATAATTAAAATAGGAGGGGTCCACTGTAACAGTTTTAGTTCCTCATTCTTTCAGTAGCTACCCCTTCATTCCTGAGCTTTCATGCATGTATTCTAAAGCTACAGGGGTCTCATTGATATTCAAGGAAACTTCTAAGTGTACATATACAGGACTATACTGCTATAGATTTTTCTCCTCTTCCCCTCACTTTTCAAATCAGAAGGAAAAATTCAATATTTTTCTGCCAGTCGGGGGAGTAGCTGAGCTAATCTATTTTTCTACCTCTGAGTTATGCCAAGAGCATGAGAGAAACAGGGTGGAAAAATAAAAGCAGGAGGAAACACATGGAAGATCAGTTGATTATGCAAATAAAAGAAATGTTTAATGTTTGCCAAGAGCAGAAACAATGTGGAACCAGAGTAAGGAAGAAGACCAAGAAAAGAATGGAGCAAAATATGACTGGAGGAGCAATTTTTTTTCATGTCAGGAGCGACTTGAGAAACTGCAAGTCACTTCTGGTGTGAGAGGAGAAAATTAAGACAAGTAAGTCTGGGGTGGCAAACCTACTGAGCACAAGTAAAGCCCTACCTGTTATCCTACCTGAGGCTGTCGGAGAAGGCCTCAACACAATATTTGGAAATACAGTAGCCACCACCGTTTGCTGAGAGGCGACCCAAGACACTGGAGGTATTGACCACACGGCCGCGAGCTTGCTTGAGCAGGGGCAAGAAAGCCAATGAGACCTCGATCATGCCAAAAGTGTTGACAGACATGACCTTACGGTAATCCTCCACAATCATCCATTCTGTAGGGCCAATAGGGTTGGCCACACCTGCGTTGTTAACTAGGCCAAATAACCCTGGAGGGATGGGAATTGATTATTGGGAAAAAGGGAGAAAAATAACAGATAAATCACCTTGCTTTCTTGAGCCCACTCCTTTCTTGTTGACCACTCCTTCCTCAGCTAAAGGGTTCGCTGGGATGCCAATAGACACATGGCTCTCACCCCACTCCAATCCATACCTGCCAATTGGGGTTGAAGAATGTGCAGCTAAGAGATGGATAGAGAGTTTGTATTCCTATATCTTGCACTGATAACACCTATTCAACGAGGACTGCGGATGTGGGGGAGACATACCATATGTAGCTTCTGTATGCTGAATCAAGACAGTATGCTCTTGCAAATTCAGGGCTGTGACTTCCATGACTGAGTCAACATACCTGTAATACGAGGGTTGAATGAAAAGTAATGCCTCCGCCTTTGTAACTCCTCAACAGATGGCAGTACTGGTATGTGGCAGGTACTGACTTGTTCACTAGACTCTCCTCTACAGTTCCATTTTGGAGGGAAGCCTTAGCATTGAACAGTTGTGTTGTTAAAGTGTGAAATATGGAGCCCTGTGCAGACAGTCGGTCAATGCGACTTAAGCAACATGCAGTCATTGAATTCTTGACAGCAGAAGGTGTCACCCCAAAGGAGATTAATCAGAGAATGCAAGCTGTTTATGGTGATTGTGTTGTTGTGAGTACTGTGCATCGCTGGGCGAGTAAGTTTAAAGATGTTGAGGTGACACCTTCTGCTGTCAAGAATTCAATGACTATGCATTGCTTAAGTTGCATTGACCGACAGTTTGTGCAGGGTTGAGGAGTTACGAAGGTAGAGGCATTACTTTTTATTCAGCCCTCGTACTGTTCTCCTCTTCTTCCATTGTCCTAAAGTTTACGAACTATTATTCCATTATCAGTCAATCCCATGGGATGTCTACATTGTGAAAAATAATCTTTATGTAATTTATTGTGTACAGTAAAACTCCTGTATTAGCAAGGGATATCAAAAGGAGTATAGTGTCTAGACTGAAGGAAGTCTTGATGCCTCTATTCTGCTTTGATTAGACCTCACCTGGAATACTGTGTCCAATTCTGGGCACCACAGTCCAAAAGAAAGATTGACAAGCTGGAAGGTGTCCAGAGGAGGGTGATTAAAACGATCAAAGGTCTGGAGACCAGGCCCTAAGAGGACATCTTAACTGGATATATTTACCCAGCAGGAGAGAAAGTTGAGAGGAGACATGATAGCCATGTATAAATATGTGATTACAGGAAAGGAGATTCCACCTGAACACTAGGAAGAACTTTCTGAATGTAACAGCTATTCAGCGGTGGAACTCTCTGTCTTGGAGTGTGGTGGAAGCTCCTTCCTTGGAAGCTTTTAAATAGGCTGGATGACCATCTGTCAGGGATATTTTGATAGTGCTTTTCCTGCATGCCAGGGGGTTGGATTAGAGGCCCATGTGGTCTCTTCCAACTCTATTATTTCTTGCTGAAGTGTGATTACTTGAAACCACAGAAGCAACTAAATATCCTCACTTTTGGTTCCAGCATGCCATAGAAATGAAGTAGAAGACTTAGAGAATGCATAGAGGTGCATATTCTCTGGGAATTTGCTGGGTTCTTCAGAGTGACTATGGTGACTTCCAAGGAAGCACACCATCAAGATCTAGCAAATACCTAGAGAGATAATTTCCCTCCAGGTGTAGGTAAGCAAAGCTGCAGATATGGATTCCACAGTAACTGTATTTGTATTTGATATGGATTAATAGAAATCTAGAGCACTTGATTGAACCAGAGGATGGGTACCAAATTTAAATCCCCATCACAATTGCAAGGTGACCTTATTTACACATAACCCTAATTCCAGCCTGTTTATTCCCTGATCGCTGCTGGGGCAAGACTCACCTTTTTCACCCACTTCACCTTTCACCCACTCGACTGCTTTGCGAATGCTCTCAGAGTTGGTGACATCGAGGAGGGTGGTCCGCAGGTTTGGTGAACTAGAACGCTGCAGGTTATCAGCCCCTTTCTGAGTCAAGCAACCTGCTAAGACTTGGAAACCCTTCTTGTCAAGCCGTTTGGCCAACAGGTTCCCAAAGCCTGTGTCACAGCCTGTGATGAAAACATACTTATCCTTGAAGGAACTCAACATCTGCCGGTCTCGGAAGAACCAGACCACAGTCCAGAGGATGCTGAAAAGCAGCACACAGCACCACATTGTAGAGTATGACCGGATGCCTGCAGGAAGAGGAAAGATTGGCAAGGTAGGCCAGGAAATAAAGGGTGCCTGGCTTTGAGCTGGAACTCAATTTTATATTCTCTAGAGCAGGAATGAGGTCAGTCTGTCTTAATCACATATGCAAAGGCATGTTCTAATTGCAAGGTTTTACAATCTAGAACAGATTATTCCCAATCTGCTAGTATTTAAGCAATCACTTGTGTGCCTTTGCATACCATGAGATCTTTGAAACAGATATGGAAAGTATATCAGAAGAAAACAAGTGATTTAATGGATAATGAGCTCAGGTAACCAAATGTAGGCAGATCATTCGGAATTTGTGTGTGTGTGTAGATGTGACATTACTGATATATTTAGGATTTGAAAACAAGCTGCCGGCATGAAAGGCATAAGTCAGAGCAACACTATATGTGATGAAGGAAAAAGGAGTATTAATGCTTTGCTTCCATCATGAATCTAAAAGAAATTGGGAGGCTCTGTGGCTATTGCAATGGGAGGAAAGCTATTATTGGTGCCATGGGAGCTTTGCTTCTAATCTGCATAGATTAGAGCAGTGTTTCTCAAACTATGTTCCTCCAGGTGTTTTGGACTCCAGCTCCCAGAAATCCCAGCCAGTTTACCAGCTGGGTTGTTGTAGGTTTTTTCGGGCTATATGGCCATGTTCTAGAGGCATTCTCTCCTGATGTTTTGCCTGCATCTATGGCAAGCAGCCTCAGAGACCTCACAACCTCTGAGGATGCTTTCCATAGATGCAGGCAAAACATCAGGAGAGAATGCCTCTAGAACATGGCCATATAGCCCGAAAAAACCTACAACAACCCAGTGATTCCAGCCATGAAAGCCTTCGACAAGTTTACCAGCTGTTAGGAACTGTAGGACGTGAAGTCCAAAATATCTGAAAGAACAGAGTTTATTTATTTATTTATTTATTTACCTTATTTATATCCCACCTTTCTCTACCCCGAGGGGGACTCAAGGTGGCTAATCTAGAGTTTGAGAAACTCTGGATCAGAGGGTGGATTAGATGGAGACATGGCAAAATCCCTAGAGCCTACCTCCCCTTATTCAATAGTCCTGATCCAGATCAGCCTCCTCTCTTTTCTATACACACATACACACACATACAAACACAATGGGAAACATTGATGATTCCCATCCCACCTGTTTTTCAGTTAGAAACATAGGAGTAAAGTGTGATAAGAGGTAGGAGCTCAGAACACGATTGCCATACTCAGAGTTCCCTCCTTTCAGGACATTTCTGACTCTTTTCAACCCTGGAACATGTGATGAGCTCTGTGCCTCTCCATGCTACAAAAGAGGTGGAAGTGTCCTATGAGGGAAAAATTTTCTCAATGTGATGAGAGTTCCCTCCTTCCAGGACATTTTGTCTCTTTTCAACCATGGATGGCTATGCATGACAGTCAGAAATAGTTCAACTCATGTGATGGGTCCAGTGCCTCTCCATGTTTGAATAGAGGCTAACGTGTCCTATGGCTAAAAAATTTCTCAATGTGTTAAGGTGGTAAGATAAAACCACTCTAGGAATCTCTAGGTCCTCCAGCACAACTCTTTGGTCAATGTCCAGTGGATGTTGGTCATAGAATTGCACTGGAGGACCTAAAGATTCTTAGAGAAACCATATTAATCAATTACACAAATTATTAAATCTGCGAAAGTCAAATCCCACAATGGTGGAGGGCCAACTGTAATTCAATCATGATAGTCTTTAGTTATTCATGAGAGAACTTGTGTGGTATGTTGATTAAATGATGGCTGAAAAAACCTAGGTTCAAATTCCTTCTTTCCTCTATAAACCTCATTCAGACTCAATAACTCTTCCCCACTTCATGTTCCTCACAAAATGGCTGTGAGGATAACATGAGGAGAGAGAGACTTATGTACCATCCTGAATAACTGGGAGGAAATGTGGAGGGTAAATGCAATAAATGCATCAAAACATGTATGCATTGCATTGACTGGCAGGCCCAGTTTACATCAGGCAGTGTGCCACAAAACACAGTTAACAGCCTTTAAACACAACTTAGGGGAAAGGAACAGAGTGTGTGTCACAAATGAGCTGCTGATTGGTATGGATCAACTGCCTATTCCCCATCAAGTGTATGTATGCTTGTCCACAATGCCCTGCCTCATGCACAGAGGAAGAAGTGTTTACAGCTACAGACAATGTGGTCTCTGTTGCCCATTTTTGGTCAAAAATTATTTAACCGCTTGTGTCCCCTCTATTTTTATCAGTTTTATACTTATTTAAGCAATGCTTTTGATGCAAAATAAAAATGCCATCAAGTTACTTTGCTAAATGAAATTAACTCAACTATACCTTACAAATGGCTTAAGCACGATAGCGTAGCGATATAATGACTGAAGCCTTTTACTATGACTGGAGACCAGGTTGGAATCCCTGCACAGCCATGGAAACCCATTGGGTGACCTTGGGCAAGACACACTCTCCCAGCCTTAGAGGGAGGCAGATCTCGCCAAGAAAACCCCATGATAGAATCATCTTAGGGTTGCCATAAATTGGAAAGGACTTGAAGGCACACAACAATGTTTTCACACAGTCCCCATGAGACAGAGTACAACTTGGGCCTCAAATCCTTAACTGGTGTGGTTAAAAGTAATAGCAGTAACAGTACGAATGTGTTCTCTCACTCTTCAGCCCTTGCTAATAGGCAAAGAGGGCACCCCAGGAATCCCAAACTATGGTCCTCTGAGTATTTAAACTTCGATTCACAAAAGCTCCAGCCAGTTTAGCTAATGGCCTGGAATTTTTAGAGGTGAAGTCCAAAACATCTGGAGGATCAAAGTTTGGGAACCTCTGGTCTAATCTGTGTTAGCAGTGTTCTCAACAAAAATCGCTATATTTACTTAATGCAAAAATAGCTTGTGGTTCATCTCACCCCTCCACGGTTGAAAACCAAAATGGAGCGTACAATTATTGACTCCTTAGCGAACTCTCGTGGAGGTTTGAGATAATGAAGTAAAACATGTGGTCCCTGGGAATTTCCATTTCACAAGATATTATGTTCAGCCTCAGCACCAAACTGACCCACCATCTCATGTGGCACTCATTTGACATGTGCCAAGCGAGCTTTATGGGGCTGTTGTGGCTTATTACGTCCAGCTCAATGCCTGGGAAATTGATGCTCAGCTTTCTCTCACATGGATGCTTAGCCTCTTCTGTTCAGACTCTGTGGTTTAAGTATTAGAGGATTAGCCGCCAGTCCAGAATTCCAGGATCAGGCAAGGTTTCATAACCCAGTTTTGTAACTGGACAAATGAAGGGACAATATACATTACAAAACAATTGGAATTCATTTATATCTTGTTTGTTCAGATAAGTGATGGAAACTTGGAATGGTATTTCATCCTGAAATATAGCCCGAATTGAGGCCTAAATGTTCTGATCAGCAGAACATTTCTTTGGCCCATCATCATCCTAGTTTTCATATATGAATTTTAATATATGCATATTAATTCATGCACTATTACCATAAGTAATAGGGACCCCTGGTGGCGTAGTGGGTTAAACCGCTGAGCTGCTGAACTTGCTGACTGAAAGGTTGGTGGTTCAAATCTGGGGAGTGGGGTAAGCTCCCAATGTTAGCCCTGGCTTTTACCAACCTAGCAATTCAAAAACATGCAAATGTGAGTAAATCAATGGGTACCATTGGAGGTGTCTATGGACAATGTTGGCTAGAAAGAGATTAGTACCACCTCCCCCCCCCCCCCCCCCCAGACTCAGACACAACTAGACTTACCTTTACCTAGAAATACTTTAGTTCCTGTCAGCTGGACTACTGTTCTTGGTTGATACACTATGCTGTATGTTCTAGGTGAACTAATTTCGGTGTCTCTTTCTCCTCTTTCAGATATGGTTTCCTTTCCACCTTTACCAGTTAGTCATACAACTGTTGGAAATTCTTTTCAAGCCTTCCTTCCCTCTCTCAATTTGATCAAACAAAGGTTGCAAATCTAAAATACATGAAGTAGAAGGTGGGTCAATGAAATAGTAACACTCCTTAGTGGTCAAATGGACTGTACCACTCTACAATGCAGACCTAAGATCATATTTTGAAAGCATACCCATGTTTTTAAAATCAACTTCAAGGTCAATTGAGAACCATTTCTTCCGAGTAGCCAATTATTTACTAGCAATTAATATTGAACAGGGGTAAGAATTAGGCAGCCCTCCAAATGTTGACCTGCAACTCATAAGCAGCATAGCTAGCACTGGAGAATACTGGGAGTTGCAGTCCGACAACTTCTAAAAGGCTGCAGCACTCTCCTCCTATTATAAATGAATTCACCATTTGAATTCCGTCTTTAGTCTGTAACTCTACCACTTTGGGATTTTATCGCCACCATTTCCTTGCATGTGTATAACTGGCCAAATATTATCTTTTACTCCTGGGGAAATTTTGCAGTGATTCTTGATGATGATCTGCACACACAGAGTTCTTCTCTATATATATTTTTATGTGGTCTAACACAATTCTGAAGAAGGGCAACTGAACTGTCAGGGGAGGCTCTTGGTCATGAATGCATATACTATAAAGCAGGCATGAGCAAACTTTGGCCCTCCAGGTGTTTTGGACTTCAACTCCCACAATTCCTAACAGCCGGTAGGGTGTTAGGAATTGTGAGAGTTGAAATCCAAACACCTGGAGGGCTGAAGTTTGCCCATGCCTGCTATAATTTATCTGTTAGCTTTTCAGATGTCAAAGAATTTTGTTGCTTTTCCTGCAATGGACTATCATGCAATTACATTAATCATTGTATTGTCAAAAGCTTTCATGGCTGGAATCACTAGGTTCTTGTGGGTTTTTTCGGGCTATATGGCCATGTTCTAGAGGCATTTCTCCTGACGTTTCGCCTGCATCTATGGCAAGCATCCTCACCTCACCTCTGAGGATGCTTGCCATAGATGCAGGCAAAACGTCAGGAGAAATGCCTCTAGAACATGGCCATATAGCCCGAAAAAAACCCACAAGAACCTACATTAATCATATTTGTAATTGTCGGCTGGACTCATACCTCATTGATATCTTTGTGCAAAAACAAGGGCTTTGATGGAAGATAATGATCGTTCATTTATTTGAAAGAGACCAGCTCTGGTCACAACATGACCTACTATGGAGTATCACTTAGTTTCTGATTTATAACAACCCTTTCACAGGAGTTGCTTAGCAAGATTTGTTCAGAGAAGGGTCCTTCCTGTGAGGCTGACTTGCGGTTTGCATGTTCAAGTAGGGATTTGAACCTGAGTTTCTTGGAGTCCTGCTCCAGTTCTCATACCATAAAACCATAAAACCATTCTGACTCCTGGCAAGGACATAGAAACTTTAAGTCATTATTTATTTTCTTGGTATCTAGTTTGAAATATTATACAGGCAGTCCCCAAGTTATGTACAAGATACGTGCTGTAGGTTTGTTCCTCAGCTGAATTTGTATGTAAGTCACAACAGATACATAATCTAAGTATAACTCCATCCAAAAGTGTATATTTTAATATCATAGGGAAGGGAAGGGTTAACCCCACTCCACCCCCATGGTGTTTGTTTCGCTGTCTGTGCCTCTGTCCAGAAGATTTCACCTCACTTTCTGTCCCTGCGAGAATTGGATTTTGAAAATTTTGGCTTATTGTGGAAACAAGGATTGCTGGTAAGCCAATGGAAACACCTTTTCCCCATGGTAATAACTCTTTTAGGAGTGAATTTTCTTTTGAAAGGGTAGATTTCTCTCACTTTCCGTTGTCTCACCCCCGTTCTTAACTGTGAGTCATTTGTAAGTCATATGTTTGTAACTCAGGGACTGCATGTACAAGTAAGGAACTGATAACAGAGGAAGGAACTGGCCAAACCACCTCTGAGTATTCCTTGCCTAAGAAAACCCTATGAAATTCATGAGATTGCTAAATGTTGACAAGCAACTTAAAGGCACAATACCACACACACACACAACTAACAGCATGTGATTTCTCAAAGAGGTTTTTCAAAGGTTCTTCAACTATTAGCCTGAAATCTGACTCCATGACGAACCAAGATGCCAGTGTCTCTTCACCCCAAAGCAACTAGGAAGTTCTTCTAATCTGAGACGTCAAATGATGTCAATCTAGTGCACAGGATGGTTAGGTAAAGACACATATTATTCCAGACGCCAAGCCTTTTTTTTTTAAAAGAAAAGCCCCAAGCCTATAATAAACAGATCCGCCTAGTCAAAGCCATGGTATTCCCTGTAGTAACGTACGGATGTGAGAGCTGGACCTTAGGGAAGGCTGAGCGAAGGAAGATCGATGCTTTTGAGCTGTGGTGCTGGAGGAAAGTGCTGAGAGTGCCTTGGACTGCGAGAAGATCCAACCAGTCCATCCTCCAGGAAATAAAGCCCGGCTGCTCACTGGAGGGAAGGATACTAGAGACAAAGTTGAAGTACTTTGGCCACATCATGAGGAGACAGCAAAGCCTAGAGAAGACAATTATGCTGGGGAAAGTGGAAGGTAAAAGGAAGAGGGGCCGACCAAGGGCAAGATGGATGGATGGCATCCTTGAAGTGACTGGACTGACCTTGAAGGAGCTGGGGGTGGTGACGGCCGACAGGGAGCTCTGGTGTGGACTGGTCCATGAGGTCACGAAGAGTCGGAGACGACTGAACGAATGAACAACAACAACAAACCCTTTTTACAACTGGATTTGTGGAATTCACAGCTCTCGTCTTGTAAATACAAGATGCTGGCTCTTCAAAGCAGTTTCAAGGCAGGAAGAACATTTTAGAAGCACCAGTCTTGACTATTGTTTTCATCGTGCTTCGTGCACCTTCATGTCATTTCTGACTTATGATGACTCTAAAGTGAACCTAGAGCTGAGAGTGTGTGATTTGCCCAAGATCACCTAATGGGTTTTCATGGCCAAGTGGAGAACTGAAAGCTGGTCTTTAAAGTCATAGTTCATTGCTTCCAAATCATTCCCCAAGAATTTTTTTTCATGTCAGGAGTGACTTGAAAAACTGCAAATCGCTTCTGGTGTAAGAGAATTGGCCGACTGCAAGGACGTTACACAGGGGGGCGCCTGGACATTTTACCATCCTGTGGGAAGCTTCTCTCATGTTTCCACATGAGAAGCTGGAGCTGACAGACAGGAGCTCACCCTGCTCCCCAGATTCAAACCACCAACCTTTCAATCAGCAGTCCTGCTGGCACAAGGGGTTAACCCATTGAGCCACCAGGGGCTCCCTAAGAGAAAATTAGCGGTACTTACAGGGGCTGCAAAACTGTAGAAGAAAAATAGTTTGCTGTAGTGGTTTATGATTCTGGAGACCTGGGTTTGTATCCCTGCTCAGCCACGGAAACCCACTTTCTCAGCCTCAAAGGAACTCAGGGACAAACTTCCTCTAAATAAATCTTGCTAAGAAAAACCCAAGATAGATTCAGCCTAGGGGTGCCATAAGTTGGAAATTACTTAAAGGACCACACGAAGGGTGGGCTTTTTAATAGTCCAGGACTGGTCATGGTGCAATGCCATTCTTTCCCCCCATCCCATATGTCCCTTTTACCTTCTCGCCAGATGAGAGTGCTGACAGGTTTAGCAAAACTGGAAGCAGCAGCTATGCACAGTGTTGGCTAGGACGCTTTCCCCTGTTTGGCTTCAGTTGCACAAGGCAGCAAAGAAAAGTTCTGATCTTAGTCAAAGTCCATGGAGGGGGAGAGGCCAGAGCTCTCCCCAATCAGCTCCCTGTCAAAGGATGCCTATGGGCAGGGACTGAGTCCAGCATTTAGTCTTAGTAAAGCTACAAGGAAAATTAACCAATTGGCTGCCACTCAAATTGAATATCTCTGGAACCTGGAAAACACTGGAATTGAGGAAGCAGAAAATCCCAAAGGGTTGGGCTGTGCTGGAGACATCTAGGACAAAAGACAAAGGCTCCCACCCCCTTGAACCTTGCCCCAGACTGTAAGTGGGACCTACTGCCAAACCATTCAATCAGAAAACAATGGGAAGTTTGCAGCTCTGCTAATATCACATCCTTCTTTTAAGGAAATCAGACCAACTGATATGACTTTGCCTTCCAAGAGATAATTATTATAACAACCCGTTTTTGTTATTGCTGGCATTATGTTGCCTTGAAGTCATGCCTGTTATGGTGACCACAGGGTTGTTGTTTTGCCAAGATTTACTCAGAGGCCTTTGCCCTTCTCTGACTGTAACTTACAGCAGGGGTTCTCAAACTGTGGATCCCCAGATGTTTTGGCCTTCTACTCCCAGAAATCCTAATAGCTGGTAATCTGGTTGAGATTTCTGGGAGTTGTAGGGCAAAACACTTGAGGACCCACAGATTGAGAACCACTGACTTACAGCATTTAGTATTCTCTGGTGGAACCCTATTCAAGTACTCACCCACCTTGACACAATTCAGTTTCAGAGATTATTATGGAGAACTGGTGCCTTCAGGGTATTTCGGCTGTACCTGGCTGTCAAACAGCCTCTTAATGTATTTGTACATCACACCCCACTGGTGTCATATTCTGATAAAAATGCTATTTTCACTGCAGTTTAGTTGGAACCTCTTTGCACTGGAAGTCATTTTCTGACCTTTCAACCAATCACTGAATGCAAGGAAGAATTATCAGAAAATTTAATCTCTAATTAGTGAAAATCTTTTAGAAATATGAAAAACGTGGCACCTTTTTGTAGAAACAATGTTGTTTTTTTAATATATTCGCCTATTCTTTTATTTATCTGGTCACTTATTTCACCAACAAGGAAACATTATCCTGTAATTCTTTCAATGAGGAATTCAGGAACTCTAGAAAAGGAAATCTTAACACCTCTTGGTAATAAGCAGGATTCTTTCAGGGCAACTTGCTATTCCTGTTCTCCACAACCTGATCTGGGGGCAGTTGTAACTATGTTACACAGAAAAGTTTCAAACCATCTCTTTGTTTCCATTAAACCTATTTTGTACATAGACATTTATAATAACCATACTTAAAAATAAATGGCTCTTACACAGGCCCGTAGCCAGGAATTTGATTTGGGGGGAGCTGAGTTTGATTCGGGGGAGGGGGGGGCTGAGTCTGAGTGTTACCCCAATACCCCCATGCATATGGGATACATTGAGCATGGTGATCAGATCATGATATGAATAAACATAACAGTACTTTGGCCACATCACGAGAAGAAAGGAAAGAAAGCTTAGAGAAGACAATGATGCTGGGGAAAATGGAAGGAAAAAGGAAGAGGGGGCCAACCAAGGGCAAGATGGATGGATGGCATCCTTGAAGTGATTCGCTTGACCTTGAAGGAACTAGGGGTGGCCATGGCCAACAGGGAGCTCTGGCGTAGGCTGGTCCATGAGGTCATGAAGAGTCAAAAGTGACTGACTGAATGAATAAACCACAACAACAACAGTTTAAATACGGAATCCCATAGAACGCATCACATGATGCAAAACTACTTCTGGCTGTTTCCTGTGGAACTCCATCTTTAAAACGTGTTTAAAAGCAGTGGTTCTCAACCTGTGGGCCCTTAGATATTTTGGCCTTCAACTCCCAGAAATCTTAACAGTTGGTAAACTGGCTGGGATTTCTGGGAATTGTGGGCAAAAAGCCCTGGGGACCCACAGGTTGAGAAGCACTGGTTCAAAGTGTGTAAAAACAGAGTTGGGTAGCAATAGTCTTCAGAGCTCCCTGTTCATGCAGAAGCGTGTAAGGCATTTGCTTTCACGTGGGATGAGAACTGTCAGATTCTGCTATGTTAGCTCACTTTAGTGATGCTGAAGATTGGACATTTCTGTGGATGGTCTCAATATGAGCCTCAATGCCCCTTTTCTAGCCAGTAATCATCTTGCATAAAACTTTTATGGTAATTAAAAAAAATAGTCCTCAGGAATTGCACAATTCTGAGGTATTATCAATATGCTAGGGCTATATTTCCTCCTTTTAGACCTAGTTTTTGAACTTCCACAATTGTGACGTTTACTTAAAAAAAGAAAAAAAGAATGTGGAATGGGTGGGGACAGAACTCACCAGTGTGTTGACTGAGAAGGCAGAGGATTACAGTAGAAATGGACAGAAGTACATTGCATATGATGGGCTTGAATATATTATCCATTTTCCTTATAAATGGAACAGAATGAAATGCGCTGGTAAGAAGACAATTCCCTCTGCAACCCCCTCCCTTCCACCCAATGGGATGAAAGCATTAAGATGAACCTATCATGGGGTTTCCTTGGACGGATTTCTTCAGAGGTAACTTGTCTCTGCCTTCTTCTTAGGCTTTGGGTATACCCACATTGCAGAATTAATGCAATCTGACCCCACTTTAACAGCCATGGTTCAGTGTTATGGAATTGTGGGAGTTGTAATCTGATGGGGCACCAGCCTGCTATGGCAGAGAAGGCCAAGACCTTTGAAAACTACAACTCCCAGGATTCCACAAAATTCAACTATGGCAATGAAAGGGGCTTCAAATTGCATTAATTCTACAGTATAGATGGAAGAATATGTTTTGCCCAGGAAGAATATGTTTTGCCCAGGGTCACCTCAATTTCCAAGACTCAGTGGAAATTTAATTGCTGTCAACCACCACTCAAACCACTATTCCATGTCACTATATCATTGCTTTTTAGTAACACTGTGTGTATGGCATAGGTATGGGGAAACCAGACCTTAAACCAGAAAAATAGCCTCTTTGTTATTTTGCAAAACTCATCACAAGATTCAAAATAAGAGGTCAGAACAGTCAATCTTTCTATGAACAGAGAAGAGAGAATGAACTGAATTGGCCTTTGAGAATCAAGAATCCAGTTCCTTCCTCTGGAATTCTTATAGCATTAAATTTTGTCACAGCATCGTAGGCCTACTTATTATGCAAGTTCCTTGAACATGTTCTCAGTTATACATGAAGCTGTGTTGTCAAAGGATTTCATGTCTGGAATCATTAGGTTGGTGGGAGTTTTCCCGGATGTATGGCCATGTTCCAGAAGCATTCTCTCCTGACATTTTGCCCTCATCTATGGCAGGCATCCTCAGAGGTTGTGAGGTCTGTTGGAAACTAGGCAAGTGAGGTTTATATATCTGTGGAATGTGAAAATGAACAAAATCTGGCTACCAGTATTTAAAATATCTCTAAAATCAGGACAGTAAATAAAGAGCAGCACTAAAAAACAGGGGAATTTCTGACATGAAACAATCAGGGCCAGCTACCACCTCCCAACAAAGGATTCCCCCTGGCAGGAAGCAACCAGGCTTTGAAGCTGCAAAGCCATTCAATGTTAATCAAGGTGGCCACTTGCCCCAAACAGGCAAGAGTTCTTTCTCCCATCCTCGACATTCCACGGATATATAAACCTCACTTGCTCAGTTTCCAACAGACCTCACAACCTCTGAGGCTGCCTACCATAGATGTGGGCAAAACGTCAGGACAGAATGCTTCTGGAACATGGCCATACAGCCCAAAAAACTCACAGCAACCCTATACATGAAAGGTTTTGAATACTACAAAATCACGTTGGAGAATCTAGTTATGTCTAAAGAAGCGTTCTCTATAGTATCCCAGCATGATTTTATAAACATGTCAAAGGTTGTGCTAGGAATTACACTGGAGACCTAGGGAGAACACTTCTCTAGACATCACTAGTTCCTTTGGGGCAATTGTGCTATGTTTGGCCAGAAGCCCAAGACATTGCTCATTTCAGGAAGTAGAGTTCCAGATTATACAAGAAAATAATATAATCTGAGTCTGTGTAATATGCGGATTTGCATTTCACAGTTTAAAGGCTACAGACTAAACCAGATGTGCATCAAATTCCCTGTGTTTATCCACCCCATTTCACATTAAGCTGCGCACTCTGTTGGGAGCAGTGGAATGAGAGTAAGAGTATTTGCATAAGTGTGGAAGTGCATCCAACTTCAGCATGCCGTTCTTGCCCTGAAAACTTGTCCTAATACACTTGAGAAGGTGACTTTAAAGTCTGGATCTCCATGGCTGGGAATGTCATGCTCCTTGGGAAGTCGAACTAGACAATATGTTACCCTTCTTCTATTAAATAGGATGGAGCTTCTTCCTGATTTTGACAAACAGCCAACTGTTGAAACCAAAAACGAGAAGGTCTGATAATGGGGAAGAAGTGGTAGGGCCATGGAGAGCCTAGAGAGCTGGGATACCATTGCCAAATTGTGACTCCTAGTCTTGTGATCTTCAGTAGTGTTGCTTATAAGGAATGTAATGAAAAGGCATTATTGATTCAGGAGTTCTCCATTCCTGTAACTAGGAAGCAGATGGCAAGTAGTAGCTGTGCACAGAGGGAAGGGGAGGCAGGAAACCTGCCAGCTAAAACCTTCTTTAAGAGGGTGGCCAGGCTAAACATTAAGCAACACATTTGACCAAAACATAGGAGAAGCATGGGACAAGGGAGCTTCCTTGAGCAAGGACTCTTCCTTGGCCACTTTTGGATTATCCTGTCTTCTATGTAATGAGACTGGCAAAAAGTGTGGGTGATGATTTTTTATGGGTGAGGGCTGACCCCACTCCCTCCTTCCATGCTACCCCATTTATAAAACGTGTACTGCATGTTGAATCACAGTAGATTAGAACAAACCAGCCAGAGAAGGGTTCCTTTGTTAGGATTTCAAAAGGACCTCAGAGAAGGATTTAAGAACTAAAGAGGATGAGGAGGCCACTCTGGGAGAGGTAATGGGCAGCAGGCCAACCCCACGCTGAAGTACTCCATCTCCATGGGGTTGCCTTGTTTGGAAGTGGCAAACAGGAATGGCATCCTTCCTTGTTCTATTCAGAATGGCTCTGGGGGTCCTTTTAGTGACTCACACAACACTTGCACAGTGTGTTCAAACCGTCTGTTTTTATTCAATTGTTTCCAACTTTACAGCAAAGATCAATACAAACTTATCCAGAAGAGCCAAGGCCTTCATCTTTCAGTGCAATGTGAATACTGTTTTCGCCTCACTCCATCCAGCTCTTGTTTTTGTTTCCCCAGAAACAAGACATTGCCTTACTTGCGCAGAAGAAAAGCAACCACATCCCCGACAGCAGCTGAGGCAGGAGAGGAGGGATCTCTTACCCTACTCTAAAACGTAGCCACAGAACATAGAATAGCTTGCAGATGAATATCTTGCCCCTTTACTGCCACTGGCTATCAAAAGGGAATGGGAGAAGGAATCCAAGCTCTGCAGGTGCCAAGGACTAACAGGCAAGTGTCCATTCAAGAGGTGGAAGGCTGCAGCTGCCCCTTGTAAACGTACTCCAGTGCGGTGGCAATGGTCCGCATATCCATCTCTATGCTACGAGCCCAGTTTTCCACATCACCAATTTCCTGCCAAGAGAGAAGAAATCACAATCAAAACTCTGTCATCTTATGTTTCTCAACATACACCCACATGCTCACCTCACTCCCATTTTCGAATGAAGATACTTTTGTGGCTTTTGAATGAATTGACATTAATCCCACAATTGCTCCTCTATTCACCCTAACTTTAATTAAGTCTTTGGTGTAACTTCTTTGCATACATTACAACATTTTTTCACATTTACCTTCATCTCTTTGCTGTCTCCTACACAACTTGAATTTAGATTGCAGACTTACTGGGGAAGAGAAATATCCATTTTCCTTGGGTTTCTCTGTTAAAATGCCATGTTCACGGAGAATAATGAAGACGTGTATGCAATTTACCAGTGACTACAATTGCAATTCCACTTTAATAGGTCAAACTGTAACCAGGGTATATGATATGAGCAATACACACTGTTAGGATCAGTCACGACTATTTTTATAATACTGTCAAACAAAGGAAGGCTTTGTTTGAGAACTCCATGATTTGAAAACACAGTAAGCCCATAAATATTATATCCATTTGACTGGCCTTTTTTGGAGTCTAGATAAGATATTACCAAATCTATCCCATGACTATAATAGTAAATTGTGCAAGCAAATTTTCAATTCTTTCTTGCCAAATTAATATCTGTGTCCAGCAGGTGGTGCTATCCACCTAGTGACTATCAGAACTATCTGTTGCTTTTTTTCATGTCAGGAGGGACTTGAGAAACTGCAACTTGCTTCTGGTGTGAGAGGATTGGCCGTCTGCACGGACGTTGCCCAGTAGACAGGTGACATCTGGATGTTTTACCATCCTGTGGGAGGCTTCTCTCATATCCCCACATGGGAAGCTGGAGCTGACAGACAGGAGCTCACTTTGCTCCCCGGATTTAAACCACTGACCTTTTGGTCAGAAGTCCCGCCAGCACAAGGGTTTAACCCACTGCACTACCGGGGGCTCCATCTGTTGTTCTGAAGCAGCAAACAAACTTCTAATGTGACTGGAATCATCTCAACAGGGAATCTATATTGTTTTTGATAGTCAATTTCTTCTGAATTGCTCCAAATAGAAGCATGTAGGTTCTAACTTTTTCTAGATCGCTCAACATCCACTCCATTACTTCATCTGGGGTTACTTTCCCATTCTTATGACTTCATGTTCAACTCTGTACTGCCTTTTCATGTGTGGCCCTCATCAGCTACCTGCTGTGGCAAATTAAACTCTTTCCCTGTGCCATGTTCAACCCACCATCTCAATGGAGATCAAGCCAAAGGGATCTAACTTGTTTTTTTTTTGTGGCTCTACACCATGCTTGCACAACCTATGGCCCTCCAGATGTTTTGGACCTCAGCTCCCAGAATTCCTGACCACTGGACAAGCTGGCTAGGGCTTCTGGGAGTTAGGGAGTCCCATACACCAGAAGGGCCACAGATGGTGCAGGCCTGCTCTAAAGACTAGGACAAGGAGGACTTGATTGAAATTGAGATTGAGATTCCACTTGATTGAAAAAGAGATTCCACCTAAACATCAGGAAGTTCATGATGGTAAGAGCTCTTTGGCAGTGGAGTATGCTGCCTCCTTGGAGTCTGGTGGAATCTCCATCTCTGGAGGTTTTTAAGCCAAAGCTACATGGCTATCTATAAAGTGTGTTTTGATTGGATTTTCCTGCCTGAATATAGCCAAGTGGACATGAATAGAAGGTGGTGCCAAGCTGCAAGAATTGAAGGGGATGCAAAGAACTCTTATGCCCCAGACTTTCTCTCACTACTTTATTGCCCCTGTTTTGCCAGGGATGGAAGCTCTCTCTCTGGGGAGAGCAAATGACTTTAACTGGTATTTGCAGATTATAAAAGACCCTTATGTCCTTTGCAAAGATTCATCAAGAAGAGGCAACTACAAAAGGAAATAAATTGTTAATCCTTTCCCGATTTTAGTTCACAGGATAGTTTTTGAGATAGACACAGATCCAGAACACTGTCAGCAGAAAGCAGTGGTCAAATGAATAGGTGATAGGAAAAGGATTAATCACACCTTATCTTTTCCAATGCAAGTTATTGCCTCCTGAGAGCAACGTGTGAGGAAAAAGTGGCAAACATGCCTTTGTTAGACACAGCTGTAATACAATGCAAAATGCACTTCCTAAGTAGAAAAATAATCCCAGGAATACTTATGTAACACATACTTAGATGCTGCTTGAAATGGGGAAACATCTCCTGTTTATGCAGTTACAAGGCTCTTGTACTCAACACAGCGAACCAGCATAAACTTTTTGTTACAAGCACAAGATGACTGAATACTTTGTTTTCACATAGGTTGTGACTTTTTTTTGTAGAGGTGTGAATATTGTCAGGGCTTATGCTTTCTTGAAAATTATACACTCCAGTCAAACAAAGTCTGGCCCTCCTGATGTTGGAGGACTATAACTCTCAGCACATCTCACTATTGGCCGTGTTGGCTAGGGCTGATGAGAGTTGTAGTCCACTAACAACTGAAGGGTTGGACCTTGCCCACCCATTTTAGGGATAAACTCAGGATCACGCATAGTTCTATCCTTGTCAATACTCCATTATAGTCCCTGAACCCAAGCCCTTTCCTTTGTATAAACTTGCCCTCTCTCCTTGAACCTAATCTTGTCCTTTCATACTGAGATGGAGTTAAACTTGTCTGGAATTTGGGCATTCTTCATTCATGTAGCCATCCCACTAACCTTCAAAGCCTGGTTGAAGTTTTCCACCATGCTGATCCACTGGCCTGTCTGCTTGGCAAACTGAGCCGCCTGGATCTGCAGAGTCTTCACTTCATGGTCAAGCTTCCTTTGGTTTACATAGGCCTGTGCAACCCTAAAGTGGGAGAAAGTTTCAGCAATCAGGGTGATGAAAAAAGAAATAGGATAAACGTCCCTTCCCTGCTATTTTTCCCCACCAAGTGGCTTCCCAGCTCAGAGCAAGCTAACCCCAGGGGCAGAAGCAGGCGCTGGGAGTCTGCAGCTGGGTAAGTTCCCAAGCTGTAGCGGATTTAGGAACTAAGCAACATCTGGCAATCATTACACAGCACTGGGAACATCTGGATGCAATCATGGACTTAGGCAAAGGCAGGTGAAAGGTTGGGCATACGAAGGCGGGTGTGTGATTTCCCTCTCCAAGGGAGAGTAAGGAATCACCCACAGAAGGGTGGATCCAGGGGAAGGGCTGTTTGATTGCCTTGAAAATATGGGAAGTCTGGCAAAAGGGTGTGTGTTGGCTGGCGGGCGGGCAGGGAGATAGGGACAGTAAAAGTAGGCCTAAAATAGTGACTGAACTGTGATACAGAAAGAGATAAACCAAATCTGAAGCAATGCAAATAATATTTTTTTAGTACTGCATTTCAACCGACAATAAAACCCTCCCCACTCTGAAGCAAAGATCTATCCAAGTCAGTGGCCCTTAGTCCTGCAAAATCTACAGGTCCATCAGACCATGCCGTTTTGTAGTACTGCTATATGCAGAATACTGAGGCAGGAAGGCCCCATTTTGCTTCACTGAGGGCCCTTCCACACAGCATATAACCCAGAATATCAAGGCAGAATAAACCGCAATATCTGCTTTGAATTGAAATATCTGAGTGCACACTGCCATATATCCCAGTTCAAAGCAAATAATGTGTGATTTTATTAAGCTGTGTGGAAGGGGCCTGAATTGCCTTAATTTTCAGATACTAGGGTCTCTGCCCTTCCATTTGATGTAGCAGCTAAAACAATCTAGTGTTCTCCAGATACTTTAAACTATGGTTCCCATAAGAATAAGTTAGAATGGATTATGATCAGGAACTATGGAAGTCATGGCTCAAAACGTGAAGACTGCCCACTGCTTGCTTCTAGGCATGAATGGGTTAGGATGGGAGAGAACAAAGAGACAAAGTAGTCATGCACTAAGAACAGTCTGTAAACGCTGAACTGTACCACAGGTTTCTCAGATAGCAAAGCATCTGGAGGCCACTCATACATCCCTCTTTGATTTAGTTGTATCAATCATTCAGCCAAGGGTAGACTGTAGAAAATACAGTGGGGAGGAAAAGAAGCTATTGCTTGCCATGATCTTCCTTCCTGGGCTATTTGTTAACTGCTGATCCCACAGATTTGTGGAGCTCTACTTTCTAGGAACTGGAAGAAGACAATGCAGTTTTCATCCAGGACTAGTTGAAGAGATGGGTGTGCCTTCTTGTCTAGTGATATTATAAAGAAAGAAGACTACTACATGGTTGTACTGCCAGAAGTCAGGGAAAGCTTAGGCCCCTTTGTGGAAAGTCTTAAGGTCATGGTGAGAGTGGCTATTGGAACTACTGCATGAAGATCACCATGTATGCCTCCATACATCTGAAAGAAGTTGTGAGATACTCAAATAAGGCATGTAACTGAAATACTTTCAATTTTTGACTAGCTCAGGAGATAACTATTCTCCCCTTGTTCTTGAGATAAAGAATATCAAAAAAAAAAAAAAAGGAGAAAGGTTTGAGGAAACTTTTAGATCCTGAACAATTCTTATGAAGTTAGCAAACTAAGTTGCTAGCCAATGGTTTGTTTTTCCTCAGCCAAATGAACGAAGCTTCTAGAAGAGCAATTTGTTTGCCTGCTTTGTATTTTATCTCTGAGAAAATTGCATTACTATATATTGTCTTTCTAACCTCATGTTTCAATAGGAATCTAATCTTTATTTTTCTTCAATTAACAGCTTCCAACAGCTCTTCATGAAATCATGCTCCTGTCTAATGAACTAGGTCAATTAAAACTCTTTAATAGTCTATAGGGAATTCAGTTCCAATCCAGTCCCCTCCTTAGTCATGAGGGCATTTATTCAAGTGTTTGCTCATTATCAAAAATATTATTTTGAGAACAAGTCCTTAGCCTTCAGTGAATTGTTACGATTTGCTATATTTTCTTCTTTAACAAGACACTTAATTAAGGCAATAGTTCTAGATTAATTATTAAAATGTTTTCTCATTGGAATGAGCAATCTTTACATGGAATACAATGGCAGGCAGTAATGGATGTGTATAGTGAACATGGTGCACAACCTCAGGTAGACTCACACAGGGAGAAAATGTTCTCTCTATCACAACTTCCTCCTTTACATTCAGTCTCTACTTCCTATGGACAATTATCTTCACTAAAGGCATTATTAACCTGTTATCCAGAATTACACCGGATCAGACAACAATGCAGTTTTTTAGCAATCTGGCGAAATGCACAATCATTTGTTCACCTAACATTTGAATATAGATCTAGACATGTTTCATTATTTTTGAATATATATTTTCTGATTGTATATTATATTGTTTGTATCAAATAATTAATATAATAATTTCAAAGAAAGAAAGAAAATACATTAATAAAGCTGATGTATTTTCGTTTTACCTTGAAGAATGCAAAGATCCCTATAACTGTGGAACCCATATTATGGTTTCACTTACCCACGCCTGGGGAAAAATGGGCTTTCTAGGAATTTCCTGGGTCCTCCAGGGAATTATATGGCTCCCCCAGAAGTTACTATAGAGTTGTATTTAAGGACATAGCAAGAGGATATTTCTTTAGAATCTCTAGTTTTTCAACACAACCCTATGGTATGCTAGGCCCGTAAGTCAGATAATTTAATGGCATTCAATCATATCCAACTAATGTGGGAATGTATCCCCTGTGGGTAAAGGTGTCTTTCTATATTTACATTTGAATAACTAGTTTAAAATTGTACTGATTTGACAAAAGATCTGGGTTACATTTAGGGAACAATGATAATGGTTCTACTGCAAGGACTGTCCATAGGAAGCGGAAACAGATTTTTTTTTTGAGAGAGAGAGACTGTGCTAGTGAGGTTTTCCTTCCTATATGAGCCTCTCTGGATGTCCAGGTTCTGAGGGAAAGGCTTTCTCTTGGCCCAGAATCATCAAAGCCACATTTGATGGGAATGTGAGATAGGGCTTTCATGGTGGCTTCTGTGGAGCTCCCTCTCATGGAAGGCTGACCTGGTCCTCTCTCCTTTCCTTCTACTACCAAGCAAATACCTTTTTATTTAGGCAGGCTTTGGATATTTATTGTTTTTGTAGAAGAGTTTTCAGTGTTGTATTTTAGGTTTTTCTTTCTCATCTACTGTGTTTTAAATATTTCAAACCTTTAAGTCAGTGCTGTTTTAAGTGGAAAGTTGCTCTTATAGATTTTAGCTGCACTCACTTTTAACCCACGATGAGTTCCACATTGGGAGAATGGCAGGATGTAAATAAAATTTTAAAACCCACTTTATTTTTTGTACAATCTAAGGATGTTAAAAGTTTAAATAATCTGGCAAAACCAACCTGCTTGGGCCTCCCTGCAGCCTGGGGGTGCTGAATGAGCCTCTTCCCAATTCCACTTTTAAAGGACTTGTGGGGGACAAGAAAAGAGGGGCAGTCAGGGGAGAATGGTATAAGATAGCATTCCTTTCCTCTAGGTCTCTTGGATACAATGATTAACTCCAGCAGCAAGGCCAACAGGAGCTATAGTCCAACACATATGAATGCCATCAGACTGAAGAAGATCTTCACAGCACTTGTGATTCTAGTTTTATTCCTAATCCCAGAATGTCTCAGGGGTAAAAGATCAACTTTCTATAGCTCAGTGCAAAGTTTAGGTCTGAATAACATGCCACTTTCCAATATCTGAGCTACAGCAGTTAGTAAAACATGTCCACCTAACCCTGGAACTCAGGCAGCTGGAATCCAAACAACTTTCCCAGGGAAGCTAAATGCAGTTAGCATTTGGAAGCAGTGATATGATATGCATTTCAAAATAGCAGGCGGAAAGATGAATAGAATGCATACAGTTTTTTTTACACAGTAGTAATGACATCCAAAAATGTACTTCAGGGCTGTATTCCTTCTTTCTCTCCAAGATACACCATGCAGCAATACCACAGAGGAAGGCCTTGCCAAATCATTTCTCCCACCATCCCGAGTAATTGCTTTGGACTTGCACTGCGGATGAAAACCCCTGGGGAAGCAAGAGCCTGAAAAATGAAGAGGCAGAAGCAGCTTCCTCCCTCCCCACCAGCTAACCACAGAGCTAGATGGCGCCAACAGCAGAGACTGGCCATGGTTTGTCAAGGACAGAAATAATGCCTTAAAACTGTAAGAACTCCAATTTCCCATGTAAATAAACACAGTAGAAAAGCAAGGGGGAGGTGTGTAGCTTTAATAAGGCAAAGGGTTAATGACATTTGCATCCACAATAAAGATAATTTTAAATATTATATGGGCTACAAAGAGTTTTAGCTCTCCCAAATTGAGAAAGTATCAGACTCCCAGACTTCAGAAACTTGCGAGTGTAAGGCAACTTATCTTTTCTTTTCTTAAATGCTTTTCTGACACATCTTTATAATTCCTGGAAATTTCTCTTTCTGATTTGTGTGCTTTGGACTTACTCTTCCCAAGCTACTCTGTGTTATCATAATACAAAGATATAAACATACTATATTTGTAAAGCAAGAATTCTTGCATTCCTAAAGCTAGGCAAATTGCTTTGTTGAGAAACACAGAGATCCTAGCTATGGGAGTATTAAAAAATGCCAAGCTAATTCAAGCAACAGAGGATTTTTCTAACCGAGTAAGTTCCAAACAGTTTGAAGTTCAAATCATCCACACTGAGATGATGCTATGGTATCATACGGAAAGGGAATGGCCAGAAACATAATCAGACAGCTGTATATAGAATATTGGGGGATCTTCAGTTGAGAATACAGGTAGGTGTGTGTGTAGTGGAAGGAAACATGATTGATAGATATTTATAAAAATGTGCATGGTGGTATGTACAAAACAGAGTAAAGCCTCTGAAATAGCATGTAGTTTGATTCTAACTCACAAACTAGTAACACTCACGTATATAATAATTATTAACAACGTTTTGCTGGGACTTAGAATTCCCCATTGCTCAAGAACACTTACCCTACATTCAAGTGGTCAACCAAAGCTTCTGTTACGCAAGTGGCTGCAGCAATGGCCTCCCTTCGCCGCCGTTCTGGAAAGAAAATAGAAACCCTTTCACTATTACACAATGTAACATGAGTTTTGTTCCTGGGTTATAAATGAAATTTCCTAATTGGCTCTATCATAAAAACACGGAAAAAGTTTATTTAACTGCAAAAACTTTTGCTGGATATCCTGCAGCACATTTTGCTAGAGTTTATCAATGAATATCTCACAGTTTCAACCAATTCAAAATACAGTAGTTTGTGACAGCCACAAAAAAACCTTTCTGAAGTATAACAACTACTTTCAAACTCTTAAACGGGAAATAACACTTTAAAACCAGGAACAGAATTTATTTTCAAATTTTATTACATAGTGTTATCTGAAAAGGATCATACATTTTTGAGTGGGGTACAAGGGAAAGATGTACCCACTCTTGCTTTTTCATGTCATTACTGTCTGAGAGCAAAATTATAACACACAGGAGATAATAATAATTTTATTTCTTACCCGCCTCTCCTTGTGGCCTGAGGTGGGTTACAGAATAATTAAAGCACATACACATGGTAAAAATACCACAAATACACATATTAAAATGTATTTAACAAAATATATACATATTAAACCTATTTCTATAAAATACATATTAAAATACATTAAACAAAGGTCTGTGGTTTTTAACTGTGGATGTGTTTTAATGTTTTTTAACTGGGAATGTTTAAATACTGGTTATAGTTAAACCTGTTTAATGATTGTATGTATATTTTTGAATTGTTATGCTGATGACTCTGCAAAGAAGCAAATAAAACAATAGATCACATTCTCAGCTGCTGCAAGAAGATCGCACAGACAGACTACAAGCAGAGGCATAACACCGCTGCTTATATGATTAATTGGAACTTGTGCCACAAACACCATCTGCCTGCAACAAAGAACGAGTGGGATCACAAGCCTGAAAAAGTTACAGAAAATGAACACGTCAAACTCCTTTGGGACTTCCGAATTCAGACTGACAGAGTTTTGGAGCACAATAATTCTGACCTCACGATAGTGTTAAAAAACAAAGTATGAATTGTCGATGTTGCAATCCCAGGCGATAGCAGGATTGAAAGGAAACAACTGGAAAAGCTGACACAATATGAGGATTTAAAGATCGAACTGCAAAGACTTTGGCACAAGCCAGTCAAGGTGGTCCCAGTGGTGATCGGCACACTGTGCCCAGTGCCTAAAGACCTTGGTCTGTGCTTAAACACAATCGGCGCTGACAAAATTACCATCTCCCAGCTGCAAAAGACCACCTTACTGGGATCTGCATGCATTATTCGCTGATACATCACACAGTCCTAGACACTTGGAAAATGTCCGATGTGTGATCCAATACAACAGCTAGCAGAGTGATCTTGTCTCATCTTGTTGTGTTTCAAATAATAATAATAATAATGTTTAAAATTCATGCTTTAAAACTGGCTGGGTAGGTGTGCTGGAAAAGGTAAGTTTAGATAGATACATGTGCTGCCTTTTCTTTTAACCCCATGCTTAATTCCTCCAGCTATTAGTGAGCATTATGGTACATGTACACAGTTGCCATGTCCACTCCAGCAGTACGACTCAATGTGCTGGAAGGAGAAAAGAACCATTATGATAAATTCAGAGGCAGCTGATAGGATTCAAAGACAAAGCCATGTCAGTTTGAAATATCAGTATGCAAAGCGGCATCTTTCCACAGAGGCATATAACCCAGAATATCAAGGCAGAAAGTCCCACAATATCTGCTTTGAACTGGGACATCTGAGTCCAAACTGCCATATATTCCAGTTCAAAGCAGATAATGTGGGATTTTATTCAGCTGTGTGGATGGGGCTGAGGTCTTGTAGCACCTAAGAGACTGAGCGAATGAAGTTGGTGGCATCAGCTTTCATAGATTACATCTTTCTTGGATGCAGGTAGCAGGCATAGTATGTCTACACCAGGAGTCCTCAAACTAAGGCTCAAGGGCTGGATGCGGCCCTCCAAGGTCATTTACCCGGCCCTCGCTCAGGGTCAACCTAAGTCTGAAACGACTTGAAAGCACACAACAACAATCCTATCTCATCAGCCAAAAGCAGGCCCACACTTCCCATTGATATGCTAAGTTTATATTTGTTAAAATTGTTCTTCATTTTAATTGTTGTTTTGTTTTTAAATGTTTTTTGCACTACACATAAGACATGTGCAGTGTGCATAGGGATTCATTCATGTTTTTTTCAAATTATAATCTGGCCTTCCAACAGTTTGAGGGACTGTGACCTGGCCCTCTGTTTATAAAGTTTGAGGACCCCTGATCTACACTGTAGAATGAATGCAGTTTGACGCTGCGTTAACTGCCATGTCTCAATATCATGGCATCCTGGAAGCTGTAGCTTGGGGAGTGCCTTGGCACCCTTTGGCAGAGAAGGCTGAAGACCTCGCAAAACTACATCTCCCATGATTCCTCCTCATTGAGCCATGGCCCTTAAAGCTGGATCAAACTGCTTGTATTGTACAATACAGGGGCACTCCTCCTTCTGAGGACAATCCTCAGTTTATAGCGTGTGGATGGGGCTGGGGAAGCTAAGGCTTTCTAGACACAATTGGACTCCAACTCCCAGCAGCCACAGCCAGCCTGGAAGAGGAGGAGGAGCAGGAGGAGGATGGGAGCCTTGTTGGGCAGGAGTCTGAAGGCCGCAAGAGGCAGAAAGGCTGAGCAACAGCTTCTCCAAGCGGCCCTCCCCTTGGGCCCAGTCCCAACTCAATTGAGGGACGGAGGAACTGATCCTTCCCTCACCTTGCAGCTCTTTCCTCTCGCCCTGCTTCGCCTGGTGCTCCCTCAGCAGCCGGGAGAGCATGATGGCGGCCCCCACTCTCTCAGCCGCAGCGGTGGGTGAAGGATCTCCTCCAAAGCTTTGGCCCCTTCCGCGTCACGTGACGCAGCCCAGGTCTCACGTGACCTGGCGGGTGCGCGCGCGCTCTTTTGAAGAAGGGAACGCAAATACCAGCTGTAGCTATGTGTGTGTGTGGAGGGGAAGCAAGGGAGGGAGGGAAGAAAGGGGAAAAAAAGGGCAAGACAGGAAAGGAGAAAGGAGAGGAGAAAGAAAGAAAGAAAAAGGAGGGGAGAAAGGAGAAGGGCAGCGGTCCCAACGACACCCAAGCAACGCCTGGTACATACGCTTGTGTGTGTGTGTATACATAAAATACATATCTACAAAGGGAAAGGGAAAGGTTTCCCCTTGACATTAAGTCTACTAGTGTCTAGGGGTTGCTCCTCTCCATTTCTAAGCCGAAGAGCCGGCGTTGTCCGTAGACACCTCCAAGGTCATGTGGCCGGCATGACTGCATGGAGCGCCCTTACCGTCCCGCCAAAGCAGTATCTATTGATCTACTCACATTGTATATTTTCAAACTGCTAGGTTTGCAGAAGCTGGGCCTAACAGTGGGAGCTCACCCCACTCCCCGGATTCGAACCACGGACTTTTTAGTCAGCAAGTTCAGCAGCTCGGTGGTTTAACTCACTGCGCCACCAGGGGCACACATATAAATATACACGGTGGTCCACGCTCTTGTTACATCCCGATTAGATTACTGCAACGCACTCTACGTGGGGTTGCCTTTGAAGACTGTTCGGAAACTCCAACTAGTCCAGCGGGAGGCAGCCAGACTGCTCACCGGATCGTCATACAGGGAGCATACCACCCCCCTGTTGTGTCAGCTCCACTGGCTGCTGATCCAATTCCGAGAACAATTCAAAGTGCTGGTTTTGACCTACAAAACCCTACACGGCCCAGTGTATCTGTCTGAACGGATCTCCCTCTACGTCCCACCCCGGAGTTTTAGATCTGGGGAGGCCCTGCTCTCGACCCTGCCTCTATCACAAGTGAGGTTGGCGGGGACGAGGAGCAGGGCTTTCTCGGTGGTGGCCTCTCACCTGTGGAATTCACTCCCCGGGGAAATTAGATCAGCGACATCACTCCTTTCCTTTAGGAAAAAATTGAAAACATGGATGTGGGACCAGGCATTCGGACAATCTGGCAGATAAAGGAAGGACTTTGACGATGGACAGGAATTGACTAAGTGGAATGGAATTATGGAACTCTGAAAGACGAACGCTGAGCATGAGATTACTTTTATTGATTGTGTTATGTACTGACTGTTTTTAACTGTGATAATTGTTTTAACTGCTGTTTTGTACATTATGTGTATTTTGTGTCGGCATTGAATTGTGCCTTTTTGTAAGCCGCCCTGAGTCCCCCCTCGGGGGTTGAGAAGGGTGGGGTAAAAGTACCCGAAATAAATAAAATAATAATAAATAAATACACACAAATATACACCTGAAAGCCCCTCTGCTTTCATCCCTTCTTTCTCTTTGCCTCCCTTCATACCTTCCCTTCCCTCCCTTTTCTTTCTTTCCTGTTCTTTCCTTCCCTTCTTTTCCCCTTCTTTTTCTCTTTCCTTCCTCCCTTCCTCTCCCCTTTCTCCCTTCTCCAGCTCTTGAGAGGGCCTATCTCACAATGTCTCCATGGCAACATAACTACGGCTTCTTCCTCGTTTCCTTCTCTTCATACACATGTCACCTTTCTTTCCCGATGACATCACAAAGGGCTGCTTCTAGCAACAGTCTTTATTATTTGCATTTATCGTCCAATCAGACACATATTTTGACATATACATACATATGTGCATACTTGCATATATTCTTCTTTTTGCTATATGTTTTCTAATATATTGGAAATTCCCTTCTTTTTCTCTAAACAAGAATAACCATTGTTGGCTTTTATTTATATACCTTTCTCTCTCTTTCCTTTTCTTTTTTCTATGTATTGGCAATTATTATTATTATTTGCCATATTTATATCCCGTCTTCTCAACACCAAAGGGGACTCAGAGTGGCGCACATATTACATTCAATATATAACCAGAAAATAAAAACATACACATTAAAACATCAGCTAAAAACATATCAGCATTAAAATTATTTAAATCACATAATCCAATATCATAGTCCAGGCCGTTACAGTTACATTGCACCATTCCATGTTAACATATTGCACTAATCTATTATCCAAATGCTTGGTCCCACATCCAAGTTTTCATTGTTTCCCTAAAGGTCAGGAGGGAGGGAGTTGATCTAATTTCACTGGAGAGTAAGTTTCATAGCCAAGGGGTCACCACTGAGAAGGACCTGTCTCCCATCCCTACCAACCATACCTGTGAAGGAGGTGGGACCGAGAACAGGGCCTCCCCAGAAGATCTTCAAGATGGTTCATAAGGGGAGATACATTCATACATGTAAGGATATATATAAAACATGTATTGGGAATGTTCTTTTTCCCACAGGAAGGCAAGAACTCTCACTATGTAACAAAATTAGAAAAAAATCCGTTCCTGGTTTGAAAATGTCATTTCCAGTTTAATTGTGTGACACTTACTTTGAAAGTAGTTTTTATACTCCAGAAACTTCTTTTTTGTGGCTGCCACAAACTGTGTTGAAGTGGTCGAGACTCAATGAGATATTCACTGAAAAACCGTAGCAATATGTGCTGCGGGATGTCCTGCAAAAACCAAAAATTTTGCAGTTGAATAAACTTTTCCCATGTCTTTATAACAGAACCACTTAGGAAATAATATTTATAACCCAGGAACAAAATTTGTGTTACATAGTGTCTCTGATCAGGACAGGAACTTTATCCATGTCAGCTAAATCATCCAGTTTTAACTCCCAGCCGTCTTTTCTTAGAGGACTGTAGCTAGAGCTTTAGCCTTGCTGAGGCACTTGTAAAATGTGACTGTGTTCCACTCCAGGGTTTTGAGTTATTAGCAGCTGAGTCACTGGGCAAAAATATAGGAACTCCCTCAGCATGCCGACACAGTGAAAGGAAAAGCTTTCACTTGCTGAATTTCAACCTGTCTAACATCTACACATTAAACATCTCCTTGTCTCTCTTAATGCAGTTTGTCACCACTATAATTTCCATGGCTCCGTACTATGGAATCGTGGGAGTTGTAGTTTTATCTTGTAACACGTGCCATTTGAGGAGGGCATGGGAAAAGGGCAGTTAGGCAATTAGTCCAAACAGTTAGTCCCATACTGGAAATGATGATGAACTAAACTGAATTATGGTTAATGAGCTGGCTGTCATTTTAAGGTGTCAGGGTAAACTTGGCCTTTGTTGCTGAAAAAGCCAAGAAGCATTACAGGAATTAAATGTAGCTGGCTGTGCCTTCTGTCCAATAGGATGAATCAGCAAAAGATGACACAGTGGTCTGATGATCTCACTAGATTGATTGATATGTGAATCAGAGCTGGAGCTGAATCAACGGGGAGGCAGGGAGAGATTGTAATCTTGGATTGAAATAAGGTTGTGGGTCGTGATGGTTAAGATGGGGAGCAAAACAAGAACATTAAAGAAGGCACAGAAAAAAGGTTCAGGAATGATTGAGGAATCAGCAAAACCACCTTATCTTATAAAACCATATGGAATTAATGGGGTCTGAGAGCTCCCAAGTTGGGAAATGCTGGGCTAGATGGTTGTTTTTGTTAATACCACTGACTTGAGTAAGGTATATGTGCTTAGGATGGCCTCACAAAACTGGCTTCTGCATGGAGGGTTCTTAGTTCAGACCAAATGTGCCCACTGTGAGTACAACAAAGGGTAATCCATATACCAGCTTCCTCCACAACCCAGGACACAGGATGCTGTAAGCTAGTGGTTCTCAACCTATGAGTCCCCAGATGTTTTGGCTTTCAACTCCCAGAAATCCTAACAGCTGGTAAACTGGCTGGGATTTCTGGGAGTTGTAGGCCAAAACACCTGGGGACCAACAGGTTGAGAACCACTGCTGTAAGCTGAATTTTTGCTAGTGAAAGAGGTTCTGTAAAGCCAGAGTTGCCAATGATTCTGGTATTATTTTCTTTGCAGGCAGGATAGGTTGCAGTTGTGTCTATTGAAACATCAGTGTTTTATCTGCCAGATTGCCCAGATGTTTGGGCAATCTGGCAGATAAATAAAGGACTACGACGACAGATAGGAATAGACAATGTGGAATGAAGTATGGACTCTGAGTTGGCAAACGCTATGCATGAGATTGGTTTATTGACTGTGATATATATTGATGTTTTAATTGTTATAGCTGTTTAACTGTTGTTTTTATACGTTTATTGTATTATTGTGTAGGCATCGAATTGTGCCTTTTTGTAAGCAGCCCTGAGTCCCCCCTCGGTGGTTGAGAAGGGTAGGGTAGAAGTATACGAAATAAATAAATAAATAAAATGTAGAAGCATTTCATCAGATTTCCACTTGTCCCCTCATGAATTAGTATTCAAAGTGTTGTTGTTTGAACAATTTTCTCTGTTTTTCTTTGCCCCATCTCACATATTCAGTATAGGCCCTGTATTTGTGGAGGTTACGTACTTCACATGGATAGACAAACCCATAGATAATAGTGATCCCTAATAAAATGAAGGACTTTGGGCTCAAGAATATCCTAGCGCAGTGGATCTCAACCTGTGGGTCCCCAGATATTTTGGCTTTTAACTCCCAGAAATCCTAACAGCTGGTAAACTTGCTGGGATTTTTGGGAGTTGTATGCCAAAACACCTGGGGATCCACAGGTTGAGAACTACTGCTCTAGAGTCATGCTGGAGGACCTAGAAAATGCCTAGAGAGGACATTTTGTTAGACATGGATAAATTATACTGCACATACTGATCCCATGGATACAGGGGTTGTATTGTACTTGGAAAATTCAAATGTGGGGCGGGGGGGGGGGGGTAGTAGCAACTACTGCGTCCCAGCCTGTGCTGAATTGACAAAAATTAATATTCAGTCTTTGGCTGGCTCTTGCTTTGGCTATCAAAGTCTCTTATCTTAATTTGTGAAATGTTAATCTCATAGTTTGGCTGCCTTTGAAAACTAGCATGAACAGGAGCCGGACTTTCTATTAACTCCAAGAAAGATCTTAGGGGCTAATAGTGTATTCTAAACCAGGCACTGTTTTCATTTCTTGATTCACTGGTACCACTTCTGGACTTTTTTAGAGAGAGCTGTCCCCAGAATGTGATGGGAGAGAGATGGCAGAGCAAGCTCTGCAAAACCTAATTTGGAAGTTGGCATTTGGATGCTAAGGAATATTTCCCATGCAACTATGGGGGTGGGGGTGGACTTGTATCTCTTCCAAGAGGAAATGTATATACTTTCTGTCATCTGGAGGCAATAAGAATAGCCAACATTTATATAACAATTTTTGTTCTTTCAGAAGGCTGTTCAGAGCCAGCTAGAGAGCAATCCCCTTACTCACCAACTGCCGTGTAGTTTCCTCTACTACCAAACAAGGCAATTCTGTTAGGATTCTTTCCCTCTCTCTTTGGTAGTAAGATTATAAAAAGTAGAGAGAAGATAGTTATGACAGGCTATAAAAGATAAGGGACTTTTTGGAAAGTTGTGTTTAGTATTCAGGTCCACAGTTCTCTCCCCTTTCCACTGCAAAATCAATTCAGTGATTTTTTTTCCGTGTCAGGAGCGACTTGAGAAACTGCAAGTCGCTTCTGGTGTGAGAGAATTGGCTGACTGCAAGAACGTTGCCCAGGGGAAGCCCTGATGTTTTGGTATTTTACCATCCTTGTGGGAGGCTTCTCTCATGTCCCTACATGGGGAGCTAGAGCTGACAGAGGGAGCTCATCTGCGCTCTCCCTGGATTCGAACCTCTGACCTGAAGGTCTTCAGTCTGGCCAGGACAAGGGTTTAACCCATTGCACCATGGGGGCTCAGTGATACTTCAGTGTGACTTACTCACATCCCTTGATTCCATATATGTTGTTTAAAAAACCCCCGAAAGTCTCTTCTTTCTCAATGTGTGGTTTAGAGTTCCGTTACCAAGCCTACTTGCTTACACATTGCAGGTTTTGATTGCAATTATCATGAAGTAAAGGTGTTCTTCATAATTGGGGAGCAACCTCTGCCCTTCCATCATCTCTTAATCATTGACTAGATTGCTTTAGATTACTGGGAATTTAGGTTCAAAACATCTAGACAGACAATGTATACTGCTCTGATGTGTGTGTGTGTGTGTTATTAAGAAGCATTGGCTAAGGAAAAAAGGAATGAATACTGGGGAAACAAAATAATAGTTCAATATTCTTGGAAAGGGCAAGACCCAGTCTTAGGAGTAAAGGTGTGGACACTACTGCTGGTAGTGTGATTTGTTTTGATCTGTGTGCATGAGTATTTTGCACCCCTGTATGCTACATAAAGTGTATGGGTGTGTCTATAGGCATGGAAATGAAGCAAATATTTGGAAAGTAGCGTTTCTCCTGGCATACATAGACAGTGGTGGAAAAAGTTCCACTTGCCTTGGCATGACACTCTTCAACACAGAGAACCTATGCCAGGAAAAAAGTAGTAGTTTCACTCACTGAAAAATAATGCATTTCTTAAGGTAATGGTGGTAGAGATTGGTGGATAGGTTATGGCTCTCATGTTAAGATGGTACATGCTCTCTCTCTCTCTCTGTATTTGTGTGTGTGCGTGTTAGCCCTTCCTTTTGAAGCAACTCCCCAATACAGTGGCTGCTGTCCTCCAAACAGGTTCAGAACCTCAGAGAGCAACTTCAAAGTTCATACTGGAATGGGCTTAGCGTTCCACTGATATGGGAGCCGTCACCCGTCACTGGATCAAACCATATTCAGCAAAAAAGGGAAATTCACATTCAATCAGAGAATTTTAAAACAAAGTGAGCCCAACAGTCAATCAGATTTCTCCAAATAAGGAGGGTGATGGTGGGGATGTCACCCTGGTGAAGCTTTGTGATCAAGTTGTAATCAAAAACTGTCTCCCTTTCCAGACCCTAATCTGAGATGTGTTTTCAAAACAATTATTGTGGTAACTCACTAGAAGAGAAGCCTGTGAAATATCTTCAGGGCCTACAAACCTGAAAGGCATCAGATTATGTCTGATCTTGAAAACTAAAAAGGGTCTACTGTGGTTAGGATTTGGATGGGAGAGCATTAGCAAATGACAAATGACACATGCTATCTTGCAGAGGAAGGAACTGAGTACTCTTTGGCTATGAAAACCCCATGGAACCCATGAGGTTGCTATAACTCTGCAAGCAATTTGAAGGCACATGTACACTAAGCCTATGTTTATTTGAGGCTAAACCTGAGTGAACTTTGTGGGACTTACAAGAAAATAAATGTAAAATAAGAAGCTTGATTGTAGAGTAAATCAGAATATTTAGATACTGATATTGGAACGACTCTGGACCAGGTCTTTTGGACTGTGTGATTTTAGCGTTTATATAAATATGTTTTTAACTCTACATTTTAATGTTTAAATGTCAATGCATTTTTATGATTTCATTTATAGCTGTATGCTATTATTGTTTTATGTTGGGTTTTATGTATGTGAGGCATTTAATTTTGCTGTATATATCTTGGAAACTGCTTTAAGTCTTCGTCTCCCCCCCCCCCCCAGGGGTGAGAAAAGCGATATACAAATGAAGTAAATTAATAAATAGTCTAAACTGATTTTAAGGAAGAAGTTTTACACTGACCCCTCTTTCTACACTGGATGTATAACAACAACAACAACAACAACAACAACAACTTTATTTTTGTATCCCACCTCCATCTCCCCGAAGGGACTTGGGGCAGCTTTTGTGGAAACAAGCCCAATCAACATAGTTAAAATATAACACATTATTGCCCAGTAAATACTCCAAAAGTAAACTGATTAAACACTTTACTTGCTAAAGTACCTATTTGTCTGGAATGGCATTAGAAACTTGCATAGTGCTGAGTGCGCAGACTGGCAGTAGAGGAGACCCAGTGGCAGCCCAAAGCTCAACTGGAAGGTGATGCCATCAAATCCAGTTTGAGTCCAGCTGTTCCACTGCCGATCCCAAGACATTGTACTCTTGTGCTTCCTGACTCTATATTCTGTTTATAAGCTGGTCTGTGATCCTGACTCCCTCCTCTCCTCTCCCAAGGGGCATTTAAAATGTTACCGAGTGGGAAGGGCATGCAGGCTGGAATCTTTGTTTCTGAGTCTATCTGCTCAATATAGCATGAAGCATCTATTCAGAGCTCTCTCTCTGTGTGTGTGTGTGTGTGTGTAAAGTGTTGGCCTTCAGGAATAAATAAATATTCTCTCTGGGGGTTTAAGGAAGGAATTGGGCCAATTCTCAGGTTCTGTTCATAAAAAGACACCTGGTGTTCAGCAGTAAGTATGGCAAGCTTACAGCAATTTTGATAAACTGTAGGAAAAACTTTGAGACAGTTAAGTGTCTGAAACTAAATTTTTAGAAAAGGCAGGGCCCTGGAATGAAGATAGAAAGAACCCCACCCCCCAGCAAGCAATAGCTCTATTTTCTGACAGTTGAGAAAAAAACTCAAAACAGTGGAAAGGGCAGCTCGCTAAAAAGGAACAGAAGTCCTAAGGGATTGAGGACTTCCAAGTTTTTCCTGTGATGCTTGGGCTGTTCCTTTGCTGCTGCGTCCTGTAAATGATCTGGATTCCCAGGGACATGGGGCCTTTGCCAACACTCCAATGTCACTTCAAGCTTTCACAGTTATTTAAAAATAGCCTCTGTGTACTGGAAAATGTGATGGCTGCCTTTTCTCCTTTATGTGCCTCATGGTGGGAGCTGAAGCAACACTATTCTTAGTTGTCTTTTTTTGCCTATAGCCATCCCTGGGGCTTCTTGATTTGATGTAGGGTCTGCAATAGGTCATAAAATTAGAGAAGCCTAGAGATCCCAAGGGCCAGCCAGTCCAACACATTCTGCTATATGGAAATACACAATCCAAACACTCCTGACAGATGGCCATCCAGCCTTTGTATAAAAACCTCCAGAGAGGGAGGTCTGAGCCTCCAAGGCTTCTCAGTGTCAGCATTCAATTACCAAATATACAAAGTGTGGCATTAGTCTTGCATTTGAAGAAGACATGTTCATGTTCAGCAAAATATTTCATTTTCTAGTTTAAGATTTCAACACATTTTGATTAGAACCCAGAATGGATTTATTGCTTATTGACAAGGGAGCCAGCAGTTGCTCCCTTTGTCAATAAGCAATAAATCCATTCTGGGTTCTAATCATGTGCGTGAATCATGTGCGTTGTCTTCAGGTAATAAACAGATGGTATCTGATGCCTTGAAGGCTGCTCTATGCAACCGTCCTGCTTCTTGCTGTGCACAACAAAATGCCAGCAGATGTTATATTTGTGTGTATATGTGTGTGTGTGATGGGAGGCAATTCTCAGGAAGAAGATATTTTCAAAAATCAATGATATACTAGTCAGCAGATTACCTTGCACTCACAGCATTAGCACAGTTTAGCACAGTCATGTTTTTGTCAGTGGCAACTAGACTTCAAGCAGTCCTACTTTGGAAAACACAAATGAGTTAGACCCTTAACAAGTGGTATGTCTATATATGGAGAATTGCACTTGTCGAAATATTGACAAATGCTGTAGAATCATGAAGGGACTAGAATACCCATGGGCAAAGTTCCTTCTCTGTGTCTCTCCCTTCCCTCTCTTCTTTCTTCCTCCCACCTCCCCTTCCTTCCTTCTTTCCTTCCTTCCCTTTCTCCTTCCTTCCCTCCCTCTCTTCTTCCTTCCTTCCCTTCCTTTCTCCCCCTTTTCTTCCTTCCTTTCTTTTCTCTCCCTCTCCCTCTCTCTCTCTCTTCCTACTTCCTCTCATCTCTTCTTCCTTCCTTCCTTCCTTCCTTCCTTCCTTCCTTCCTTCCTTATCTGTCTCTCTTCCTTTCCTTCACTCTCTTCTTTCTTCCTCCCACCTCTCCTTCCTTCCTTCTCTCCCTTCCTCTCCCCTTCCTTCCTTCCCCTCTCTTCTTCCTTTCTTTTCTGTCTCCCTCCCTCCTTCCCTTCCTACTTCCCTCCTTCTCTTCTCCCTTCCTTCCTTCTCTGACTCTCTCCCCTTCCTTCCTTCTTTCCCTCACTTCTTTCTTCCTTTCACCTCTCCTTCCTTCCTTCCTTCCTTCCTTCCTTCCTTCCTTCTTCCTTCCCTCTCATTCTTCCTTCCTTGTCTGTCTCACTCCCCTTCCTTCCTTCCTTCTCTTCTTTCTTTCTCTCACCTCTCTTAACTTCCTTCCTTCCCCTCCCTCCCTCCCTGCTTCCTTCCTTCCTTCCTTCTTTTTCTCTCTTCTCCCTTCCTTTCTTCTCTGTCTCTCTCTCTTTATTTCCCTGCCTGCTTGCTTGCCTGCCTTTTGTGACCAAAGTTTTATTTATAGTCTCAGGATTTGTGGCCTTTGGGTTTTTCTGCACCTGCTTTTCTTTTCTGCTGTTCCCCTTCATGATGTCCAGGGGTGGATGTGTAGGAAGGGGCGTGTTTGCTGTTTGAAAGCTGTGCTCCTCCTACCTGCCCACTCCAGAATGGAAGAGGAGAGAGAGAGCGAGAGGCATGTGAGGCAAGGTTGCCTGAGGAGTGTTCAGCATCAGTCCGGCTGGGCAGTCACGGCCAGCCAGCCCAGGGAGCGAGGCAGAGAGCGCGAGGGCGTGTGAGCCAGCCAGCCATCCAGGCAGCAGCCTGCCTCCTCCAAAGGCTCCCAGAAGAGAAGGGCTGGGAAGAGTTGCAGTGTCAGCGCCAAGTATTGTGCCTACTACCAGCCCCTCAGCATGCCTGGAGATCTCTACTTTTCTCTTTTGTGCTTCAGTCTCCATCTCCTGGGGAGCTCAGCCTTCAACCTAGACATCACCGAAACCATCCTCAAGTATGGAGACAACGGCAGCTTCTTTGGCTTCTCCGTGGCTTTGCACCAGCAGCTCAGACCCCAGCCTGTCAGTTGGTGAGTCCCATGCCATGCATGACAGGAATGTATTTCTATTTCTCTCAGCATATAGCAAGGTCGGAAAGGTGGTGTCTAAGCAGCAGGATCTGTACAGTGAATGAGCCTCATGCACAAGACTGATGAGGCAGCAAAGTCACTCTCCTGCTTTCAGGCTGAATGGCAAGGGCCACAAATCTGGCCAGGAGGGCTTCTTAATTTAGCAAGTCAGTTTGACGCCTTGGGTCTCTCTGTGTATGGGGAAGAAAGTGGGAGGAAAATCAACACTTTAAATGCCTAAATCCCTGGTCATTGACATTAAAACATATACCATTTCTGTCTGCTCCTTTGGGACTGGAATATATGAAATGGATACTCTGTGAGATTTTGTTGGCAGCGGCACCCACTGTCACTGCTGCTGCTGCTGCCGCCGCCAAGTTATTTACAAGGTGTTCCTTCCTTCCCTGCCCAGTCCTTTGGCTTTAGCCAAAGGTACTGATGATGGTAATAATAATAATTTCTTTCCTCCAATCCTCTGGTGAGTGTTAATTGTTTCTTGAAATTCCATTCTTATGATGCTTTTAGTACATTATTTGCAGGGCGGGAAGGTGGACACTCACAGGCCCTCCTTACATTCCCAACCAACCCTGCCCAACCCTAAATATTTATAATGCTTCTGGAGAGAGAGGGCCTTTGACCTGCCGCTTGTGTGCCAGAGCTTGCATTACTGTGTTGCTAGCTATTGTCCAAATAGGCTGCTTACCTTTTCCCCACAGTCTTTTCACACACTCCTACTAATTTCACGAATAACCTATCTGGTAGATTTTGAAATATGTTCTTCTTCCATAAATGTGCCAGTGGAGCACACCAAGATATTTCTGCCTCCTCTCCCCTCCACCCTTTTTCTGTATCCTGGAACAGACAGGAAAGAGCTAAATCCAAAGATACATGCAGACTCATTCCCTGATTGAGCAGCTAAATGAATCTGAGGACTCCCTTTTCCGGAACTGAAACCCAGGAATGGATTCACATCTTACTTCCTCAGTTAATAAATATAAACCCAGTTATAATTATTCTGAGCTTGATATTTCCAAGGGTTAAATGCAACATTCCTGTTGTGGCACTCAAGCTGCCTTTCCCTCTTGCTCTGCTTGGCTATAGGGACACAGAATGAGCAAAGGAGAAGCTGGCCATGTACTACAAAATTAGGAGAGAGAGAGAGAAAACCATGTTGGTCCTGTTAATCTTTCATTCTGGTGGCTAAGCAAAATGCATTAGGAAGGCTTGACTGGTCTCATCACTAAGAGGCTTGTAGTCCCTAAAGGCTGGAGGGTGATTATCTGCCCTTAATTGGGTGGAACAGTCAATGTGAAGAACATGAATTGTGGTGACTCTCTGATTTGTTTTGACTTTTGTCATAGCAAAAGCCCCCCTATTGCTTTGCCTGCGCTCTGAAGGCCTTTCTCTTCAACAGGCTTCCTACTGAGCCTCCTTGTTTGACCCTCTGACTACCTGCCTCTTCTCTTCCCATTCCTGTGAACAGGGCTTCTGTTATCTCTAGTGAGAGCTGTGAAAAGTTACTTTATTTGGACTTCAGGAATTTTCCCAGTTTTCAGGGCTGTCAGGATCATAATAGCTTGGAGAGGAGGTCATATACCAACAGCTTTAAGAAGAAGAAACTCTACAGAGGAAGCAAGTCCCAGTGCCAATAACTATAGCCACTCTGCTTGAGTGTGTGGGTGTGTTAAGGAGTTGTAGTTTTTAAAACCCATTTTGAAACATGCTCTTAATGAATGCTAGTCCTTTTGGTCCTGTTATCATGAAGTTTACATATATTTGTAGTTTATTGTATAGCACAATAAATTCCTTCAGAACTGAACCACAGACTATCTCTGCAAACAGGAATTTTTCATGACAAAGGATGGATGACCCCAAGATGGCAGGTCAAGGTCTCAGCTTGCTATTTCAACAGTTTTGAGTAAAATTGTCTTAATGTCAGCTTCCTCTGTACCTTCCCACTCAGAGGCTATTAATACATCATTTTTGGCCAAGGTACGACCTTTGGGCTGCAGAGAAAGGAGTCCTAATGTTACTCTTTAGCAGTGTGGCCTAGTGTTGGAAATATTGAGTTCTTGAAAGCTTGAGTTCAAATACTGTATTTTCAAATGTCGATTTATACTTTGGTAATAATTGTGAATGTTGAGGAATCAGAAAGCCATCCAGATATTGGCCGTGAAAGTTTTCCAGGTGAAGTCTGTATCATGATAGTACATTTAGTAGACCAGAAAGCCATAAGATTACATAATTTGAACCGTTGACCTCTTGGTCCACAGTCATGCTGGCACAAGGGTTTAACCCATTGCGCCCCTGGGGGCTCTTCCCACAGTGAAGACCGTATAATGGTTGCTGGAAGAGAGAAGGCTGTTTCATTGAAGATTTATGAGTGACCATTGCAGACTTGATACAATTAGACATTGGACGCCCCTGCTGTGTTATTGCCTTCTCATAATCTGCTCTGTGGACAGGGCCAAGTGCAACTAGCAGTGATGATGGTGAAGGGTTATATTGTTCTTTCCTAAGTAGGAGTCTTCACTAAGGATATTGTTTCTCTTCTAAGAGTACTGAGAAGAAGTAGGAATTCATGCAAACCTAGTTGCTTGGGAATCTAGCATTTGGTGTGGCAATTCCATATTCTAACTGCAGCAGGTCTTCTTCCTAATCTTGATTTATGACCAGAGCTGTCCAGAATCAGATGCCCGTACAGTGCCTACAAATAAGATGATTAGCTCGTAACTCACTCTATGTGTACCAGAAAGCTTCTGAGGCTCTCAAGCATTTTGTAAGTGCAGCAAGGGTCGTGAATTTCAACAAAATTTAATATCAGAAGGACCACACGTTCCCCTGCCTCTGCTTTCTGCAGTGCTCTGGGAGCCAGAACTAAATCCTGCTGCACAAACTTGCTGCCCTTTTTAATAGTAAGATTTTCACAATTGTGGAACAAGTGTGCTTGGAGAAGGAAAGGCATTACATGCAAATCCAAAAGGGTGTTAAAGTGTCTTGCATAACTTGGAAATAGTTATTTTTCTCGTGGCTTAAACACCACAGTTTTTATTGAACCAATCCAATTTGCAGCCTATTTTCCACACATCAGTGCAGCACAGGCCAGAAGCCAATGGACAATCTCCCAAAAGTCTTCCTCATCAGAATTCCCTCCTGATAATTCATAAGGAGTAACTTCTTTATGGTAATTGCTGTTCAACCATGGAATAGACTACCTCAAAAGGTAATGGCCTCTCATTGTTATCATGTGGCTTCAAGTCGTTTCTGACTTATGGCAACTCTAAGATGATCCTTTTGCAGGGTTTTCTGTGCAAGGTTTGTTCAAAGAGGGTTTGCCTTTGCCTTCATTTGAGGTTGAGAGAGTGTGACCCAGTCACACAGTGGGTTTCCATGTCCAAGCCCAAAACTCAAATCAACACACTACTCTGGCTTCTCTTATTGTTAAGAGATTTCAAATCACATTTTTGAATGGCTACCTGTGTAAAATGCTTTAGCAGTGAATTCCTGCAAGGGTTAAGGAGTTATAAAGTATTCCAGAATTCACAGTAGGGTCATTTGTTGGCCCACCTTTGTTGGGCCAACTTCAGGTTCACATTTGCTTTGAGGTCCCCAGATTTCTTTGTCAATCAAGAAGTTACAAAAAGCAAACATTGAAGTGGATAAGGAAAAGGCAGTTTCAAGATGGAATGGAAGAGAAAGGGGCAGCAAACATTCAAGCTAGACTCTATATTATAATATGATGTTTGCAGGCTGTATTGAACCAAAAAAGTAATAAACAGGGGGCAATCTCCCTCCATTAAAAATGAATTTAGCAGTTGTTCAGTACTCTTTTCATCCTTGATTAAAATACACAAATGTCTTCGTCAGTGGGAAACAGAAATATAGGGAAACTGGATTGTTTTTATACAGTATTATCAACGCTGGAGATAGTTTTAGATGGTGTCCCTGGTGGGGATAAGAAATAGAAGTTAATGTAGTTAACTTGAATTAGTAATTCCTGTTGCAAAGCTGTCATCACTGTCTCTATTTCCTGTGTTGTGCCTGCTCCACTGACTATGCTCAAAATGGAATGGGAATTTCCCTCTGCATCGTCTCCCTGCAATAAATTATTTCCACTGTTGCCAATAAAACCATTCACCTTGAAGTATCCAAAGACACTGCCTGAGTTTGGGAAGCAGACTCTGAAGTAGGTGTGGCAGAGTCCTTCCTATCCCTTTCTTTGAACAAATGGCACTTGTTTGAGAGCAGCATCAATGTCTAGAACTGTTCTGTGCATCATTCTTTCCAAGTGTGACACAATCTATTTTATTAATAGGTGAAACTTTTTAAATATGCCATTGGTCTACATATATGCAGCCCACTTCGAATGACTTTGACTGCCTCTTGTCAGCTGAAGTATAGGAAAGTACCTAAAAAATGCATGGGTGTCTTATTTGTCGTTGCACGCATTGGAAAGCTACCTGCAGTTTCAAAGAAAATAATCCATGTTCATAGGGCACATTTGACAATTAATGCACTGCTTCTGTGTATTCTTGTATCGTAATGTTTTCTGCATGGGGAAAAACCTTAGGATAAGATGATATTACCTCCAGGATTTTACCCAAGCAGAAAACAGTATGGTGCAAGTGAACACATAGAAGATGATTTTAGGGCCAAAAGGAGCCCCCGGTGGTGCAATGGGTTAAACCCTTGTGCCAGCAAGACTGATGACCAGACAGGTCAGATGTTTGAATCCGGGGATTGCGCTCCCTCTGTCAGCTCCAGTTCCCCATGCAGAGACATGAGGGAAGCCTCCCACAAGGATGGTAAAACATCAAACATCTGGGCGTCCCCTGGGCAACGTCCTTGCAGATGGCCAATTCTCTCATGCCAGAAGCAACTTGCAGTTTCTCAAGTCACCCCTGACACCAAAAAAAGGACCAAAATACCATAAGGTAGGGATTCTCTAACTTCAAAGCCAAAGTCCAGTTCACAATCCCCCAGATTGTTGTGGAGGGGGAGAGGGGGCAAAATATAGTTTGAAAAAAAATGAACTAAATGCTATGCACACAGCACATATTTTATTTGTGGTGCAAAAACCCCACAAAAGAACTATACAATATTTTAAATTAAAAACAATTTTAACCAACATAAACTTACCAGTATTTCAATGGGAAGTGTGAGCCTGCTTTTACTTGATGAGATAGTCAAGTTAAGATTGTTGTTGTGTGTTTTCAAGGTGTTTTAGAGTTTGGATGACCCTAAGGAGCGTGATAAATCACTTTGGAGGGACACATCCAGCCTGTGGGCCTTAGTTTGGGTTCCCCTTCCTTAAAGGCACTAGATTCCATTTGATCTTGGAAGCTCAGCAGAACCAGCTCTCATTAGTCCTTGAATGGGAGATTGTAAAGGTATACCAGATGGTTTAGATTACATTTCAGAGGAAGATATTGACAAAACCACCATATGAGTACAGTATTGCTTACCTAAGAAAACTCCATGAAATTTATTGACAGAAATTGACAGGTGACTTGAAGGCACATGCATGCACAAGATGACTTTTATTTCCCACTTAGCCTTCCTTGCCAAAGGAGTTGTAGTTTTGAAAAGGGCTGCACAGAATTAGTGGATGTAGTGATGAATATTTATAGCACAGCTCCTTGAGCCACTGGCTGCACGTAGAATAACTAATGGGACATTTGAGCAATGACACCGAAATCCACAGCTTCCCTCCTCCCTCTTGTCCTCCCTTCCCCACCTGCACACAGAGGCACATATGTTCCACTCTGGCCTTCACCATGAAGCCTCCCAAGGGGTGAAATGTACCCCACATATAGTAACTGGGGATGCGCCTTCCTGCTTTACATTGCCACAGCTTCTTCACAGAGAGAGAACTGCCTTCCCCCATCTTTCACTCCTCAATTATTGAAAGGCAGCTAAAATCAATAGTCCAGATGGAAATGGGAAATTGGCCTAGCTCATAATAAGACCTATGGGCACAAGATGAATAAACAAACAAAATCCATATGCATACTTTTAAAGGTGATCTGATAGCCTTAATATGGTTTTATTGTATAATTTGTATGGCAGGTTTAATTTGGCTAAGTGGTAGGAAGGAGGCAATGAAACATATGGCACTGTATACATAACATTTTTTGTAAAAAATATTATCATTAAGGACTTATTACATTTTGTTAATATTTACTGTTATTTGTATTAGGAATGTGAACTCACCCAGGTGCTGTCACACATCCTCCTGCAGTCCTACAACTAGTAAAGACAAATTAAATGTGCCCATATACAACTAATAAAGACAGGTAAGAGTGAACAGGTCCATATAAATCACTTTTGAAATCCTAGACAGAAGAGATGAAGAATGACTAATATTTCTTTGCAGAAGTTGTCATCCATATAATTCAGAGGCATTTATTCATTCCAGATGAAAGCCTGTTGTAACAAATACAATAGCACAATGAGGGTCTTGAAAAAAATATTTTTAGCGGTGCTACAATTTCCAGGCACCCCCCCCCCCCCCCCCCCCCACACACACACACACAAAGCCAACATGGTTAGACTGGTTCAGGGATTTTGGAAGTGATCATTCAAAAAGTCATATGTCAATAAAAGCTTCCCAAAACTATTTGGTTTCTGCCCTGTACAACTGTGTTCATAGCTCCTCAGGTGCCTTTGGACCTCATCTGATCATCTCAATAAGATATCCATTCTGACTACATGGCTCAGAGTCAGGCAAGGCATTTGTAGAGATCCAAACGTACAAAACTGAGTGAGTCTTTTCTAACACTTCTCACCTGTCTGATGTCTTCTATTTCTGAATCCTTTTTTCCTTACCAGTTGACTCTTTGCTATATAAAAAGGACTCATGAGTCTTCTTTTATTATTTCCCTCCCTAACTATACTCCTTTTGCAAGAAGTATAAATTAAACTCAAGCAGAGGGATATTGATATGCCATGGATCTCTCCCATTGCAGTGCTCTATTTACATACTCCCCTTCCATCCCATCTATGACTCAATGTACACTATTGCTCGTAGAGCAAAAATAGATGTGATGCAGGACACCCATAATCAAATCTCACTTATTACAACAACAACTTTAAAGTGTCTGTAATGGATTCTGACTCTGAGCCATCTAACTCAGGGTTATCTATGTATGTACATTGACTTATAGAGGCTCTCCTCTCTTTCGAAGAGGGTTTTTTCTCAGTCTTAATCCCCACTGTGCTCTTCAATCTAGTTAACACTCTTTCTGATGCATCTAACTGGATCGGATTGATGTAGTTGAGAAGGGAGGGAGTGTAACCTCTCTCATGTCGCACTCCAGTTGTGTACTGTAACCCTGCAGCTCTTGGTTGCCCTATTCGCTTCTGCTGCTGAAGGAGCATTTGGCTACTTGCCACCCTTGAGGAACCATGCTGGCTGGAGAATCTTGAAAGCTGTACTCCAGCAAAGTAACTTTCCCAAACTCAAAGTGGCAGACTAGTGGCAAAGTGGATGGGAATATGAACAGCTCTCTTTTTGGGGATGTGGGTAGTAGGCCAAGATAACACCTGCTGGCCAGGACTGAATCAGAAGAGGCACCAGGCATTTCCAGTGCCCACAGTCCAGCTCAATGTGAGTCAGAGCCTGATCCGACAGCCGCAGGAGGAATGTGCTGCAAGGGCACCTTGGTATCCCCAGCTCCATGTATAAGCCCTTTGTTTGATAGCCGCTGGGGTCAGGCAAGCGCCCACTGAGAGATTCCAGGAGCATGGTATTCACCAGCTTCCTGGCAGGACTGCCTTTGCCTCTGGCAGTAGGAATTTTGTCCTGCCTCCAGCTTGTACCCACAGCTGTGAATCTCTTCCATTCAGTCCCAGTCTAAGACAAATTCCTGCTGATCAAAGTGTGATGGACTCTGCAAGCTGTTGCCCTCTATTAGGGAGTAGCTGTAGAGATGTGTTGCAGAGAGGTACTAAAGGAACATCATGTTCCTCGAGCTCAACTTCCTGTCTGGCTCGTGAAAGGGGGTACCATCCCCTTATTTACATATTGTCATTTGGAGTTGAAACTAGAGGCTACAATAGAGTTTTAAAAAGCTCCGTGTTGGGTAACAACTCCTAGGATTCCTTGTCTAATTGGCCAGCATGGGCATTCTGGAATTGTAGTCTGAGAAAGAAACTTTCCAAACTTTGGATTAGGTCCAGACTGTGGCCGTTTCACCAGATGGTCATGACTTACTGCAGGGTGGAGCCTTCTTCTTGGGTGCTTCTTCTCCCTCCAAAGAGTGGCTCTGATACCTGCTATACATGTACGGTCCACTTCCTGAAATTCATGTGAATACCTGAAACCACAGATAACAGTGACCCCTGTTGAAATAAAAGACTTTCGACCCAGGAATACCATAGAATCATACTGGAGGAAGTAGAGAATGTCTAGAGAGGACATCTTTTATTGTTAGTGGATGCTTCTGGAAAATGGGTTAACAGGAAGTCACGGGTGATTATATGTTTTTAATGATTTTTGTATGGATTTCATAATGTGTGCTGAATATTTTTAATTGTATTTTATGACTCTTGTGGCATCGAATTGCTGCAAATTTGTAAGCTGCCTTGAGTTGCCCTCAGGCTGAGAAAGGCAGGATAGAAATACCATAAATAAACAAACAAATAAACAAACAAATAAATAAATAACATGGATATAGGTCCTACAGATAAAGGGATCGCACAGTACATTACCATTTGCAAGGCGTTTAACTGGAGCCAAGATGCTTGCCTTGAGTTTTCCTGAGCAGCATAGTGTTTGTGTGTATACGTATCTTTGTATATATGAGAGAGCATCAGTTGCATTATTTTTCTTTACTGTAAATCCCCTCACCAAACATTCTCTGCATTCCTCTTCCCTGAGGGGATTTGCTGAGACTTTCCACTGAAGGGACAGACGGCAAGACAGCAGCTTAGTGCGAATAAATAAACTCTCTTTTCCCTTCACAGCAAAGGGCACGGGTGACCCTGGAGGCTTTGGAGAGGTTTCCCTCCATCACCTCCTCTACGGGGCTCAATTGTTCTGCTTGAGTTCAGCTGCTTAGAAGAAAGGATGGATGTTTTCTCATGTGATCAGCTTCTTTTTTTATCTGATTTTCCAGGCCCCTGCAGCCAGATGATTACCCAAGTAGTAGGCAGGATCTTTCCGGATTTCATCTGATAATTAATTTATCAGAAGGAAGCTATGTCATTATGATTCCTCTGTTGCATGCTTAATAAAGTGATATTCAGGCCTTGATTTCAGCACCTGAAATTCACTTTGAATGCAATATGATCATGCTTAGACCAGGACATCATGCTGAAGATATAACCCTAGCACATGCACTTATTTATTTGTGTACAGGTCAACTATTCCTTTGGAGAAATTCAACATGTTCCAAACTTATCCTCATGGGTGGCTGAGATAGTGACACCTTTTGCTTTTTGATGTTTCAGTTTACACAAACGTTGTTTCATGCACAAAATTATATAAAATATTGTTTATAAAATTATCATAGGCTACATGTATAAAGAATACATGAAATATAAATGAATTTTGTATTTAGACTTAGGTTTCATTTCAAATATGGCTTGTTAAGTTATGCAAATATTGCAAAATCTAAAAAGAATCTGGAATTCTAAACACTTTTGTTTCAAGCATTTCGGAGAAGGCATTCTCAGCCTGTAAGACCTTTTATCTCTCCTTTCCCATATGGTCCGCAATCCAATTCCTAGCCCAAAAAGAGGAGTCCAATTGAATCAAATATTGTGTTTTCGAAGGCTTTCATGGCCAGAATAACTGGGTTGCTGTGAGTTTTCCAGACTGTATGGCCGTGTTTCAGAAGCATTCTCTCCCGATGTTTTGCCCACATCTGTGACAGCCATCCTCAGAGGTTATTAGGTCTCACAGTCTCTGAGGATACCTGCCATAGATGTGAGCAAACCGTCAGGAGAGAATGCTTCTGGAGCATGACTCAAAGCAACCCGCTGGAGGTTATGTCAACACATGTAAATTATATTGGCTCAGTGTATTTTTACACTCCTCTTGAAGCACAAATTGCAAGACCACTGTGACTATCCCTTCTTGATGTGATTTGACCATGCTGCCTCATTGATCAGATGGAGCCAAGGTTAAAGCAATTATTGTTCCAAAGAGGGACTGTGCAGTAAACTGAAATGTCTTTTAAAAACACCCTCCAAATTTGTTCTCACATGCTGGATCAGAAGCAGATGCCTGACCTAATCTGGCCGGAGTAACAGGGCACTTAAACATTCTTGGCATTGCTATAGTTATTTTTGATTGTCCTTTGCTTGTGCTTATTGTCTGGTGGACAGCAGGGGCTCCGGTGTTCTGTCTCGTTCGCTCATTCATTGGCATTTAGGACCAGGCAGGTGTCGATGCCATCATCATTTTTATTGTTGCTGTCGTCATCATCATCACCACTACCACCACAACACTCCTTTAGAATTGCAGTAGAATAAGGAAGGAGACTGGGAGCCCAAGACATACCAGAGGCAAGAAACCCAATAGGCAACTCACTATGTTGTATGGGAAAGGACATGGGCTAGGTAGGCTAGTTTGCAATATGACACTTAGAATTGTAGCCTGAATAAAGTAACATTTCCATGATCACAAACTCTACAAATTGTCAATCTCCTCCTTCCTGATGGTATTGTTCGTAAATGTGATGGGCAAATGGGAAGGAAAGGGCTTTGTTGGAGCAGCCAAAGGGACTTTTTTTTAGCAGAGCTGCTGGTAGCCATAAGGTGTATCTACATTGTAAAATGTAGTTTGACACCACTTTTTAACTGACTTGGCTCAATGGTGTGGAATCCTGGGATTTGTAGTTTAGTGAGGCACCAGCACTCTTTGATGGAGAAGGCTTTAGAAATTGTAAAAATGCAACTCTCATAATCCCATAGCATTGAGCCTTGGCAGTTTTTTTCATGTCAAGAGCAACTTGAGAAACTGCAAGTCATTTGTGGTGTGAGAGAATTGACCATCTGCAAGGACATTGCCCAAGGGATGCCCAGATGTTTTGATGTTTTTCTATCCTTGTGGGAGGCTTCTTTCATGTCCCCGCATGGGGAGCTGGAGCTGACAGAGGGAGCTCATCTGCACTCTCTCCAGATTCAAACATCTAACCTATCAGTCTTCAGTCCTGCCGGCACAAGGGTTTAATCCATTGCGCCACCAAGGGCCCCTACCATGGTAGTTGAAGTTGTGTCAAACTGCATTAACTCTAACATGTAGGTGTACCCATAGTGTCCCCCTCACATCTCTTTTCATAATCTCAGGAAAGGTTTGTTGGGAGGAGGATATGTTGGAGATTTGGGTGTGGACACTTCCAATCAAATACCTGAAAAGTGTTTGTGGGTGGTGCAGTTTCCATGTTCCTTGAATTCTGGAACACTGATGATACCCCATGGGCAGAAAGCATACATGCATGCACACACACATGCACAGCGGTATGAATATTTCTACCCCCCCCCCTCCTTTTTAGGACATGCTGAAGGCTGGGTTATTTTGAGTGAATTCCTGTTTATTTTTACCATCTCGCTCTCTCCCTGTCCCCCCCCCCCTTCTTCGCCACTCTGGCTCCTTCCTGTAGCTGAATTACCCTCTTCCCTGAGCCAGAGCTATAGTAGCGGGTTCAAAATGGGAATTCCTGGTGAACGCAATCATAGGAACAGGGACTGCAGTGTTGCAGGGTGAGGTGTGGGAGCCAAGAGAAAATGGGGGAGGAATGCTTGCTAGTTACAATTTTCACTAATATTTCACTCTAGCTATGATTATATTTACTCCTAACTCTTGGGTCAGTATCTACACCTTTCATTACACTTCTGAGCTGCATGTGAATTAACACTTTTGGAGTGTCTTTCTACTGCTCTCTTTGTTATGACCTTGTAGAACTTAACTTTCCTGATTTATGGTTAGCTTCTTTAAAGTCATACCAAAAAGAAACTATACTGGCAATAAAAAAAACTCCCTCCATAATTAATACTGTCATGCTGGTGTTGATTAAACAAAAAGCTCACATTTTCATGCTGTTCTGGTTAACTGGAAAAAAAGATTACATTAATGAGGAGTTTGGAATTCGTAAAGTCATTCTCTATGAGGAGGGGACCTTTGCTCCTCAAGATGTTTTGCCTGTAATACCTGTCTCCTTCACCCAGCATGTCCAGCTCAGGACTTGTGGGAACTGTAGTCCGGAATTAGTGATAACTACGAAATCCCCCTCAATCCCAGTTACGGTAATATGCATTGTCACTGTTCTGAAGTCATGCTTTTCAGATACAAAGGACTGTTTGCACAACTGTTCAGAGAGATCTCTGAGCTTCCATATGTTAAACTGTCCTGTCCTACATGCATATACATGTGTTTTGAGACTGGGGTGGAATTAAGCAACACTCCCCCCCCCCCAAAATACACAAAAGAACAGCATTGCAAACACTGGCTTGTGGGCAGATGTGCACACCTGTTATTTTCTGTTTTGAGCCAAACCACTTTTTTTTTTTACTTTGCTTTTGGTGGATTTGCGGTTGTTAAAGTGAAGAACAAATTGTTTTCCTGGGCTTCATATGACACATGCAGGTTCTATCCTGTTTTCAGAGGCTTCATAGGATGAGCTGCATTATAGGGGAAAACAAATTGTATTGATTTCATCCCATTAGGACAGTGCAAATGCATATGCGCTTTATGTGCAGAAACCACAACAGCTGCACAAATGTTATGACCTCAACATGCATCCTCTCTGCAGAGAAAGTACCTTCCTAACAAAAGCCCATTAGGATATAAGGTGAAAGTGTCGCAGCGGTGGGACAGCTGTCATTGAGGTTGATTTTCCTTTTGATTTCTCTTCTGTGATTGTTTCTGACTTCTGAATGACACTGTGCCTTGGTGCCTATTTAGGACTCATTTGGGGAGCTGGTGTAATTATTCCAGAATGCCCTTTGCCTGTTTCTTTTGATCAGGAGTGGGGATGCCATGTCCCTCCAGCCTTAGCTAGCATAGCTCATATTGCAAGACATTGACAATTGCAATCCACAAACATCTGGAGAACTGCATGATTCCCAACCCAACTGTAGACTCTTGAAAACTCAGTCCCAATTTGTCTCCTTTGGGTCACTGTTGTTGTTTAACCTCAAGTTACTTCTGACTTAGATGATCCTAAAGTGACCCTACTACGGGGTTTTATTATTTGCCACATTTGTTCAGATTGCGTTTGCTATTGTGTCCCCCTAGGCTGAGATGATGTGACTTGCTCAAGGTCACCAAGTGGGCTTCCGTAATTGAGCAGGGATTCAAAGCCTAGTCTTTAGTCTAATGTGCAAACTGTTATACCGCACTGACTCTTACTCTCTGGCCAGACACTTCTTCTTCTATGTCCCCAGCCATGTGTACTGCATACTTGAACCCATTCTAGACTACATTCGGAGCAGCTCTGGAGAGGGCTGTTGGTTCTTTACAGACTGTAAATTGGCCAGGCTATAGTGATTT